>NC_072392.2:3762500-4387500 GCF_028885625.2 Pongo pygmaeus | reverse complement strand
GGCCCTGCCCCAGCAGACAGTGGAGGAGAAAGGAGGATGGGCACACACAGCAACAACATCAAAGAGGTCTTTTCAACTGTCCCTGCCCTGCTCTTGAGAGCACAGAGCCCAGGGCCCATGCCGTGCCATGTATCCAGCGAACACTGCTCCCAAACCCTCTCTATAGAGGCCCACACGGCTTCCCCCAGGACATACCACGGAGGCCTGACCACAGGCCCAAGTCAGGCCTGGGGCCTTGAGGGAGGGAGGGGACAGTGCCCAACGTGCACGGCAAGAGGCCACCTTCCAACTGTAATAAAAGCCACGGTCGCCCCCACCAGGGGATGATGCTATTTCACAGCATCTCTGGGCAGGAGCCTGGGAGGACAGGCTAAGGGAAGGGGCTGACATGGCAGGCAGAGGCAGGGCTGGGCTTAGCCCCTCGTTTTCCATGTCACCCACTGACGCCCACTCCCCAGCCCCGGCCTTCCCTCTCCCATCCCAAGGGGAGGTCTGCCCCAAGGCCACGCTCTCCAGCTCATACCGCTAGGACTGGGAGTCCAGGGCGTGGTGACCTCGCTGGGGCTTGGGTTGAGGCCCCCCAAGGTGGCAGCAGACGTGGGTGATAGAGCCGCAGCTGAGGTCTCCCCAGAGAACCTGTCAGAGACTCGGGTGATGGCTGTGACTGGCTGGTGGGGCAGCCGCAAGGAGAGGCTCACGGGACGAGGCCTGGGGGGATCTGGTGCTGAGAAGTTTTGGGCAATCTCAGGGGGTCCATCGCCTGGACCTGGAACATGTGACCAGCATGGTGGGTGGTCAGCTGTGGCAGCCACAGGGGCCTGAGACCTCCCAGGAGGGCTGTAGCCTTCCTGGGCCCTCCTCCCACCTCCTCTAGGATGGCCTCCCTGACTGCTCCAGCCTCCCTGACCTCCCCTACCAGGGATATCTTACTGCTCCAACCAGAGTGGATTTTTCCCAACTTCCCCTCATGGCCAGCTTAATAAATACTAGTCGGCTCCTCAGCCTCTACTTGCTTTCCTCTAGAAACAGGAGGGCTCACTACCTCCTGAGATCTCCCAACTTCCCTCTGTGTTTCACAAGTTCTACTGAATGACGCTGCTCTCCTGGCAGCCTCTCTCCCTGCTGGGGTTCAGGATAGAGTCCCCCCGACGCCAGGCCAAGGGCCGGCCTGACACAGATAGCTGACCAAGACCTTACTTAACCCCCAAACCTACCCAGCCACCCCTCCTCTGCCCTCAGCCCTACCTGCCCCCGGCTGGTGCCCATTTTCCATGATGCACGAGTTTGAGGTCTTTCTCATCTCCAACTCACTGGCCTCGTCGTGATCCAAACTCTACAGAGACACAAATGTCACCGAGACCCCATCAGCTAGGGCCAGCTGCCCACCCCCAAAAGCTGCCCACCCCCAAATCCCCTCCTGTTCTGGCAAAACACCAATCATGTTGAGAGAAAACAGCCCCCAGGAAGCAAGTGATGGGCCAAGTCACACAACAAAAGCTGGAATGGCCCCACTCCAACTGCTGAGCCCCTGAGATCCTGGGAGGGAAACACCTCCACTGGGCTCCTCCCAGAGTCCCAAAAAGCTGAGGACAGAAGTCAAGATTGAGGGTTCCAATGACATTAGGCCACCTCACCCTTTCCCCCAGGCTGGACCAGATGATGGGGTCAGGAGTGCCTGGTCCCCTGCCCCTCTCAGCCGGGCCAGGTCGGCATGGCTACCGGTGCAGGGGCAGCAGGAACCAGTGGCACCAGGTCCTTCCGGGCCAACGATGAGCCATAGAGTCCTGGTCACGATGAGGTCTTTGCGTGAGAGGCGGGGACACAAGATTTACCCAGCTATGCAGAGTGCAAGCGCCTGATCAGCTCCGTGCGACTCATCCATCCAGGCTGGACAGTAGTAGTGGATGGGGCAGGTGGGGGCAGACAAGACAGCCAAGGCCAAGAGCCAGTGGGGAGCCTGGGATCCAGGCTGTGCTGCCACCCACCCATGTGACCTGGGCCACATCAGTTCCCCTCGGGGTCTGTTTCCCTGTTTGAGAAACGGGAGCACCCTAGGCAAGTGCCACTCGGCATCTACCAAACATCCAGCCCTTTTTCTGGGCACACCACTTATAGCAACTGTCCTCCCAGGTAGGTGCTGCCAGAGCCATTTGACAGATGGGACCCAGGGACTCCAAGAGGGCATGTGCCCTGCTCAAGGTTATACAGCGAAAAACAGCTGGGACGTGTGGCCAGGGGAGAAGTCCTCAACCTTGGTCCTGCCCTCCTCACAGCGAGGGCGTGTGAAGGGCTGAGAGTGTCTGTGGGGCTGGTGGGGGCTCCACCACGAGCCCAGGACGAGCGGCTTGAGAGGTCGGCTGTGCCTCTCCCAGATGCCCCCTGGTCTACAAGGTTCCCAGGCAAATGATGATGCATCCCTGGCCCCAGATGGCTCAGCTCCTCTTGCAACCCCAGATGGCTCAGCTCCTCTTGCAACCAGTGTGGGAGGTGCCACCCTGCCGTGGGGGAATCAGTCTGTTAGGGGAGCCAGGCTGGTGAACAGAGGGGGCCGTGCCAGGATAAGGATGCCTCACACAGGCTTCATCCGATCCAGTGGGGCAAGGAAGGCTTCTCAGAGGCAGGGGTGCCTAAGCCACATCCAGAGTGAGCCCAGTGGATGAGCAAGGGAGGGCATGCCCAGCAGAGTGATTAGTGTCTGCTTTTGCAGAGAGACATCAAGGCACAGGTATCCTGATCATGCGCGTCCAGGACACAGGCAGATGGAGAAGTGCCCTGCCGCCCAAGCTGCTGGCCCTGGGTACTTGACGACTTAGACAAGAAGGAGCCCAAGGTCCTCGGCTCTGTGTTTCAGGAACACCCTTCAGAAGATGCCAGAGAGTGGAGACCAGATGGCAAGACACTTCACTAGTCCTGGGCAGGAACCTGGAGAGGGGAGATGGGGCACTGGGAGGACCACGGGCAAGAAGGACTCAGAGCTTTGGGGAAAAGGGATCGGGCCGGGAGACTGGGTGGACATGGAAGAGGAAGGGTGCCAAACCTCTCCCAAGCCCAGACTTGGTGGGCCAGGGCAGGTTTAGGGGGTAAATGAGGGTTTCAGGTGGGACATGTTGAAGGCCTGGGGCACCTGGAGCATCAGGGAGCTGAGGAGGTAGCTGGATTTTTGAGTCTGGAGTTTAAGAGAAAAGAAGGATGAACATGGGAAAACAGGAGTCAGGGGCATCCACTGGGCTCCTGGAAGCCCAGCAGAGGAAGAGCAGCTTAGGGCCCCTGGGATGAGGCCCCCACATTTCAGGAAGCAACAGAGCAGTCTGCGGAGAATGAGGAGCAGCCAGAGACGTAGGAGGAGCCCCTAAAGAATGGTGAGAGAGCCAAGGCCAGAAGGAAGGGAGTCAAGAAGCCAGGCACAGGGCCGGGCGCGGTGGCTCACGCCTGTCATCCTAGCACTTTGGGAGGCCGAGGCGGGTGGATCACCTGAGGTCACGAGTTCAAGACCAGCCTGGCCAATGTGGTGAAACCCCATCTCTATTAAAAATACAGAAATTAGCTAGGCATGGTAGTGGATGCCTGTAGTCCCAGCTACTCAGGAGGCTGAGGCACGAGAATCGCTTAAACCCAGGAGATGGAGGTTGCAGTGAGCCAAGATTGCACCACTGCACTCCAGCCTGGGCAACAGAGCGAGACTCTGTCTCAAAAAAAAAAAAGAAGCCAGGTGCGTCCAAAGGCAGCCTGGGGTTGAGGAAAAGGTGAAGAGGAAATCCAACCAGGCATCCATTGGGTTCAGCAAAAGAAGAGGTCATGGGTGATCAGAAGCATGGGGTGGGGGACAGGAGGTCGGGGGACAGGAGATGGCTTAGCGGAGAGGTCCCAGAGAAATGAAGACAGCACAGTAACTTTAGCCCTGAGCGGAGCCGGGGGAAAGGGTCTGAGGGGTTTTTCCAGAAGGAAGAGGCAAGACCACATTTATAGGCTGAGAAAGGTGAGGGGACCATCTGCAGAGTGGGGTCACTGTGGAGCTCCCAGCAGATAGGACCCAGAGCCTGGGAAGAGCCGGCCTCAGAGAGGAGGCGACCCCTCAGCTCTTGATTCAAGAGTGGGAGGAGAAGAGCCCAGGCCCATTCTCGGAAACGCAAGAAAAGCACAGGGCGTCTCCCAGCGCGCAGAGCAGAATGGGTGTCCCTAGAGCCACGTTGTGGCCGTGTAGACCATGTCGGCAGGGGGAGGAGAACCAGCCAGTCCAGCTGGAACCCCGGCCCCCACGGTCACCAGGCTCTGGGGTCTCCGTGCCCCCTCACCCACCCTGCTCTCGTCTGACAGGTTCCACAGGTCCAGGCGGGGCCCTGGGGGGAAAGGCCAAGGGTGGAACCATTTTCCCAGGAAATATGTATCTCTATGGGTGGGTGGGGGGGGTCCTCCACAGATGCCTGTCCCTGCACGTTGCAGCCCCCTCAACAACCCCCATGATGCCCCAGGGGACCAGGTGCTACACCAGAATGGGAGTAAGTTCTATTCTGGTTAGATCCCTGCTAAGGGTTCTCCGGCAAAGGGAGGAGGGGAAGGGGCTGGGCTAATGCAGGCTGGGGTGTGGGGCTGAGCCCAGACTCCCAAGCTCCCCTGCCCCACGACTAGAAGGACTCCTCACCTGGGGAAAGGGCTCTGCCCATGCCTTAGGTCAAGGTGCAAGGGGCTGTTCTGAGACCACCCTCCAACCCATCATCACACAGATGGGGAAAGCAAGACACGGGGCGGGGGAAGGGGAGCCCTAAATCCCACACCATGGCTAAAGGTAGTGGCAGAGCCAAAGTACGGGACTCGGGTCTCCCACCCCAATCCAGGGCTCTGTCCACAAAGTGCTCTGGCCTTCTAGGGGGCAGAGAGGACAACTCAAGGCAAAGTTGTCTTCCAGGACCTGGGTCAGTATGAGCCCCGGCCCCACGGGATCTGTCTTAGCCAATGAGTGTGAGGAAAAGGCGGGGGACTGGGGTCACCACCCAGCGGGACCTTCACAGAACTCAGAGCTCTTCAACCAAAGGGCTGGGCTGGAATGAGCTGTCCCCGCAGAGTCCCCAGTGGGCAACTGCTGTCCTTTGATGGGGGCAGCCTGCTGCCGTCATGCAGAAGGAAACCAGGGAGGGGCCTCGGTATGCTGGGACCGGGGCAGAAATCGCTGGAGAGCCTGAGGCTGGGGACAGGTCCTGTTGAGCTGGCCTGGTACCCCCCAAGATTCCCCAGCTTGGCTTTGTTTTGAGAAGGGGGAGGTGCCCCATGAAGGAGCCCAGGCCTGAGAGACTCAGGGGAAAGGCGGAAGGGTGATGAGCTAAGTCTGATTTCAGGGACCTTCTTATTGGCAAAGCTTTTAAACATTTTTGTAGGGGAAGGAAGAATATTTCAGGCCTTCTGGGTGCTGCCTGATCTGCACGGGCCCATCCATGGGGACGAGGCCCACGCAGGGTCAGAGCCCCATCCTAAGACAGTTTACACTGCTGACCCGGCCCTCCTCCACTCACACCACCGTTTGAAAGGACTTAATTCAAACTTCTCCCTAAAGCATTTAACTCTCTTATCGCACAGTGTGTCTGGGAAAGGAAGGCAGATAAGGCGAGTCTGGCTTCTTTCATGGTCGGGCCTCTGACATGGGGCTCCTGGCAGCTGTTCCTGGGGCCTCCGCTGCCTCGGGCATAGGGACCCAGTGGCTCAGCTGAGGATGACATTTCCAGGCCACAGCTCTGGCCCAACCTGCTGGGGCCTGGGCCTGGCCTCAGGCTGCCACCATCCACCCCAGGCCCCAGGCTGGCTCCCAGCTCCCTGCTCCCAGCCAGACAGGATTACTTGATCAACCCTTCCTATATTGAGTTCAGGGGACATTCACATATTGGAGACAATCTACCTCCAATCCTTCAGTCCCCAGTTTGAAAGCAACTGGGTCTCTAAATGTCATTGCTTGTTACAGAGGGGCAGTGTGACACCAACCTCTACAATGCCAGGTAGTACAGCCATCCCTGGCTCATGTGGATGGGATGAGACTGTCCCACCCAGACCCCCACTACACAGACACAAAGTCTGAGAGGTCAGACACCCAGCAGCCTGGTGTGTGGCTGTGACTCTCTGTCCGTGGTCCACATTCCAGTCTCACCCTGAGCCCTGGCTCCTTGTATGTGACCAAGCTCTTGATCACACAGTGCTGGTCACAGCACACGAGCCAGAGCATGTGGATGGCGCCACACAGTCCCTCCTCTCGATGCTGGACACTGGCCTGGAGGCTGTGACAATGCTCCTGAGATGGAGGACAGCAAGAGAGATGGGGATTGGTGCTTCTGGGGTCAGCCCAGCGGCAGCTGCCTCAGGCCCCAGGAGCCAGGGCTCAAGGGGTGCAGAGTCTCTAATCCAACTGGGGACCATAGCCATGCTCCACCCACAGTGCTCAGCTACCCTTGCTGCTCACACCCCTGGGTGCCTGGGTCTCCATCCTCACTCTCCAACAGGCCGATGCATCCTCGCTGACCCCAGCCTCTTCTTCCAGGAGGGCTCCCTCTCTGGTTTGCTAAGAGTGCACCCTCAGGTCCTCCTCACTCCCTGGCAGTTCCCCGGTCTGGTTTTTATTTCCTTCGGACTCTTTGCTTCTGCCCAGAGAGCTCCCTAATCTCCAGGCTTGCTCCCTCTCTGGAGCACCAGATCCATGAATCCACCTGCTCTGGGACAGCTTCACCTGGAGTTCCCATAGTCCCCCTCACATTCAGCACGACCTGGGTGGAACCCAGCATCTCCGCCCAGATCTGTGACCCAGCAGTCCCCCAAGTCAGGGCTCCCCTCTGAGACTACCGCATCTGCTCATTCCCCCTCCGAAACCCTGTCCAAGGCAGCCCCTCTACACATGGCCCATGGCCCAGCTCAGACCTTTCCTTTCTCCTTGGACCATCACAATTAAGTTACCCACCTCCAGCCACCCTCCACCTTCCATCCACCCCTAAGAGGACTTGCCAGACACAAAGAAGACCCTTATCCTGAGCTTCACCCACCAACCCCTAACCTAGAGGACCAGCTTGGTGCTAGTGAACAATGGCTAATCTCCATTGACAAAAATCACGACTGGAGAGAATTTCTCTCTCTCTCTCTCTCCCTTTCTCTCTCTCTCTCTCTCTTTGTGTGTACACACACATCTACATGTATATGTGACTCTGACATTATTTTTTTTTAAATTTGGACAGCTGCTGCTATGAGCAGACAAATAGCAAATGCATGTTCAAATAAAACCTCAGAAACAAGCGATGACACAGTTGATGAGGCACGTGTGAGCTCACAGTGGTGATTTTAGACCCTGGTCATGTCGAGTGTCATGTTCATAAGAAAGACTTAAGTGTATCCACATTTCCAGACACTTCACACGGAGCACTGGGACACTCCCGGGTTCTGCCACCATGACATGTTTAAGAACTTCTTACAGGCCGGACAAAGCCCAGCTCCTCTGCCCAGCACACTAGGGGCATTCGCCACTGCCCACTCCACTCGCATACCTCGAGGCTGCACTCACCAGTGAGTACTTTCAGCCTTTCTGAGGCTTCCTGCACAGCCCCCACCCCACCCCCATCTGCACCAGTAGCAGCAAGCCCCAGGCCCCCAGCACAAAGCCTTGCTAGGATACCCACTGAGAAGGGGCTAACTACTGTGTTTGGAGCAAAACATCTCTGGCTGCCCAAACTTGGTCTGGGGCCATCTCCCACCCTGGATGGGACCTCCAGGGGGAAGGCCCAATCTGATACCCTCCTCCAGGCCCCCTGAGGTCCAGCCCAGCCCACAGCGGGAAATCTGAGAGCCCCACGGATTGCACCAAGGAGGGAGCAGGTGCAGGCTACACAGCCCCAGATCCTGGGAACCCAACCCGAGAGCACATGCCTGATCAGGATGGAAAATCCCACCCAAGGGCCACTGCACACACCATGGAAACATTCTAACCGCTCTGGGTGGCCCATGCGCAAGGTAGTGACTGGTCCACGTTGGCCTCCGCCCCATCCCCACGTGGTGTGGGCCTCTGGCTAGTCACTGACCCGAGGAATCTAGACACGGCTCAAGGCGAGTTTCCACCTCTCTCCCTTCACGGTAAGGGATTTGCTCCCTGCGATGGAGAGTTCCCAAAAGCCGCTGCTGATCGCGTCCCCCTCGGCCCCCCTCCCCACCCATCCAGGGGCCTGAGTTCTCAATCTGGGTTAATCAATAACCGGAGTCGTCAGGCCTCAGTGAAGCGGCAACGCAGGGGAGCGTGAATGGAGGGTGGGGGGCAGGCAGGGGTGTTGACCATTCCAACATGCCCCGCGTGGCTCCAGGCAGTGCTGAACAGTCAGGGGCCGGACTTCGGTGCCCAAGCCGTTGGTGTCATGGGACAGAGTAGAGAGGGAGACAGGACTCTGAGCAAACAGAGCCTGGCTCTAAAAAAGGGCGGAGGACCAAGACAGGTGCAGCTGGCAGGCTAAGCGGTCCTCCCCCCGCCCTCTCCAACTCCGGAGGGGAGGCGGGACCCCCATCACCTAGTCTGAGCGGCCCGTGAAGGCCCCAACCCCGCAGACGCGCGCAGACGCAGGCAGTCAGGGAGAAGGGGCGGCACCCGGTTCGGAGCCCCACTCCCTGGCGCCAGCGCACGCGCTCCCCCGGGCTCACCTGGCCGCGGCCGGACAGCGAGAAGGTGGCGTGGCTGGCGAAGCGTGCGCTGCCCAGGCGGGGCGCGCGGTCGGGAACCCCGGGCGCGGGCGGGGGGCTGGGCGTGCCGGGAGTGCCGGGCACCGGGGACATCCCGCTGGCCAAGCCCAGCGCCTCCACCTGGCGCGTCAGGCGCTCGAGCTGCGCCTGCAGCCGCTGGTTGTCCCGCTGCAGGTCGGCCACCGTGCGCGCCAGGGGGCCGGCCAGGCGCATCGCCTCTGCCACCCGCCGCTCCACGCCGCGCTGCAGCCCCTGCATGTCCTCGTGCAGCGCGCGCACCGCACCCTCCAGCGCCGCCTCGTAGCGGCCCAGCGCCTCGCGCACAGTGCGCGCCTCCTGGGCGTCGGGGGCCGGCTCCATGGCCCAGCGGAGCGCGCGGGTCGAGAGCGGGCCAGGCGGACGGAAGATCCGAGCTCCGCAGCTCCGGGCCGCGACTGGCCGTCCGCGGCTGGCTTCGCTCGAGGGGCGGCCGGGGAGGCGGGCGCGGGGCGGGGCCTCGGGGGCGGAGCCGGGGACGACTCCGGGACACCCCCCTGTCCTGAAGCCCAGCGGGTCGGTGCGGAGGGAGAGCTCGCCCAGCCTCTCCCCTCCCCGGCTCTTGACTGAGCCCTGCGACCCCGGAGGAGCGGCGTGCGGCCTGCGGGAGGGGCTGCGGGCCCACCCGAAAAAGGCCCTGGCCCCCCTGGACCGTAGAGAGCACACTCGGGCTGACGCGTTCGTTCGGGGCTCTCACCCGCAAGGCCCAGGTTCCGCCGGGGGCGGAGACTCCCGCGCTAATGGGGACACCTACAGCTCCCAGAGCTGCCGCCCTCCTCCGCGGAGCCCTCCCTATGCAGCGGCCACGGCTCTCGCAGGCACACGCTCACCTGTGGGACCTTCGCCTGGAATTTCTTGCATCTGTTCTAAGACCTCAGGGAGGAGACAGGTGTTGAGGTCCCCTCCCTGACTCTGCGACTATGCGCTCTCCCCTCCCAGTCCTACTCTGTAGAGCAAGATCTTCGTGCCCTTCCCACTAGTGGTCGGTAGAGGCTCCCGACCCACCAAAGGACCTCCGTTAGGAGATCCTGGAGAGGCTAAGGGCAGACAGGGAAAGAAGGCTGTGCTAGAGCTGAATCTCCAAATCCTGGAATGGGCGGCTTTGCGACTAATCGCCCCCTCCCCCAATGAGAGTCTCAGTCACTGGCCTCTACCCGCAGGCCAGGGGTCCTACCCCTATTCGTTCTCAATGCTCTTCATGGCTGAACCCAGATAGTTCCCCCTTCCAAATGCACACCCCAAACCATCACCAGAATAGGGAAGAAGGGAAACAGGTGTTGCTTTAGGACGATGGGATGATGGGCAAAGCTAACTCTAAGTTTTCACTATATCATAAAGCTAATTTAAAATAAAAATGAGAACATATCCTCCTTTGTGCAAAAAAACTTTTCCTAATTGGCCTTCTTTTTCCCAAGCCTGGCCTGCCTGAAAGAGGCCCAGAGGCTGGGCAGGCACAGCCAGCTGACCTGCAGGAAGGAGAAGTCTGAAAGGCTTGTTCATATCGTGTTCTGCTCCCAAGGTTGTTTGGAGCCCACAAACCCTCCTGGACTGGCCATCATTGCCCCAAAGGAACTGGAGCAGCCTGACAGATGCTAAATGCTGGTTCTCTCCCCCGCCCCCAGCCCCAAGGGGACAGGAAGGAACGCCGGGTTACCTAATCCAAGCAGCCTTCCAGCAATTATTTCATGAAAAAGTCGAATGCCAAAAGGCGTGCGTGCTGCATGTATGTGTGAGCATGTGTGTGCGTTCCAAGTAGCCATCTGGACAGGGTGAACCAAACTGCTCCCCGAATGCTTTCTCCAGGTGGAATCTTTAGTAGCAGCCTCCAGAGACACTGCTGCTGCTCTTGCCGCAGACAGCACTCAAAGCCCCTCCAGGTCTCAGCACAAGAACCCAGAGTTCAAAAACCCTGGTCTCAGCCACAGAAGCCCAGTCCCTTCCCTTGTAAGATCCAAGGAAGGACCGTGTGAAAAGCCTTGAGAGGGACTGGACAGGTTGGTCTCTAGGCTTCTCTCCATCCTCTGGGAGAAGGCAGGCTGGCTGGGCCATGGGTGGGAAGCCTGGCAGGGAGGAGGAGGTGACAGATTGTAGAGCCTGGCTGCCTGGGATCCATCCACACTCTCCAACCTCAGGTTAGTTATCTGGTCTCTCCTGAGCCACATGGGAATATCTAGGAGGAACTTCTTGGGGACGGGGCCTGGCTGCTTCTGGGGCCGAAGGAGGGACTCTGTCAAGGGCAGAGATGGGGGCTCACTGTGGGTTCTGGGAAAGCAGATGGTACAAGACCTTCCCCCTTGGCTCCTTTTTCTCAGCAGTCAGATCCCCGAGTCAGTAGCTGGAGATGCACCTAGGAGACGAGAGAAGAGCCAGGAGCACGAGGAAGAGAGTGATTCTGGGGTGGGAAGGGGACGGGAGGGAGGGTCAGCACCACCCTCCGACCTGGCTTCATGACAGATGGACCGAGGCTGCAGCTCTGCTCCCAGGCCCAGGGGCTCCAGTGAGCCGTCCCTGCAGGCCCCTCCCCCACTCTCCTTTAGCTCCACTCCTGCCCAGTACCAGGCTGCGAGGGAGGTGAGGGCCGGTGAACCTGGCTGAACTCCCTGCACATTCACCAGCCCTGATGTCAGCAAGCAAGTGGAGGCCAACCTCCCACCAAGGCCTGGGGGCCCTGGCGCCTGCCCTTCCCGCTCCAGTCTCCTGGCTCTGCCCCCGCTGCTGCCCGCCGTCCTCCTGCTCCGCTCTGGCTCTAGGCTGGATGCAGGCTGCAGGACAAGCTTTCCCCAGCCCCCCTGCCAATGTCTCACAAAATCAAATCCACAGTTAGGGAAGTTAGCATCATTGGGCCTGAGGCGGGGAAACCGAGGCCCTAAGAGGGGCAGGGACTGGCCCAAGGCCACACAGCAAGGCATGCGGAGACAGGACTGGAACCCAGGCCCTGCCCCCCGACCTGAGGTGCAGTACCCTCTTTCCTGCACGCCAGTCACAGCTCACCTCCTGGGACAGCAGTGAGGTTCCACCAGCTCAGAGCAGCTCCTCCCTGCTCCCCAGATTGGCCGGAGGCCTCACTCCCCTGAAATTGCTCCTCAGAGGTCTCCAGTGCCCCCCATGGCCCTCGGGACCCCCCAGGACCACTCCCTCCTCCTCCTCACTCGCTGATTCTCCTCCTTCCCTCCCCAGAGACCTTCCTGAGTGACTGTGCTTCTGCTCATCCCTTCACCGAGGTGGTCCCCAGGGCTCTGAGCTGGGACTCCTCCCTCTCACCTGCACACCTGCCTGGGTGGTCTCACTCACCCCCACACCTGCACGGTGCTTGCACCTCAGTGCTGACGACTCCCACTTCTCCGCCTGCCCCCAGCCTCTCCCCTGAAGGCCCCACACACTCTCCAGACTCCTCAGGTCTGAGGGAACACAAGCAGGGCTTACAGAGAAAGGACAGAAGGAGTGGGACGGCTGAATCCCCCAACTGAGGTGGGAGTGGGCTCTGTCCACCTGCCTGGCGCCACCCCTCCAGCCCTCTGCACCCCAGGTCCACATGCATGGTGTGCGCACACACACACACACACACACACACACACACACACACACGTGGTCACGCATTGGACTCCATCCCTGGAGAGCAGGAGCTGTCTCAGCCATTACACTGTCCCCACACTTGGGGCAGCAGCTGGCTTTAGTAATGGCTCAATAAAAATGTGGTGGTTGGGTCCTCTTGGAAAAGGGGACTCATTGGAGAGTCAGTGGAACCAATAGGATGCTGGATGGATGGACAATGGAGAATGAGGGAGGGAGAGAGGCAAGGATGGCTCCCAAATTCGGACTTGGGGATGTGGAGGGACCTTCATTAGAATGGGTCACAGAGGCCAGGTGCAGTGGCTCACGCCTGTAATCCCAGGTGTGGATCCCTCCTTTCGGAAGCCAAGGCAGGCAGATCACCTGAGGTCAGGAGTTCGAGACCAGTCTGGCCAACATGGCAAAACGCCGTCTCTACTAAAAATATAAAAATTAGCCAAGCATGGCGGTGTGTGCCTGTAATCCCAGCTACTCAGGAGGCTGAGGCAGGAGAACTGCTTGAACTCGGGAGGCGGAGGTTGCAGTGAGCCGAGATCATGCCACTGTGCTCCAGCCTGGGTGACAGAGTGAGACTCCGTCTCAAAATGAAATAAAATAATAAAATAAAATGGGTATCAGAGAAGGTGCGTTAGAGGGATAGTGAGCTGTGGGGCTCCCCGGCCTGTCTACACGCTCGCATCAGCCTCCTCACTGGGTCAAAGGCAGCTGCACACCCCACTGGGGATCCCTCCAAGCCCCTCCACCAGGAAGGAGTCAAGTTGGAGGGTCAGGCCCTTCTTGGCCCTGCCACACCCCCACGGAGGTCTCGCTGTCTGGGGCAGCTAGCCGGCCCGGCCATCAGTGTCATAATCAGGAAGGTGTGTGCATCCTGCCATACCCTCTGACTTGTCGTGGTCTGCAGCCGCAGGCACCCACACGGAGCAAGGTAATGAGGCCTCAGAGGAGACGTGCACTCCAGGACTGGACCCCACCACCCTGGCAAACACGCCATTCCCCCTCCTCCTCCCAAATCCTGAAATCCAGCCTCTCCCCTGGAAACTGTTGCCTTGTTATGAGATCCATAGGGTGGGAACACAGGGCTTAGATTTATCTTTTCCTGCCAGGTTGCTGGATTCAGGAGCCAAGAAGAGCGATAAAGAGGGAGCTAGAGAACTTGGTGAAGGCTGTGCAGGAGTGGGGGCCCCATGCTGGACACGTCTTGGAGCCTCCAAGTCTTATCTCCAGCTGGGTCCCAGGGCAGTGCCCAGGAGAAGGATGTATGGGTCTCTGCCCTAGTCCCACAGCTCTGCCTGCCTGAAGCGGAGCCACAGGGGCTGATCCTGGGACCCTCCTGCTCTCTGGATAACTTCAACTCCGCTCCACCAAACCCTCCTTTAAATGCCGTCCCTCCGTTCCAGCAGACATTCTGCCAGACACACATGTACCTTTCAATGCTCATCTCTTTCCCGTGTATCTGAGGATGCGTCTGGGCATGTGTGGTGCTTGTATGTGCATGTGTGGGTGTGTCTGTGTAGAGGAAAGAGCTGGGAGTTCGGGCGTCTATACTCCTTACTGGCACGGATAGGTGGTGTGTGGAGTATGTGCACGTTTGTAAGTACCCATGTTTACAGGAGGGTTTTTCAATGCGCTTGCTTGTAGGTAGGGAATGTGTTTATATGCACACATACGTATGTATGCCTCCAGTACACGTGTCAGTGTAGACATCAGGACGTGTCCTATGCAGCTGATACTGTCCACACGCTTGTACATGCGTCACGTGTGTACACATGCTTCCATATATTAAATGTTTGCATGTATAATGTTGTGTGAGCATGAGTTTGAACATGTATATCACATGCCCCAGTTCTGGCTCACTCTAATCAGAAGTAGGTCTCTAGAAGATGCAGATCCTGGCTGCTGTGGGGTCTGCTAAAATTCTAAGCATATGGCCGGACAAGGTGGCTCACGCCTGTAATCCCAGCACTTTGGGAGGCCGAGGTGGGCGAATCACCTGAGGTTAGGAGCTTGAGACCAGCTTGGCTAACATGTTGAAACCCTGTCTCCACTAAAATAATACAAAAATTAGCCAGGCATGGTGGCGTGTGCCTGTAATCCCAGCTAATCAGGAGGCTGAGACAGGAAAATAGCTTGAACCCAGGAGGCAGAGGTTGCAGTGAGCAGAGATCACGCCACTGCACTCCAGCCTGGGCAACAGAGCAAGACTCCATCTCAAAAAAAAAAAAAAAAAAAAAAAAAGAGAAAGAAAAAGAAAATCCATCTCTCCTAAAAATGCAAAAAATTGGCTGGGCGTGGTGGCATGCGCCTGTAATCCCAGCTACTCAGGAGGCTAAGGCACGAGAATCGTTTGAACTGGGGAAGTGGAGGTTGCAGTGCACTCCAGCCTGGATGACAGACCCAGACTCCATCTAAAAAAAAAAAAAAAAGAAATCAGGGTGACTGTGATGTGGGGAAAGAAGAGAGTGAGCAGAGTTTCTTGCCCTCCTGCACCAACCTTGGGCCCTCTTGACCCCAATAAGGAAGAATTTCCCACAGGCCTCTGTGGAGGCCCAGGCTACCCGGTGAACAAACACCACCTATTCCTGCACAGAGGGGCTGCTGTCCTGCCCCAAGAGGCGGGGGCTGCGCAGGGTGTGGGGTGGAGACAGCTGCTTCCAGCCCAGATAAGGCTGTTGGGCTCAGATTTTCCATTTCCAGGATCCTCCCCCTTGGGTCCCAGCCCCTAAGCCCTGGCCCCATGGCCTGGAGAGGGCTCTACACTGACTCACCCAGCTCCCACCCAGAAAACGGCAAAGCCAGGAGGGCAGACTGAGTCCAGGTAGAACAGGCACATGTTTAAGGTCTTCAGGCAAAGCAGGGACAAGTTTGTCCTGGGCCACTGGGAATTGAAGAAGGGGTCTCCGGGGCAGGCCAGGCCCAGCCTGGGTGGCCCTCAGAGCTCATATCCGGACTCTTGGACCTCCGGAAACCCACCCAGAGATGGGAGAAAGGAGGACTGGCCGCTCCTCTTACAACAACAGTCCCCGCACGCACTGTCCCTGTGGAGCTTGGCTGCTCCAGCCCAGAGGACCTCCAACCGTGGGCCCTGTCCCCTTCTTCCCTCACCCCCTCCACAGCTTCCCACCAAAAGACCCGGTGCCTTCAGCCTGGCCTGGGCCTTCCTCCCCTCCCCCTTCTCAGAGACCAGGCCGGGGGAGGGGTTATTTATAGGCCGCAGCTCAGCAGCCTTCAGGACAAGAGGAGCCCGAGCTCCAGGACTCTGCTCCCTGGGCCTTCCCCAGGGGCCTCACAGGCCAGGCAGTGTCCGCTTTCAGCCCAGCAAAAGGCTGCGTCAGCCAGAGTGGGCAGTGGGGGTGGGGAGGCCAGGCCAAGGCAGGGGGCTGGGCTGAGCCCTGGGCCTGGAGCCCACTGGAGCCGCTGCAGCCCATAGACCAGCTGGGCTTCCTCAAAAGCATTGTGGAGACTAACTGGGGCTGGGGCTGGCACGGGAGGTCTCGGAGGCACCAGCCCCTCCTCGGCAAGGCCTGGAGGTGCCATCAAGCTGCCGCTTCCCCTACAGCCCCCAGCTGTATCTTGATTTGACAACCTGTCCCAGCTAGGACCCCTACCCCTGACTCATGGGTCTCCTCACCAACAGAAGAATGCCTGAGGGGGCCATTCAAGGCCCTTCCTAACCAGCTCCCCACCCACCTCTCCAACCCCCCTTTCTCAGCCACTGCCGCCCACAAACGCACAAACACAAAACTCTTTCGTGCTTCTGTGATGGTGCCTGGCCTTCAACTTCTCAAACGGACACATTCCTGCTCATTCTCCAGATCGGGGTCCAGCTTAACCACCCCCTCCTCCGGGAAGCCCTCCCTGATAAAGCCTGTCCTTACCTCCTTACCTCCACTAACCCTGCATGGTGCCCACTAGGACACATCCCTCCTCGCACTCCCCATCTTCCTCCTCCAAAGCAGGGCTTGTGTTCCTCAAGCAGTGGTCTCTGTTTAGGGTGTGTCTGTGTGGGCCACCTGCCCCCCTATCAGGTGAAGGGCTCCCTAAAGGGCAGGACCCTGTCTCCTTGTCCCTCTGTCCCCATCACTCACCCCCACTCCATCAGCCAATGCTTGATGAATGAGTGAATGAGTGAACTACTGAATAAACAATGGACGATGAAGAGGAGAAGGGAGGGAAGGGAAGCAGGAAAGACCCCCTCTGTGTCTCCTGAGCCCAGGGTAACTGCTTGGTGTCCCAGTGGGCGGGAAGGCGGCAGGGGCAGCTCAGGCCAGGTCTCAGTGACACGGCTCGGCCCTGCGCAGCTGCCAGATCGGTCACCCTCATTCTTTCCCGATCAAAGTTCCCCCAGGGAACAGCCTGGAACCTGACACTGGCACCGGGAGGGTGGAGCCAACTGGCCCATGCAGGAGGAGGGCAACACGAGGCCGGGCGCCTGTCCCCAGATCCAGAGACACCAGGCTAGCAGCCAGGAGGGACTAGATACAATACGCACGCTTACTCCAGCCCCAGCCCAGCCCCACCTGATACAGGGCCGCACGGGTGGTGGGAAGCCCTGGCTCCAGGCCTTTTTGACTTGGACTCCCCAGAGCTTTAATTCCCCATGGCCGGGGACTCGTTCCTTGCACGGCCACCTCCTGTACCAGCTTTGACTCACCCCAGCCCCATCTCCCGACAGCCTCACTCTCAGATGCCCTCCAGGCACTTCCCTCCACCTCCCAGTCTCTCTGTTTCTCGGTCTTTGCTCCTCTCCGTCTTGGCTCTCTGTATTTCTTCTTCTTTTTTTTTTGGAGACAAGGGTCCCGCTCTGTCACCCAGGCTGGAGTGCAGTGGTGCAATCTCTGCTCGCTGCAACCTCCGCCTCCCGGGTTCAAGCAATTCTCCTGAATCAGCCTCCTGAGTAGCTGGGACTACAAATGTCCACCATCACGCCTGGCTAATTTTTATTTTTTTCTTTCTTTCTTTTTTTTTTTTTTTGTATTTTTAGTAGAGACGGGTTTCGCCGTGTTGGCCAGGCTGGTCTCGAACTTCTGAGCTCAAGTGATCCACCCCCCTCAGCCTCCCAAAGTGCTGGGATTACAGGCCTGAGCCACCAGCCTGTATTTCTGTATTCCTCTGTATTCTTTGTTCTCTCCTGGGTCCTGTATCCCTTATTCCCTCTCTCTATCTTGCTGTGTCTCTAGACATAAAGAACTGCAGTGAGGTGGCATGGTAGCCCTCTCCTCTAAGGAGGTAGCTGTCTTCACATATCTCCCTCCTCTCCAGGCCCTGGTCCCTACGGCCTGCAGGGAACAGATTGGTCCTGATGGTGGGTTGGGGATGGGAGAGAGTGGGAGAGAGACCCCATTGCCCCTGCTGCAGCCAGGCCTCCTTGGCAGTCTCGGACTCTTGCATCTGAGTCTAGTGAGTAGGCAGGGGGGAAGCGGGCAGAGCATGTCTGGGTCAGAGGGCTGGTGTCCCCAAGCCAGGCCCTGAGTCTGCCACTCTCCTGTCCTTCCCCCTTCCACTCTTGGCTGTGGAAAAGCACGCCACTGTCAGAGGCAGCATGGACTTCATGTCCCCCACCCTTGTATGCAAGCTAAGGCACGAGGGCAAGCATGTGCACACACAGCAGAGAGATCCGCAGGACTCTGGATCCCAGTCATGGCTCACCACTCTTCGGGCCTCAGTTTCCTTATCTGTAAAATGGGGATCATAATAACAGTATCTGCATCCTAGGATAGTTATGAGGATTAAATTAGCTCATGTCTGTAAGTCCCTTACAAAGTCTCTTCTGTCTGCTACATAGTGATCACACACACACACACACACACACACACACACACACACACACAAGAAAATGAAAGAATATGCATATGTTTAAAATTGACTCTTAATAAAAACTAGAGGTTGCTTTCACCTTTGTCACCAACAGGTCCAAACAGGCTTGACGTGAGTTGTTTTAATGCAAGTTGAAGAATAACACACAGCTCCAGGGTATGTGCGTTTCTGCAGATCTGCTTGTGGAACAAAATTTAGTTAACAGCAGCGGTATCACACAAGTAGATAAATTACAATGTTTCTGATTGAGATAGAAACCACGCCATGTACCTGTGGCTCAGCACAGCCACCAGGCTCACGGGGACTTTCCCAGAAATGCATCACGCACATGAGGTGGAGACCCACAGTAGACACTTCTGAAGAAACCTCTGTCTGGAGCCCAGCCCAATATGAACCAAGCTGAGGCCACTAACAGATGGCCTTGGTTTTTACAGACTCTCCAGATAACCTCACAACCAGGAGGCTGAGGCAGGAGAATCGCTTGAACCCAGGAGGCGGAGGTTGCAGTGAGCCGAGATCGCGCCAATGCACTCCAGCCTGAGTGACAAGAGTGAGACTCTGTCTAAAAACAACAACAACAACAATAACAACAACACCTCAGTAATAAAATAAAATCACCTGATTTTTTAATGGGCAAAAGATTTCAACAGACACTTCAGCAAAGAAGATATATGAGTAGCAATAAGTGAATAAAATGATGTCCAATATCATTAGACATTAGGGAAATGGAAATTAAAATGATAATGAGATACCACTACACACACACACACACTCATACACACATACACACACACACACATACACACACACACACAACCTTAAAAACTGACAATACTTAAGTGTTGCCAAGAATATAGAGCAACTGGAATGTTCATCCAATGCTGGTGGGAAAGCAAAATGGTAGAGTTATTCTGGAAAATAATTTGGTGGTTTCTTCCTGAGTTAACCATATACTTACCATAAGACCTGGCAATCTCACTCAGATATTTATCCAAGAAGAATGAAAACATACGTCCCCACAAAAGCTTGTACACAAATGTTTATAATGCCTATATTCATTATAGTAAACAATTGGAAACCATCCAGTCTACATCAATGGGTGAATCAATACATTGTGGTACATAGATACAATAAACACTACTTAGCAATAAAAAGAAAAAACGGATGCACGCAATGACATGGATGCTTCTCAAAGGCTTCACGCTAAGTGAAAGAAGCCAGATATGAACAAGTACATCTTGTATGATTCCATTTACAATATATAAGTCCTCAAAACATGATTTCTTAGGTAAAGAGCAACATACAGGGATCAAAATCAGACGAGTGGTTGTCAAGGAGCAGAGGTAAGGGGTGGGGCAAAGGGGTACTAGGAAAAGGCTTGGTTGTTGTCTTTTTTAAAAGTGTTAGAATTAATGTTTTATTGTCACCCAGATGGCATTTGAGTTTATAGTCTTCATGCTTTATATTTTTTTTGTAAATTAAAAAAATTAAAAGTTTTAAATAGCCAATGGCTGGTTATGTTTTCAGAAAACACGATTAGACTAATTCATGAATGGTGGCTTCAAGCTTTTCCTTATGGGCTCCAGAAAATTCACCCACCTTTTGTCCCTTCTTAAAAAACTGGAATGTTGGCATGCATTTGGCTTCACACTCTGAAGCAACATCCTGACAGTCATCCACATCTACTTCAAGGAATACCACGTTGGAATACTTTCCAGAGAGGGGATAAAGAAAGGCTTGATCATTTGCAAGGCCCGCACCATGTGGCTGAGAAGTCAACTACTACACGTTTACTGCCTGTGACATCCAAGGCTTCCTAAAAAGCAAGCTTGCTCTCGATCTGCTTCACCATCTTGGCCGCTGAGGTCTGATGAGCAGCTTTTTTTTTTTTTTTTTTTTAATAGGGAACTGACCATATTCATTTGTAGCCTGTTACCCCATAATTCTTTAGGATGTTCAAAGTTGGAGTGACAATATGCCCGTCCCTGTTCCTCTTGACACTCAGTGAGAGGCAGCCATCTGAGTAAGTGGCAGTGTGATATTCGCTCCGGGCATTATGTCAGGAGCCTTAAATCCAGAATACGCTGGATTGAGTCTTTCAGCCCAATAGTTTGCCACTGTTGCCAGATTTGGGAGCATCCGAGGAGAGACCTCAAATCATAATGGAGTGGTGCAGGGCTCCCCATACTCAAAAAACTTTCTGTGTGTTTTCTGGGCAAGTGTCTTTCTCCTCGAATACAACAATCTTGGTTACAACTGACAGTAGTGCAATAGATCAGTCCGTACACTGATCTAGGAACATCTTGATGGTATAATATGTTGTCATTCGCACTCTACCAGCCACTCGTCTAACCTGGTCGAGTAGCTCTTTTTCGGGGCCTCGAATTCTCCGTTATCAAAGCACAGACAAGCGATCCGACCCACGGTCTCGAATTAAACCAGTTAGTCGCCAGCCCTGCATTGTAATTGAGTGACAGGTTGGCACCATCCCTGTGTGTTGGTCGTTGGAGAGACACCATCAGGGTCTTGAATCATTTTTGAGCCTGGAGACTATTAGCATGCATTTTGTCCCTCGACTCTGCTACTATGTTGCCCACCAGGTCACAACAGTGCCGAGGTACAGATGATATCTCGAAGGATGTGAATTCCGGGTCCTTCCCTTTGAGGATTTCGCCATACGGTGTTTTGATTTTGTTCTTTCCACTACTGGAATCACAAGATACAACTCCCTGGAGAGTCCTACGGATAAGAGATTCTCATGTTAACACCTCAAACAAAAAGCAGAGAAACACCTAACTTGCTGTGATGGGATGACGTGTGATCAATGGGTTGGATCAAGCATCGATTTGGGTGCTCTAAATCTTCCACTTCCCCAGTGCCAAGATGTGGTTCATCTACATGGGTTGGGTACTGCCCAAATTTCCCACTTAGCTCAAAAGACTTCTGCCCAGGAAATGGTCATGCAGAGGGAGGCTTGGAGCTGTCCACGGGGTCCTCCATGGTGAACTACAGTGTTGGCTACGGGAGTAATTGGTTCCTTTGTTGTCTTAATTGTGGTGTCAGTTGCTGGCAATATACACAAAAATTGGTGACTTTTACTTTATGTAAATTATACCTCAGCTGGGTGCGGTGGCTCATGCCTGTAATCCCAGCACTTTGGGAGGCTGAGGTGGGTGGATCACGAGGTCAGGAGTTTCAGACCAGCCTGGCCAATATGGTGAAACCCCATCTCTACTAAAAATACAAAAATTAGCTGGGCTTGGTGGTGGGCGCCTGTAGTTCCAGCTACTTGGGAGGCTGAGGCAGGAGAATCGCTTGAACCTGGTAGGCGGAGGTTGTGGTGAGCCAAGATTGTGCCACTGTATGCCAGCCTGGGTGACAGGGCAAGACCCTGTCTCAAAAAAAAAATTATATGTATATCTCAATAAATCTGATTTTTAAAATCCAAGTCCTGGAGCAGTGGCTATACCTATAATCCCAGCATTTTGGGAGGCTGAAGTGGGAAGATTGCTCAAGCCTAGGAGTTCAAAACCAGCCTGGTGAACATGACAAGACCCCATCTCTACAAAAAAAAAGTTTTAAAATTCAGTGCATGAGAGATGTGCTGGCTGATAGTGGTTTTGATCATATATTGAAGAGAGTTGGCTGCACTGGAAACTGGTACCCCTAAAATCTATTGTAGGAAAAGGATGTGTGATTGTTTCCTATGGACCAGATGCGAGCTATGGGGGAGGGAGAACCAGCATCAGGCCACATTAAAACCTGCCCAACCTTGAGCAAGAGCTATTTAAAAAAACAAAACAAAACAGAACAAAAAAACAAAGAATAAAACCTGCCCAGGAGCACCACCCGGAGAGAAAGATGCGGCCCCAGCAGCAAGAAACTGATGCCTGAGCTGCTTGTGAGCCAAGAAGAGTTCAGCTATACCCAGGGAACTGGAGGTAAGACCCCAATAATGGGGTCGGCTGGAGGTCTTGGAAGGACTTTAAAAAGTGTCCCAATAGATAAAAAGTCACATATATACAAAGCCCAAGAAGCGTCTGTACCAGCTCGTACAATACAAAATCAGATCTTTCCTGCCCCTTTTTACCTCTTCCCCCGCCATGTCAACCCTGGGGGTACAAAAGCAGCCAAATGAGTGAGGAGGAGAATCCCAGGGCGTAGGAGCAGAATCCCAGGGCGTAGGAGCAGGTGGGGGTTGGAGGGTACATTGAGAAGTTAATTAGAGTCTCTCCCTCCTCACCATACCCTTTCACACACACATACACACATACACACACACACACACACACAGCCTTTTCCTGTTGCATGCTGCTTGCCCAGAACAGACTGAGAAGGTGCAAGGGAGAAGTTTTTAACTTTAAATGGACTTTTACATTTGGGGGAGGGGCTGTGGGGTGTTTTAGGGTTTTTTGGCTTATACTTTTTTTTGCATTTTTTCATCGTGATACAATATACATAACACACAATTTACCATTTTAACCAATTTACATGTATATGAATCATTTCAGTGGCCCCAAATATGCTCATGCTGTTGCGTAGCCATCCGCAGAAGCTACTCATCATCCCAGACGGAACCCCACACACACTAAACAACAAGTCCCAGCCCGCCTCCCTCTGCCCCTGGCAACCACTGCTCTACCCTCCAGCTCCATCAATGGGACTTTTTTTAATTGCAATTATTGAAATGAAACTTTTTTTTTTTTTTTTTTTGAGACAGGGTCTCAGTCAGTCTCGCAGGCCAGAGTGCAGTGGTGCGATCTCAGCTCACTACGACCTCTGCCTCCCAGGTTCAAGTGATTCTCCTGCCTCAGCCTCCCGAGTAGCTGGGATTACAGGCGCCCACCACCCTGCCTGGCTAATTTTGTATTTTTAGTAGAAATGGGGTTTCACCATGTTGGCCAGGCTGGTCTCAAACTCCTGACCTCAGGCAATCCACCCGCCTAGGCCTCCCAAAGTGCTGGGATTACAGGTGTGAGCAGCCACTGCGCCTGGTTGAAATGAAACTTTTATAACTTGAAGTGACCCAAAAACTTTTTACGAAAAGAGAGTGTCTCAAAAAGACAAGGGCCCGCCCTATATTCCATTCAAAAGAATGGTGATGGGCCATCCCCACAAAACACATTTGAATGGAGATTAGGAGATTAAAATAAAGGCAGACTGTGAGTCCTATTTGTTCAACCTCACAGCTACACAAAGGAGAGCTTTATTTTGCCCATGTGACAAGAAACGTAAAGATCTAGAGTCCAGGGCTGAAACCGCTGGTTGAGAGGTCAGTAAGGCCCAGCCTCCATTTAGCTGCCTGCCGCACTGTCCTTGGCGCAGCCTTGCCGTCCCTGGGGCCCAGGCCTAGAGTCGGAATTCCAGCAGGAAGAAAGTGAAAGTGCAAAGGCTTTTTGGAGACTTGGGAAAATCGTTCCTGTGTTCCGTGGTTCAGAGGAGTGACCTGGTTGACAAAGCCTGCTCTAAAGGATCAAGAAGCGAGAAGTGGCGGGCTCAGTGGCTCACGCCTGTAATCCCAGCACTTTGGGAGGCCGAGGCAGGTGGGTCACCTGAGGTCAGGAGTTTGAGACCAGCCTGGGCAACCTGGTAAAACCCCGCCTCTACTAAAAAATGCAAAAATTAGCTGGTTGTGGTGGCGCATGCCTGTAATCCCAGCTACTCAGGAGGCTGAGGCAGGAGAATCGCTTGAACCCGGGAGGTGGGGGTTGCAGTGAGCTGAGATCATGCTACTGTACTCCAGCCTGGATGACAGAGTAAGACTCCGTCTTAAAATAAATACACAAATAAAAAGAATCGAGAAGCAGCATGGCAGAGTCTCTTGATAGGGCCAGACTGGCCAATGATTCTAATCTCCAGATCTCCAGATACTGAAGTCACACACACATATGAAAAGGCCTGGGGAGGGCTGGGTGCAGTGGCTCAAACCCAGGCTATTTAATAATTCCCAGTTAGAAAATCTAGGCCGGGCGCGGTGGCTCACACCTGTAATCCTAGCACTTTGGGAGGCCGAGGTGGGCGGATTGCCTGAGCTCAGGAGTTCGAGGCCAGCCTGGGCAACGTGGTGAAACCCCATCTCTACTAAAATACAAAAAATAATTAGCTAGGCATGGTGGTGCACACTTGTAGTCCCAGCTACTTGTGAGGCTAAGGTGGGCGAATCACTTGAACCTGGGAGGGAGAGGTTGCAGTGAGCCTAGATCGCACAACTGCATTCCGGCCTGGGTGACAGAACGAGACTTCATCTCAAAAAAAAAAAAAAAGAAAGAAAAAAGAAAAAAGAAAAAAAAAGAAAGAAAAAAGGAAAAAGAAAATCTAGATGCTTTGGGAGGTGGTGGGCAGATTGGTTGAGCCCAGGAGTTTGAGACCAGCCTGGGCAACATAGTGAAACCTCATCTCTATTAAAAAAAAAAAAAAAAAAAAAATTAGCTGGACATGGTAGCTCACGCCGGTAGTCCCAACTACTCGGGAGGCTGAGGTGGGAGGATCGCGTGAGCCCAGGAGGCAGAGGTTGCAGTGACCTGAGATTGAACCACTGCCCTCCAGCCTGGGAGACAGAGCAAGATACTGTCTCACGAAAAAAAAGTGAGAGGTGTGAGGTGGGCTATCACTTGTAATCTTAACACTTTGGAAGGGCAAGGAAGGAGGATCTTTTGAAGCCGGGAGTTTGAGACCAGCCTGGGCAACATAGCAAGACCCCATCTCTACAGAAAATTTAAACATTAGCTGGGCATGGTGGTGCATACCTGTGATCTCAGCTACTCAAAAGGCTGAGGCAGGAGGATCACTTGAGCCTAGGAGATCAAGGCTGCAGTGAGCCACGATTGCACCACTGCACTGCAGTGTGGGTAACAGAGCAAGACCCTGTCTCAAAAATAAATACATAAATAAATAAAATTTTAAAGACCTGGGGACAATTCCCGAACTGACTGAGCTTAGGCCCCATGTTTGCCCTTGGCTATACGAGCAGGGGAGACTGAGGAAGGATCTGCTCCCTCGACCTCTGTAGTGGTAGAGAGTGGGGGAGGCAGGCACTGTTATTCACTTCTGTCATATAAATGAGCTGTACCTTGAGTCCTATGTTGTTTACTTCTTCACAACAGGACTGCTAGCTCAAAAACCCATGAGAGCTAAACTCAGTTTTTTACACATCCAATTGTTTAAATTAAAAAGCCCAAATAAACATATTTCTAGCCACTTAGGGCCTGCCTGCTTTATATACCCTGCCAAACTGCACCCAACATCTGCTGGCCACAGAGAGGACAAACCCTGGGGCTATAAAAGCCCAAGCCAGGGCTGCCCTTGGCAGTTCTTTGACCCGGAGACACCGCTCCTCATCTAAACATGGAAACCTCCTCTCTGATGCCCCTCTCCCCAGAAGCTCTCTTGTCTTCTCCTCTTTCTGCATGGTGGCCCTGCATCACTATCCTTAGAAGGACCCCCGCTATGGGGGACTTCCCCTCACAGGTAACCCTGTCCCAGAGCCATCCCAAAAAGCTCATTGCCTGCTACTGCCATCTCGTGGTCATTTTCCTCTAGGTCAACCCCAAACCCTAGAACTGCTAATGACCTTGGTTTCTCTCCCCAGGATTCCACACACAGTAGCAAGGAATAATTCCCTAGTAGAAAATCTGGGCCAGGCGCGGTGGCTCACGCCTGTAATCCCAGCACATTGGGAGGCAGAGGTGGGTGGATCACCTGAGGTCGGGAGTTTGAGACCAGCCTGACCAACATGGAGAAATGCCGTGTCTACTAAAAAAATACAAAATTAGCCGGGCATGATGATGCACGCCTGTAATCACAGCTACTTGGGAGAGGAAAACTCTGCCTCAAAAAAAAAAAAAAAAAGAAAGAAAGAAAGAAAGAAAAGAAAATCTGGAATCTGGGCCGAGCGTGGTGGCTCATATCTGTAATCCCGGCACTTTGGGAGGCCAAGGTGGGCAGATCACCTGAGATTGGGAGTTCAAGACCAGCGTGACCAACATGGAGAAACCCTGTCTCTACTAAAAAAAAATACAAAAATTAGCCAGGCGTGGTGGTGCATGCCTGTAATCCCAGCTACTTGGGAGGCTGAGGCAGGAGAATCGCTTGAACCTGGGAGACAGAGATTGCAGTGAGCTGAGATCGCGCCACTGCACACAGAGTAAGACTCTGTCTCAAAAAAAAGGAAAAGAAAATCTGGATGCTATTAGGGAGAAGAATGGAGGGTAGGCAGCCAGGAACCTGGTTGTGGTGGCACACAGGTAATGTCTAAGATAAATAAGACTCTTGGCACAAGACAAAGGCTGGGGCCCAAAGGCAACTAGAATACATTTGACAAGAGGTAAAAGCAGTGAATAAAGAAGTAGATGCTACCAGGAAAGAGACACCACAAGCGCCTCATAATTCATCCCTTCTGCTTTAGAAATATTAAGAAAAAAAAATTGACAAAGCAATGGCCTCCTACTGGAATTGAACTTCCTTAGTCTGAGTCTCCTTAGTCCAGGTCTAAGACACACTCTTCCTGAGAGCCAACAGGTCAGGAAAGCACAAATGCCCTCTTTACCTTTGCAGAGACTTTGAGCCAGCGTCCAACGTGATCCAGCGGATCCAATGTGATGCAGCGCTGCTTCTGCCTCCCTGTTCCCGCTTCAAACTGCAGGTGCTGTTTGCTGCCCTCTAGGGACTCCTAGAAGTATATGCATCAGTCAGTGTTATTAATTGTAAACAAAAGACACACTTCTGCCTGAGTTAAATAGAAAATAAATTTATGAAAAATCTATGGGCACAGAAAGTAGATGGCGGGTAGAGCTGTTGGAGAGCTAGCTCAGAGGCTATGCAGCCAAGACCAATGCTCAAAATCACGTTGCAGAAATGTCTGGGGAAGGCACCACTGTCTCCACCTCATCTGAGCACCAGTTGCCAGGGTTTATATCCCTGACACTGACTATTAGATACTGTGTTGCCACAACTCTGAGGCAAGATTGTAAAAGTGCACTGCTGTCCCTACCAGGTAAAAACAAATGACTTCTGGATTATCTGGTTATTGGGATAAAGAACAAAGTATTTGGCTGGGCGCAGTGGCTTATGCCTGTAATCCCAGCACTTTGGGAGGCCGAGGCAAGCAGATCACCTGAGGTCAGGAGTTTGAGACCAACCTGGCCAACACAGTAAAACCCCGTCTCTATTAAAAATACAAAAATTACCCAGGCATGGTGGCACATGCCTGTAATCCCAGCTACTTGGGAGGCTGAGACAAGAGAATCGCTTGAACCTGGGAGGCAGAGGTTGCAGTGAGCCGAGATTGCGCCACTGTGCTCCAGCCTGGGTGACAGAGACTAACTCCATCTCAAAAAAAAAAAAAGAAAGAAAGAAAGAAAGCATTTTCCAGGAGCTATGTTGATTTTCCCCATAAAGAAACACCTAGAAGCCGGGCACGGTGGCTCATGCCTGTAATCCCAGCACTTTGGGAGGCCGAGGTGGGTGGATCACCTGAGGTCAGGAGTTTAAGACCAGCCTGGCCAACGTGGTGAAACCTTGTCTCTACTAAAAATGCAAAAATTAGCCGGGTGTGGTGGCGGGCACCTGTAATCCCAGCTACTGGGGAGGCTGAGGTAGGAGAATTGCTTGAACCCAGGAGATGGAGGTTGCAGTGAGCCGAGATTGCACCACTGCACTCCAGCCTGGGCAACAGAGCAAGACTCTGTCTCGAAAAAAGAAAAAAGAAAAAAAAAAGAAACACCTAGAACAGCAGTTACAAGTTCAGTGACTTTTTTTTTTTTTAACTATATCTACTGTTATTTTCCAAGGCCCATCTGTCTTCTGCCTTGTACAAGCCCCTAAATTAAACTGAAATATGATAGGAATCACTGCCTTTTTTTTTTTTTTTTTGAGACAGAGTTTCTCTCTTGTTCCCTCTTGAACCCAGGAGGTGGAGGTTGCAGTGAGCCGAGATCATGCCACTGCACTCCAGCCTGGGCAACACAGCAAGGCTCCATCTCAAAAAAAAAAAAAAAAAGAATGAGGATTTGCCATTTACTAGGGTAACTGTAAACTCAGGAAATGGGAATACCCATGTCTTTCAGGGACTATTGGATGTTGGCTCTGAGTTAAGAATTTCTGAATGCCATTGTATTGCAACTGGAATCACCTGGAATAATTTTTTAAAAGTACTTTAACAATAATATTCTGGTATTTTGGTCACATTGCACAGAGAGAGATACCTTGCAAAGCCCCTTCTATCCCCACCCCCAACCCTGCCACAAACGCATACTTCATTGTCTCCATTCTATAATTAGAGTCAAATCCCAGCATCTCCAAGAAGGCCAATTATAAAGTCAACCTGGGGAAAGACTTACACACACGTAAGGGGTCCCTACTCTTTCTTGTTCCTCGTCTCAGGGGTCCCTTCTTGGTTAGAAGGAGCAGTCAGAGGCCAGGTGCAGTGGCTCAAGCCTGCAATCCCAGCACTTTGGGAGGTCAAGGCAGAGATCAGTCTGAGGCCAGGAGTTTGAGACCAGCCTGGCCAACATGGTGAAACCCTGTCTCTATTAAAAGTACAAAAATTAGCCAGGTGTGGTGGTGGACGCCTGTAATCCCAACTACTTGGGAGGCTGAGGCAGGAGAATCGCTTGAACCCGGGAGGCGGAGGTTGTGGTGAGCTGAGATTGCGCCATTGCACTCCAGCCTGGGCAACAAGAGTGAAACTCCATCTCAAAACAAAACAAAACATCATCATTACTGAGACTCACTTTCAGAGAAGCTGATTCAATTGGCATGGGAGTATGAGAAAGGGAGGGACCAGGATATTGGTGTTTGGGTTTTTTTCAATTTTGCTACTGGTGATTTCAATTGCAGACATCACTAGCTAAAGCAGTGGTTCTCAACCTTGCCTGCACATTGAAAATACCTGGAAAGCTTCAAAAAACAGATGAAGCTACAATCTAGAGATCCTGATTTCATTATTTAACTGGTCTGCATAGGTATTAGAATTTTTCAGAGCTTGCCAGGTAATTGTAATGTGTATCTAAGGTTGAGAACCATTAGGATAAGGGGACGAATGAAGAAATGAATGAAGAAATTAATGAATCTATAGACTTCAAGCCACCTTTTGCGTGTGTGTGCGTGTGTGTGTGTGTGTGTATGTGTATGGACATGCGAATGTAGATTATCCATAATAATCACTGGGGAGACTGAGGCTCACAGAGCAGGGAGAAAGGAACTCACACTTTTGGAGGGACTGCTCTGTACTAAGCACTGGTCTAGAGGCTTTAAACATATTTTCTTGTGTAATCCTCAAAACAACCCTAGGAGGATAAATATTGTTATCCTCATTTTACAGAAGTGGAGTCAAGACTCCCAGAGGTTAAATGTCTCACCTGCAGTCATATATTCAGTTATTAGCAGACACAGGACTAGACCCAGTTCTCCTGAAGCCATTGCCAAACCCCGCCCCTACTCTGAGCCCTAAAATGACTGACTCCATCTGCCCCTGGTGCTACTTTGGCCTGAGCACGTTTATCCCCAGCACCCATCTGCATCTAATTGGAGCTTAGCTAATAGGTCCAGAGCTGCAGCAATCAGAAAGGAATGAGAGGTTCTGGGAACTAGGAAATGTTCCCAGAACCCAACCAGTGGAGGTCTTGTCCCAAAGAGCTTGTCAGGACCTAGCTCTAAGAGCAGAGGAATGTTGGCTGGGCAGGGTAGGGGCCGAAAATAATTCTGCCTGCTGGACAAAAGGAACAATGCTAGGAGCCCAAAGGCCAGGCTGAGGCTGGGGCAGGAGATGGGGGCAGCACAGAGCCCTAAGGCTCTCAGATGCCTTTTCTCAGGAAGGAAGGACGGACCTTCATTCTGAGATTCTAACCTTCTTACACTGTGTTAACAGAAAGTGAAACCAAATTATTTTATGACATAAATGTCATAAAATCATAAAATATCATAAAATCATAAAAATAGTCATTTTGATTCCCATCTCCCCACCATCGGCAAAATTAGAAGGTGGCAACCCTAGGCTGCTCTATTTGGTTGGTTGGTTGGTTTTTTATTGGCCCAAGAAAAAAAAAAAAGGAAACCAAAGGTTTCTCTGGGGAATTAGAGACAGAAACCAGCTAAGGGAAGAAACAGGAGAGAAAGAAGTGAACACAGCAGGTGTACACTTTTTTTTTTAGACTGAAGGTGTGGTTCCAGGACTGTGGCAATTAGGAAAGCACATTCTAGACCCTACACCTGAAGCCAGACTTTCTGGGAGGGGAGCCTAGAGATCTGACTTAACAAGTTCCTCAGGTGATCGTGATGCACACTAACCTTAAAGAACCCGTGTACTTGCTCGTGAAGAGGCCGCGAGAAAGGGAAGCAGCTGGAGAGTCAGGTGGGATGATGGATGATTCAAAGGATGATTTTTATGGTTGTTGTTTTAATGTAGAAAATACCTGAGATTTTTCATTTTTACTTTTTTATTGAAAGACAATATTCATATAGAAAAGTACACGTCATCAATGCCCAACTTGATGCATTTTCACACCCAGGGCACTCGTGTCACCAACACTCAGATTAAGAAACAACATCTCGGCTGGGTGTAGTGGCTCACACCTGTAATCCTAGTACTTTGGGAGGCTGAGGCGGGCAGATCACCTGAGGTCAAGAGTTCAAGACCAGCCTGGCCAACATGGTGAAACGCTGTCTCTACTAAAAATACAAAAAATTAGCCAGGCGTGGTGGCACGTGCCTGTAATCCCAGCTACTCGGGAAGCTGAGGCAGAAGAACTGCTTGAACCCAGGAGGTGGAAGTTGCAGTGAGCTGAGATTGCACCATTGCACTCCAGCCTGGGCAACAAGAACGAAAATTCTGTCAAGAAAGAAAGAAGAGAAAGGAAAGAAAAGAAAGGAAAGGAAAGAAAGGAAGGAAAGAAAGAAAGGACATCTCCAGCATCCCAGAAGCCCCCTGGTCCCTCCTCCAGTCACTATCTGACTTCTGAGGGCAGACTATTGTTGCCTGTTTGTGTACTTTGTGTACATGAAAGCATATAGCGTGTGCTGTCTCCTGCCTGGCTGCTTTCCCTCGTCCTTATGCTTGTCAGACCTGTGTATATTATTGCATATAATTGTAGATCGCTCATTCTGGTTGCTGCAGAGTGGTCCATTGTGACTTACATCATTCATTCTAGCGATAATGGATGTTTGGGCACTTTCCAATTTGGGGCCATTACAAACAGCACTGTTTTGCAACAGGTCCTTGATGGGAATCCCAGAATGAACTTAGAAATGTTGGTTTCCAGGCTGTGGCGCTACCTTCTGGACAAGTCGCAAAACACGCACAGGGAGTTATGAACCAAGTTGCTCCCCAAAGAAACCCAGACCCAGAGTAGCCACAGGCTGAGCCTTGACCCCGGCCAGAGACCAGACACCCCTACGCCAGAACCTAGTCACGTGCCGACTCAAGCACATGGGAGCTCTGACCCAAGCCACCGTGTAACTGTAGCTCTAATTCAAGTCCACAGTCCCTAGAGTCCTGGGTGGGATCCATGGGCTACATCCCCCAAGGGGAGGAGCCCAGCAGGTGCCCTGGGTATCAAGGTTGTGGCATTAAGGCTGAACTCCTCTTCGACCTCACTAAGCTGTGGCCCCTTACAGGCAGTCACACCAGGAACCCTGTCGTGAGAGCTCCTCGGGCCTTGTGTCCTAATGGGGCAGGCCCACATGCAGCCTCCTTGGCCCCGTGCCCTGCCCAGACCTGTTCTGGATTCCACCCCCACCCTTCCCCAAGGTCGCTGCCACCTCCCACCTGCCAGGCTTGGGCAGGGCCTCTGAGACACAGCCGGGAAGGCTGGCAGGCAGGAGGGCTGAGGCGAGCACTGGGGGGCCATGGAGCTGGCAGCAAAGCCCGTGGTCTATCAGAAGCTGCTGCCCCAGGAACCAAGCTTGGAGTCGGAGGAGGAAGTGGAGGAGGAGGAGACATCAGAGGTGCTGATTCCAAACCCCTGGAGGCACCAGGACTCTTCCAGGTAAGTAAGGGAAGGGTCTGGGCACCAGGCTCCCCAGGCTTGAGGTTGGCAAGTCCCTCTCTCTGGATTCCCTCAGGGGTACCAAGCAACTCCCCGCTGGGTTTAGCTCCAGACACTGTACGATCGATTTGGGGGAAAACCTAGGCTGTAGCCCTAGACTTGGCCTGACCCAATCAAAAGTCTGTGCATCTGGAGGGACATTTGTACCAAGCCAGCCTCTGTCCCATCTGCTGCTTTGTCAAAGGTCCCCAGCCCCCAAGTCCTGGTGCAGGAGGCACCTGCTGGGCAGGTTGGGGCCTGGCTACACCTGGCTGGGCCTGCTCCCCAGCCCCTTCTCTCCTGCCTGCCACACCCACTGGGCCTCCCTCCCACCTGATTGGACTCTGCCCCTCCAATCTCCCCTCCAGGGGCTCCCTCCCTAGCTAGGCTCATTTTCCCCAAGTGCTTTCCCATCTCCATGTCTTTGCCCAAGCTGTGCCTGCTGCCAAGAAGCCCTTTCTCCTTGGCCAACTTGTGCTCCTCTTGCTAAATCAAACCTTTTGGGAAACATTCCCTGGGGTCTCTTGGGGTCCTTGGGCATCCCTCCGTCCCAGCCGTGGCTCAGGACACCCCCCCTCTGCAGGAACAAGGCTGGCGGGCTGCCCGGAACCTGGGCCCGTGTAGTGGCAGCCCTGCTGCTGCTGGCTGTTGGCTGCTCTCTGGCTGTGAGGCAGCTCCAGAATCAGGGCAGCTCCATAGGAAGCTTGGGCTCTGTGGCCCCTCCACCCGGCGGACACTCCCACGGTCCTGGTGTATACCACCATGGTGCCATCATCAGCCCTGCAGGTCAGTCAGTGCTGGGGGCGGCTTGGGGGAGGGGAGGGTCAGAGGTCACCGGCCCAGCCCCCATCCTTGCTGCATGACAGTGCCTTCCTTGCTGCAGTCACATGCTCCCACCTAGGCCGAGAGCTGCTTGTTGCCGGGGGCAACGTCGTGGATGCTGGAGTTGGAGCTGCATTGTGCCTGGCAGTGGTGCATCCTCATGCCACAGGGCTAGGTCAGTGACCCCTGACCCCAGACTGCAACCCCAACCCACAGCCTGATCAGTGACCTGGAACTTAGGGAGTCAGTAGCCCTGACCTCAAGGCTGCTAAGTGAGCAGGACTTAGGGTTTGGGCGGCAGTCCCAACCCCAGGCTATGACCCTTGAGCCCAGGTCTGTGGAACCTTGACCTCAGGCCTGGTCAGTAACTCCTGATCCCAGGCTCAGTCAAGGGATCTTGACTGAAACAAGTCAGTGACCCTTGACCTGCGGCTGCTGAGTGACCCCTCTGTCTCCTGCAGGTGCCATGTTTTGGGGCCTCTTCCACGATAGCTCCTCAGGCAATTCCACGGCCCTGACATCAGGTCCAGCACAGACCCTGGCCCCTGGCCTGGGGCTGCCCACGGCTCTGCCCACCCTGCACCTGCTGCACGCACGCTTCGGCCGCCTGCCCTGGCCACGCCTGCTAGTGGGCCCCACCACGCTGGCTCAGGAGGGCTTCCTGGTGGACACACCCCTGGCAAGGGCTCTGGCGGCTCGGGGCACCGAAGGCCTCTGTCCACTACTTTGCCATGCTGATGGGACGCCCCTGGGCGCTGGGGCCCGAGCCACCAACCCACAACTGGCAGCTGTGCTTCGCAGGGCAGCCCTCGCTCCCACCTCAGACCTTGCTGGGGATGCTCTACTGAGTCCGCTGGCGGGAGACCTGGGGGTGGAGGTGCCCTCGGCTGGGCCCAGGCCCACTTTGGAACCAGCACGGCAGCTACCTGTGCCCCAGGGCATCCTGTTCACCACCCCCGGTCCCTCAGCTGGCCCAGAACTGCTGGCACTGTTGGAGGCAGCCCTGCGCTCCGGGGCGCCCGTCCCTGCCCCCTGCCCACCATTCCTGCAGACTGCTGTGAGCCCCGAGAACAGCGCCCTGGCTGCCGTGGACAGCAGCGGCTCTGTGCTGCTTCTCACCTCCTCGCTCAACTGCTCCTTTGGCTCTGCACACCTGTCCCCAAGCACTGGGGTTCTGCTCAGCAACCTGGTGGCCAAGTCTACCAGTAGTGCCTGGGCCTGCCCCCTCATCCTCCGTGGCAGCCTGGATGACACAGAAGCTGATGTGTTGGGGCTTGTGGCTTCAGGGACCCCTGATGTGGCCAGGGCCATGACTCACACCATACTCAGCCATCTGGCGGCAGGGCCCCCAACCCAGGCCCAGCACCAGCACCAGGGGCAGCAAGAACCAACAGAGCATCCCAGCACTTGTGGCCAAGGGACCCTGCTCCAGGTGGCAGCCCACACAGAGCACGCCCATGTCTCCAGCATCCCCCATGGCTGCTGCCCCTTCCAGGGGTTCTAACAGGATGGGGGTGGGTCTGGCAGAAGGCAGAGTTATCTGAAGCTTGGGGGCAGGAGCAGACACAGCAGCAATGGAGTGTGCACCCGCAGGGTGTGGTGGCTCACACCTGTAATCTCAGCACCTTGGGTGGTCAAGGCAGGAAGATACCTTGAGGCCAGAAGTTTGAAACCAGCCTAGACAACAGAGCAAGATCTCGTCTGTACGAAAAATTTAAAAATTTGCCAGGGGCGGTGGCACATGCCTGTTGTCCCAGCTGCTTGGGAGGCTGAGGCAGAAGCTCGCTTGAGCTCAGGAGTTCAAGGCTGCAGAGAGCTAGGATCACACCACTGCACTCCAGCCTGGACAACAGAGTGAGACCCTGTCTTTAAAATAATAATAATAATAATAATAATAATAATAATAGCTGGGTGCGGTGGCTCATGCCTGTAATCCCAGCACTTTGGGAGGCCAAGGCAGGTGGATCACCTGAGGCTAGGAGTTCGAGACCAGTTTGGGCAACACGGTGAAACCCTGTCTCTACTAAAAATACACAAAATTAGCTGGGCATGGTGGCAGGCACCTGTAATCCCAGCTATTCAGGAGGCTGAGGCAGGAGAATCACTTGAATCCGGGAGGTGGAGGTTGCAGTGAGCCAAGATCGCACCATTGCAACCCCACCTGGGCAACAAGAGGGAAACCCTGTCGAAAAAAAAAAAAGAGTGTATATTTATTATGTGCTCACTGCTGGCTCAGGCCCCAACCTCTGGCCTTTTCAGTTACCTAGACTTGAGTTCTGGCATCCAGAGCTAACACAATCATTCTTCAGACCACCCACACTGGATGGAATCTCTGGCTGTTTTATCAGCTAAGAACATCAGGGTAATAAGGAAAAAGCAATAGGGCCTGGGGCTAGCACTGGGTTCAGATCCAGCTTTCAGGAGGACAGGGGAAAGAGTGCAGAGCCTCTGCCTAGGCCCTGGGCCCCACGAAGCAGGACAGGCAGAGCCCAGGGTACTGTTGGCATCTCTGTCCTTCCCTTCAGGACACCCCTTACCTATCTTCCTCAACCAGACTGGGTACAAAATAAAGATCAAGTCTCCCGGAAACCAAGCACCATTCCTGCTTCTTGGTTAATTTTCCAACAGCTTTTGAAGCAACTGGAGTCAGGGCTTCCCTGATGGGCAGCACAGGTGACCAACAACCAGAGAGGGGAGAGCCTGGGTTGATATCTTTCAGCTTCCCCCTGCTCCGCTCACCTCCTGCCTCCTGGGGCACCAGATGTGCAAGTTGAATGTTTTCATTTCACTTTCTAGAACAGATAACAAAGCAGGGAAGTAGTTGAGAGGGTGAGAAGGCGCCCCAGGGGCTTGGGTACAAAAGGGTTGGAGTTGAGCGTGTGGAAATTCAAGGTGAAGGTTAGCCCTGACCTCCCCGAAGGGTTAGGTCCTCTCTGGACCACAGCGCTCTATAAACAGCTTCTCAAACCAAGAAGCGAGGGTGACCAGTAGCAGTTCCCCTCCCCTGCCATTGTAAAAGGCTTCTCTGATTTAATAGACCGTTTGATCCCACCACCTCTACCTCCCACTCCCAAGAAAATTCTTCTCCGTAATGGCACCACAATGTACCCGGTTATTTTAGTCCCAAACCTGGCATCCCCCTCATTTCCTCTCCCCCGACATCCAACTCCATCACCCACACCACCTGCTCCACATCAGCCCAAATCTGACCTGTTCTCATTTTCCCTGGGTCCAGTCCACCACTGTCTCTAAATGGTCTTCCCGTGCTTCCACCTGCGCAGACCTACAGTCCATTCCCCACACAGCAGCCAGCATCATCTTGTTAAAATGTAAATCGGATCCAGGCCTGCCCCTGCATTAAACTCACCAGTGACTTCCCATCACCCTCAGAATGAAATCCTAGCCCGGGGCCCCATGCAACCTTGCTTCTCGCCAGCCTCAGCCCCTCCAGCCCTGGGCCTTTGTAGTTGCAAGGCTTGGGATTTCGTCCCCTTAGATCCTTGGAGGAGTACGGGGGAGGGGGGCCCTTCTTGTCACTCAGCTCTCATCCCAAATGCCACTTCCTCACAGAGGCTTTCTCTGACCAACCTCTCAAATCATTATTGTAGACCCTATTGAATAGTAATTAGCCGTGTTTTTAACGAGTGATGTATTCACGTTCCAGCATCTAAAAGGCTCCTTCTGACCCTTGCATTCCTAATTCTCCTCATAATTATGATCTTTTTGAATGCATTTGGCTCCGTGTTCCTCCACGAGAGCAGAGGCTTTGTTTCAACCGCCTAGCACGGCACGCCAGCAGGAGCCCAGTAATTGTTGAATGGCTCAATGTTCTGAGCGCAGGGGCCGCTCTGGGACGAGGCGGATCGAAGTGCTACACCTCGGTTTGTTTCCGAGATGGGCCCTTAGAAATGCCCCCATGGGGCTCCAAAGGGGCAGATGCCACAGCCGCCTGGGCAGAGCGGGTGTGAGCAGAAGGCTGGGAAAGACCACGCGCCGCTAGGCGAGGGACTTCCGCTCAGAGCCAAGGCGGAAATGCCGCTCTTTCTTTGGCCCCGTCCCTCTTGGTTGCCCCGTTCCTCTTGGTTCCCCCGCCCCTCCTGGTTCTTCCGCCTCCGAGCCGACACAAACCGGTGCGCATGCGCCGCGCCCTGACCTGGAAGCGGCTGGGGCCGGAGCACACGTGTTTCGTGTTTCGGTGAGTGTGGCGGAGATGGGGAGCCGGGACCCCGCCGAGCCGATGTCGCTTGGAGAGGCGACGCAGAGTGGCGTCCGGCCTGCCGACCGCCATGGCCTATTGAAGCACAGTCGCGAGTTCTTGGACTTCTTCTGGGACATTGCGAAGCCTGAGCAGGAGACGCGACTTGCGGCCACGGAGAAGCTGCTGGAGTATCTGCGCGGCAGGCCGAAGGTGGAGTGGCGGGGTCTGGGGCAGGGGCTGCGCATATCCCGGCAAGGAAGCGGCGGCGGGCCCAGGGATTTGGGACTGGGGGCACGTGGTCGCGAACCTGGATGCCAGGGTGCGCGGGGGCGTGCACCTTGTTGTCACCATTGAACACGAGGGTGTGCTTGGTTCCGCAGGGGTCCGAGATGAAATATGCCCTGAAGCGTCTAATCACGGGACTTGGGGTCGGGCGAGAAACAGCCCGGCCCTGCTACAGTTTGGCCCTGGCACAGGTGAGGTGGTGCTCCTGGCAGGGTCCCAGCCATCCAGGTCAAAATGGTGGGGTGTGAGGAGGGCGGGTGTGGTGTCTCAGCTGTGGCGGAGGGGCAGCCCGAGAGAGAGGTCGGGAGTGGCAGAGCTGACTGGAGGCCAATCTGAGGGAGGCCTCCTCACGAAGGTGGAGAAGGTGTGAGCAAGGCCTGGACAGGTTTTCTATTTGGTGCTTGGGTTGCCCGGCCTCTTAGGTACACTTGCTGGGAGCAGTGAGCGCTGGGTGGGCTCCCTTAGGCCTGCAGAGGCATTCAGCTGATTGGAGTAGACCACTCTCTGACGAGCCTTGACAAGGGGCAGAGCAATAAAGACCCAGGCCTGCAGGATCAGCCTGAGGGGAGCTCAGACCAGGTGCGGAGAGAAGACCCAGTGGCTGAGCATTTCAGACTAATAATCTAGGGACCATAGAAGGTGGGACTAGGGACCTGAGGCTTCTTGGGAGAAGTTGAAGGGGGAAGGGAGGTTAAGGTTTGTGAAGATGTAGCTGGGCCACTCTCCTGAACCCTCTTCCTCCTGCCACACAACTCCTGGCAGCTGTTACAGTCTTTTGAAGACCTCCCCTTGTGCAGCATCCTGCAGCAGATACAAGAAAAATATGACCTGCATCAGGTGAAGAAGGTGAGAGTGGGGCCAGGGAGGTCAGGAGCCCCAGGGTTGGGAGGCTTGGGGAATGGGGAGTCCCAGGGCCCCTCATGCCTGTGCCTGGAATCCTTTTCTAGGCAATGCTGAGACCTGCTCTCTTTGCAAACCTGTTTGGAGTGCTCGCCCTCTTTCAGTCAGGCCGGCTGGTGAAGGTAAGAGCTTTGGAGGGACTGGGGGAATGTAGGCTGGCTTGGGATGGGTGGGAGACAGTAGTTTGCCCTGCTCATACCCTCTATCCCTCTGTGGGGATCAGGACCAGGAGGCACTGATGAAGTCGGTGAAGCTGCTGCAGGCCCTGGCCCAGTACCAAAACCACTTGCAGGAGCAGCCCCGGAAGGCCCTGGTGGACATCCTCTCCGAGGTATGAGCTCACCAGCTGTGCGGGCTCGGGCAACACTTCCCGTTACAGAGCCATCAGAGGGGCTTGGATGAGAATCTGAAATAGCACTGTTCCATAGAAATACAAAGATGTATAATTTGAAGCGTTTCAGTGACTTCGTTGAAAAGGTAAAAAGAAACACGTGTCATTTAGTAACGTTTTACTTCATCTGGTATATCAAAAATATTATTTCAATCTGCATTGGTATAAAAAACTGTTGAGATATCTTACACTCTTTTTGTCAGGTCGTCTCCAAAATCCAGTGTGTATTTTACACTTAGGCACATCCCTGTTCAGATGAGCCACCTTTCAAGTGCTCAGCAGCCCTGTGTGGCTGTGGCTACCGTATTGGGCAGTGCAGCTCTAGAACTGTGCCTAGCACGTGGCAAGTATAGAAAACGTTTGCTATTGCTATCCTGGTCAAGGCTGGCCCCTTGTGGGCCTCCACTGTCCGACTTGGGAAGGTAGCACCGTAGGCCTTTTTGCCACTGAAGAGAAAGGCAGGGGCTGGCAGGTCCCCAGTCCAGGGCTTACTGTGCAGTCTTGACCTCAGAGCCAGAAGTACCTGAATTCGAATCCCAGCTCTCCACCTAGGGCTCCTTGTGTATGAAATGAGCTAGTCCTCTGAAATACCAAAAAAAGGAATTAAAAGGGTAGCTTTGACCGGGCACGGTGGCTGACGCATGTAATCCCAGAACTTTGGGAGGCCGAGGCGGGCGGATCACTTGAGGTCAGGAGTTCAAGACCAGCCTGGCCAACATGGTGAAACCCCATCTCTACTAAAAATACAAAAATTAGCTGGGTGTGATGGCGCACACCTTTAATCCCAGCTGAGGCAGGAGAATTGCTTGAACCCGGGAGGCGGAGGTTGCAGTGAGCCAAGATCACACCACTGTACTCAGCCTGGGTGGCAAAGTGAGACTCTGTCTTAAAAAAAGGGGGGCAGGTACCTCTGGGGGCCAGTTAGTGTCAGTGGGATGCTTGTCAAAAACTCTGCTGCCTGGGAATTTGAGTTTTTGTTAGCAAATGGCCTCTGATGACTCTGGTGCCTCACCAGGTGGCCCTGTGTCGGGAGCAGGTAGAACAGGATCCACCAGGCTCACCCCGCAGAGGAAGCCATGATTTCTTCTCTCTCCATCCTTAGGTCTCGAAGGCCACATTGCAGGAGATCCTGCCAGAGGTCCTCAAAGCTGACTTGAATATAATACTCAGCTCCCCTGAACAGCTAGAGCTCTTCCTCCTGGCCCAGCAGAAGGTGCCCTCCAAGCTCAAGAAGCTGGTGGGATCCGTGAACCTATTCTCGGATGAGAATGTTCCCAGGTGTGATGGAGGTGGGCGGATTTGCCCTCCCTGGGGCCAAGGGACTGCATCTGGCCAGGCCCAGATTTGTCGTGTGGCCTGGGGGTGTCCTGGCTGCTCTTGGCACCCTGGCCCTTGCCTGTGAGGCGAGTGTTCCGTGAGTCCCTTGCCCTCTGCAGGCTGGTGAACGTGCTGAAGATGGCCGCCTCCTCTGTGAAGAAGGACCGCAAGCTGCCCGCCATCGCTCTGGACCTGCTCCGCCTGGCGCTCAAGGAAGACAAGTTCCCACGGTTCTGGAAGGAGGTGGTAGAACAAGGGCTGCTGAAGATGCAGTTCTGGCCAGCCAGGTGCGGCGACGTGTGTCCTCTCTCGGCCCCCTTCCCTGTCTGTGAAGTGGGCTGGGCCACTAGTCCTGAGGTCACCACCAGGGGGACCAAGGGCTCTGACCAGGCTCTGTCCCACACCCCCTTAGCTACCTGTGTTTCCGCCTGCTGGGCGCGGCCCTGCCCCTGCTGACCAAGGAGCAGCTGCAGCTGGTGATGCGGGGAGATGTGATCCGCCATTACGGGGAGCACGTGTGCACTGCTAAGGTGGGTAATGCCCGTTGTAGCTCGACACTGCCAGAAAGGCTAGACATGGAGCTCTCCCTGCCAAGAAGGGGAATCGGGCACCTCGGGGGCTTGGCTAGAGCCATGGGTGTCCCCTCCGTCTGGGTAGTGAGCTGCCTGAACCCCTTCCCCTCGGACAAATGGTTTTTTTTTTTTTTTTTTTTTGAGATGGAGTTTTGCTCTTGTCGCCCAGGCTTGGAGAGCAGTGGTGAGATCTTGGCTCACTGCAACCTCTGCCTCCCAGGTTCAAGTGATTCTCCTGCCTCAGCCTCCTGAGTAGCTGGGATTACAGGCGCCCACTACCATGCCCAGCTAATTTTTGTATTTTCGGTAGAGACGGGATTTTGCCATGTTGGCCAGGCTGGTCTCGAACTCCTGACCTTAGGTGATCCACCTGCCTTGGCCTCCGAGACTGCTGGGATTACAGACGTGAGCCACCGTACCTGGCTTCCCTCTGACAGTTTTGATAAGGTCAGGCCCTTCTGCCAGCAGGCCCCCTCGTGGGCATGGATAGCCAGCGCCCCCACCCATGTTGCAGTGATGAGAACAGTCGTCATCACCATGTTTGGGCACCAGTGAGCCTGGTGCCCAGTAAGTGCTGCTGGGTTGACTGTTCTCACCAGCTCATTTTATCTTTGCAACGAGTTTCAGAGAGCTGTCATTCTGGGTGAGGGGGCAGACTTGAAGTATCAGGCAGTGGTTAAGAGCTTGGGTTGGACGGTGGTGCACACCTGTAGTCCCAGTTACTCAGGAGGCTGAGGTGGAAGGATCCCTTGAACCCAGAATTTTGACGCTGCAGTGAGCCATGATTGTGGCACTGCACTCCAGGGGCACAACTCTAAAAAATTAAAAGGAAAACAGCTTGGGCTGTGAAGCCAGACATTACCCCACTGGGAGCCTCTGACCCTGAGAAGTTATCTCTAGGTGTTTTTGTGTCTCACTGTATTCACCTACACAATGACAATATCGGCCAACTGCGAAGTGTTGCTAAAAATGCTAAGCTGCCGCCCAAAGAGGCGGAGCGTGGGTCCTGGCACTGAGTAAGCGCTAAGAGGTGGTGGTTTTCGGTTCCGAAGATGACACGGCTAGGAATTGGCAGTGTGGGCTTTGAACCCAGGTCAGTCTCGCCTCTTAACTACCCCTCTACCCTGTGTTGAGCCGGGAGAACAGGCCGTCCCCGTCCAGCAAGACGGAGAGAAGGGCCTTCTGGGGCCGGAGGTGCTGAAGCTGGGGCAGTCAGACCCAGAGAGGCCTTGACGCCAGACAAAAGCACTGGGGTGACAGGGACTGTTGCAAGTTCAGGCGCAGCCTAGCTGTATACAACAGGAGATTTCCGGGGCTCGGTTTTACCTGTAGTGGGCACAAGCCTGGTGGGCTGTTGCCCGCCTGCCCCCTGGGCTGTTGGGCTGTTGCCCGCCTGCCCCCTGGGCTGTTGGGCTGTTGCCCGCCTGCCCCCTGGGCTGTTGGGCTGTTGCCCGCCTGCCCCCTGGGCTGTTGGGCTGTTGCCCGCCTGCCCCCTGGGCTGTTGGGCTGTTGCCCGCCTGCCCCCTGGGCTGTTGGGCTGTTGCCCGCCTGCCCCCTGGGCTGTTGGGCTGTTGCCCGCCTGCCCCCTGGGCTGTTGGGCTGTTGGGCTGTTGCCCGCCTGCCCCCTGGGCTGTTGGGCTGTTGACCACCTGCCCCCTGGGCTGTTGGGCTGTTGACCGCCTGCCCCCTGGGCTGGTGGGCTCAGCGCCATGCCTAACTCTTGCAGCTCCCAAAGCAGTTCAAGTTTGCCCCAGAGATGGACGATTACGTGGGCACCTTCCTAGAGGGGTGCCAGGATGACCCTGAGCGGCAGCTGGCTGTGCTAGTGGCTTTCTCATCCATCACCAACCAAGGCCTCCCTGTCACGCCTACTTTTTGGCGGGTCGTGCGGTTCCTGAGCCCTCTGGCCCTGCAGGGCTATGTGGCCTGGCTGCAGGCCATGTTTCTCCAGCCAGACCTGGACTCCTTGGTTGACTTCAGCACCAACAACCAGAAGAAAGCCCAGGATTCATCGCTCCATGTGTGAGTGGACCTTGGGGGAGGACACCTAATTTAGGAGTTAGCTTCCTAGGCCTGCAAAGCCCCGCGACCCGAGCCCGCCCTCCACAGCGTCCTGGCAGAGCCCAGCGACCCGAGCTGCCCTCCATAGCGTCCTGGCAGAGCCCAGCGACCTGAGCCTGCCCTCTACAGGGTCCTGGCAGAGCCCAGCAACCCGAGCCCGCCCTCCACAGCGTCCTGGCTCTAAACCATGAGAGGAGCGAGGGGGAAGAGCCTTAGCTCTCATATGAGGCCTCAGTTTACTTGTGTGTCCCCACACTGGCGATTGGGATGGGGAGATCTTGGATTCCTGTCTCCGAGATCAGGCAAACGAATGTCCTGTTTTTCCGGTTTTTTTTTTTTTTTTTTTGAGACAGAATCTCACTCTCTCTGGCCTAAGCTGGAATGCAGTGGCGTGTGATCTCAGCTCACTGCAACTTCTGCCTCCTGGGTTCAAGCAATCAAGCGATTCTCTGCCTCAGCCTCTCCAGTAGCTGGGACTACAGGCACCCGCCACCACACCCAGCTAATTTTTGTATTTTTAGTGGAGATGGGGTTTCACCATGTTGGCCAGGCTGGTCTCGAACTCCTGACCTCGAGTGATTGGCCAGCCTTGGCCTCCCAAAGTGCTGGGATTACAGGTGTGAGCCACTGGGCCCAGCCTGTTTTTGCCAGTTGTAAGTGGCTCATATGACCTCGCCTCCTGCCCCGCTAGGCCTGAGCGAGATGTGTTCCGGCTGAGGAAATGGATCATTTTTCGATTGGTGAGCATTGTGGACAGCCTGCACCTGGAGATGGAGGAGGCCTTGACTGAGCAGGTGGCCAGGTAAGAGCTGTGCTGGAGCCCCAGCTTCCCATGGGTGTGTGGCCAAGGAATCGGGCCCCTTAACTCGTCCTAGTTTGCATCCCCTGGAGCCAGAAGCGTTTGGGTTGAGTCATCAGTGGGGAGCAGGCGCAAGGGGACTTGGGAATTCCTCAGGAACCCATGAAGGGAAGGGGCCCAGGAGGCACCCCAGCTGCAGGGGCCTAAAAGGTTCAGATGTGCTCTGCATGCCCTGCAGGCAGCTTTTGCACGTGGGAGGTGTCAGGGAAGCCTTCTGCCCCACACTTGCCTCGTCTGTGCCAGTGCAGAGCCGGGTGTTCACGTCACCCTCAACATGCACGGTTGCAAGAGGGGGCTGCCCCGTGTTTGCAGGAGCAGTGACCTGATTCGGCCATGACCACACAGCCTCCCATCTGTTGGTTCCTTGGGAGGGGCACTGATTCTCTCTCTCCAGCTCGGGTTAAACCGCGTTCAGCTGGGGATCCAGACCAGAGAAACGGCCCCTTCCCATCCTAGCCCAGCCCCCTCCAGCCTTGCCCGTCAGGCCCCCGAGGATGGTACCCAGGGCAGAGGGGCTCCTCCTCCTCCTCCTGGCCTTGTACCCTCAGTGGTGCCATCCAAGGAGGGGAGCCTGTAACAACCAATGGCAGTGAATGGCAATGGCCGCTCTCCTGCCCTCCCCAGGTTTTGTTTGTTCCACTCGTTCTTTGTCACAAAGAAGCCCACATCCCAGATCCCTGAGACAAAGCAGCCGTTCTCCTTCCCTTTGGAAAGCCAGGCCCGAGAGGCTGTCAGCAGTGCCTTCTTCAGGTGAGTCTTGGGCAGCCCAGGAGAGGTCCGAAGGTGGTAAGGCCTTGAGGGTGCCTGCTCCCTCCAGGTCCCCTAAGCTGGGAACAACGGCAGAGGCCCCCGGAGTTCTAGTAGGTCTTGGAGAGGTGGGAGACTGAGCCCTGGGGAGGGCGGAGGGGGGCGGCTACATTCACTCATCTGGTCTGGTGACCCCAAGCCCCACCCCTCGCCCAGTCTGCTGCAGACCCTCAGCACGCAGTTCAAGCAGGCACCGGACCAGACCCGGGGTGGGCAGCCCTGGACCTACCGCCTGGTGCAATTCGCAGACCTCCTGTTGAATCACAGCCACAACGTGACCACCGTGACACCCCTCACGGCGCAGCAGCGCCAGGCCTGGGACCGGTGAGCACGTGGGATTTCCAGGGGGCGGGCAGGACGCTGCAGTCTGACTGGCGCGGGGGCCTGGGAATCCGCCTGTCTCCCCGCAGGATGCTGCAGACTCTGAAGGAGCTGGAGGCCCACTCCGCAGAGGCCAGGGCTGCTGCCTTCCAGCACCTTCTGCTCCTCGTGGGCATCCACCTCCTCAAGGTACTGGGGCTTGGGAGGGAGGGGCCATGAGCCTGGGGTTCTGTGGCACAATGGGCCCCCTACCGAGAGGCTTGAGGGCCGTGCTACCACGAGACTTGAGGGCCGTGCTGCCGAGAGGCTGGAGGGCTCTGCGGGTTTCCAGGAAAGGCTCTGGGGGAGTTAAGTTGGGAGGTTTTTGAAGCCAACCTCATTACAGGTGGAAACATCCCTCCGGCCACTTAGTGGCACCAGCTGGTGTCCTAGGCTTTCCGTGCAGGGTCTGTCGTAATCCCCACAGCTTTGAGGCAGACACCCCCTCTCCATGTTTGACATGGAGAAACTGAGACTCAGAGGCAAAGGAGCTTGCACTGTACCCCCAGCTGTGGGAACACCTTCTTGGCGACGGGCCGTCCCGCTCGGTTCTGCCCATCAGGAAGCCCTGACCACATTCGAGGCTCAGCACCCTGATTTCTTTTGAGTTTTCTTCTCGTGACATAGGAGGCTCTTATCGGGGCTGCTTCAGGTCTTACGTAGCCTGGGTAGGTGGGTCTCTCGCTTGCTCCCGTCTGGCCGCTTGACTGTGGTTGCCTTATTTGCCAGCTTTGGTTATTCTGAGCCCAGCATGTGGGTGAGCTGTTTGGGGAAAGGTTGGCCACGATGCCCCTTCCGATTCTTGGTGTCAGGCTTTTGATAGCAGCAGAGCCCTAGTGATTCTAGGACACATGTGGAGCCTGCCCCCAACCTTGGGATCTCTGAACTTGACTTGGACAGAGGAGGCTGCAGTTTGCTGTGTCAGAACCTTAGATAAAAGGTGCAGCCCTGGCCGGGCACGGGGCTCACACCTGTAATCCCAGCACTTAGGGAGACCGAGGTGGGTGATCACAAGGTCAGGAGTTCAAGACCAGCTTGGCCAACATGGTGAAACCCCTTCTCCACTAAAATACAAAAATCAGCCGGCTGTGGTGGCAGGTGCCTGTAATCCCAGCTACTCGGGAGGGTGAGGCAGGAGAATTGCTTGAACCTGGGAGGCAGAGGTTGCACTGAGCCGAGATGATACCACTGCACTCCAGCCTGGGTGACAGAGCAAGATTCTGTCTTAGAAAAAAAATAAAAAGGCGCAGCCCAGAGAAGGACGGGGACCTGCTTGGGCACACAGCCTGGGAGCCGGAGAGCAATGACAAGGGCTTTGGGCTGCTTTGTCCCACCCTGGCCTAAACGTTCAAGCTGCTGACTGCATGATGAGGGGGCAAGTCTGCCTTTTAGGTACCAAAGATCACATAGTTTTCCAGAGCTCCTGCACACGCACATGCGCACACCACGCCACCTTCACTCGAGTCTGGGGTTATCCCCAGTCAGATGAGTTCAATGTAATTAAATGAGTTAAAACTAATGACTTTCAATTCTGTCTCTCATGCCAAGCCAAGCATGGAGGGAATAATCTAGAATTATGAATTGGGGGCTGGGGCTTGCTGGCTTCTCTGGGCCCCTGACCATCCTTGTCAGGCTCTGCTTCTCTTGTCAAAGGGGGAGTTGGACTCCTTGTTCCCTGTAGGCTTTTGGATCCTGTAACTGCGTATTAGGTGTAAAAAAGCCCTCAGCTAGCCGGGCGCGGAGGCTCACGCCTGGAATCCCAGCACTTTGGGAGGCCAAGGTGGGGGGCGGGGGTGGGGGGTGGATCACGAGGTCAGGAGTTCAAGACCAGCCTGGCCAACATGGTGAAACCCCATCTCTACTCAAAATACAAAAATTAGCTAGGCATGGTGGTGCACGTCTGTAATCCTAGGTACTTCGGAGGCTGAGGCAGGAGAATGACTTGAACCGGGGAGGCAGAGGTTGTGGTGAGCCAAGATCAGACCACTGCACTCCAGCCTCAAAAAAAAGCCCTCAGCTCTCGGGGTGTCCAGCTGGGGTCTTCCATTCTGGATTGTGGGGGTGACTGGCCAGGGCGGGCCAGTGGCTGGGGTGTTGAAGGCTTTTGATGCCACTGCTCCCATTTGGCCAGCCGCTCGCCTGGCTTAGCAGGGCTGAGGACAGGGCCTGGCCCCAGTGTGTGTCCTACCCTGCTCGCAGTCCCCTGCAGAGAGCTGTGACCTGCTGAGCGACATCCAGACCTGCATCAGGAAGAGCCTGGGAGAGAAGCCCCGCCGGAGCCGCAACAAGGCCATCGGTGGGTCCTTACTCCTGGGACAGGGTGTGTCCTTGGTCACGAGAGGGACTGGAGTGGTGCGGCGGGGTCACAGTCCCCTATCTGGGCTCAACCCCTCCCTCTTGCAGACCCCCAGGAGCCCCCGTGGGTAGAGGTGCTGGTGGAGATCCTGCTGGCCCTGTTGGCCCAGCCCAGCCACCTCATGCGCCAGGTGGCCCGGAGCGTGTTTGGCCACATCTGCTCCCAGCTGACCCCGCGTGCCCTGCAGCTAATTCTGGATGTGAGTTGGGACCTTTGGGAGTGGAATGTGGGCTGGGGCTCACTGAGCAGTGAGCTATACCAGGGGTGCTGCGTCAGCCTCCAGCCTCCCACCTCCCGCCTCCCTGCCGGGAGCCTGTGGCCGGTGGGAGGGGTCTCAACGAGGCCTTGGCCTGGCCTGGCCACCTCTCCTAGGCTCTGTTTTCTTCTGGGAAGTGGAGGCCTTTGGCCAAGGCTGGGTGGGGCCCAGAGAGGAGGGCGGGGGCTGCAAATGGGTCAGTGGCTGGCACCCCTCCCCAGGTGCTGAACCCTGAGACCAGTGAGGATGAGAATGACCGCGTGGTGGTGACGGACGATTCTGATGAGCGGCAGCTGCAGGGTGCAGAGGTGCTGCCAGCGCAGACTGGGCGGGGGTGGTGGGGAGTGGGACGATCGGGGAGGTGTGTGACGCGCCTGCCTCTACCACACAGGACAAGAGCGAGGAAGGTGAGGAAAACAGAAGCTCAGAGAGTGAAGAGGAGAGTGAGGGGGAGGAGAGCGAGGAGGAGGAGCGCGACGGGGATGTGGACCAGGGCTTCCGGGAACAGCTGATGACTGTACTGCAGGCTGGGAAGGCGCTGGTGAGTGGTGGGGGAGGTGGTGGGGGGCGGCCAGGGAGGGCTTGGGTGTCCCCGTGTTGTGTGCCTGCCCGAGGCTAGGCTGACCGCTGGGCCTCTGTCCCTCAGGGTGGAGAGGACAGTGAGGACGAGGAAGAGCTGGGGGACGAGGCCATGATGGCCCTGGACCAGAGCCTCGCCAGCCTCTTTGCCGAGCAGAAGCTGCGGATCCAGGCCCGGCGAGACGAGAAGAACAAGCTGCAGAAGGAGAAGGCGCTGCGGCGCGACTTCCAGATCCGGGTGAGCCTGGGGGCAGGCCGCACCCACCACTGCCTCCCTGTGCACCCACCCCCGCCTCCGTGTGCACCCACTCCGCCTCCCTGTGCACCCACCCCCGTGTTGCTGATCTGTCCACCTGGCCGCAGGTGCTGGACCTGGTGGAGGTGCTAGTGACCAAGCAGCCCGAGAATGTCCTGGTCCTGGAGCTGCTGGAGCCGCTGCTGAGCATCATACGGCGCAGCCTGCGCAGCAGCAGCTCCAAACAGGAGCAGGACCTTCTGCACAAGACGGCGCGCATCTTCATGTGAGCACGGGGGTGCAGGGCGGGCAGGTGTGGCCGGCAGCCACCAGGCGCAGGAGAGCCAGAGCTCTAGGCTTGCTGTCTGCACAGGAAGGAGAGAGCCAGGCTTCCAGCCTGGGCCCCTAGCTCGCAGGCTCACTGCTCAGCCCTAGAGGTACACGTCGCTCAGTGACTCCCACAGTCCTTGCTTCATCCCCACGTTCTCCCGACACAGTGCCAACAGTGCCCTGGAGCTGGGGACCATCCCTGCCCTTGACAGTCTCAAGTGGGGCTGTGCTGGGGTGGAGGGGGACAGTGGGTACACCTGTGGCAGGGGATACCCAACCCAGTCCTCGGAGGTGTAGCGTGCATGGGAGTTTGTGAGGCTGGGAGGCCTTGGGCAGGGCAGAAAGGGAGGAAGAGCATCCTGACGGGAGCCAGTCAGACACGCAGCCGGAAGCTCAGGCGAGCAGCGAGGCCACAAGCCCCTGCACCCTTGCAGGCCCTGACCCTAGCGGTGCTGGGGGCCACAGAGCCATTATCAGCAAGAGCATTGGCGTGGGGAAGGGTCTGAGTCTGGTTTCCCTTTTCAGAAGTGGCTGGCAGCGCGGAGAAGGGTTTGGGAGGGGCTGTGCTGGAGGCAGGGGGCCCAGGAGGGAGGCGGTGGCAGGCATCGAGAGACAGGCAGGCGCCAGGTAGACCTGCCTTCAGAGTTCAGGTGCTGGGGAGGTGAAGGCCTGGGAGCTGGGGCGCTGCGTGGGTAGTCAGGAGGGGTGGGGAGTGTGACTGGCAGTGCATTCTTCACAACCCCAGGCCCGCCCAGGCCACGCCTTCTCAGATAGTTCTGCCAGCGTGCGTGGACACTGTCATTTGTTGAGCATCCTGCTCCCATTGTGTCCCCGGCCCTGCAGGGCCACAGAGGGTTCTGAGCACGTGAACCCTTGTCTCACTTTATAAAAGGCCTGAAGGCCACTGCCCCACGAGAGACAAGCGTGGACAGGAGGGGTGCCCCAGGCAGGTGGTTGGCCATTGGTGCAGCCTCCACTCAGGGAGCTGTTCTGTTCTCCCCTGGAGTGCCCCTGTCACCCAAGCACTCTGAGCCCACATAGCTTCCAGGCAGCCTGCAGGCGGCCCTGGGCCCTCCTCTGTGGCCTGGGTCACCTGTGTCATCTTCTAGGTCTGTTTCCCCACCTGTAAAGTGGGACTTGGGTTGGCTCTGCTTGGCGGAGCGGGGTGGACCGAGAATGTTCTGACCAGCTCTCGTCCTCACCACCCACAGGCACCACCTGTGCCGTGCCCGGCGCTACTGCCACGACTTGGGTGAGCGCGCAGAGGCCCTGCATGCCCAGGTGGAGCGGTTGGTGCAGCAGGCTGGCCGCCAGCCCGACTCCCCCACCGCCCTCTACCACTTCAACGCCTCTCTCTACCTGCTCCGGGTCTTGAAGGGCAACACTGCCGAGGGCTGTGTGCATGAGACACAGGAGAAGCAGAAAGCTGGCACTGACCCCAGCCCCATGCCCACGGGCCCGCAGGTGAGCAGGGCCTGGCCCAGGAGCAGCCCCAGGCATTTCACAGCCAGGGAGTGGAGGCCGGGACTTCCCCAGGGCCCAACCCTCAGCCTTCTGAAGGTAGGCCAGGCTCTGCTCCCATCCCAGGGACCCCTCTCCTGGCCTCACCCAGTTCGCTCTCTCCGGGCCTAGGCTGCCAGCTGCTTGGACTTGAACCTGGTGACCCGGGTGTACTCGACAGCACTGAGCTCCTTCCTGACTAAGCGCAACAGCCCGCTCACAGTTCCCATGTTCCTCAGCCTCTTCTCCCGGCACCCGGTGAGTGTTGGGGCCTGCCCTGCTTCCTGAGGGTCCCTGCTCAGCCCAGCCTGCACCTCACAGCCCTTGTCACTCCCCACCAGGTGCTCTGTAAGAGCCTGCTCCCCATCCTGGTCCAGCATATCACAGGCCCGGTGCGGCCCCGTCATCAGGTAAGAGACTTCCCAGCTCCCAGCCCAGGGCCTGTCTGAATTAACCCGCTTAACCCTCCTCTGACTGGCTCTTGTGAGGCCCCAGAGCACTGTCCTGGTGAGCACGGGCACAGCCGTCCCTGCCCCACTGGCTTGGCTGTGGTACACGGTCTCTGAAGGGGGGTGGCTGTGCCCTGGCCCCCGCCACACAGTGAACACAGAGGAGCTGAGGGGGCAGGGCCGGCCTCACTCCTGCAGCCACTGCGGCCCATCTGGCCACACACAGGATGCCCCTGGTAGTGTCTGCTCTGGTGCCAGGGCTATTGGGGGCAGGCTGGAGGAAGATGGCACTAAGCCAATAATGGGCAGGAATTGTCCCAACCTGAGGTCCCACCTCTATCCAGCTGGGAGGCCTTGGTATCCCCACCTGCACACAAAGGCACAGGAGCAGGTGGTCACAGAGCCCAGAGCAGCAGGCAGCCTCGCATGCTGCCCACAGCAGTGCCTGGCAGGCCCCCGAACCCTCATGCATCTCTGAGCCGTGAGCACCCGACGTGCCGAGGCTCCTGCCACCCACCTTTGTCCACCCACAGGCCTGCCTGCTGCTCCAGAAGACCCTGTCCATGCGGGAGGTGAGGTCGTGCTTTGAGGACCCCGAGTGGAAGCAGCTGATGGGCCAGGTCCTAGCAAAGGTCACTGAGGTAACAGCCGGGGGGCGCCCTTTCCCCACCCCCTCAGAATCAGTTCTCTGGGAGACCGATCTCTGGGAAAGAAGTGAGGATTGGAGCCTGAGTCCAGAGTGGGGAGAACTGGGGTTGTCCCAGGAGATGGTCCCTGCCTCTGGGCTTTAGTCCCGGCTGGGAAACAGAAAGGCTTTGAGCAGCTCTCTGGAGTGCCTCAGCCTGGCCACCCTTCCCTAGAACCTGCGCGTGCTGGGGGAGGCGCAGACCAAGGCGCAGCATCAGCAGGCACTGTCCTCCCTGGAGCTGCTCAACGCTCTCTTCAGGACCTGCAAACATGAGGTGAGGCGGGGGCCCAGGCCCGGGTCGTGTTTGGGGGTTCCTCTTGGGGGCCTCGGGGCCTCCCGGGCAGCAGTGCCATGCGCAGGCTGGTCTGTGGGGATGGGGGTCATGTGGGGAAACTGAGTGCCTGGCCCAGGGCTCTGGGCTGTCATTTTGGGCAGTTACCGAACAATGGATGGGTGAGTGATTTGGGAAGGGGCTGTGCCACCCTGTCATCCTCCTGCAGGGCGGGGTGAGGGGATGGCACTGCCACATCCCGTGAGAAAGCCGAGAAGCGGCTGGCAGGGATGGAGACTGGAAGGGTTGGAGAAGATTCAGGGTGAGCAGCCAGGTTTCCAGGCCTGGCGCAGGCGTGTGGGCAGCCATCAGGGCAGGGCTGGGAGGCAGCTGGAGGTGGCCATCTGGGTCCCCCAGTCTGGCCCAGAGGGCAGGGTTTGGGAATCTTCAGCATAGGTGCTAGTCAGCCCTTGTGGAGGGAGAGCTTGCCAAGGGTGTGCTGGCAGGCAGAGGTGGGGCCCGGGACGGGGCCTTACAAAACTGGCTGATAGGAAGCCAGGAGAGCAGGGCTCTTGGAAGCTAGCGGATTCCAACAATAACCTATTCAGGATGTGCAGAAAGGTGGCAGGGGTGGGTGGGGAAGGGCTTTGGCAGCCCCGCGGTGATGGAGTGCTGGGGAGTGGCCCTCTTGGAGGTGGGTGGGCCAGGGCCACTGCTGGAGGGGAGGACACCGAGACTCTGAGACCAGGCCTTTGGCTATGGGAAGGAGGAGAACCAACACCTGGGGCGCGTGTTTGCTCCCTCGGTAAGAGACACGGATGACTTAACAGGCAGGAGAGGCTGAGGCCAGGAGGGGGCAGGGGTCACCGATGAGGCAGCAACAGGGCAAAGGTGGGAAGACTGGGAGCCCGCGAGAGGCCCTGCCCTCTGTGGCCCCCACAGCTCTGCCTTCCCCCCTCTGCAGAAGCTGACCTTGGACCTGCCGGTGCTCCTGGGTGTGCTGCAGGCGCAACAGCAGAGCCTACAGCAGGGGGCACACTCCACCGGCCCCAGCCGCCTGCACGATCTCTACTGGCAGGCCATGAAAACCCTGGGAGTCCAGTAGGTTCTGGGAGGGAGACGCACACCTTGGGCGGGGGCTGGGAACACCCTCACGCTGCTGCACACGTACGCTACTCAAGTGCTTGCTTAGATGTGGGAGCTGTAGGACCCTCGCAGGACCCTCGCAGGAGCCTCACAGGGGCCTCCCAGGAGCCTCCCAGGACCTAGGGGCCTCAGAGGACCCTCACAGGATCCAGGTGGAGGTGGTGGTGGCGGTGGCTGTTGCCCTCGCTCGGCACTTTCTTACCTTGCTCACTTCCCTTCAGGCGCCCCAAGTTGGAGAAGAAGGATGCCAAGGAGGTCCCCAGTGCCACCCAGAGCCCCATCAGCAAGAAGCGGAAGAAAAAGGGATTCTTGCCAGAGACGAAGAAGCGCAAGAAACGCAAGTCAGAGGATGGCACGCCAGCGGAGGATGGCACACCTGCAGCCACCGGCAGGAGCCAGCCCCCCAACATGGGCAGGAAGAAGAGGAACAGGACAAAGGCCAAGGTCCCAGCCCAGGCCCAGGCAAACGAGATACCAGCCACCAAGAGTCCAGCCCCTGGTGCCCCCACCCTGAGCCCCAGCACCCCTGCCAAATCCCCAAAACTGCAGAAGAAAAACCAGAAGCTGTCTGAGGTGAATGGAGCTCCCGGGTCCCCCGCGGAACCTGCAGGCCAAAAGCAGCATCAGAAGGCTCTTCCCAAAAAGGGGGTCTTGGGCAAATCACCACTGTCCGCGCTGGCACGGAAAAAGGCAAGGCTGTCTTTGGTCATCAGGAGTCCCAGCCTGCTTCAGAGTGGGGCCAAGAAGAAGAAAGCGCAGCTGAGGAAGGCGGGGAAGCCCTGAGCACAGGTACAGGCCGCCCTCAGCCCCTGCCTCCATCTGCCTGAGACTCCTATTTTTTTTTTTAACCATGATTTTAATATGCAAGCTGTTTCTAAGGCGCCAGCTCTGCCACTGGGGAGGGTGGCTGTTGCCGCCTGCCCGGGCATCCTGCTCTGGCAAGCACAGCCTGAGCCATTCCTGCGGGGGTCCCAGGCTGCAGAGACCTCCCTGCCCCTGGTTCTGGGCTGGGACCCTGGCTCCAGGGCTCTGGTGTTCGCCTGGGTAGGTGCAGGTTGACGCACTGGCTGCAGGCTGGGTACAGGTATGACCATCTCTCGTGCCTGCCACCCCTTTGCCCCCAGGCTTTTTTGCTGTGAGGGAGCCACCGGGGGTGATTTAAATAGGTTTATTTCTTCATTTACAAGAGGAATATATTTGGCTTCTCTCTTAAGACTCTGAGATTCACAATCAATCAGCAGCTCTAAAAAATAAAGGAGCAGTTTGGCTTCCGGAAGGAAGAGGAGGCAACACTCGGACCTGGTTCTTGTACAACAAGAAAACATCGCTGGGGCCCCGCTGAGGCTGAGGCTGGAGTGGGGGTGGAGGCTGGTCTTTGGAGGATGCCACCCCCACCCCATCCTCTTGTCAGGCTCCCGGGGGTACCCCAGAGCTTGGTGGGTGAGTATTCCACTAGCTTACACACCACTGAAGCCACAGCCAGCCAGTAACTAAGGGGCAAGAAGAGCATTGTCCAAGCTGGCTCTCGGGGGTCTCCTATTAGCCACAAGGTCCCCCCCCCAACCCCCCCACCACCAGAACCACCGTGATTGCAGCAGAAGTGCAGGGAATGGGTGATGCAGGGGACTAAGCTCCCCCAAAGCGGGTTGGGGCTGGTGTGAAGTTGGCAGCTGCATCGTGGTGTGTGCATGGATGGGAGGTGGGTGATCGAAGGCCTGGCCCCCAGGGTCACATGGTGGAATGCCAGCAGCCAGTGTTTGGTTAGAGGCCGGCCTCTCCCGGGGCCTCAGCCTCAGCTCTGGGGCAGGAAGCTTTGTGGATAGCTGCTTCCTCCAGCAGCCGGAACCCTGGCTACTGCCCCATGGATTCTGGGAATGCTCTCCTGGGCCCTGCCCCTGGAAAAGGCTCAGCTCAGCCTCGGGGAAGGAGTGGATTCCTGGCTTGGGGGGTGGTGGCAGGGAGAGGAGCCCTGTAGAGGTGGGCTGGTGTGCACCTCCCCAGAGGCCTTGAGCCTGGGGGCACAGGTGGTGTACAGCTGCAGCCAGGGCCTTCACGCCTGGTGATGCCAACTTGTTAGAACAGTCCCCATCTGGGACCTCAGGCTGGGAGCCAACCCGAGACAGTGAGACAGTGTCCTCCAGGGAGTACCCAGCGACTTGGGCGCCCAGCTTCATTTGCCAGGTTGAGTCCAATATCCCCAAGGTCCGAGGCCCAGCTGAGCAGTGGTCCCTGCACACCAGGCCCTCGCGTGAGCCTCAAAGCCGGGACTGCCGTCCTGAGGCCTGGGCCACCTGCTCTCTGTATGGTCCAGGGTCTGTTGAGTCTTCAAAGCTGCAGATCGTGCTCTGCCCAGCACGGTGTGTGGGAAAGTCCAGCCCCCTGGCCCTTCGTTCCAGCGAGGGCAGGGACTTGCCCAGGATCACATAAGCTGGTGGCAGGCCAGGCTCTCCCCAGACACTCACTTGGGGCTGTCTTCTTGCTTGGCCCCAGGGGCCCTGCAGCCCAAACCTAGGGCTGGGAATCTGTCCAACCGTGTGGCTCCAACACACACATCCTTCCAGGGCAACTGAGGACACAGCCTCTTCTTGATGCCAGGGCCACTCAGCAGGCCTGGGCCAGAGAGGGTGGTTGCCTAGCCGTGGATCACACAGAAAGCTTTGGGGCAGCCCAGCCGGTCCCTGATGCTGTAGGACACCTCCCAGACTAAGTGGGAGTGTGGGTTCTTCATTGTCCCAATGGCACCTGGGGAAAGGGGTGTCAGGTCAGTGGTGGGGCTTAGTGGGGCCCGTGCCAAGGCTGCCCTCCCTTCTTCCCTTTTCTTGCTGTTTGGAGACGCAAGCCTTCCCCTGGACTTGCGGCTGTGACTCTGGGTCTCATGCTGCTGGGAAGCTATAGCTCCCAGAGGGAAGGGCCAAGGAGTCAGGCCCTGGTACATCCAGGAGGATTTGGGAGAACAGAAGTCCGGACAGAGTGGGGAGTTCCTGGCCAGTCCTGGCCCTGACCTATGCGAGGCCCCACCCAGCCCTTGGAAGGAAGGAAAGGGGAGCTAATTTACTGGAAGGAGCAGGCTGCTGTCCCACCCATGGCTCCATCAGTAAATTCTGGCAACATCTTCAGAGACCAAGCCCAGGGTTGGTGGGATGTGCTGGGGTAGGAGGTGACTCTGGAGGAAAAGTGCTCCCTGTTGCCTTCCCCTTTCTACACGGAGCCCCCACGGGCCTCCCAGCCTACACTCACCACCTCAGACTTTCACAGATGCGGGCGGCATCGCCAGCTGGTTCACCCTGGGGGAGAGACGGGCGGGGGTCAGGGTGGTGCATCAGCGAGGGCCGGGCCCGGGCACTGCTCTGGCACATCGCGTCGTGGGGGCCAGCTGACCGGAGGTGCTGGGCAGGGACCTCGTCAGCCCCAGGGGGAGATGGGAGAGCCCAGGGGTCGGGAGAGGAGGGAGAGAGAGGAGTAAAGAGGAAAGGAGAAAGAAGTCAGAAAGTGAGAGGAAGAGGAAGGGGAGGGGTCCCAGCTTTGAAAACCACTAAGTACAGAGACAAACCCAAGTCTGGATCCACCAGACACCACCGTGGCTTCCCACAACTCCAGGCTGACCCTGGCACTGAGCCCCAGAGGCACGGGAAGGCCCCAGGGCTGGACCCCAGCAACCAGGTCACCCACTGGGTCCATCAGAGGTCTGTACCCTCCCCGACCCACCCCAGGGCAGCGCTCACAGTGGCTTTCATGGTCCCTGCTTCCCAGCGGGCACGGCAGGGCCTCCCCTCACCCCCACTCACTGCTGCTCAGCCTTGGCGCGGTCGCTGAGGAAGAAGAGAGCAGTGGCAAGGAAGAACATGCCACCCAGGACCACGACAAAAGGGCAGAGCATGAGCGCGTAGCCCAGGCTCAGGAACTCCCACAGCGGGGAGTCCTTGGTGCTCTGGCGGATCAGGTCTGAGATCTGCAAGGATTTGGGGGTGGATGTCAGGGCAGAGCCCTCCTGAAGCCCCCCATTCTCCCCAGGCCAGCCCCACCCCAGGGCTACTCACAAAGCCAATGAGGTAGGGGCTCCCGGCATCCCCCAGCAGGTGGGAGGTGAAGCTCTGCAAGGCCACGGCAGTGGCCCGCCGGGTGGGGATGACCACGTACTGCGGAACAGGCGGGCAGGTCAGTGGCCAGAGGAGCCAGGCTCACTCACTTGGCCCCAGCCCCGGGCCATGGCACTTCTGAAGCCCCCACACCCTCAGACTCACTCGTGCCCTGTGTCTTGACACCTCTCTCCCCTGGGCCCTGCCCTCCTCCCCACAGTCCCCTCTACTGCCCACCCCACCAGCCACCCCTCTCCTCCCTGAGCCCCTCCCACCCACCCACACGTGCAGTTACCCTCTCAGCCCCAGGGGCTTCCACACCTCCAACCCAGACCACTGTGACCTGCCCCATACTGAAAGCATCATTGGCCTCAAACCTGCTGTGCCCCCAGGACACCCCTCCAAAATGGGAATCTTCACCTCCCTCCCAGCTATGTGTGGTCAAGGAAGGATACTTTGGGGGTTGCCCGGGTGCCAGTCACTAGAGGCCATTAGCCCAGAGCCCTCCAAGCCTTGGAGTACCCGAGCCATCAGGAACGGCCATGCTGCCACCTCTCCAGCACGGCTCCTGCTCCATTCCTGCGACCAGGGTGCCTTGGCTTCTGCCCTTGGCCCTGGGTCACGGGGACACTGAGGTCCAGAGAGGCACATGGTCCCAAGGGAACCCGAACCCCAGCCACAGCCACTTGTCCTCACCTCCCATCAAGCTAAAGATCCATCTTGGTTCCCCTCCCTGAGGACCAGGCAAGGCCTCGACTGGCCTGGGACAGGAGCTGGTGAGGCAGGCCCCTGCCTGGAAGAGCCTCCGCTTCCACCCGCGGGCACCCTTAGCACCGGATGCCAGGCGCTGCTGGGCCCCAGAGCCCCATCAGACCAAGCAGGCCCCAACCCACAGGAGGTTCGCTTCAAAGCGGGGCAGGCCAGGAGGGGCTGGGGTGGGGGTGGGACAGGCACAGCCAGCTCTGTGGGTGCCCAGGCAGCCCCTGTGCCCCCAGCTCTAGCTGCCTCGCCTCTTCGGAGTGCCAGCCTTAGTGGGCATTGTGTGCAAGCAGCCAGCACCCACAGGGCACCCCGTTGCGGGAGAGTTGGGGATGGGTGGAAAAGGGCCTGAATCTGATGAAACGAGTGGCTCCATTTCCAGCAGGAATAAACTGTGACACTTAATAAACTGGGACACGATTTCCCCGGGACCCTGACCCTGCCGGCAGCTGTCAGGGGGCTCCCTGGGGGTGGAGACAGGGGAGGGGGTCCTGCCCAGAACCAAGAGTACTTGATCCACACAGACTCACTCCTCCCTTCACCCTGGGCCTGTGCAGTGACCCTGGCGCACCCCTGCCACCGCCTGGCTCCGTGCTGAGGCTCAGAGCTGCGTCAGACCTCCCCACCACCACCCCAGCCCCTGGACTTGGGAGGACACAGAGAGACACCCCATGGGGAAGCGCATACGCCAGGAGGCTCGGGGTGAGGCAAGGCAGGCTTCCTGAAGTGCAGGAGCCAGCAGGGGCCGCAGTGCCTGGCAGCCTCATCTCCCGGGCTGTCCCATGCTGGGGCACCCAAACCTGGGCACTCTGAGAATCCACCCCCGAGTCCTTCCTCTCTGCCCCAGAGCCTGCCCTGACACCTCCCAGACATTCTCCCCTGTCCCCTTGTGACCCTGGCCAGGCTGATCCCTGGGCACGGGACCAAGTGTCACACTCACCCCTGCTAACCCCAGAGGGCCACGAATTCCTAGCCCCACTCCTGGCTCCTCCCAGGGTGCTCCCATCCCCACCCAGGGACACAAGCCCCTGCTGGCTGCTCAGACAGCCCTTTGTCCCCGGCTGGCTGGTCTAGAGCCCATTGTTGGCCCTGTGAAGACAGCCTCTGTCCGCCCGGCCCCAGCCACAGGCACGCCTGGGAGCCAGGCTGAGTAGGGAGGGCAGAGCCTATGGATGCTCAGACCCGGCGGGGGAGGAGGGCTGGCAGGCAGCACCACCTCAGTGCCAGCCTGGCACTGCCAGCCTCCCAGACACTAACCTGAGCCTCGAGACGCCCCCTCCCACTCAGTCTCCACATCTCTCTCTCTCTGCCTGCCCAACCCTGTTTTCCAGCCCTGGCCAGAGGCAGACCCCAAACTCTCTGATCCCCTCCCTGCCTCTGGGTTCACATTCCTGGCAGGACTGCCTTCCCCCCAACCCCCTACCAGCTCTCCTGCCCCTTCACCCGCCCTCCCCAGGCACCCTGTGAGGTCAAGAGGCCTGGGTCAGCAGCACAAGGTGACCTCGGCCTGCCTGGCTCACCATGAGGATGTCTGCAGTGATGGCCCAGTTAGAAAACAGCAGCGTCTCCCCGACGAAGATACAGATCTGCCCAGGAGAATGCAAAGCCACCATCAGCGGTCCCTCCATCCGCAGCAGCCGCAGCCTCTGCTCCCTACACACTGGCTGCTGGCAGGAAGCCCACAAAACCTCACACCCCTCCTGGGCCCACATCCATTCACGGGCTATCCAGAGACTTCAAGCCATGCCCCTGGCCCTGAGGCACCCAGAGGCCCTGGCCAGGCTGTGGCCAGGCTGGGGATGACCAGGGGCAGCCAGAGAACAGGAGCCTCCCCGAGGGAAGGGAACATCCAGCAAGTCAGACCGAATGTCCTGTTCCAGACCCTCCTGCAGCCCAGGCCCAGCTCCCCTCAAGCACCCTTGCCCTCCCCCCGCTGCACTCACATAGGCCCCTACGATGCTGCTCTTGGCAGCCACGAAGATGAGGCAGATGAAGATGGCAGAGCCCAGCATACCCACGGCGCACACCAGTGGGTCGGCCCGCTGGGTCTTCAGGCGGCACCAGCGCGTGGCTCCTGCACCCGTGACCACGCCCAGAAATCCCGTAAAGCAGGTGATAGCCCCAAAGATGAGGCTGTGGGGACAGAGGACAGTGGGGCATGAGTTGAGGCGGCTCAGGGCTAAGGCTGAGGGGCTCTCCTGTCCGAGGTCCCTCGCCAGCCACGGGCCCACCCCGCGGGGCCGCACCTGTCCTTGGCCCCACAGGGTGGGCTGTTGCACGTCTCCGCTGTCTTCTGCACAACTTGGGCGCGGTGCAGGTAGAGCGGAATCCACATGCCCAGGGCCCCTGTGGCGAAGGAGACAGCCGACGTGGCCAGGGAGGAGAAGACGTAGCTGCGGCTGGGGAGAGGCCAGGCAGTGACACTGAGCTCAGGGACCTCCTTCAGCTCCCATAGGCAGCCCCATGCACTGCGGGAACAGGAGGCCCCAAATGCCTCGTCTTACAGGCTCCAGGGGTGAGGGTTCAGGCTGCAGGAATAATTGATTCTGGGGCCAAAATGTCTCTCCCAGCACTGAGACAGCAGAGGTGGGGTGTCTGGCTGAGGGTGCTGGTGGGCTGCCATGCAGGGACAGGCCCTCTCATCTCAGCACCCCTCTCTCTTCCCGCCACACCCTTTCCCGCGGTACTCACTTTCGAATCAGGGCCTTCATATCTCGGAGCCATGAGGTCCGGGCCTTGAGCTGGTCCCCAAGCTGGTCGGCATGGCCCCTTTTAGTGGCTGGGACCAGAATGAGGATGAGTGTTCCTGTGATCATGCCCAGGACGGGGGACACCTGCCAGGGAGCAGGAAGTTAGGACACCAGGGCCCAGTGAGCCTCATCCCTGCTGCAGAAGGAGGGACTCAGGCAAGCCATGCCTTCTCTGGGCCATAGGTTTCTCCTCTGAGCAGGTATCTGCCCAGCCTTCCTAACTGGGCTGCTGAGAAAAGCTGGGGCTGAGGTCGGTCAGGAGACTGGAGGCTTGAGATGGCCTGTCCAGACCAGGGGCAGGACCAGGGGGGGGAGGGTGCAGGGAAGCCAGACAGACTGAAGGAAGAAGGAGGGGTGGGTGAGTGGAGCAGTGGGTGGATAGATAGAGAAGAGACGGCTAAAGAGGTTGATGGAGAGATGGACAGATAGATGGAGGGATGGACAGACGGATGAATGGATGGACAGATAGATGAGTGGATGGATGAACGGGTGGATAGACGGACGGACGGACCGATGGATGGATGGATGGATGGACGGACGGTTGGACGGTGGATGGATGGACAGACGGATGGAAAATAAGTAGATAGCCAGATGGGATGATGACTTTGAGGGAGGAGAGAATTCCTGGAGCAGGTTCCCCAAGTAGGTTCCTCAGCCGTGGGGCCCTGGGAAGGTGCTGTCTGGGTATGAAGCGTCGGACTGACAGATCAAGTGGGCTGGCATTTGGTGGGGAGCCGATGCAGGCCCCACAGAGGCTCACGAGCCCTTTTGGATCTTCCCCGTGTCCAGCCCATTTTCCAGAACAGAACCTCCAAGGCCCCAGGCTTCTCTCTGGGTGGGAGGGTGACATCCTGGCAGCCTGGATTCCATCTCACCAGCCCCGCAGAACACTCTCCCCCATGCCCCCGGGACTGGGAGCCCCTGGGTTGGGGAGTTCCTCTGCCTGCCACCTCCCTCTCGCCCCCCCATCTCCCCCCCACTAAGAAATTCCACGGAGGCCGCTTCCTTCCTGCTTTTAGGAAAAAACACTTTGTCTTAAGCTTCCGCTCCTCCGAGAGACGGGGGATCTCTGTTTCCTCCGATTGCACTGTCCTGGGGCCTTGGTAACTTGCCCCAAACCCAGTGAGACAGGAAGTGGCTCCAGATCCTGGGGCCCCCACACAGAGGTCTTGTCCCAGCCTTACCCTAGCACAGCGCCAGGGCTGGAAGCAGGAAGCACCGCCATGGACCTGGAATTTCCTGACGTGGTGGGAGAATCCTTGGTTCTCTCAACCTGGGACTCCCGGGCAGGAGATTCCAACCCTCAGCTTGTGGGCCCTGAGGGCGGCGGGGCTGTGTCTGGCTCTGACACCTCAATCTGGACTAATCTGGAAGGGCAGGGATTTCAGAGTCTAGGCAGCTGGGGGAGGAATCCTGGAGGCCTAGGTCCTAGCCTGGACTACATCTCTGGGCAACCCTGGGGCGAGGTCTGGACTGGAGGGTGTCCTCATGGGAAGGGACGTAGGGCTTACCCGCAATGCCCAGTGCCAGTCTCCGGCTGCCTGCTTCACGCTGGAGCCAGTGATGTAGCCCAGGCCACTGCAGAGAAGAGACACACGTCAGGCTGAGCAGAGACAGGGGCTGGGGACAGGGAGTGCCCACTGGTCTGCAAGGCAGGCTGCCCAGCCTCCCCACCCAGCCAGCTGGCCAGGGAGCAGGTCCAGGAGTTTCTCAAAGGCTGGCCACTCACATGTTTAGCTCTCGAGGGCACCTGCCTCGGCTAGAACCCCAGGGAGTGGGAGAACTCAGAAGTCCAAGGGAACCTTGCCCAGATCCTCACCCAGACCCTGGCATCTCCGGCTCTCACCTGCCCAGTGGGATGGCGAAGTAGAAGACGGACAGCATGAGCGTACGCGTGTTCTTGGTGAAGAGGTCGCCAATGATAGTGGGGGCGATGGTGGAGTAGCTGGCCTCACCGATGCCCACCAGCCCCCGGGACAGGACCAGCAGCCAGAAGTACTGTGGGGAGGGGTGGAGGATGCTGGGGGACCGACTACCTGCCGTCTGCCTCTCATCCCTAGTTCCCACTTTGCTCCCTCCTCCTGCAGGGCCCAGGAGCCAGGGGAGAGAAGGGTGAGGGTGCTGGTGGGCTGCACTTCCGTAAAGACCACCTCCCCCAGCCACTCCGGGCCTCAGTTTGCCCCTCTGTATAGTGGGTCTGACAGGGCCTGGCCGGCCCAGTGCTGGTATGGGACGGGACTATCCCAGCTTGAGAGTGGTATGGCCCAGGCAGGCCCCCTCTGTCCTCATAGGCACTGGGGACACAAGCCTATGTCTCCACTACTCCACCAACTGGGAGACCTCCTCCCTGGTTCTGACGCCACTTCGGGAGCCTCAAGCCACCACCCTCCACTCTGTGTGTCTCTCCCAAGCCGGGTGGCTGGGCCAACCCTGGCAGCACTGAGGGCCCAGTGTGAAGTGGGGAGTGGGGAGTTGGCAGGGAAGCCCAGGGGACCCAGAGCCCCTCTCCTGCACACACCAAAGGGCAAAGCCCGGCTGAGTGGGGAAGGGTGGGGCCCTGCCAGCTGCTGGTAGCATGATCCCTTTGATGTGGACCTGTTCCCTCCATCCCCCAGCTGCCCGGGGCCTGAGAACCCAGCCTGGTCATCTTTCCCCAGCCCCACCCTGGCCACCCATCTGGCCAGCATCGCCCATGTCCAGCCCTCCCCCGGGTCTCCCTGACTTCCCTCCATCCGCTCACCTCGCTCCTGGCTTGCTGTGCCTGCAGGTGCTGCCTGGGCTGGCCCATCTCTGACCCCTTCATGCTTGTCTCTCTTTCTCCATCTCCCTCTCCCCATCTCCCCATTTGCCCTTAGCTCCTCACCTCTGTTTCTCTTCCTGGGAATCACCTGCCTACAGCCTCGGCCTGTTTTTCTGTTGGGTCATTTTTCTCTTTTGCATTGATTTCTTTTTTTTTTCTTTTTTTCAGATGGAGTCTTCCTCTGTCACTCAGGCTGGAGTGCAGTGGCGCGATCTCACTCACTGCAACCTCTGCCCCCCGGGTTCAAGCGATTCTCCTGCCTCAGCCTCCTGAGGAGGTGGGATTATAGACACCCGACACCACACCCAGCTAATTTTTGAATTTTTATAGAGACGGGGTTTTGCCATGTTGGCCAGGCTGCTCTTGATCTGCCTGCCTCGGCCTCCCAAAGTGCTGGGATTATAGGCATGAGCTACCACATCCGGCCCCCTGTGTGCTTTTAAAGAACAAACATGAGGCTGGGCATGGGGGCTCACGCCTATAATCCCAGCACTTTAGGAAGCTGAGGCAGGAGGATTGCTTGAGGCCAGGAGTTCGAGACCAGCCTGGGTAACAGTGAGGCCTTGTCTCTAAAAAAATTTAAAAATAAGATAAAAATCAGGCCAGGCGCAGTGGCTCACGCCTGTAATCCCAGCACTTTGGGAGGCCAAGGCGGGTGGATCACAAGGCCAGGAGTTCAAGACCAGCCTGGCCAAGATAGTGAAGCCCCATCTCTACTAAAAATACAAAAATTAGCTGGGCGTGGTGGCGGGCGCCTGTGATCCTAGCTACTGGAGAGGCTGAGGCAGAGAGTTGCTTGAACCCGGGAGGTGGAGGTTGCAGTGAGCCAAGATTGCGCCACTGCACTCCAGCCTGGGTGACAGAGCAAGGCTCCATTTCAAAAAAAAAAGAAAAGATAAAAATTAGCAGGACATCATGATGCATCCTAACTACTTAGGAAACTGAGACAGGAGGATCAGTTGAGCTCAGGAAGTCAAGCCTGCAGTGAGCTGTGATCACACCACTGCATATCAGCCTAGGTGACAGAGCGAGACCCTGTCTCAAAAACACATTTAAGGCTGGGCATGGTGGGCTCACATCTGTAATCCAGCACTTTGGGAAGTCAAGGCGAGTGGATCACCTGAGGTCAGGAGTTTGAGACCAGCCTGGCCAACATGGCGAAACCCCTTCTCTACTAAAAATACAAAAATTAGCTGGGCGTGGTGGCAGGCGCCTATAATCGCAGCTACACAGGAGGCTGAGGCAGGAGAATCTCTTGAACCCGGTGGTGGGGGAGGGGGTGGCAGAGGTTGCAGTGAGCCGAGATTGTGCCACTGCACTCCAGCCTGGGCGAAAGAGCGAAACTCTGTCTCAAAATAAACAATATTTAAAAATAAAATGGACACGAAAGGAAACCTTCCACACATCTTATCCTGTAACTTGCTTTTGCTCCCTCATTCTTATCTTTTTGAAACCCATTTATGCTGGTTAATTAACATCTAGTTCATTCTTTTCCTGTTGAGTCTCACAGGGCCAGGCATGGTGGCTCACACCTATAATTCCAGCACTTTAGGAGGCTGAGGCAGGTGGATCACCTGAGGTCAGGAGTTCGAGACTAGCCTTGTCAACATGGTGAAACCCCATCTCTATTAAAAATACAAAAATTAGCTGGGTGTGGTGGCGCGTGCCTGTAATCCCAGCTACTTGGGAGGCTGAGGCAGGAGAATCGCTTGAACCTGGGAGGCGGAGGTTGCAGTGAGCCCAGATTGTGCCATTGCACTCCAGCCTGGGCGACAAGAGCGAAACTCCGTCTAAAAAAAAAAAAAAAAAACAGTCATATACACCATTAATCTGTGCACACCCAGTGATGGTCATTTAGATTGCTTCCTTTTTTTTTTGGCTATTACAGTGCTTCCTACATGCATGTGTCTACAAGCTGGAGTTTCTCTCTTGGGTATATACCCCAAGTAGAAGGCTGGGCCATGGGAGATAAACAGAGTTTTACAATATCCTGCCGTTTCGCTCTCCAAAGAGGCTCTACCAATTTACACTCCCACCAGCAGGGCTGGAGTCCCCGATTCCCCACAGCTTTGATCACACTTGGTATTGTCAGCCTTTTTAATTGTTGCCAATCTGACGGGTGTGAAATGGTATCTCATTGTTGTTCTAATTTGCATTTCCCTGATTACTAGAGAAGCTGAGCACTGTCTCTTCCTACACGTATTGGCCATTTGGGTATCTTCTCCTGAAACTGTCTGTAGCTATCCCTTGCCCGTTTTTCTACTGAGTTAGTTGTCTTTTTCTTGTTGATTTATAGTTCTAGATTTTAAGAGCTTGCTTTTTGCTTTACTTTCCCCTATCGGGACTTTATTCTGCAAGATGGTTTGAAACACAGGCCAAACTTTTCTTTCAATCCAGATGGATAGATAGTTCTTCCCAAACCACTCATTTGAGATGCAACTTTCATCCTACACTAAATCCCCACAGAAATAAGGACTCTGGCTCATTGATCTTAGTCCATCCCTCTGCTGTTTTAGTTACAATCACTGTATTTTGATAACTGAGAGGCAAATCCCCTTTCACTGCTATTTTTTCACAATGTTCTTGGCTGTTCCTGGGCATTTTCTCTGCCAAATTAACTTCAGAATCACATTGCCAAGGTCTACCAGAAACCCCTATGGGATGCAAATTGTGTTGCAATTCATTTATGGATTCATTGGAGGTGACCTGTTTCTCTCTCTGCCTTTGCTTATCTTCTGTCTCCTTCCACACACCCAGAGATGGACCCGGACCTGGCATGGTGGTCCTAGACTTACTGGTCAGTCCCAGGAGCAGCCTCAGAGGTTGGTGACCAGGGGCAAGACGAGGTCCTGAGGGGCCCTAGAGGCTTCTGGTCCAGTCTTTATTTTTGACTGTGGCCACCAGGTTCTGCTTGCCATCCTGGGCCTGGAGCTTTTCCTGACCTGACCCTCCCCCATGAAGCAAGGATGTCCTTGGCAAACCTGCTGATTCTCTCTGCTCTCCCTCCAGTGTCCCCACCATAAACCCAAATCTGACCCCGCCATTGTTCTTCAAACTTTTCCAGAGCTCAGCACTGCCACAGAAGGAAGCCCAGGCCCTCTAGCCTGGCATTCAAGGTTCTCCATGACCCAGTCCCTGCTTTCCTTCCAGTGAAAATGCAATCCTCAATCTTTCTTTTTTTCTTTTTTTGAGATGGAGTTTTGCTCTTGTCACCCAGGCTGGAGTGCAGTGGTGCGATCTCTGCTCACTGCAACCTCCGCCTTCGAGGTTCAAGCGATTCTCCTGCCTCAGCCTTCCAAGTAGCTGGGATTATAGGCATGCACCACCATGCCCGGCTAATTTTTGTATTTTTAGTACAGATGGGGTTTCTCCATGTTGGCCAGGCTGGTCTCGAACTCCTGACCTCAGGGGATCCACCCGCCTTGGCCTTCCAAAGAGCTGGGATTACAGGCGTGAGCCATCACACCTGGCCCAATCCTCAATCTTTCAACACACTCCACCATTTCTGCATCAGTGGGTTGGCTCCCTCTGCCCATGCTACCTTCACCAAAAGGCCTAATCTCACAGTCCTGCCTGCCCAGTGCAAATGCCACCTCCTCCAGGAAGCCTTCCCTGACCCCATGGATTTCAAGAGACTGTTGTCTCTTCAGTGAGGACTCTCAGCACTTTTTCTACACCTCCTGAAGGCTCTGAGCACAGGAGCTCCTGTCAAATCTTCCTACTCCGAAGGCTGGGTGCTCCCAAGGACAGGGCTATCCTGAAAGCTCCTTGAAGACAGATCATGCTCTCCCCTTTTTCCTTCATCTTTCTCTATAGCAGCCGCCATGTGATTGCCACTCTCTGCTTGAATATGCCTCGAGATGGGGGAACTCACTACCTCACAAGGCAGCAGTCTCATCTTTGGAAGGAGGAACAGAAACAATGACTGGCTGAGCGCTCGCCGTGTTCCAGGGTCTGGACCTTCACAGCTCAGCTACTTCTCAAGGGCAACCTTTGAGTTGGGAAGTATTATCCCCATTTTAAAGATGAGGAAACTGAGGCTCAGAGAGATTAAGTTCCTCCAGGTCACAAAGCTGAGTAGGAAACAAAGTTGGGATATTCAAGCCCAGGCCTGTGGGAGCTAAATGAGAAGACTCTTGTTTGTGTTGAACTGATGTTTGTTTCTCTGGGATGTCGATCCAAGAAGTTAGCTGGTCATCAGACCAAGCACAAACTGAGCAAGAACCAGAGAGGGGTAGTGACTCCCCCAGGGTCACACAGCCAGATAATGGCAGAGCCAGGACTAGGACGCAAGCCCCTCACTCCTAGGCCAGACTTGTTCTTTGCATCCATCCCAAATCAGAGGGATGCTCAGAAAGAGTCAGGAGGCCACATGGGCTGGAAGGCTGTCAGTCAGGCCAGCGTGGGGAAGGCCCCAGCCGCAGGGCTGGTTTATAAAAGTACCCGAAGACCACCTCGTCCTTCTGCACTGGGAAGACAGTGGGGTTCAAGCAAAGGAGCTGGAAGCCCCGGGCTGGATTCTTCAACAGGCCAATAAGACTAGCTACTCACCGGAGGGACCAGGACAGAGGGGTTGGGGAGAAGCCGGGCTGGGCCTCACCTGCTGGGGAATGAAGGAGCTGGAGAAGGTGACGGCCGACCAGAAGAAAATGCCGCAGCTGAGAATCACCTTCCTGTTGAAGCGGTCGCCCAGGTAGCCGAAGATGGGGGCAGCCACCATGAAGCTGCAGATGAACACTGCAGGGAGAGGAGAGCTTGAGGGGCGGCCCAGGTCCCTGCGCCTCGGCCTCCCAGCCCATTTCACACCGGCTCGAGGCCAAGAGTCTGTGGAGCAAAGGGACCAAGGAAGCAGCCCAGAGAGGAAACCTCAGCCCGACCTGCACCCCAGGAAGGTGGGAAAGGCCTTACGAGGTCAGGCAAGTCCATGACGCCATCCTCTTCCGTGTATGTCCGGTTCCCCCAGTTTGTCCAGGTTTGGGTGAGCCCTTTGGATACTTTTTAAAAGAGTCAAGATCTATTTATTGAACACTTCCTACATGGCAGACACTATGCTAGGGGCTCACCATGTCATATCTCGCATATCTTTTAAAAATTTTATTTTTATTGTTTTGAGACAGGGTCTCGCTCTGTCACCCAGGCTGCAGTGCCGTGGCACAATCTCGGCTCACTGCAACCTCCATCTCCTGGGTTCAAGCGATTCTTATGCCTCAGCCCCCTGAGTAGCTGGCATTACAGGCACGTGCCACCACACTTGGCTAATCCTTGTATTTTAGTAGAGATGGGGTTTTGCCATGTTGGCCAGGCTGGTCTTGAACTCCAGGCCTCAAGTGATCCACTCACTGTGGCCTCCCAAAGTGCTGGGATTACAGGTGTGAGCCACCGCACCCAGCCATATCTCATCACGTATCTTTGTATCTCATGTATTACGTATCTTTCCAGCCCCCTCCCACCTCACAGATGCGGAGACAGACTCAGAGGGAGAGTGACTTGCCCAAGACCCCACAGGCAGTAAATGTTCCAGTGGGGATCTGACCCCAGCTGTCTGACTGCAGAGCCTGTGGTCCTTATACTTTACCACACTGCACTCCTTGCTCTACTTGGGAAAGAAGCTCAGAGAGGGGAAGGGATCTACCCAAGGTCACACAGCAAATCAGGCAGAACTGGGCCTGGAACTCCAGATTTCGCACTTGCTAGACCACACAGCTGCCCTCGTTCCCAGCGCGCTGCAGGGCCTTTCCTAATGGCTGAAAACACTGTCATCCATCTGTCCATCCTACCGTCTTGTCATTCAACAACAACAACAATTTTTTTGTACCTACAATGCACCAGGAACCGTTTTAGGTGTTTGGGATATATCAGTCAACAAAAGAGACAAAAAACCCTACCCTATGGAGCTTTCATTCGAATGAGGAGAAATAGACAATAAAGAAATAAATCAATAACACAGCTTGTCAGATGGTGGCAAGTGCTACAGAGGGTGGGAGGGGCTGAAACAGGAGCTTGGAAGGGTGTGTGTGAGAGCAAGTGGATGCCACAATTTTATATTTTTTGAGACAGAGTCTCACTGTATCACCCAGGCTGGAGTACAATGGCACAATCTCCGCTCACTGCAACCTCCGCCTCCTGGATTCAAGTGATTCTTCTGCCTCAGCCTCACGAGTAGCTGGGATTACAGGCACGCACCGTCACGCTCTGCTGATTTTTGTATTTTTAGCAGAGATGGGGTTTCACCATGTTGGCTAGGCTGGTCTCCAACTCCTGACCTCAGGTGATCTGCCTGCCTCGGCCTCCCAAAGTGCTGGGACTACAGGCGTGAGCCACCGCGCCTGGCTGAGAGAAATTTATTGATATAATTAGCTGATGTTTTATTTGTGAGACAGCATCTTGCTCTGTTGCTCAGGCAGCTGGAGTGCAGTGGTGCGATCTCCGCTCACTGCAACCTCCGCCTCCCAGGTTCAGGCAATTCTCCTGCCTCAGCCTCTTGAGTAGCTGGGATGACAGGCGCCTGCCACCACGCCCAGATAATTTTTGTATTTTTAGTAGAGGTGGGGTTTCTCCATGTTGGCCAGCCTGGTCTCGAACTCCTGACCTCAAATGATCCACCTGCCGCAGCCTCCCAAAGTGCTGGGATTACAGGCGTGAGTCACTGCACCCGACCACCATAGTTTTAAATAGAGCGGTCAGAGAAGAGGATATTTCAGCCAGGACCTGGAGGAGGTAAGGAAACAAATCATGCAATTATTGGGGCAAAAACAGCAAGTGCCTAGGCCCTGGGGCAGGAGTTTACTTAGCATGTTGGAGGAGCAGGAAAGAGGCTGGGGTGGGGCCCCGGAGCCCACTGTGATGACTGTGACTTCCATGGGTGAGAAAGGAAAACATGAGGGCATGTTGAGCAAAGGCTGTGACCTGGCTTTGTTCTTCCAGAACAAGACGTTTAGAAGATTCCACAGGGAGGCCACTGCCAGTGATGGGAGGGGCCTTGGAGGTCCCAGGTGGGATGAAGAGGCCCAGAGCAAGGCAGGGTAGACCCTAGGTCACACAGCGAGGTGGCCCCCCATTCCTCCCCCTGGAAAGCAGTCCCACAGCTGATGGGCAGATGGCCAGACAAAGGCTGGGAGTGACAGACACGGCAGCCAGTTGGCCTCTGACCGCCAGGCTGAATGTGTGCGTGGTCCTGGCTGCTCCTCCGTGGGCCTGAGACCCTGGTGAGATGGGACCTGAGAGAAGAGAAAGAGGGAGAGAGGAAGGAGGAAAAGAGAGAGGTGAAAGAGAGGCGAGAGGGCCGGGCAGAGCTCCCCTGAACCTGGCTGGAGGAGCGACTGCCCCTCTCTTACGCCAGCAAGAACAGGCCAGTGAGCGCGCATGGGTGGTGGGTGTATGAGCAGACCACTTAATTCCAGAGGCCTTGGGTAGAATCAGCATGTGGGTGCACAAATCCAGGCATGAGACACACTCCCTGGGCTCAAATTCACCTCTGCTCCTTCCCAGCAGGTGACCTCAGTCAGGCTACAGCCTTTCTGTGTCTCACCTTCAGTGGTGTGCTGATAAATGTTTAACTGGCTCTGAAAAAGGGGTGAGGGGAGCCCCGATGTGGCGTGTTTGCTCATTTCTTTTTTTTTTTTTTTTTTGAGATGGAGTTTCACTCTGTCACCCAGGCTAGAGTGCAATGGCGCCATCTCGGCTCACTGCAACCTCTGCTTCACGGGTTCAAGTGATTCTCTTGCCTCGGTCTCCCGAGTAGCTGGGATTATAGGCGCCTGCCACCACACCCGGCTAATTTTTGTATGTTTAGTAGAGACGGGGTTTTGCCCTGTTGGCCAGGCTGGTCTCAAACACCTGATCTCAGGTGATCCTCCTGCCTCGGCCTCCCAAAGTGCTGAGATTACAGGGGTGAGCCACCGTGCCCGGCCGTGTTTGCTCATTTCTGTGGTGTAAACACTCCGCCCTGGCTGAGTTCAAGCTACTCACGTCGTGTCACTGATGGGCGTTGGAAAGGGATGTGCAGGAACATGCCATTGTCCAGTGTTTCTACTGCACAAATAGAATAGACGCCACTCACCATAGGAACACAGATAACGCTTAAACACAGCAAGATAATTAGGAAGTGAGGACTTTTGAGTAGTTATTACCTTGTTTCTAATTATTTAATTGTAAGCTGATATCGTTTAGTTTTTAACAATGGTTGTATTTTACGACTAGCTCACACACCATTCCTGAAATGTTAACAATTGACTCTCATGAGCTGGCCCGAGCCAGCGCCAACATGCCAACATCCTCGTCTGTAAAATGAAGATAAAAATAGCAGCTCTCCAGGGTGGGTCTGGGTGCTGGATAGCACGTGCAAGGTGCTTAATGCCACACCCTGCCCAGAGCAGGCCGGCCTTGGTCAACACTGGGCCCTTGTTTAAATTAGTCAACGCAGAAATTATTGCCTCACATTTAGAAAAAGAATTTTTCCTGCTGGGCCTGCCTCCAAGGACCTGCCTGAGATCAGATCAGAATGTGGCAGGAGGGAGATTTCCAGTTGCATCAGGACTGACACATGTTAGGGAGAGGAGGAGGAATTGTTCTCTCTGTGCCTGTCTGTGCTAGGTGGGAAGTGGACAGAAAGAATGAGAAGAGAAGTTGCCCCCTGTCTGGCCAGGGGCAGATCCTGTTCATAGGTTGCTTTGTTTAAAGGACAACCTATGCTGGGGAACCACCAAGGAGCTCCAGATCCTGCCAGGATAATGAAGAGAGGCTTCCTGGAGGTGGTGGTGTCAAAGCTGGGCACTGAAGCACGCATAGGAGTTAACTGCTACGATAATACTTAACATCAAGAATATACACTGAAATATAAACTTCAGATCTTATCAGCAATGTCGTATAATGGTTCACGAGGCATGATGCTTAGTGTTCATAATAACTGCAGTTATTATTTATGGAGCACTTATTATAGGCAAGGCCCAGGATGCAGCCTTGACATATGCACAGATGATCTCATTTGTTCTGTTCTCTTCATTTTACAGAGGAGACAATGGAGGCCAAAATCAGTGATGTCACACAGCTAGTGTGCGGCTGAGCCAGAATTTAAACCCCAGTTTGGCAGACTCCAGAGTCCTTGCTCTAAATCACTGCCCAGACTGCCATGCTGGGAAGGGGGAGGGTCCCAGCTGATGTTCCCAAGGTCAGGGAAAGTTCAGGGCCTGTGGAGGACAGCAAGGAGACAGGTCAGGCCACGGCCTGAGGATGCTGAAGAGGAAGCAGCGAGAGATGAGGCTGTGGAGGGAGGATGGGGCTAAAGACCAGGACAGGGTTTGGTGTTTAGAAGGTGACAGAGAACCACAGTGCGCTCTCTCCACCCTGCTCCCCAACACCATGGTGGGACCCTTGAAAAAGCCCCCTCCCGGGGGGGTAAAGAAGAGCTGGAGGGACGTGACCCAGATCTTCGCCAGACCCCGGCCATCATGCTCCATTGTCCCCTCTTGCCCACAGTGGAGCAGGAAGCATAGGCCCTTCCTAGCTCTTTCAACCCCTCACTGGTTTCTGGCTGCTCACTCAGATGGGCACAAGCCCCCAGGACTGCAGATGGACTCCTGGCAGAAGCTGGCACGCCCTGTCCCCACCCACCGGCCCCAGCCTGCTGAACTTGCCCAAGCACCTACGTGCCCTTAGCTCACCTGATCCTCCCCACGTCCATCCCCATCTAACAGCTGAGGTCACTGAGGCCCCAAGAGGTGGAGGAAGTTGCCCGAGATGACAGACCAAATTAGGAAGGCACAGTCTGGACCTGCCTGCCCCTCAGTGTCTTCCCCTGGGACACGGCAGTCCAGAGTCAGGAGGGAGGTGGGATCCATCACTGCCGCCCTCTCTCTGCTCAGGACAGACAGGAGGGGGGACCCCGCCTGGCCCCCTGGAGGTCACAGGCCATGGAGGGGCCTGAACGCAATCAGGGTAGGGATGGGGAGGGGGCTGAGAGAATGTTCCTGGCAGAAGGGACAGGAAAGGCGAAGCCTTGCCCATGTGAACTGTGTCCGATGGGGACACAGAGGCCAGCAGGCAACTCTGCTGAGAATAAAGACCAGCCTGGGCTGGGCCTCCAAGCTAGAAGCTTCCACTGCCCACCACCCCTCAATCCCGTGGTCTTTGTTTGTTTGAGGAGAGCTTTCTGGGCAGACTGGCAGCCCCACCCCTGGTTTTGGTAGGGGCGGCTTTCCCAGCAGTTCCCGCAGGGACATCCTGTGGAGGGTGTGGGGAAGCCCTCGCTCAGCTCACGTGTGCTGAGCCCACAGGTCTAGGACAATGGAGAGGCAGGGCAGGGAGCCAGGGCCGAGCGGGCAGGGCCGGGACAGCAGGGAGGGAGGAGTCAGAGCAGCCCGCCCGCCTCAGGGTCTTGGGCCAGGGCCTCACTCCCTTCTCCTCGCCGGGCTGGCAGGAGGCCGTCAGAAAGCCAGTGCCGTCCACCTCTCACGGCAGCCCAGAGCTCAGAACCCCGACGGGCACTCGGTGTCCTGGTGGGCAGCCCCAGGACCCCTGTCCATGGTCAGGGGAGCCATCCCCATGGCACACATGGCCCGCATGACCCCAGAAGGCAGTTTTGGAGCAGGAAAGGGCAAGTCTGAGCTTGGGGGAGCCCTGAGCCCCCACTCTGTGGCCTTGGAGCCTGCATTCAGCCCTTGCCTTGGCCTGGGCTGAACCACGGCTATTTTTACGTGGCCGATCTGTTATTTGGAGAAGACCCGCCATCCTCCACATCCTGTGGGCATGGAGGGTGCTCAGGCAGGCATGGGTGGGGCAGGGGCCAGGCTCTGCCATCCAAGGGGTGGCCTGGGCTGGCCAAGCTGACGGAGAACGCTCAGGACAGATTGCCCCGTCAGCGCCTGAAAGCTCACCACACTCAGACTTCCCCGTGGAAGGATGGGAACACCTGCTCCGTGATCCCCTACTCAGGATGTAAACCCTGTATTGGCCTCTCAGGCCTCAGGGTGAGTGAGGTTTTGGGGCCACCCCTTGAAAAGGAGGGCTTTGGGGAACAGCCGCAGGGGCTGCCTGGTTGTGCCTGCAGAACCCAAGTCTGCTGAAGCAAGAGTCGCTGGGCTGGCCAAAGAGGGGAGGGGAGAACGGCCAGAAGGAGACTTACCCCCAAAACAGAGGCACTGTCTGGTTTCGGTCTGAGCTGGCTCTTCCTCTGTCCCCACTCTCCCTCCGTTCCCCCATCCCCATCCTGGCACTTCCTAGTGAGCCTACAAACCCCGGCCCTAAGTAGCCTTCAGCTTCCTCTGCTGCCGCTTCCCACACTTGGTCCCAGAATGAATATCCTGAGACACACATCTTTTTTTTTTTTTTTTGAGATGGAGTCTCGCTCTATTGCCCAGGCTGGAGCACAGTGGTGCAATCTCAGCTCACTGCAACCTCGGCCTCCCAGGTTCAAGCGATTGTGCCTCAGCCTCCCGAGTAGCTGGGATTACAGGTGCCCGCCACACCTGGCTAATTTTTTGTATTTTTAGCAGAGACGGGGTTTCACCATGTTAGTCAGGATGGTCTTAATCGCCTGACCTCATGATCCGCCCGCCTCGGCCTCCCAAAGTGCTGGGATTACAGGCGTGAGCCACCGCACCCAGCCTGAGACACACATTTTACATGGACTGCCCTGCTCCAAAACCTTCTCTGTCTCCCTACTGCCCCAAGACAAAATCTACATGCCTTATCTTGGCCTTCAAGCCTTTCACGGTCAGACCCTGCTCACTGTCCAGCCTCTTCTCCTTCTGTTCTCCCCATACACCAACCCATGGCCAATGGGCCACAGGCCACCCGAGTCAGGCAGCACCACAAACAGCCTTCCTTCTCCCTCGTCCTTCCCTGTGTTGCATTGATGCTGATTTCCTCAGATCTAGCTTCTAATTCACTTTTCTTTTCAACTAGGTTTAGTCTACTCATTAACTCACCTAATTATTCCATTTTTTATTTTAATACATATTTTTCACTTCTAGTATTTTTGAATATTAGTCTTTTAAACATTTTCCGGTTCTCTTTTCATAATGTTCTGTTCTTGTCTTACAAATCCTACCCTTTCCTTTAGAGCTTTGAATATTAAACACACCTAATTTTAAAGTCCCTTTGCGACGAGTCTGTTTTCCCATCTTCAGAGTCAGCTGACTCCCTCTCAAAAAAATGAGGGAGAACTGTGTGCTCTATGAATTTTTTTTTTTTTTTTTGAGACGGAGTCTTGGTCTTGTTACCCAGGCTGGACTGCAGTGGTGTGATCTCGGCTCACTGCAACCTCCACCTCTTGGGTTCAAGCGATTCTCCTGCCTCAGCCTCCCGAGTGAGTAGCTGAGATTACAGGCGCCCACACCACGCCCAGCTAATTTATGTATTTTAGTAGAGATGGGGTTCACCATGTTGGTTCAGGCTGGTCTCAAACTGCTGACCTCGGGTGATCCACCTGCCTCGGCCTCCCAAAGTGCTGGGATTACACGTGTGAGCCACCGTGCCCGGCCTGCTCTATTAATTTCGAATTTGAGTTTGTCTTCATTGGAAATTGTCCCCTGTGTCCCATGCAGGCTCTGGGTCATGAAGAATTCCCTAAGGAATTGTTTGGGATTTGCTTCTGCCGGCGTCCCTGGAAACACAGGGGGCCTCTATGGGGAAGGAAGTGGAAGCCCCAGGCCTGTACGGAGCAGGGGCTGGAACCAGGCTTTCTGCATAAAGCCAGAGCCAGGTGGGAAATGCCCATTCTTGAAAGGGAACTCTACCAGAAAAACTACCCACCAGCCTGGGGACACAGCTTGGAATCAGGAAGCTTGGATGGAAACGAAATCATCCCATGGTTAGAACGAAGAAACCCCAGGCCCGGAAACTGAGCCAGGCGGGCGTTCCCTTGATGAATCTGGGTGATGTGTTCTATGGAAGTTTGTTGCGCCATTCTCACTACTTTTTATGTCTGTTTAAAATTTTTCATGATAAAAATGTTTATATTGAAAATACTCTAACAAGCTTCGAAGACATTTATCTGGTCCCTGAACACTCTGCGTCACTTGGCTTCAATTCTAGCTCCCACTCCGGTTTTTGAGTTCAGCTCTCTGCTTCTGGCATCTGGGAATTTCCCTGCTAGCTTTAGCTGTCAAGCTCAGCTTTGTAATTTCAACATGTTTTCTTGGCATATTTTATCTAGCGTGGAGGGGAAAGGAGGGCTTCACACATCTACTCGATCTCACACACTGACTACAAACTCTAACTCATCCTTCAAAGCCCCATTCAAACGTCTCTTCCTCAGGGAAGTGTTCTCCACCTGCCACCAGCCAGAGCTAGGTGCACGCTCTCTGCCGTCCACCCAGGCTCCCACAGCCCCCTGTGCCTGGGTGGTGACTTGATGATACGTTTTCTGCCCCCATAGATAGAGGGAATCTACCTGAGGGTGAGAACTGAGTCTGGGCAGAGCCCAGCACACAGCCTGCCAGGCAGTAGGTTCAGTGGCAGCTGCTTCTCTAGGTGTAGACCATGGGGACTCCTGATTTCCCAAAACAGCAAAACCTATGAGCGTTTGTGTGTGTGTGTGTGTGTGTGTGTGTGTGTGTGTGAGAGAGAGATAGAGTCTCACTGTGTCACCCAGGCTGGAGTGCAATGGCGCGATCTCGGCTCACTGCAATCTCCGCCTCCTGGCTTCAAGCGATTCTCCTGCCTCAGCCTCCCGAGTAGCTGGGATTACAGGCACCCACCAACACACCTGGCTAATTTTTGTATTTTTAGTAGAGATGGGGTTTCACTATGTTGGACAGGCTGGTCTCGAACTCCTGACCTCAGATGATCCACCTGCCTCAGCCTCCCAAAGTGCTGGGATGACAGGCGTGAGCCATAGGCGCCCAGCCTATGAGCTGTAATTCTGCTGTGGGCTTTCAGAGAGGCTGAGATATGGCTCCTGCAGGGGGTCCAGGGGCCAGGTCCAAACCAGCAGCCATCTAATCTGCAAAGGGGCTGCTGAAAGTGGGCTCATCCTCAGCAGTTTTCGTGCCTGGTCCCAAGAGGGAAACAGCAGGGGCAAGCCCAGGCCTAACCCTCAGCCACCCCTGCTCCCTGTCTCCTGGCCCAGCAGCCCTGGTGCCCACAAATAAGCAGGCAGCCCAGCTCTCAGCCCTGGCCCTTTGATCTGGGCAAGCACCAACACCTGGCTGGCGCCCTCCACCTGGCTCCAACCTTATCGGGCTTGGGGAAGGCACAGGTGCCTGGGACACAGGCCAATTATGTGACTTGCCTAGTTGTCCACTGAGTCACATCATGGTCTACTCGACTGGCTTCTTGGCTTAGGTGGCCGAAGGGGTGAGGGCACCCTGGGGAGCCATCCTAGCTGTACCGGGGTAGGTGACAGGTGAGGGCCATGGTGTACAGACTAGAGGGTCCCTGAGAATGCCGGCAATTCTCACCATGGCCCACAGGCCCCCACCCCGGGGACACTGAGATGCCAGGCATCCAGGCCCCCCCACCCCCGGCCTGTGGGCAGCAGAGGCAGAGGCCCAGGTCCCTATTCCAGGCCGGCTGCTCTCCACTGCCAGCCCTCGAGCAAGCTATTTCCCTGTCTTGGGCCTTTGTCCCTGTATCTGGTAAGTGAAGCTGACAAACGGAGCCCGTGGGGTTACTGGAAGAATGAAACAAGACAATGCCTGTGTGTGCTTTGTCCACCTCCAGCCAGGCCACTGGGATGAGGAGGGACAGAGTGACTTCTCTTTCATGAGCCCGAGAAGCCAGCCTGGGACAGAACCGCAGAAAGAACCAGGGAACCTTCACACCTGACTTGAGTCGAGCCCCCCACCCCCTGCCCGGCCTGTGACCCTCCCCACCATTCCCTGTACCTCCCGCCCCCTCCCTGGGCTGTGCTGGCCCCAATCATGCTCAGTGGGCATTAAATGGAGGATGCATAGGGTAGAGCCTTGCTCCAGATGAGGCAGTGAGGCCGGGACCAGGAGGGGGATGAGGCTCGGGCCAGGTCCCCAGTGAGTCAGGGGCCACACAGGGCAGGGGTTGGGCAGCTAGGCCTTCTCCCACCCTTTCCTTGCCAGCCTGGCAGCCCACTCCTTCCCATGCACCCATGTGGCTGGAACTCCATTTCCCGGCTGAAGTGCTGGTCACTGCATGCACACAGCCCAGAGGGCTAGAGGAACCTGTCTCAGGCGGCAGGGCAGGCAGACTTATTCCGGCCTAGCCAGGGAGACCCAGGAAGGGGTAGGGGAAGGGTTGGGCTCATGGCCTGGGAAAACATGATGTCTGCCAGGGCAGGGACCTGGCCACCTATAGGGGATACTGGACCACACAGCCCTGCCCCATCCTAGCACAGTCAAGTCTCACCTGAGCCTGCGAACCATCGCAACCCCTCTCTCTGAGCCCCAAAGTCCCCATCTGGGCTGTAAGGACAGCTAGAAAGGGGGCTGGGGGGAGTGGCTGTGGCATTCTGTGAGCTCGGGAGGGATTGTGCGTACTGGAATGCCACTTAGACAAGTCAGGCAGGTTCCTGGACAGAACAAGCTCACTCCACCCCCTCCCTCCCAGGAGGGCCCAGGCAGGGGAAGGGGTTCACCGACTGGAATGCAGACCATGGGGACCTCATCCTGCATCTGACTGGGGCTCACAGCCAGATGGACTCCAGGGCCAAGGGCCCAGAGAAAGCAGGACCCAGGCTGGGGCCACACAGCACTACTAGGGCAGAGTCAGGACCAGGCCTCCTGCCCCCAGCCCTGGGTGGCAGCACTGGCCTTAGTCTCTGCCCAGGCCTGAGGGGTGCTGCTAAGAGCATCGCCAACATGGCCTCAGCCAGTGGGAAGGCCAGGAAGCCAAGGGCCCAGCTCCCACGGGGCCATGTCATGGGGAGGGCGGGGACAAGGGAGGCATGTTCCCCACAGGGAGGGGCTGGTGGGCTGCCACAGTGCTTAATGGCCTCCCACACTGTCCCAGCCCAGCTTCCAGCAGCCTGGGGGCTCAGGCCCTGCTCTGGCAGCCCATCAGAAGCCTGGGCCCCAGGGGACAGGGTGGCAGGGAACGTCAGGCCCACGTCCAGTCCAGGGCCCAGATTCTCAGGCGCCTACCCTGGGCTTGGGAACCGCTCTGGGGCTGACTAGGTGGAGTTTTCTGCCTCGTCACCTAAGAGGTGATTCCCAGGGTTGCTGATATTGGAAGGAATGTAGGGGAGGGCAAGAGACAAAAACAGGGTCACCACGGCTCTGTTGGCATTGCCCAACTTACTGAATTAAGGAGCTCCCTGCACCAGCCTCAGGAAGGAACCTGGATCACTGGGTCCCGATGAGGCCCCAGGACCTAGAGAAAGGTCACCTCTGCAACCTTTGCCTGCACTCTCCTTTACCTGCCATAGCCCCTCAGGGCACGTATTATTCATTTTGTTACACAAGAAAAGCAGCAGAGGCTCAGAGAAGCAGTGCCATTGACGGGCGGCAGCAGTGAGACTGGGATGCAAAGCCCACTCTCTTTCCAGGAGTCAGGACAGGGGAAGACAGACTGGGTGGCAGATGACGGCCAACAGGACAGGACCCACGACGCCAACACCTGGGCTGGGGGGAAGGTGGGAGGTGGGCCTCACCTGACTGCAGCAGGCCGGCGCCTCGGTCCTTGACCCCAAAGTGCTGCTGGATGTCCAGAAGGACGCCTGGAGGGAAGACAGAGGGTGCTCACTGGCCGAGTCTGATGGCTGGTGTCCCCACAGACCAGACCAGCCTCTTTCCCGCCTTGCAGGGCCCAGCCTGGCTGCATCTGCAGCACTCCTGCTCTGCTGCGACCTCTACCCTGCCCAGGTTTCCCAGGCTTCCCTCCTGCCTCCACGGGGACCTCCTGTCCTCAGCCTGTTCCCATCACTCACAAGGGCCCGAGGGGCAGGGAAGGGCAGGGCTCCTCTGTGGTCATTCTGCCCCATGTGCAACCACACCTCCTATCTGCCAGCTTGGGCCTCTTCCCTACCTGTGGCCCAGGCCGTGGATCAGGGCAACAGACATAGGCCTCTCCCTCAGGGGGACCACAAAGCCCATGACCCAGAGAGCAGCGGGGGCCCTGAAAGCTGTGGGGAGCCCTCTGGCCTGGGAGGGGCAGCCACTCACTCTGGTTCACCTGCACATGTGCACAACATTCGCACACGTACACGCACACGCACGCACACCTGTACACACACGCACGCCCGAACACACCTGCACACACCTGCACGCACACACGCATACACACCCGCACACGCACGCACACACGCACACACGCGCACGCACACGCACACACACGCGCACACACGTACACACACACGCACACATGCACACACACTTGCGTATATGCACACGCACGCACACACGTGCACACACGCGCGCACACGCACACACGCACAATGCACACACACCCGCGCATACGCGCACACACGCACACACCCGCACATGTGCACACGCACGCGCTCGCGTGCGCGCGCGCACACACACACACACGCTCTCACCCGAGCTGCCCTCAGGATTATAACCGGGCCCCCCATTTTCAGATTCAGGCCCAGGGTGCAGAGGGAAGCAGACAGGGCTCCAGGCCCGCTTTCTTGGGAGAAGTGAATTTCTTGAGGCCGCACCTGCTCCCAAGCCCAACTACTTTAGGGCTTTGCACGTCACGGGGTGGGGGCAGCAGCTGGACCACCTAGAAACCACCCACAGCTCCAGCAGACTGGCAGAGCCATGGCTTCTGGGGGACAGGCAGGATCTTGGACCCTCTACCCCTCGCAGCACTCAGCCAGGGCTCCTGAGTAAGCACAACTCCCACCCCCGCGGGCCTCAGGGTCCCTGCCTGCATTATCTCTAAGGACAGGAGGACCCAGGCCACAGGCCAGAGCCCCCCTGACCATAGCACATCTGCAGTGAGAAGGGACAGGGGAAGAAGGCGGAGGAGATGGCCCTGCCCTTGGGGACCCCACAGGCAGGGACAGAGGCCTTTGGGGGACTCCAGAGCTCTTCATGATGACGATGATGATGGCAGCATTCAACAGATGATGGTTTGCCTGACTGAGCATTAAATGCCTGTTTAATCCTCACACAGCCCTAGGAGGCTGGTACTAGGATCCAAGCTGACAGATAAGGAAACTGAAGCATAGGAAGTTAGGCCATGGGCTCAAAGTCACACCACAGGGAAGCAGGAAAAAGTGGAATCTCCAGGTGCCGTATGAGGATCCTGCTGGCAGCTGGGACTGGGGGTGTGGAAGCAGTGGGGAGGCTGGAATGTCACTGTCCCTTCCGAGACCCAGGTTGGAATCCTGAGCAATTTCCCAGAATGCAGGACAGACGGGCGGATGTTCTAGCAGCCTGACAGCCAGAGAAGCCCTCTTCCTCCTTGTTAATGCCCTGAGTGGATTGACCATAATTACCCGTAATGAAGAGGCTTTGTGAGGCCCAGTTAATGACTTAATAACCAAGGCAGAGGCTGTGGCTTTGCTTTGAAGGTAGAAGCCGGGGCCAATCCTAGGCCTGTGGATGGCAGAGCCAGCAAGAGGGACCTCTGAGGTGCCCCGACCCAGCCCCAGAGGCTCACAGCCCCACAACCCATTCCTTTCTGGGTCAGGACTCTGTTCCCCTTCCCGACGTGTGGGTTTGATCCCATCCCTCTGTGGCAGTCACTGTCATCTGGGGTTCCCCTGTATCCAGACCCTTCACTAGACCACAGGGTGAAGGTGTGGCCCTGCCAGCCCCGCCCTCCGGCCTCACTTCTCAGGACACCACCCCTCCACTAGCCACCCCAAGCTACTCATGGCCCCCTGACTCCGCACACTTCCTCTTCTATTCTGGTACAACTCCGTCAACCAGGCTCACTCCTGCCATTTCTTCAAGGCCAGTTCAGATGCCTCCTGTTCTGGAATATCTCCCCTGCTTGCTCCCCTCCCACCACCCTCAATAAGTTAGTTGCCCCCACTATCCCCCGTCCAAACTCGTTTTAGCGCTGGGCCTACCAGGATGAGTGGGTTCTATAGGGAATGCACACAGAAGCACAGCTATGAGCTCCTGCTAAGCTGAGAGCCGCTAGTTACTGCTTCCCGCTAAGTTCCAAGGAACTGCGTGAGGTTTTGAAGATGGTGCAGATGCTGTCCTCACTATCTGTGCTGGTATTTATGATTCTCATCCCATTTTATATAGGAAGAAAGCAAGGCTCTGAGACATGAAGTAATTTGTCACACAGTACATTCTGTTTTGGAGGTGAGATCTGAAACCAGGTCTATCACCAAAAACCAAAGCTTGTTCTCCTGCCACGCTGCCTTCTGCGTGGTTTGCTGGTGTCCTCCAGGGCCCAGCACACACATGGCCCACAGGGACTTCACACGTGGGTGAATGTGGCTTCATCCTCCACTAGACCACAAGCCAGGCAGGAGCCGTGGCTGGTCATCTCCAGGACCCAGAGCAGGGACTGTCACGATTTTGGTGTCGGGTGGACAAGAGCATGGGCAGAGTCAGGAGGAGGCAGGAGGGTCCCCATCTATAGTCCAGAGGAGGGACATGGGTCTGCAGTAACTGCAGGTTCCATTTCCGGGAGGGAGGCCATATCAAAATAGCTATCATGACGACATCCTCTGTCCACGGCAAATCAAAGCACTCTCGCTTCCTCCCTGCAGTATCCAGCCATCCAGCTGCACACTTCCCCATCCGATGACTTCAAGGTCCAGGATTTGCCTCTGCCTCCAGGAAGCCTTCCCCTGACTTCCTACCACATAGAGCTCCTGGTAGAGGGAGAACATTCCTCCACATCCAGATGGGCGTCTAAGGTCTCTGGGAAGTCCTGGGCAGTTCCCAGGACACAGGAAGCTTTGGATAACATGGCCTGCCCCCATCCCATGACTCCCCAGCTCCCAGTCTTGGGTCCAAGGCCAAGCTCCAGGAAAAAGACCAGAGAGAACCTTCCTGGGGAGCAGGGCTTCCTGCAGGCTGCGAGGCCCAAGGTCGGACCCGCTCTGAGCCTTTCTGGCTTGCTTTCCCTCTTCCGGGCCTGGAAGCGGCCACAGCCACAGGAGGGCAAGATCCCGCTGGCCGCTGGCACGGGAAGCGTGTGTCACAGCAGCTCGGCGGGTCGCCTCAGATTTTCCTTTGGGCTCCAGCACGGCTTGGGCCCACACACCCCTCCCTTCTTCACCACAGCCTTATTTTTAGCCTCTTTCCTGGAGGCTGAGGTTTGGTGGGTCACAGGACGGGCCTCACGCCCAGGAGCAGCCTCCCACAGCTCAGGCCAAGCCCACCCCGCCAGGCGTGCATGCAAAGTGGGGTTCCTACCCCAGATGCAGACCCCAGCCAACACAGCCACAATGCAGGCCTCTCCAGGCAGCACCCCAAATCCACAGCCAGAATCGTCTCCCGGCCACAGGGTCCTCATCACCCAGGAAAACATTCTGGAACAACATCCATTGACAACAATTACGTACCTCCCAAGCCCCGGGAGGTCTCACCTCTTGTCTGAGGCCAACGTCCCCTACTCTGGGCCAACTGTCTCTCTCACCAGGCAGGGAGGCTGCGCTGGGTCAGTCCTGGGCTTGGGCCGGTGCACTCAGCCTCTCCCTGGCTTCCGGCTCCTGCACAGCAGCCCACAAACACACCCACACCTCCCTCACCCTGGTGGTGAGAACAGCTCTGACTTGTCCCCTCTGCCAGCTGTTCCTCTCCTCCTTTCACAGGTGACAGTATTTGTTGTTTTGAGACAGGGTCTTGCCCTCTGACCCAGGCTAAAGTGCAGTGGCACAATCACAGCTCACTGCAGCCTCAGCCTTTTGGGCTCCAGCCTCAGCCTCCCGAGTAGCTGGGACCACAGGCGTGCACCACCACACTCAGCTAAGTAGTTCTGGAGAGTTCTTTCCCTTCCCAAGTCAATATTCTCACCTCCTTTCCTCCTCTGAAACCAACCACCTCCTGGAGTCTCAACCCCCGGACGCTCTCATCTCTGTTTCCCAGCCTCCTGACTGATTCCTCAGCTCACCACTGGGTCCCCATTCCCTGAGCGGACCCTGTAGGACACTGCAGGACCCTGGGAGTCAGCCAGGATACCCCTTTGGCTCCCTCCGCCTCATGAATGGGCCCCGGTGATTCCCCATCTGCTTTATCGTCCAGCCTCCTCCCTGGACTCCCTGCCTCCAGCCCCTGCCGGCCAGCCGGCATCCCTCCTGCTGCCTGCTCTCACAAGCTCTTATGAATCTCCTACTGAGTTCTAGGTCCTGGCCTGGGCCTCTAGAGACCACAAGAGAGTTCCTGGACTCAAGGAGCTAACGCTGCGGCCCACTGGTCACCTCTGGCCTCAGAGTCATCCATCAGTTCTTCAAGATCCACTGGCCCAGACCCCTGGCTCAGTAATGGTACCAGTAACAACAACGACAATGCACATATTGACGTGTATCCACCAATTACTTTGTGCCAGGCGCTGTTCTACGAGTATTGGCCCAGTGGGTACGGCTGCCCACTCACACTTAGCAGCCCCATTGCCGCCCAGAATTCTAGCATTTGAGGCCTCCACGGTCTGGCCCTAAGCCAGCTCTTCTCCCAGCCACAGTGCCCACCGCACACACATACAGCCCCTGACTCCAGGCAAAGGGGAAAGCCGCTAGCCATGACTTTTCACCTCCCTAGACCCCTATTCCTTCCTGTGTAAATGCAGAGACTGGGAAGATCCCCAAACCTGCCTGAGAATCCCAATCACCTTTAGGGAAGGTGCTTATTAAAATACAGCTTCCTGGGGCCCTCCCCAAATCTGCAGAGTCACCCTTTCTAGATGTGGGACCCAAGACTCTATAAACGCACTGCCCGGGTGATTGGAAACCACTGGCTGGGCTGCTCTGAGCTCCCTGGAATCACACATCACAGGCTGTAGGCCTCCCAGCCCTGGCCACAACTGTGCCTCTTCCTGAGCTATCCCTTTCTAGCCATTAAGACCTGCCTCACCTCTAGGGCCCAGATCCAAGGTCGCATCTACCAGGACACCTGCCTCTCTCCTCTGAGGCTCTTGGTGAAATGGTGCCTATAACCTTAAGGGCACCCCCAGAACTGGATGGACTCTGGCCCTGACTTACTCAACAGCTTGCCCCAGACACTCACAGTGATTCCCCATCGCTGCTGGTTCTTCAGTAGCCCTGAGAGGAGTCAAGCCCCGATTCCAGGACTCCTGGCCGCCTCCTCCCTCCTCCAGCCAGGCCCAATCTGCTGACCTCACAGAATCCTCGAAAGGCCAAGGTGTAAGAGGAAATCCACACGGACCTCAAGAGCCCTCGGCTCAGGCCAGCCTCAAATGCAAGATGCCAACAGCGTGATCCCGAGGTCTCTTCCTTCCTAGGCAGCCCAGACAGGGCACCTGGCACTCAAGCTTGTCCCCACGTACCCCCTGCTTTCCCCAAGCACAGTCAGTATCAGCCCACGTTCACCCTACCTGAACCTGTCTCAGAGCAGCAGGTGGCTTAGCTAAATTCTCAAGAGCATGGGCTCCGGAACTGGAGCATCTGGGTTTAAATCCTGGTTTTCCCACTTTCTCTGCTGTGTGACCTTGGGGAAATAACATAACCTCTCTGTGCCAGTTTCCTCCTCTGTAATATGGCTTAATTTGAAGACCTGCTTCATTTCATATGGTTGTTGTGAGGTTTAAGTAGGTTAATCCACATACAGTGTTTAGAATAGTGCCTGGCACATAGTAGGTCCTCAATAAATGTCATAAATGTTATCACTGGTCGTTAACTAGTGGGACAGGACACAGCCCCAGCTATGACTTGAGAACAATGGGGCATTCCCACCTTGGTTTTCTTTTATCCAAAATGGGGGCAGATGCCTGGAAAGACAGGGCCTAGGGATCTGAAGGGATGGGCCCTGATGCCCTTGACCAGTCCCTCTCAGAGGGACCCAGGTCCCCATGTGGAGGCCTCAGCGCTGGCTCATGCTGGGAGTCTTACCCCTGCTCCAGCTCGGCTGCAGCTCCCACCCCGGTAATTACAGGGGCCTGAGAGCCTGGCTCTGCTGACCTGGCGCTGGATGGCTAAGGCTGGGAACCCACAGCCCGGCCCTGCCGGCACCCCACCAGCCTAGGGACTGGGCCAAGGCAGTCCCTGAGCCAGTGCCCTGGACTCAGGCACACTCACTCCTACTCACCCCCAGGCTTCCCCAGGGCAAGATCCTGCCCCCGTCTGCCCGGAGGGGGCTATGTGACCTTCAGGAGCAGCTGGGCCTCAGATTGCCTGTTTCAGAAGTGGCCCAGAATCCCAACACATCCCTGCTGGGTTCATTTCTGAATCTCAACTGAGTTTGTTCTACATATGCTTGTCCCCTACCCCCAAGCCACCCTGCAAATCTGGGTCATTAATGGCAGAGCAGCTTAGTGGTCGTCTCTGCAGGGACCATGAGGATGAGGCCCCCAGCCCAGAGCCTTGGCCCCTTAGAGAAACACCCCTCCCCACCCACGAGTCCTGCCCGCAGACCCCGCTAGCCCTAGAGAGACACCACCCTGGAGCCCAGAGTGCTCCCCTCCTCCCTGCTGGGTCTCTATGCCAACAGTGGGCGGGGCCGGGTGGCCGGGCCTCTGGCCTGTGGTTCTAGTCTATCATTTGGGGCCAGCTTTACTGGAACCAGGCTCTGCCTTAGCAATTTGGGGGCTTTGCACAGCTACTCCTTCCCCAGCTCAGCCTCCCCAGCCCTGTCCTGGCCCAGGGACTCCCAAGACCACCAGGGTCCAGGGATAAGCTGGCCACAGCCTTATCATGGACTCACGGGGGGTGTGGCCAGTGGGTCCTGATATACCAGCCAGACACAGGATAAGGCAGGGGCCTGGGGAAGAGGGTGGGGAAGAGATAAGAGACCTCAGAGTGGCTCTCCTCCAGCCCACAAACCCTCAGCCTTCTCCCCACGTGCTGCTTCAGTAGCTGAGGCGGCCAGGGACTACTGCTCCCCGCCTCAGATGGAAGCTGACATGCGGAAGGTGAGCGGGACAGAGGCTGCAGGAGCCAGGCCGAGCTGGTCCCCAGGCTCCCACATCTAGCCTATGTTCCCCACCTGCACCCTGACAACTCCCCCCAAAAAGGCCGCAAACAGTCACCCCTCGACACCCTAGCATCCTCACACTGGTGCTGGAAACAGCCGTGTGACCAAGTAACCCCACCCCTCCCCAGGCACAGCCCTTTCCAGTTTACAAAGCCTGATCCTGCTCTTTGCCTCTTGGAAGCCCATTCAGGAACCCCATGCCTGACAGTGAAGGAATCACGAAGACCTCGTGGCTCTAGGAGTGGGAGTGGGGAGTCCCTAGCAAGGGCTCCAAGAGGGCAGAGGAAAGCGGGAGGCAGGAGGACAGGACCCTGTCCCCAGCCTCCAAGCTCCGGCTAGTGCCTCGTTCCAGGTTTGTTTCTTGCCCCGATGCTGATGCTCTACTCTCATCTCCCCTACGGCCCCACTCACCAACCTCCCAGCCACCAGGCGAGGACCAGGCCCAGAGCAGACTGGTGCTCTTCCTCACACGGCCTCACTGTGTGACCTGGGCCAGCCCTATCTGCAGAAGAGACAGGGCAAAGCTGCCACTGTGCCCTCCTGAATGTAGAAAAGCCGCTCTGCCCAGCTTGGGGGTTGGGCGGCCTCATTGTCAGGGCTGAGGACTGGGTAGACAGGGACTGCCTGACTACATCCTCCCATTTCCTTCCTGGAGACTCAGGCCCCGAGGCTCATTGTGAGCTCTGGTCAGAACAAAGAGACAGCACCAGCCACTGCTGGAGAAACCCTGATGTCAGCACAGGGGCCTGGCCCTTCACCTGAGCTGTCCAAGCCTACCAGTGCCCTTTCAGCCCAGAAGGATGTGCTTTGGGTCAGGCAGGTATGAGTCAACCCAAGTCTCGGTCAACTGAGTCTGTGACTCAGTCAACAGGGCTCAAGCCTGGGGCAGTCTCCTATGCATGCAGGGGTCCCAGGTGTGACCAGGCTCTGCCCCTCATGGCTAGAGGGGGATGGTGACCCTCCATGGGGATAGGTGCTGTGATGGAGGTGGAGCAGAGTACAGTTCAAAACCAGGAGTTAGGCACTTGGTTCAGCCCAGAGCACTGGAGACGGCATCCTGGAAAGGGGACACCACTGAGACCCACCAGGGGCAAGCGCAGTTGGCTACTGTAGCTCCTGGGAAGCAGATCTGGTTGTCCTGGGGAAAGGAGGTGCAGGCAGAGCCAGGGACCAGCAAACTAGAGTTCCTGAGACCAAGTGCACCACACTATCTTTGGGAGCAAGACACTGACAACAGCAAGAGAGGGACAAAAATCATCTATCATGGATTCAGGGATCAGAAAGAGTCAGAATTTGCCTCCAGTCACACAGTAAAGCTGGCGAAGGCTGGCAGAGCCAGGAACAGGAAGCTCAGCCCAGAAGACATTCGGAGCTCAAGAGGGAGCCCAGCCCCAGAAGCCTAGGGATCGGGCCAGTGTTCTACTGGACTCCCTCACTCTCATCCTCCTTCTACCTTCAAGATTTCAGGACCCCACAGGCAGAAACAAAAGCCACTTCCTATTGCAGAAGGATCTGGGGAAGGGACAAGGAGCTCCTCCTCTGAGCAGCTCTGAACAGGGAGGCCTCCCTCTCAGAACAGGCTATCACCTGCAGACCTGCAGCCTTCCTGCCTCATCCACAAAATGAGAAACAGAGGCACAGGCCAGGCCCGTCACTGGTCCAGGGCCCCAGACCAAGGTACTGTGTTTCAAACCACTTCCTCTGATGGATGACAGCACAGCGGAGGGGCTGGCAGAGGCTGCTGGAAGGTGCCTTGAAAAGGAAGCAGGAGCAAGGAAGTGGGCAGCAGGCAGTTAGTCACAAGGGAGCTGACATTCTAGGCCACCTGGCGCTTCACCTGGGTGCTGAGCCTGCCAGTCAGACACTCTAGATGCCCTGCCCCTCAGACCTTAGCTGGGGTTTCTCCACAGTGCAGATGTGGCAGTGGCCAGGACAAGGCTACCTAAGAGGGCAAGGCAGGGGCACTGTTTACCCTTAAGGTGGCCATCCTTATCTAAAGAGAGAGCCACAGAGCCAGAAGACAGGGCCTGGCTTAGCCCCTACCCACCAGGTGACCCTGTAAAAGACCCTGGGCCTCAGTTTCCCCATCTTTCAATTCTGGACAGACTTAACAGGACAGACCAAAAAAAAAAAAAAAAAAAAAAAGGCCAATAGGAGAGTGAGCCCCAGCCTGGCACCACCCCGACTCCTGCACCCAGCTCAGCTGCTCCAGGGAAGCCCCCAAGTCCCTCTCGGCTTGTGTTCCCAGCTGGGTCCCTATGCTCATCGCTCCTTCTGGGTTTGTGTTAGTGAGCAGTTGCCATGGATACCAGTCTCAGCTTCTTTGGCAGAAAAGGACTCCCCCAGGGCAAGGCTCTGCCTTTCCTCAACAGCCCCCACTCCACCCAACTCCAAGTGCCCAGGCTGCCCCAGGCTGGATCAAAGGGAAAGAAAATAGGTCTCGAGAAGAGAACAGGTACCCCACAGAAGTAGGGGAAGGATCTCAGTTCCCAAATAGTCATTCACCACCCATAAATAAGGCCAGGGCCACCTCCCTCTTGTGGGGCCTGGTTCCAGGAGCAAAATGCTGCCACCTACACCCTCAGCTCTGCTTCCATTTCACAGAGGTAATAATGGCAGCCTGGGCGGCAGAGGTGGCTCTGGCACCAGGAAGCAGAGCTGGTTAGAGGGGGTGTGAGACCCCCATCTGAGGGACTGCCTCCTTTTCCTGACCTGGCAGCGAGGAGTGGGCTCAGAATGCAGAGTGGGTGGCTGCTAGGCTGGTAGGGACCATGGGAGCAGGAGCCATATGCCCTAGGGGAGCTCAAACTGCCTTGGCTCAATTAAACTGAAATTCATCTACCCAAAGGGCTCTTGCCTGAGCCAGCAGAGCCTCTGCGTTCCCAGGCCAGAAGCAAGGGTCATGCCCCTACCTCCACCTGGGGCTCCTGAGACTGGAGAGGATGCTGCGCTGGCTGGTGTGGCCCTGCTCCGCCCCGCGTGTGACCTTGGGTAAGTGTCTTTGTTCTCTGGATGGCTGTGTTCCCATCTGCACAAGGAGGTGCAAGGAAGGATTTAGAAGAGGTTTCTGGGCTACCTCAATTTCATCCAATTGAAGCAACGCTCAGTAAGAAGAGCAAGCACAGGAGCCTGGCCCTCCTCACCCGCTCTGAGGCCTGCTGCCCTCAGGGGGTTCTCATGGGGTGGAGGAGAGGCCGTAATTAGCAGGTTCACCGGGTGGCTCTGGGAATGCTTGCGCAGAGGCAGAAGCTACTAGAGTTCCCAGGATGGAGACCAGCCCTGTGGAGAAGGGAGGGGTTCGTAAAGGTGTCCTGTAAGGACTGTCATAAACAGAACAAAAAACAGAACAACAACAACAAAAAAAACCAGGAAAGGCATCGTGGCCAGGGGCCCAGCTCGAGCAGAGGCATGGAAGAGAAGGCAGCTGGCACTCGTGAAGCCCTCCTAGGAATCTGGCCCTGTCCCAGGTGCTCGAGATACAGTCTCATTTATCCCACGCAACCCGGGAGGCAGGCGGGAGGGGAATGATCACACAGAAGGCTCAGGTGATGTCTTCAAGGTCACACGGCTGGGAAGCTGAAGAGCCTTGCCTCGAACTCTGGCAGCAAAGACTCTAGACCTGCCCTGTCTACTCTAGTGGCCCCTGGCCACCGTAATATTGACATGTGCTGTGAATGGAAAATACATATACTGGGTTTCAAAGACTTAGTATGAAAAGGGAGGCAAAATATCCCATTAACAATATGCATATGTGTGTGTATATATATATATAATTTCTTTTTTTGAGACAGTCTCACTCTGTCACCCAGGCTGGAGTGCAGTGGCGTGATCTCAGCTCACTGCAACCTCCACCTCCTGGGTTCAAGCGATTCTCCTTCCTCAGCCTCCCGAGTAGCTGGGACTACAGGTGTGCACCACCGTGCTAGCTAATTTTTGTATTTACTTTAGTAGAGATGGGGGTTTCACCATGTTGACCAGGCTGCTCTCGAACTTCCGACCTCAGGTGATCCACCCGCCTCCGCCTCCCAAAGTGCTGGGTTTACAGGCGTGAGCCACCACACCCGGCCCTAACAACTTTTATATTGATTACATGTTGAAATTTGTTGGATATACTGAGTTAAATAAAATATATTATTAATTAATCGCACCTATTTCTTGTACTATTTTAATCCAGCTGCCAGAAAATTTGACACGAATATGTGGCTTACATTATATTTCTTTTGGACAAAGCTGGTCTATACTATGAAAAAATAGATTTAAAGGACAGAGTTAAAGAAGGAGAGTGGGACCTCCCTTCCTTCTTTGGTGGGGAGCTGGGGCCAGGTAGGTGCAAGCATCAAAGACTTAGCAATGGAGTCTCTACATCCCCATCTCTGTCCCAGCTGGGCCAGCCAGCAACAGGTGCACTCAGGCCTGGGATAAGCACTCCCCTGGCCCTAGCACATCAAGCCATAGTAGTTACCATAGAGATTAAATATTCCTAAAAACTGAACTTGGGGAAGTGGAGATGGGGAAATCTACCATAGAGAGAGGGGCAACCAGGCTTATCCGGAGAGGAAACCTGTGTCTGCTGTGTGTTGGGGGTGGGGTGGTGCGTGAGCTCCCACTCCGGGCCAGGAGAGGGAGGGAGGCACAGCCCAGGCGGGTGTTTGCACAGGGCTTTCCGGGCCTTCCTCCCTAACCGCCCCACGCCCCTCTTAGCCACCACTCCCCACCTCCCTTTACCAATTCACCACAAATTTCCTATCTCATTGCCCCATTCTGACAATCTGACTCTGAGACCTGAGTAGAAGTGGGAGCAGATAAGCGCCACCCCTCCCTGATCCCACCCTCTCTGGCTCTGCCCCTGGCAGAGGCAGTTCCCCTAAGAAAGTCAAAGGGGGTGGTCTGGGGCAGGAAAAAAAACAAGTTGGAGAGCGCTACAGTGCCAGAAGTAGTACCATTCATTCTTCAGCTGAGAAAGGGTGGGAAGACCTCCTCCCAGGCAGAGCCTTACTGTTAGATCTAACACCAGCTTTGCCAGTCATTTTCCTGGCCATCTTGAACAGGGGCTGTACAGGGACCTTGGTCCCCCTATCTGTGTACAGAAGCCTTTTTTGAACTGACTACAGGTCCCAGGTGTTCTCTGATTTCTCCCCCAAAGGGTGGCACTTATGCTCCCAGGTTCCCGGCAGCATGGTACATGCGTGACAGCGGCTGGCGTTTTTGGGAGGTGCTCAATATTCCTGCTCTCTAGACCAAAGTAAGTGTCTCTTTGGGATAGCTCAACCCAGAAACTGATGCCACTGGTACCCACTTCCAACTTCCTCCAGTGGAAGGACAGAGAGCCAAGGGGGTTTGAAAGCAGGAATGGGGGGAGGGGGAAGCCTCTGCCCTCCCATCAGAAATCTTCCCTTCCATTTGACACAAAACTCCATTCAACAGAGGGGGAGACTGAGGCCCGGAGAAGGGCACCAGGTGGCATGTGGTTTACACCCGGGCTCTCTTCTCTCAATTGCCGCAAAGTTCTCTTTAGAGTCTGTCCAAAAATAAATCCTTCCCTCTCTCCTCTCTATCTCCTCTCTCTCTCTGTTGTGTGTGTGTTTGGTAGCTCCAGATTTTACTAAGCTATAGTTACGCAGCTTCTGGGCCAGCATGCCAGGCACACAATACTGCTCTCCTCCTGCAGGGAGCCCCTTCCTATGCCAGTCTGGCCAAAGTCCTTCCCTCTCAAAGCTCCACCATTCCCAACCAGTAGCAGCTCAGTCTAGGGCAAATTCTTACCCCTAGACCCACCCCTAAGAGCTGGGGAGGGGAGCCAGCAGAAGGCAATTCCAGAACCACGTGCGTCCCCCAAAGGCCCAATGATCAATCAACTCACAAACGGGCAAACAGACCTAAACACACGCTGAGACTGGCCCAAGGTCACACACCAAGCACATTAGGAGCAAATCTGGGGCTAGAACCCAGTTGTTCTATCGATCCCAATCCCGTCCCCAAGGGTGATTCCCAGAGACGCTCCCTGAGGATGAGGCTCCACGTCTCTAGCTCCAGAGGCCTGCGCCCTACCCTACACCCCAAGCACCATAGAGCAGGGGGAGGCGTCTCCAGGCCTCTGTACAGGGCCAGCTGCAAACCGCAGCCTGGGTCCCCAGGCGCCGCGGACCCGCCCCGCCCCTCCCTCCGCTCCCCGCAGCCCGGAGCCTTTGTCAGCCACGCGCTCACACACACAACCGCGCCGCCACGCGCACACACACCCGGTCTCCCTAGCGCACACCCGCAAGGGGCGCGCGCACTCGCCGCACGCACGCAGGGGGGTGGAGGCGGCGGAGAAAGGAAGGAACTGACGGGCCATGGACGGACAGACGGCCTGGGCTGGGGGAAGGGAAGGAGGCCCGGGAACCTGCAGCTGGGGTCGGAGGGGGCGCAGAGACAAGGAGACAGAGAGACGCAGAGGAGACTCTTGGAGAAGAGGACAACGGATGGGCCGTCAAGGGCTGGCGAGGACGCGCGGGCTGCTCCAGGGGTGGGGACTCCTCTAACCCTTGGCCCCGGGTGTGTATGAGCGGGGAGCTGGATTGTACCCGTGGAGCACGGAGGCATCCCTTGCCCAGTTGTGCCTGAGCAGAGGGTCCGTAGGGACCTCACGTAGGGCCTGGAGATAGCAGGCCTGGGACCAAAAGCTCTCCGGGGTACCTCCCTCGAAGCGGGTGGTGGGATGGGGTGGGGTCTTGGTCCTCGGGCTGGGTGGGGCACTCGCTCACCTGCCACGGTGTACCTGTCCAGGTAGTTGAGCACGTTGCCCAAGCTGAGGATGGCGGCGGCTGCCCCCCGCCCGCGGCCCAAGCTGGCAGGTTTGGGCTGCTGAGCGCCGGGGCCCTTTGCAGTAGCTGCGCAGCCGGGGGTGCCAGGGGTGCCGGGGGGTCCGGTCGGGGCCCGCCTTACGCTGCCCGACAGCGTCTGCACCTCATCGTCCGCGGCCGAGACTCCAGCGCCGCCCGCGCCCCGCGCCCCGCAGCAACCGCTACCGCCAGCCCCTCGCTGCGCCCCCCGGCGCCGGCGCCGCCGCTCCGCGTCCGCCTCCTCCTCCTCCGCGCCGCCCGCCGCCGCCGAGGCGCATTCCAGGCACATCATGCCGGCCCGGATCGGGGCGGCGGGGGGCGCGGGGGGCGCGGGGCCCAGCTTGGGCCCGCTCAGCGCGTGCGTGCGCCGCGGAGCCGCCGCTGCACCATCCTGGTCGGGCCCCGTCGGCTCCTGCGCTCCGGCCCCGGCTGCGGCGCTGCCACCGCTCAGCTCGATGCGCCTCCGTCGCCGCCGAGGCTCTGACAGCTGCGGCCCGGCCCCGCCCACCAGGCCCGCGCCCAATCAGCTCCGGGCTCGGGCCACAGCCCCGCCCCGCACGTGCTGCCCTGGGGGTGGGGGGCCCGGGGACTGGGGGCCCGGGCGGCAGAGCCCCTCCTGCCAATGGGGGCGCAGTCACGCCGGGGCCGCCCGGCCGCGAACGCCCGCGGGGAGCGGGAGAGGGTTTGCTCTGGCTACGGAGCTGGGAGCAGGGTGTTGGTGACCGGGCTCCCAGCACCTACTCAGTACCCTTCACCCAACCCCTGCCTCGGGCGTGGACTCCCGGCGGAGGCTCTGGGAGCCGGGCTGAGGGCTTGAGCCTAGCGTATTTGGGAGAACTGGAGAGAGGAGTCTCAGATGGCTAAAGTCAGGGGCGCCAGTTGGAGAGCCGGTGGCTCCTCCGATACTCACACGCCCGGATTTAAACAGTTCAGGGAGGGCCCAGAACCTAGATCTCCACCAGTCATGGTGGGCTGTGTCGCCCACCTCCCCAGGGCAACCCAGATCCAGCCCCCAACCTACCCCGGGCCCATTCCTGTGTGGGCACCCGGACCCTACCCTTGCCCCACAGAGTGGCTGGCAGCCCCTGGCGGGGAGAGCCAGGGCTGTGATTGGGGCCCAACAGAGACAGGATATTCAGAAGGGGCCTTCTTTCCTGAGGGACCACATCTCCAAGCTTCAGACTTCCAGGTACGTGCTAGAGAGGATACAAAGCTCCCAGTGGCAGACAGGAGGCTGGGTCCTAGCTCAGCTCTGCCCTGGTGTGTGGCATGACCCTGAACATGACACCCACTCTCTGGGTCTCCGTTTCTGTATCTGGGGGCAGATGGCAGGATGGGATTCAGTCTGGAAATCCATGGGTGGTCACCTTCCCTTGGTGGGACGGGGCGGGGGTCTGCCTCCTATGGAGAGTGGTTGGGGTGCTTCTGTGTTCCTGACATCCCATCACGGTTTCACCCCTCCTTAGAGGTGCTGTGGCTCTGTGGCAATCTCCCCCTTCCCTCCCCCATTCACCTGTTTGCGGCTTTCATTGAAATTAAAATCCTGTACAAAGTGCAGAGGACAGAATGTTAGAACTGGAGAGACACTCGGAAACCAGTTAATCGTTCCCTGTGTTTCACAGACAAGTTCCAGGGCACGGACGTGACCCATTACGAGAACAGGCAGTGAGTCTGTGGCAGGGCTGGAGCTGCCCCAGGCTCTGGCATCATCCCCGAGGGCTGGAGCTCACTCCCCGCTACAGGCTTCTCGGGACCCCATGTCCACAGGCAGGTGCATCTGATGAAGCTGTCGGCCACAGTTAGTCATGGCATAGCCAACGGGTGACACAGCACGAGGCACCCCCCTGCCCCCCTCCACTGTCTCTTGTGAGCAGAGTTAATCCCCAAGCTGGTGTTTCTTGGCGCCTTTGAGGTGTATTTTAAATTCTGCAAAGTGACTAAAAATATGCTTCAGCATGCTGGGTATGAATGACTGTGACGGGAGGGTTAGGAAAACAGATTTCATTCTGAAAGTTGCCTGCTGCCTCTTTCCAGCTTGCTGAGCTCAGGCCTGCAAAGGCGGATGGGGGGAGTTCCCCATGGTGGCCTGGCATGACCGGTGATTAACAAACAAGGAAGAGAGCTAGGAGCTCCATGGGGCTAGAACCCGGCCCCAGCAATGATCTCATAAGAGTGTGATGGTGCCAGCAGGTGAACAGAGTCCAGCTGTGAGAGGCTGCCCAGCTGTGGAATTGTGTCTAGTGGTGAAGGAGACACAACCACAACTCTAGACCCAACCGCAGGGTCCCCTTCCCATGCCTCAAAACTCCTCATCCTTTTGGCCACAGTCCTGTCCAGGGCGACACTTTCGGCCCTGGCAGAAAGGGGAGCGTTCTCTTTCTGCTGCCTTCCCTTTTCACCACTGGGAAGGTCTCAGAGCAGGGGAAGAGGGTGTCATGAGCCTTTCAAACCTGGGGGACCTCTGAGCTGCCACCAAGCAAGCCAGCCCTTCCCACTGTGTTTCACTGGGCTTTCAACTCAAAGGCAGTCTCTAGAATAGGTCCTTGTGTGGGATAAGGGGCCACCAAGGGCAGAGGGACAGGGAGGACAAGAAGCCCTTTCTGGTTGTGCAGTCCAGGACAAATCCCTACAGCCTTCTGAGAAGCTCTGGCAGTATCCTGGGGCTGTCAGACAGAGGACTGGTAGGGTTCTTTCCTCCATCTCACCAATGAAGAAACTGAGGCCCAGGGAAAAGAAGTAATTTGCCCAAGGTCGAACACCTGGTAAATGACAGCGCATGGGCTAAACCCAGGTGTGTCTGCCCTCTAATCCAGCACTTCCTCCACTGCCCCGCACGCTGCCCTCAGCCTGGGTGGGATTCTGTTTCCTCATCAGTATAACAGGAGGCTGAACTCTGTGGCTAAAGGAACTTCTGATAGTCATTCATTAGGTCTAGATCACAGCTTCAAAAACAAATGGGGGCCAGGCGTGGTGGTTCATACCTGTAATCCCAGCACTTTGGGAGGTGGGTGGATCACCTGAGGTCAGGAGTTCGAGACCAGCCTGGCCAACATGGTGAAACCCTGTCTCTACTAAAAATACAAAAATTAGCCAGGCGTGGTGGTGCGCGCCTGTAATCCCAGCTACTTAGGAGGCTGAGGCAGGAGAATTACTTGAACTTGGGAGGCGGAGTTTGCAGTGAGCCGAGATCACGCCACTGCACTCCAGCCTGGGTGACAGAGTGAGACTCCGTCTCAAAAACAAAAACAAAAACAAAAAACAAAAGTGGGGGGAAAAAAAGAAAAGAACACACACAAAAAAGAAAAAGATGGGGCACAGGACATTAATGGCCATTATTCAAAGAGCAGGTGTACTTGGGAAGTAGTGGGATAAACACAGAAAAGTAGGTTTCCTTAGGGACTTTTCAGAGCCTTTACTACGAGAATGGACGCTCTGAATCTCCCAGAGGGAGATCTAGGATGCCATGTTCCCAGGTGTGTGTGTCCACAGAATGTCTTGCAAGACGAGAGCTCTGCAGGACACACTCTGAGAAACACTGGCCTAAAATGCACTTGCTCCTCCCTGGCTGGTAATTGGGAGCTCAGCCCATCTGCCCTCTGCCCATCCTTCCACATGGGAGCGTCTCCAGGGCTCAGGCCTCGGTTGCTTCCCTTCCCCCTTGGCAGCTTCTGCCTTGGCAGCCTCTCACCTAGGCCTGAACTTTACTTTTTTTGAAAAAATTTTTAAGAGGCACCCAGGCTGGAACACAGTGGTGCAATCATAGCTCATCGTAAATTTGAACTCTTGGGCTCAAGGGATCCTCCTTAAGAAGGGGCTTCCTGATGCTGGGTGCGGTGGCTCACGCCTGTAATCCCAGCACTTTGGGAGGCCAAGGTGAGCAGATCACTTGAGGTCAGGAGTTCAAGATCAGCCTAGCCAACATGGAGAAACCCCATCTCTAGTAAAAATACAAAAATTAGCTGGGTGTGGTGGCATGCGCCTGTAATCCCAGCTACTCGGGAGGAGAATTGCTTGAACCCAGGAGGCGGAGGTTGTAGTGAGCCGAGATCACACCACTGCACTCCAGCGTGGGTGACAGAGTGAGACTCTGTCTCAAAACAACAACAACAACCAAAAAAACCCCCACAAAAAACAAAAAACAGACAAACAAAAAAAAACAGAGAGCCAAGATAGACAGGAGCAAAGACAGAGAAACAGAGACTTTCATATTCCAGCCTAGGCGACAGAGCAAGACTCCATCTCAGGGTGAAAAAATAATAATAAAAAATTAAAAAATATATAAAAGAAGAAGAGTCTTCCTCTCCTGAGGATCCACACCTCAGCTTCCCAAAAGGCTGGGACTATAAGCGTGCACCACCACACCCAGCTTTTTTTTTTTTTTTTTTTTTTTTAGGAAAAAGGTCTCACTATGTTGACCAGGCTGGTCTCAAACTCTAGGGCTCAAGTGATCCTCCCACCTCAGCCTACCAAAATGCTGGGGTTAGAGGTGTGAGCACCATGTGTAGCTGTGGCCTCAACTTTCAATGATCATCCATGTGACTATGACACCCCAACCTCCATCTCTAGACAGGGCCTCATCTCCAAACACGAGATCCGTATGCAGCCTCCTACACGTACCCCCACCAGATATCCCACATGCACCTTAGGCTCAGCACATTTGAAACTGAACTTGTCATCCTTCCCCCAACCTGCTCCCACTCTGGTATAATTTATCTTTTGTCAAAAAGCACCATCATCCACACTGTCACCAAGCAGGAAGCCTGGGAGCCATGTGGGGCTCCTTCTCCTCAACACCCACATCTAAGGGCTTTCAATTTCCTCTCTTGAACATCTCCCCATGTCCACATTGTCCACTGGCTTAGCTCAGGCCTCTCTGTGTCTCACCTGGACCCTTGTAAAGCTCAACATCACCTGTTCCCATATCCCCCTCCAGTTTTGTTTGTTTTGTTTGTTTTTTGAGACAGAGTCTTGCTCTGTCACCCAGGCTGGAGTGCAATGGCACAATCTTGGCTCACTGCAACCTCCGCCTCCTGGGTTCAAGCAATTCTCCTGCCTCAGCCTCCTGAGTAGCTGGGATGACAGGTGCGCACCACCATGCCTGGCTAATTTTTTTTATTTTTAGTAGAGATGGGGTTTCATCATGTTGGCCAGGCTGGTCTCGAACTCCTGGCCTCAAGTGATCCACCCACCTTGGCGTCCCAAAGTGCTGGGATTACAGGTGTGAGCCACTGTGCTCGGCCAGCCCTCCAGTCGTTTCTCCATATTGCTTGCCAGTCACTTTCTGAATCCCACAAAGGACCTCATCACTACCTTGAGCAAAACCTTTCTAAGGCTCTTCACTGGCTATAGGGTTAAAAATGTCTACATTCCTGGCCCGGCAGGGTGGCTCACGCCTGTAATCCCAGCACTTTGAGAGGCCGAGATGGGCGGATCACGAGGTCAGGAGATCGAGGCCATCCTGGCTAACACGGGGAAACCCCATCTCTACTAAAAATAAAAAAACAAAATTCGCTGGTTTTGGTGGCGGGCGCCTGTTGTCCCAGCTACTCGGGAGGCTGAGGCGGGAGAATGGCGTGAACCCAGGAGGCGGAGCTTGCAGTGAGCCGAGATCGCGCCACTGCACTCCAGCCTGGGCGACAGAGCGAGATTCTGTCTCAAACAAAACAAAACAAAAAAAAATCTACATTCCTTAATGATCTCCAAGAGCCTTCACAACCTTTCACAACCCATGACAATCTCCAGCCTCAGATCCTACGACCCATCTCTCAAAATTACCCTCCGCCACAGTGAACATGGAGCTTCTTGAACTCACAGTTATAATACTTCCTGGAGCCTGGGGGAGGGGCAAGAATTGGGGCACTTGTCTATAGCCTCCGTCCTCCCATCAACAAAAAAGCCCTTGTCCCACTAGCACAACGATGATTCAGGACCATGGAGAGCATCCCACGTGTAACCCCTGACCCCGACCCTGACTGAGGCATGCTCTGCCTGTACGGCCTATTCAGTCTTCCCACTTGCCCTTCAGGAACCCAGCACAGAAACAGCTTCCTCCAGGAAGGCTTCCCTGGCCCACCTGAACAATCATTTCCTCCTCTGGGCTATTGAGCAACCTGTGTATCCTTCCATCACACCAACGCTGTGCTGATTTTTGTCTGTGCAAGAATCTGTCCCCCACCCTTCACCAACAGACCGTGAGCCTCGAGGGCCCGTACCCTTTCTGATTCATCTCCACGAGCCAGTACAGAGGAGGTGCTCAAAGAATGTTTGTTGATTGAATGAGTAAATGACATTTAGCAGGTGCTCAGGAAATGTACATGGATTTGCATCATGTGTCTGTTGCTCTGAATGACTCAGGAACCAGATTCGTCTCCTGGTTCCTCTGGAAAAGGCATCCTCTTCCTGATTGACTCCACCCTCCATTAGCTTCCACCTGCCGTTTGCCTCCACCCTTTGATTAGCCTTCCCCGCAGGTCACCACCCACGGTGGGGAGAAGGCACCTCCTCTCTGCTTTTGCTGTTGCCAAGCTGAGGACTGGTTGGGGCCCTCGTTCCCTCCCCCAGCCCGAGCCTGCCTTTGCTCAGAACGCTTCGTCTCTGCCTCTCTCTCCTGCTCAGAACAGATGGCTCTGAGTCCCCACTAACACAGAAGTTCCTGTTCTGCCATTTGAACATTTTTAACACTTTCGACATTATAGAAGCTTCAGTCTCCTTTCATCGTGGATGCAGACTATCAGAAATAAAGACTCCACTGAAGGGCACTGAGTCCAGCCTCTTCCCCATCCCATGGAGAGGCTGCATCTCAGAGATGGCCAGTGGCCTGCCCGAGATATTGTAGTGGAAGCTACCTTTGTTTTTGTTTTCTGTCATCTTGTTTACTTTCTTCTTCTTCTTTTTTTTTTTCCATAAAGGAGTTTCACTCTTGTTGCCCGGGCTGGAGCACGATTTCGGCTCACTGCAACCTCTGCCTCCCGGGTTCAATGGATTCTCCTGCTTCAGCCTCCCGAGTAGCTGGGATTATAGGCACACACCACCAAGCCCAGCTAATTTTTGTATTTTTAGTAGAGACTGGGTTTCTCCATGTTGGCCAGGCTGGTCTTGAACTCCTGACCTCAGGTGATCCACCTACCTTGGCCTCCCAAAATGCTGGGATTACAGGCGTGAACCACCGCGCCCAGCCTGTCATCTTGTTTTAATTCCTGTTTTGTTTTGTTTTGGTGCTGAGACTTCCTTCCTCTTCCTAACAGCACACTGGTCTGCTGGTCTTAACGCGGCTATAAACCAAGGCATGGGTATAGGATCCAAGCTAACCCAACTGGAATCTCTTGCCCAGGACTTTAAATCTTGAGGAGGGTGGCAAAAGAATAGAGATAAAATATCTGGAGTTCTGGCACAGACCCCAAGATAATATGGCCCAGGAACCCTGGCTCCTGAATCTCCAACCTTCTCATCAATTCTATGAGTTCCTGATGTGCTTTCAATGCATCCTTTGCCTGGTAAAGGTAGTCAGTCTGTTTCTGTTGCATACAACCCCACAACCCAAACTGATATGGTCACACAGGGACACACGCGGTCACACACCTGTCTGTGTTGAGATAAAGCATGGCTCCCGGAACCTCCAGCTGCCTGCTGCCAGCTTTGTCTGTAGAGGCTGCATTAGATTAAACAACCTCCCAAGCCTACCCAGGCACAAAGGAAAGTCAAACACTTCAGGGAATGAAACAGACCAATATTTGGAGTTGCAGAGGAACAAGCCAGGGTTAGGGTGTGGGAATCCAGACACACAGGTTCAACCCCCCCAACCTTCAGGACAAAGTGGAAAAAGAGCTTTTAAGCCAGGCGTGTTGGCTCACACCTGTAATTCTAGTATTTTGGGAGGCTGAGGCGGGTGGATTGCCTGAGCTCAAGAGTTCGAGACCATCCTGGCCAACATGGCAAAACCCTGTCTCTACTAAAAACACGAAAAATTAAGGCTGGGTGCGGTGGCTTATGCCTTAATCCCAGCACTTTGGGAGGCCAAGGCAGGCGGATCACCTGAGGTCGGGAGCTCGAGACCAGCCTGACCAATATGGAGAAACCCCGTCTTTACTAAAAATACAAAATTAGCCGGGTGTGCTGGATGCCTGTAATCCCAGCTACTTGGGAGTCCGAGGAAGGAGAATTGCTTGAACCCAGGAGGCGGAGGTTGCAGTGAGCTGAGGTTGCACCATTGTACTCCAACCTGGGCAACAAGAGTGAAACTCCGTCTCAAAAACAAAAAAACAAAAAAACAAAAAAAGCTTTACTAATACCTATTGGTATTGGTTCCAATAGCTAGCATACCCCCATGTGGCCACACACCAACATGATGATACACACACAGGTACTACAGGCACACGCACACAGAGACACCTCCATGCCTGGATAATACCTGACAGCTGGAATGCAGCGTATGTCTGGAAAGAGCAATTAACACATACAGAGAGCCAGGTCAGGCTTAAGGCCTCATCCTGCTGAGCAGCATTTTTCCTCCTCTTGACATTCCCAACAAACAAGTCCAGAGTATTAGTGGCTGAGATTACCCAACAGGGCCCTTTAGGCGAGGAAGATGTGTTCTGTTTACCAGACTCCACTCCAGCCTGAGTGGCTGGGTTCCCCCAGGCTGTTATCGTAACCTCGACCCACCAGGACTGGCCCCAAAGAGGCAGGAGGTAGGAGTCTGGGTTGGCTGCAGAGGAGATATTGGTCTCTGTCACTCGCTGCGTCCACCAGCCCCAGAGCTCCCACTGCCCCAAACCACTTTAGACAATAGCTTCCTATAAACTCCCAGCTGGGCATCTTGTGTGGCTCAGCCTTGGGAAGTACCGCCTTGCCCTGCCCAGCAACCCAAATATCAGAATGCACTTGAGTCACAAGAAACTACCCTGGATTATAGGATTAAAGCCCCAGCTCCTGGACTTGCATCTGAAGCCCCTCTGATCTCATACGGCCTCTCTCACCTCCTCTCCCCGCTCAATGACACACGCACCCTCCTCTCTGGCCACACCACACCCCTCCATGACTCATTGCAAATCTTCTGCCCCGCTCTCTCCCCCTTTGTGGGTCCATCCCCTGCACCTAGAATTCCCTTTGCCTCCCACCTTGTTATCAACTCCAAAGCCACTTCCTTGAAGGCTTCTGGGGCACGGAAGCCCTTACTCTGCCCATAGGTGTGCCACACTTGCCTGTCCTGCTGTGGGCTGTGAGGTCCAAGGGTAGAGCTGGAGTCTGATTCACTGCTGGACACCCTGATGGGCACCCGCTGATACCAATGCATGTTTGTAGAGTTGGCATGGACGACGTTCTTGCTCTTCCTCTACTGGACTCTGGGTGGGGAGGTGGCGGCTGGTGTTCTTTTTTTTTTTTTTTTTTTTTAAGACAAAGTCTCACTGTGTCACTCAGGTTGGAGTGCAGTGGTGCCGTCTCCCTTCACAACGAACTCCACCCCCCATCCCCAGGATCAAGCGATCCTCCCACCTCAGCCTCCCAGAACTGGAACCACAGACGCGTGCCACCACGTCCAGGTACGTTTTTGTATTTTTGGTAGAGATGGGGTTTCACCATGTTGCCCAGGCTGGTCTTGAACTCCTGACGTCAATCAATACATCAGCCTCTGCCTCCCAAAGTGTTGGGATTACAGGCGTGAGCCGCTGTGCCCTGACCCTTGGGCAGCCCTCACTCATTTTCCGGGAGGCTCGCCTTGCAGGGGTCTTCCCTGGGGCTGTTGGGAAGAAGATTCAGACCCTGGAGCTGGGCTTCTGTGGGTCTAGACCCAGCCTGTGCTAATCACATGAGGCCCAGGCTAGAAAGCCATGTCAACACACCTCTCAAACACAGCCAGGGAGTCAGTGGCTCTCAGGGAGTCAGGGAGCCACCTAGGCCACACAGCCAGTGAATGTTCAGAGGGACCGTGGCATCCTGGCTCCCGCCCAGTTGCTGCCTCCTTCTCAGGAAAAACAAAATATCCTCACAGATCTTTTACCTTGTAACTTCAAGGGCCGCCTGTTGCATGAGCTCCAAGCACTGAATCGCGGTCAAGGGCCTGGCTAGCCTGCAGGGAGGGCTGGCTGTGGTGCAGCCCTGCTCCTGGGGCCTGTTGCAGCCAACAGGGAGGGCTGGGGGGCACCCCACAGAAGGCAGGGACAGAGCAGCAAGCATCAGGGGCTGCGCAGGAGTCTCGGTCGCTGCTCTGCCTGCAGCTGCTGGGAGACAGGCACAGCCTGGCACAGCGAAGGTGGCCATCAGTGAGTGAGCAAGTGATCGCCTGGCTGGGCACCAGGAGAGGCGGAAAGAACATGAGAACAAGCCTCCCCACTGCTGCCCGCCTGGAAGCTGTCGACCTCCCACAGGGCCTGCTGAGCCCAGCTGCTCTGAACCCAGTGGCAAGCGTGGGCCCCGCAGAGCCAGCCCTCCCCATACACTGTGCTGGGGTCAGAGCGTGGGCCCAGGGAAGACCGGGGGTACAGAACTGGGCAGGCCAGGAGGATCCCTGCACAGCCACTCAAGTCCTCAGCAGGGTTCTGGGGCAGCTGCGCCCGTGTCTGTGTAGGCATGGGTGCTCCTCCGTGTGGTTCCCTGGAACTTGGAGCCACATCCCCACACCAGCGCCCAAGTGGAAACTCATCTCCAAGAGCAAGATTCAGCCCCCACGTTTTGTTCAAAGGGTGGAGTTGGCCGGGCGCAGTGGCTCATGCCTATAATCCCAGAACTTTGGGAGGCCGAGGCTGGTGGATCACCTGAGGTCAGGAGGTCAAGACCAGCCTGGCCAACACGGTGAAACCCTGTCTCTACTAAAAATACAAAAATTAGTTGGGCGTGGTGGCGCATGCCTGCAATCCCAGCTAGTGAGGAGGCTGAGGCAGGAGAATCTCTTGAACCTGGGAGGCGGAGGTTGCAATGAGCCGAGATTGTGCCGTTGCACTCCAGCCTGGACAAGAGCGAAACTCCATCTCAAAAACAAAACAAAGAGTGGAATCACGTAGAGGGTGTCCTGTGCCCGTGACTTTGCAGAATGGAGAAGCTGGGTCAGGGTAGGAGGTCCAGGCTGCAGATGCCTAGAGACCCATGCCGAGCCAGCTCCTCATCTTCCCCACTTTAGGGCAGCCCTGCATCCTTGGCCTGGACTGCCCAACCATACTCACCCACTTCCCCTCCAGCAGAGGCACGAGAGGCTATAAATAACAGGGCTGTCTACAGGCCCAAAATCCATGGGCTTTGTACTGGCCTCTCTTTATTCAGGGCCCAGCAGCAGCCAGGCTGGGGACCCCAGGCTGGGGCAGCCTTAAGCGGGGTGCACGCACAGGCCCAGGCCTCCCACGCAGAGTGCTGACAGCTCCATTCCCAGCCCAGCCACAGGCTCCTGCCAGCTCTCCAGCCGGGAATGCAAAAGTGGCAGGTGTGCCTCAGCCGGAGTCCCCAAGGACAGCCAAAGAGGAACCGAGGCACTGCTACTGTGGGGACCAACGGGAGGCTTGCAGGCAGGGCGAGTGCAGGCAGGGACCTCAGGGCTCCTCTGTGGAGGCACCACTGCCCGAAAGCAGGCCTTGTCTCTCCAGGTCATTGCTGTCCACATCCTTGCTGTCTGGGGTCCCTGCAGGAGGAAAGATGCTCAGCCTGCCCTTAGGTTGCAGAAGGTGCTTTGGGACCAGGCCTGGGCACGGGCTGTCAGGAAATCCTCTCTGTCCCAAATGCAAAATACATTCCAGATCCAACCCCTTGTCGTCACTTTCAATGCCACTGGCATGGTCTTAGCACAACTCTCCCCTGGAAGGGGAGTCGGCTATGCCTCTCGGCCTCAACACTGACCCTCCTATAGTCTGTTCTCAACACAGCAGCCAGGGAGATGCTTTAACAACATCAATCAGACCACCTCGGTGCTCCTCTCCTGGAAGCCCCACAGCAGCTCCCGTCTCACTCTGAGCGAAAGCCACCATCTTTACAAGGACCGCCTGCTCTGGCCCCGTATCCCTCACCCCTACCACTGTCCCTCTTGCTCCTGCTGCAGCCACACTGGCCTCCTTGCTGATCCTCAAACATATCAGGTGCATTCCCATGGCAGGGCCTTTGCATTGGTTGTCCCCACTGCCGGGAGCGTCTTTCCCCGGGTCGCTGAACGGCTCACTCCCTCGTTTCCTCCAGATCTTTGCTCTAGTGTCACCTGTGCAGTAGGGATCCTTGCAGCCTGCACCTACCTGTCCCTTTTTTTTTTTTTTTTTGAGACAGTCTCGCTGTCGCCCAGGCTGGAATGCAATGGCGAGATCTCAGCTTACTATAGCCTTCACCTCCCGGGTTCAAGCGATTCTCTTGCCTCAGCCTCCTGAGTAGCTGGGACTACAGGTGTGTGCCACCACACCTGGCTAATTTTTGTATTTTTAGTAGAGACAGGGCTTCACCATGTTGCCCAGGCTGGTCTTGAACTCCTAACCTTGTAATTCGCCCGCCTTGGCCTCCCAAAGTACTGGGATTACAGGTGTGAGCCACCGCGCCCGGCCCCTTTCTCCTTCCTTTCCTGCTTTATATCTCTCCATAGCACTCATCACCCTGAACATGCTTTATCTTTAACTTTTTCTGTTTCTGGTCTGTCTTCACCAACTACAGTGTCAGTTTCTACAGGGGCCTGGACTTGACCTCATTCTTTCACTCCCCAGCATCAACAACCTTCCCTGGTACATAGCAGGGGTGTACTAAGCATTTCTGAATGAATGAACAAACAAACTGGCCAGGGATTCAGGGGGTGGCCAATGCTGTCTGCCCCTAGGGTGTCCAGACCTGAGCCAGGCCTGGTGCAAGGGGTAGGGTACCTGTGACAGGCTGCCAGGCCCGGGCCTCGTCTCTCTCCAGGTACAGCGCAGTCAGCAGGAAGCAGCCGCCCCCCAGGGCGATGACAAAGGCGCAGCACAGGAAGCTCTGTTGCAGGCTGAGGAAGCGCTGCAGGTAGGAGTCAGGGCGCCTGGCCCGCAGGACACTAGAGATCTGCGGAGGAGAAGGGGTGGGTCTGCCAGGCCCACCAGGCTGGCCCCCAGACCCTCCCCACCCCACATACGCAGACACATCTTACAAGTCCTGTGAGATAGGGGCTGCCAGCGTCTCCCAGGATGTGGCCCACCGTGATCTGAAGTGCCTCTGCTGTCCCCCGGCACCTGGGCACCACCACAGACTGCAAAACATAGGCACAGCAGGGGGGCACCCCAAGTGAGGGCACCCTTGCCTGCTGTTCCCCACCTGCCAAGGACCTGCCTGCCATTCAGGTGAGTGGGATGGGAGGAAGTCGATGACCCCCAAGGTCTAAAGTCCTACCCCAGAACATCAAGCCCATCTGAAGCTTCCCCAGTGCCCCAGGATGGGGGTGCCAAGGTCCCTGATCAGGGCCACCCCTCTTGAGAGTTTGCTCTTGAACTGGGAAGGAACCAGGCATGAATGTGACCACAGTGAATGGGGCTGGGGTGTCCCAGCTCAGGGGCCCAGGACGCAGCAGCGCAGGCGGGAGGGGCGAAGAGCGGGTGCATGCCAGGTGTCTGCATGTGCGGGCAATTGGGCAGGGGTGGTATGGAGGCCCCAGTCCTCTTAGGAACCTCAAGGCCCCTGGGGCAGAGACCAAAAGCAGCCTTGCTGGAGAAGCCCGCACGACTCCATGGACGAGGCTGAGAACATTAAGAAGACGAACTCTGGGCCAGGCGCAGTGGCTCACATCTGTAATCCCAGCACTTTGGGAGGCCGAGGCGGGTGGATCACCTGAGGTCAGGAGGTCAAGACCAGCCTGGCAACATGGTGAAAGCCTGTCTCTACTAAAAATACAAAAACTAGCCAGGCATGGTGGCATATGCCTGTAATCCCAGCTAATCAGGAGGCTGAGGCAGGAGAATTGCTTGAACACGGGAGGCAGAGGTTGCAGTGAGCCGAGATCGTACCACTGCAATCCAACCTGGGCAAGAAGAGCAAAACCCCATCTCCAAAAAAAAAAAAAAAGAACTCTGGAGTCAGACTCTCGAGTTCCGATCCAGATCCCCACTCGCTAGCTGTGTGACTTTGAGCAAGCTGCTTCACCTTTCTTTCCTCAGTCTCTCCATCCCCAAATGGGGGTAATAATGGTACCGATCTTGAGAGTTTTACTCATTATCGTTATTCGTCTGCTACCCGGAGGCTTCGTGTGGACATCAGACCAAAATAACGCTCTGAGACAGAATGCTCCAGGCCCTTGAACTCGGCTGCGCCTTCTGCCTGGCATGCCTCCCACTCTCTGGTCCAGCTGGAGCATCTCTATTTGTCATTTAGGACTTACATTTGGGTCACCTCCTCTGTGAAGCCCTCTCAGAGTTCAGGTACCTGTCCTGAGCTCCCGCAACTCCTATGCACACCTCTAATTAACACATGTCCCCCAGGACTGGGAGGGGCCCTTTCTCTGTCCACCGCCCCTTATTCCCTATGGTGTGTGGACAACAAAGACCCTTAATTTCTCTTGGGGTCCCTGCAAGATACCAGGCACAGAGGGGACTAGCCAACCAAGTAACTCAAGTAGGTCCACCTGGGAGACTATTCCCAGGAGAAACTCTGCCAGAACCCAGGGCTACAGCAGGGGATGGAAGGAGGGAGAGGGAGGGGACTCAAGCAGAGACCACATGGTCACATGAACCCAACTGGACAGCCACAGGGGCGCTTACACCCTGGAGCCTTATCCCCAAGACCTAGGTGTCCATGATCTGAGGCCATGAGTTAATCAATATGAGCTGGGCACAGTGGCTCACGCCTGTAATCCCAGCACTTTGGGAGACTGAGGCAGGTGTATCACTTGAGGTCAGGAGTTCGAGACCAGCCTGGCCAACACGGCAAAACCCCATCTCTACTAAAAATACAAAAATTAGCTGGGTGTGGTGGCGGGTGCCTATAATCCCAGCTACTCAGGAGGCTGAGGCAGGAGAATCGCTTGAACCCGGGAGGTGGAGGTTCTAGTGAGCCAAGGTGGCACCACTATACTCCAGCCTGAGTGAAAGAGCAAGATCCAGTCTCAAAAAATAATAATAAAATAATAATTGCCAACATTTATTGAATGCTTGCTGTATACATTTTATATATCATCTTGAACAACCCAGGAGAGAGAGATGATGATCACCTGCATTTTACAGATGAGAAAAACCTCCACAGGGAGGGCAAGTGACTTGCCCAACATCACCCAGCCTGAAATAACAGGGGGCTCGCAGGCCATCTCCCTCTAGGATCTGGCATTTTGACCACTCTGCTGTGATGGGCAAGGAGGAGCCGGTGTTTCCAGCAATATTTATGCATTTGTAATAGAACATTCAGAAATCTGAGAACGATAAGGAGAACAAGTTCATTGCTAGCCCTGTAAACGGATGGCAGAGTAACTGGCAAAGAGATGGGGAAAGGTATTCTAGGCAGGGGATAGTGTAAGCGACGGTGTGGGGGGGAGGATCCCAGGGACACGATCTCTGGATTCCAGAATCCCAGGGGACAGATGCAGGGGGTTTGGTGGTGGGCAGGGCAGAGTGGCGGGAGTCAGTGTGGTGACTGGCTGGTCCCAGGGTCACTGGCACTGAGTCACCATGCACAGGTGGCGAGAGAAACCGGGCCTCTTGCCATCACCAGGATCTGTCAACAGGCCTGAGAAGGAACTGACCAACAGCTTTGCACCTTCCCCAAGGACTTCCTTCTCACCCCATAATTATGTGATTACTCACTGGTGCTCTGGGAAGGCAGGTGAGGCTTCCTGGAGGGAGGAACCTGAATGTCCAAAAAGGTCCACACGGAGGCTGGGGCTGCTGGGACCCCCACAGTAAGGTCCAGGTAGGCTGGCCCCTTCCTCCTCTCCCAGGAACCCCAACCTGCTGGGCCCAGCTCAGTCTCTGCTGCCAGTGGCGAGAGAGGTGGGTCTCCCCCAGCCTGTTCCAAGTCCTCATTGCCTCCATGCAGCCAGCAGCCAAGGCTGGGCCCCACAGAAGCTGGAGAGCCCAGGGGGTAATTTCAGAAATAAGAGGCTTTGGGTTCCCAAAAATCCAGGCTCACTCTATTCTGAGACAAAAACACCTCTGTCTCTGGCTCTCCCTTCTTAGAAGGGCTGTTCCCTTTATAGCCCAGGGTGAAACCAGGGCCAACCAAGGGCTTGCAGAAAGTCGGAGCAGCAGCCACCAGGTGCAGACTCCCCCAGCAGCCTGCCTCCTGCACCCCCACTCAGGCCTTGCCCCCAGATGCCCCTGGGAGGGTGAGACAGGCCAGTGAGCAGACAGCTACCTGGGGGGCAAAGGCTGAGCAGGGAAGCATTGAGACCCGGGGCAGGGGGAGAACGCAGAGGTGAACACTCTCCGGGGAACTGTGGGGACGTCTGCTGAGGGGTAGGAGATGAGCCTGTGGCTGGATTCTAGGACCCCAGAGGACAGGCCTGAGAAAGAGGGAATGAGCTCCCCTTCTGCTCTAGCCCCCACACTGGCTGGGATCCAGAGATCGTGCCCCTGGGATCCTCCCTCCACACCTTTGCTTACATTGTCCCCTGCCTGGAGAGGGGTTGGGGTAAGCTGGCTCTGGGCCATCCTGAGTGGGGCGGGGACAGACAGCAGGGCTGGGAGGGAGCTGAAGACGCCATGACAAGGTTTGGGGAGGCAGGGAGCTCTGCCTGGGGAGATGCGGGTTCAGGGGACATAATCTCAGTCTTCACGGAGCAGGGCTCCTCTGCGGCCCAGCGGGGCCAAGGGGAGGCTGGCAGAGGTGGGTCTTGGCTGTGACTGAGCCAAATCATTTTCATCAACAGAAAGCCCCCCGAGAGGCAGGGGTTGCCTGAAGTGTGCAGAATGAGCTCCCCATTGGAGGCATATGTGAACAAGGGGATGGCTGGAATTTGGCAAAGCATTTATGGACTGGGGAGCTCGCGGTGCGAGACCAGTATTCTCAAAGCGTGCTCTACGGAATGCTACCGCAGGATCACCTGGGAAGTTCATCAGAAACGCAGGTCCCTGGATCCCAGCACGGACCCACTGAATCAGACTCAGAGGACACAGGGCCTGGAATCTGGGTTTGTCACAAGCTCCCTCAAATCTGACTCTCATGCACAATGACGTCTTCAAGCCACCGGACCAGAGAACCCCTGAGGTCCATTCTCCAGAGAGAACCTGGATTCTCCCCATTGTGGAGATGGCATCAAGAGAGCAGGGTCCCGGCTGGGTGCAGTGGCTCACGCCTGTAAACCCAGCACTCTGGGAGGCTAAGGGGGGCGGATCACGAGGTAAAGAGATCAATAGCATCCTGGCCAATATGGTGAACCCCGTCTCTACTAAAAATACAAAAATTAACTGAGCATGGTGGCAAACGCCTGTAGTCCCAGCTATTCAGGAGGCTGAGGCAGGAGAATAGCTTGAACCCAGGAGGTAGAGGTTGCAGTGAGCCGAGATCGCACCACTGCGCTCCAGCCTGGCGACAGTGCGAGACTCCGTCTTAAAAGTGAAAAAAAAAAAGAGAGAGCAGGGTCCCAAGGAAGGGATGATCTGGAAGTCAGTGGGGCCCACACGCCCACTCAGGAATCTGCAGGACGCAGGTGTGAGTTCATTCTATCCTTATAGCCTGGGGTGTCATTGGTGGTTGCCACCGCTCTACCTACTGGATAGGTGAGCAAACCAAGACCCAGAGAGGTTCAGTCACTTGGCCAGGGTCACACAGCTAGTGAGGAGCCAGGCTGGGAGTGGCAGCAGATGGGCTGCTGCAGAGTCCTCGAGCCTGGGCTCTGCTGCCCCCTGCCCTCTGCCCTCTGCCCTCTGACCCACCCACAGGCTCCAACCACTCAGACACCTGCAGTTTCCACCCATTTTCCTATCAGCTCCTCGTGGCTTTCTTGGTCGCCCAAAGCTGTTCACGTGAACGTGCCTTGCCCTTAGCTTCCTGCTCCCTTGTTCTGTGGACCCTGTTCACACACACCCTAGGGCCTCCTCCCTCCCTGGGCCCCTGCTGAAAGAGAAGCCGATCTCCTGTCTCAGGAGCCAGTGCCAGCCAGCAAAGGGGACCCTCCTCTACTTCCTGCCACAGGCCCTGTCCCCACACACTTCCTGCCCCTGCTCTGCTGGGAGGCTACTTCCTCCCCCAGCGCTGGATCCCACCCCCAGCTCACCCTCGAACAGGGCCCCCTCTCTCCTCCTGCTTGCCCCTCTCTGCTCCCTGGAGGCTGTTCTGGCCTCCCCTCTTGAAAAGCAATGCCAGCTTCCCGGGATCTTCTGCCAACTCCACCTACCATGCCCTTTGCTCCTGTCAGCTCAGCTCCTCAAGGGAATTGTCTACCCTCGGTGTCCTGCTTCCCTTCCCTCGCCCTCCTCACCCTGCTCCAAGCTGGCATCTGCCCCTCCACTGCACAGAAGGGCTCCCCCACCACCTGCCTTTACAGGGAGGAAGCAGCAACATGGAGGAACCGAACTGTAGGGGCTACAAGGGTTGCTCAGCTCTGATCTCCAAAGGCTGAAAGGCATCTTTGGCCATGGGGCTCCGGGAAGGTGGGAAGGCAGGGAAGCGGGCGGGAGGCTCTGGGGTGGTGGTGCAAAGTGCTGTGGCTGGAGGCCTCCAAGCCAAGGAAGGACCACGGGGAGCCCTGAGGTGGGCTGGCTCCTGTCCAGCCGGCTCCCTGGGCAGCTCCCCAGATGGGCAAAACTGTGCAGCTGGCCAGCCCCTAACTCTCCTTCCCCCCTTCCCCCACCCGCCCTCTCCAGCACACACTCTCCTCTTTAACCCCACAAAGAGCCTGGCTCTCCCAGGTTAATCATTCTTACAAACGCAGACGCTGGGGGACACGGGTGCAGCCTTCACATATCTGTGGGGCTGTCATGTGGAAGAGGGAGCTGCGCCGTGGGGGGCAGGCCAGGGAAGCTGTGGGGGCAGGTGCAGCTCCGTTTGGACCACCTCAGAGAGAACCAGCTATGCTGGGGGGACGTTAATCTCCCTGAGCCTAAAAGTGGACAATCCCATGAGTAAAACATTTGCCAATGCCTTCCCCTTTCCTGAGCGTTCCTGGAGGCTGCCTTGCGCACCCTACCAGGCAGGTGGTGATTACCCCTTTTATAGACAAGGAAACTGAGGCCCAGGGCCATGCAGCAGGTCTGTGGCTGACTCTGGGCTGGAGCCAAAGTTTCCTGTCTGGAGGGAGGAGCAGGGAAGACCTGCCAGTCCTGCAGCTGATCCACTCACCCAGGAGCCAAAGACAGGGCAGGCCTCTCCACACTCGCTGGGCCTGGGCCTTGGGGAGGGGTCAGGGGATCTGCCAGGGAGGGGCAGACATCTTGGCAGGGAGTGAGCACCCCATCCACAGTAGTATTCGAGCAGGGTTTGTTGATGGATTAAACGACTATACATGCCCATAACCCTTCAAACTCAGATTTTAGGGCACCATGATTTCTTTGGGGGATAGAAAATGGAAAATTCTGGATTACTGTGAGAATCCTAGACAGCATTCTCTGTGCCAGGCACATGGATCTTCTCATTTCACCCTCACATCAATCCATAAGGCAGGTGCCATTATCATCCCCACTTTCCACATGGGGATACCGAGGCTTAGAGACACACAGTGACTTGCCTAAGGCCACACAGCTCATAAGTGGCAGGACCAGGGCTGACAGCCAGGTCTGTTTTCTGAATCCAGGCTGGTGCCACGGCATTGAATGCCCTCAGGACAGCTCTCAGCCAACTGCCAGTCTGGTCCAGTTCCCTTGTGGCCAGCACCAGACTGTGCCAGGCTGCCAGGAGGCAGAAGGAAGGCTCTCGGGGTGCTCACAGGTCCAGGGCCCTGCGTTATCTACAAAGGCACAGCCCTTCATGTGTTCAAAGTCCTTCCCTGTATGCCTCCCAGAAGGAGGCAAGGAGGCTGGATGAAGAGCATGGGGCTCAGGGAGGGGCCGTGTGGGACTCTGGATGCAGCAGCCATGTGGTCAAGACAGCGTCAGGCCTCTTACAGGCAGGGCTGATCCTTGCATGGCAGCCTGTGACACACGAGCCGGTGTGGGTTGGCACAATGGGCCTCAGTGGCCACTGTCCTGAAGGATGGCATCCCGTCTGCATGCCCCAGAGTGGAGGCCAAGGAGCCTGCTTGCTGAGAAGCAGTGTGCTACAGAAAGGAGGGAGGGGCCAGGCACGGTGGCTCACGCCTGTAATCCCAGCACTTTGGGAGGCCGAGGCGGGCAGATCACCTGAGGTCAGGAGTTCAAGACCAGCCTGGCCAATATGGTGAAACCCCATCTCTACTAAAAATACAAAATTAGCCGGGCATGGTGGCGTGGCGGGTGCCTGTAGTCTCTACTACTTGGGAGGCTGAGGCAGGAGAATCAGTTGAACCCAGGAGGCGGAGGTTGCAGTGAGCCGAGATCAGGCCATTGCACTCCAGTCTGGGCAACAGGAGTGAAACTCTGTCTCAAAAAGAAAAAGAGGGAGGGAAGTAGCCCAGGGAGTCAAAATGCCTAGGTTCCAGCCCTGGCTCCCTGCATTGGGGCTGTGTGACTTTGGAACAGGCACCTGCCTTCTCTGAACCTCCATTTGTTCATCTGCAAAATGGGGATGATGGTCAGAGATGTTTGAGAGTGTCAGAGAGGCTTCTGGTCCAAGGTAACCGTGAATGGCTTTGGTCCCCTAATGCATGGTCTCTGACACCGCCGCCAGTGCCCAGCTGCTCACTAGCAGGGGCCCAGTCCTGAGCTGGACTCTGTCCAGCTCCCCCTGCTCAGCCCCCCACCCCGACTCCCACACCTACCAGCAGGATGTCGGCAACCACTGCCCAGTTGCAGGACAGAAGCAGCTCCCCAAGGCCCAGGAACACCTGTGGACAGAGGGTGGCCTGGGTGAGGATTCTCAGACCCCAGTCACCAACCCCACCTGTTGCTTCCCACCTGTGGAGAGGAGAGACTTGGACGCTACAGAGAAAGGCATTATTGAGATTTATTGGAGTGAGCGAGGAAGGCCTGAAACTATTTCTCCAGTTCCAGCAGCCTTGACAGTAGGTAGACAGAGCCAGGACCCATAGGCAAGCATCCAGCCCCTGGAGTCCCCGCTGGGGCCCCGTAGGAGGCAGCTAGGCCTCCTCCCAGGCCACTTTTAAAGGTAAGAAAACAGACTTTAAGCCAGGCACGGTGGCTCAAGCCTGTAATTCCAGCACTTTGGGAGGCCGAGGTGGGCGGATCACTTGAGGTCAGGAGTTCAAGACCAGCCTGGCCAACATGGTAAAATCCCATCTCTACTAAAAATACAAAAATTAGCAGGGTGTGGTGGCTCACACCTGTAGTTCCAGCTACTCAGGAGGCTGAGGCAGGAGAATAGCTTGAACCCAAGAGGCAGAGGTTGCAGGGAGCCGAGATCATGCCACTGCACTCCAGCGTGACAGAGTGAGACTCCGCCTCAAAAAAAAAAAAAAAAAAAAGGAAAAGTGAAAAAAAAAACAGATTTTGAGGACAAAAAGACAGCTCGGAGGCTGCCCACCCCTCCTCTGTTGTCCCCAAAAGTCCGTATGTGCTGATAAGGCACCTACCGTGTGCCAGCCAGCGTGCCCAGCCCCAGGCACCCCACCAAAGGACCCTCCGGGCCATCCCCTCCCCTTGGAGCAGCACAGGGAGGTGGGCAAAGCCCGGTACACCCATCATGCGGACAGTTGAACTGAGCCTGGTCAAGGATGGGGCTTGTCTGGGGTCACCAGCTGACCCTGGGTAAAGCCTGCTTGGAGTGTGAGGCTTCCGGCCCCTGCCTAGTGCCCACCCCCAGCCCTGCTCCCAGTGTCCTCTGGTTACCACGAGCCCGGAACACCCCCCCGCCAACCTTCACCTCGTGCCAAGGGATTAGGACAATCCTCATTCCCCTCACTCAAGAAGAGTTTAATGAAGCAGCAAGAAGAAAGAGAGAGAAAAAAAGTCTCATTTCTCAAAGCTTCCAAGAGCTTATTGCAGGGGTGGAATTAGTCATTCCTGGATCACGGGGCTGTCCCCAGGGTAGCCCAGGCTCAGGCACCCAGAGACCTGATGATCAGTGGCCGGGGAGCACCCGGGACGGAGGACCTGAAGGACCGCCACCCGAACACCTGCCACGCACCAGCCCTGTCCTCTCTTATGACCCTGTCTAACCCCTCAGGTCAGGTGCCCTGTAAGGCAGACATCATTACACCCATTTCACAGACAAACTCAGGCCAGAGGGCATGCAACAAGCCACGTCCTGGTGAGCACCCCGACCCCCCGCGCCGTGATGGCCTGTGCCTGGTAAGGGTGAAGAGGCCACTGGGGGAAGAGGGGGGGAGGTTCCCAGCATCCACAGTACCTGGTGAGGCTAGCACTGGGGAATCAGAGGACAGCCCGAGATGGGCAGGGGGCCCCTGGACAGAGGTGGTGCCGGGGAGAGCCCTGAAGGACAGTCAGGATCAGGACGGGCCCAGGACAGCCACAAGACCACGCCAGCCGGGGACCCACGGGAGCGGAGGCAAGGGGCTGGGATGTGGCCACCATGCCAGACGGGGCAGGAACGCGGCCCAGCTCTGGTGGAGGGAGAGCAGAACCAGCCAAGGAGCCCCAGCAGCCATGCGCTCTCCTGGTCTAACCCAGCCCCTGGGACTGCAGTGCCTGGCCCCTGGCACCCAAACTGAGAGGCCCCTGAGGGCAGGTGAGTCTCCCTCAGGCCTAGGGCATGGGGCCAGGCACCCACAGGGGCAGGAATCAGGAAGTCGCTGGCAGGCAGGTCTCAGGCGGGGCCCGGGAAGCTGCGGATCCACATTCCAGCCTAGCAGGGTCTGCCAGCTGCCTCCTGGGGCCACATGAAAGCCAGGACCAACTCACACCCACCTCCCTCTGACTTTTTCCGGGCACCTGCACCTGGCCCTCCAGGCCTCTCCCCGCTTCACATTGCCAGCATCTGCCTCTGCGACCTCCATGCAGCCCAGGCACACTGTCCCCCAACCAGCCCCCCGTTTTGCTCTCCCCGGCCACTCCACACCCATAGGACATGCTGAAATACACCCTTTCCTTCCTCCAGCTGGGGCAGGGTGGATCCCGGCCCCAAAATAGAGCCCATCAGAGGGAGGCTGCAGCTACAATGGGGCCTTTCAGGCTGAAGAATCCACCCAAGGATGCCAGGGCTCCTCAGACACACCTGGAGGCCGGCACCCTGCCACCAAATCCTCGTCTCCACTTGGCAGCTTTGAGGGGCAAAGGGCTCAGCTGCAGAGAGGCCACCTTCTAATCCTGTAATTACAGAGTCTCCTAGGGCAGTGGCCACCAGGGCTGACTCAGCTCCAGGAGGGGCTCCACAGCCAAGGGGTGTGACCTCCTGGGGTGGATGGGCCCAGCCCCACCCTGCCTTGCTGAGCAGGCCTGGGGAGGCCCCCGCCTCTGGGTCTTGGTTTTCCCCAACGGTACAACGCCAGGGTACCCCAGATGCCCCACCAGGGCCCTCCAGCACCAGCAGCCCCTGCTTGTTAAGCTGGTAACTCTGCTTTGCACTGGGGCTCCTCACAGGCCAGTGCATGCTGGGTCCTAGAGTTCAGTGGCTTCCACGAGCAGTTCAAACCCAGGCTCCACAACTCAAAAGCAAAGAAAACACACAAAAAGGGCCCTGGTTTGTAGAATTCAGCTGACTGTTCGAAGCTGCTCCTACATGGGCATCTCAGCCCTGCAGTCCCAGGTCCTTCCTGGATGGCCACAGGCACCTCACACTGAACAGCTGCCTAAACTCGTTCTCTCCCCTGTCCCCAAACATCTCTCTTCCTGCCCAGTGTGGCTGAGCCAGCCAGGACACAGGCCCCTGTGACCAGCGTGGACTGGTCACCAGCAAGCTGCCGGAGCTGATACCCTCTGGCTCAGGAATAGCGCCTGGTCCCCATCACCCAGGCCAGATGCTGGGGTTGGGGGGTCCCTACATGCCTTGCTCACCCTCACACCCCTCATCACTGATTGTTGTCCATTTTGCATCTGCACGTTCCTCGAATCTGCCTCTTCCTCCTGTCCACAGCCTCTGGCCAGTGCACTCCAGGCCTCCCCGGCCGTCTCCTCCCCAGTTTCCCAGGCCCCACCATCCCTCCAGACACCAGCCCTGGAGGGGACTTCCGAAACAGAAATCTGACTCTGCCCCTGTCTCCTCAGAGTCTGTGTGGCCTCCCTGCACCCTGACTTAGATCCCTCTGGGAGATAGGGCCTGGGAACAGTGCCTGGAGCCTGAGAAACATGGAGCCCCTCAGCCCCTGGCCTCTGCCCTTCCAGACCAAGAGAATTTCCCCCTCGAGCTAGGAAAGTGATGCTAAATGTACCTGGCTTTAGTCATCCCCGGCCACAGAGACCCGCACACAGAGGTATCCATGCTCACACTGTCACACACGTGGCCGCACGAACATGCCCAGACACACGTACAGCCACGGCCTCTCACACATGCACGCGAGATCAACACACAAGCACACTCACACACATGCACCCACACACCGACACCCACAACCTGAGACACACACGAAGAACTCAAACGCCACAACTACGTACATATGCAGGTAACGGGGAGCCATTCAAGATATCAAAACGTGTGGCAAGGGCACCAGAAAGATGATGGCTATAAACCCTGGCACAGGCTCGTTGGGGTGGACTTGCCAAATAACAGCCTGGCATGTACTCACGCAGACCTGTGGTCTCATCATAAACATAGTAATTATGCTCACACACACACACGTACACAAACATGCTTGTGTCTCACTCTTGTGCACATCCATGCACAAGAGTGGATGTGCGCACACTTAGATCTTCACACACACATACCTCTCCTCTCATCCACCTGCACACACAGTTCGGCAGGAGTAGGAAGCAGGAGGAAAGGGTCAGCCCCTGTGGGGTGGCGGGGGCAGTGCCTTCAATCTTGGTTCAGCACAGTCTTCCAACTGGGCGGTAACTGACTCTGAACTGCAAAGAATGGATTCTGGGCCCACCAAGAAGGGAAAGGCCAGTATCCCCTAGGGGCTCACTGTGCCTGGGGCAGAGCTGAGACCCAAGCCTCCCCACTCATGGACAAACTCTTTGCCTGAGCCAGTCAGGACACAGGCCCCAGGACACAGACCAGCCGCCAGCAAGCTGCTGCACCGTCTGGCACGCTTTGTCCCTGGGCTTGCCAACCTGTAATTGAAAGGACTGGCATTGGGGCACAAGGGCACCACCTGGTTTCCAGGGGCCGGCAGCAGCCCAACAAGCCAGTGGGCAGGCAGGTGGGGACTGAGGTAGTGAAGGGAGCAAAACCTTTGCATCCTCCCAGAGAATTCGGCTGAGATTGTGAGCTCTCCTGGTGGGCCGTGCTGCCAGCCAACAGACACCTGTTAGATCTTGGCAGAGAGGTGGGGCCCTCAGAGGAAGGATGAGTGGGCCTGTCTCAGCCCCTCTCAGACAGCCCCTGGTGGGGCCTGGTTACTCCAGCCCAGAAAACCAGGTAGAAAGGGCTTATCCAAGAGGCTCCCTAAGGGCCAAGTCTGGGAAGTGGCAGGAACGCTCCCCAGAGTTGGGGAGCTCACATAGCCCAGCTTTCCGCACCACTCCAGGGACCACAGAGCAGATCCCACAGCCATCCCCTGCATCCTGGGCTGACCCTTGATGACAGCTATGGTGGACCACGTCCTGGCTGATCTCTGCCAACCACCCTGCAAGCTCCCCTGTGGACACCAGATGGGCAGTTACCAGGCCTCCATCCCAGGTCCTCACTCAGGAGTCTTCAAGACTGGGAAGGGGCTGGGCACAGTGGCTCCCACCTGTAATCCCAGCACTTTGGGAAGCCGAGGCAGGCAGATCACTTGAGGCCAGGAGTTCGAGACCAGCCTGGCCAACATGGTAAAACCCCTTCTCTACTAAAAATACAAAAATTAGCCAGGTGTGGCAGCGGGTGCCTGTAATCCCAGCTACTCAGGTGGTTAAAGCACAAGAATCACTCGTGCCCGGGAGGTGGAGGTTGACAGATCGCACCTGCACTCTGGCCTGGGCAAAAGAGTGAGACTATCTCTCTTTAAAAAAAAAAAAAAAAAAAAAAAAGACTGGCAGTGTCCTCTCCCAGATCTAAAGGCCTCAGTGACAGCCATGCTGGCTCTGCTCTGTGCAGTGGTGGCCACATCTCTCCTTGGGCAAGGAGGGAACTCAGAGCTATGATGAAGTTTGGGCAAGGAGCAGCCTTCAAGATCACCTGGGTCAACTCCTGTGTAAAGATGGAGGATTGAAAGTTGCGTCATAGACTTAAGTTCCCACACAGAAGCAAAAAACAGTAAGCCAGAAAAAAGTGATTTTTTACCAAAGAAAAGAAGAAAACCTAGTGAAATAAACATTCAATACTGGCAGCCAAGTACAGTGGCTCACACCTATAATCCCAACACTTTGGGAGGCTGAGGCAGGAGGATTGCTTGAGCCCAGGAGTTCAAGACCAGCCTGGACAACATAGTGAGCCTCTATCTCTACAGATAATTTTAAAATTAGCCAGGCATGGTGGCATGCACCTGTGATCCCAGCTATTCCAGAGGCTGAAGGGGGAGGATCCCTTAAGCCTGGGAGGTTGAGGCTGCAGTGAGCCATGATCACACCACTGCACTCCAGCCTGGGTGACAGCAAAATCCTAAAAAAAAAAAGAAAAAAAAGAAAAAAATGGCAGCCAAGCAAAAGCAAAAGAGCAGACAATTCTGTAGAAGAGAGTATTACCCTTCTCGGCTTCCCCTCCCCAAAGCCATTCACTAAAACCCCCATATCTGGAGAGAAATTAACTGAGTAGTAGTCCCTAACTGAGAGCCAGCAGGGAAAGCTGCTGGGGAGAGGCAAGTAAAAACAGAGAAAGCCAACAATGGCTCCAATCACTGACTCCACTCAAGGCCTGAGGGCAACCCCCATCTCAGAAGGGAATGCATCCAGTAATTAAGTAGAATGAACCATGTTGTAGAGCATTTACCTGAATCCCAGAAGACAGAGCAGAGCCCAGGTGTTTTGACAGACTCCTCATTTGCCTGAGCCCTGCATTTCCCTCCGGCAACAGAAAAGTCTGCCGAGCCTAAGCTCAACTCAAACTGCATCCCCTTTGGACAACAGAATGGTCACAGCGAAGGCAGGCAGAGTCAAAGACAAAGAGTCATCCACACTACATCAAAGCAAATTCAGTTTCTGAGCAGAGCTGCCCACACCCAGCTCAGAGGAAAGTATTCAGCATGTAAACTATGGATACATACTGTAGAAAAGGAAAGAAGAAAGGAAGGGAGGGGGACAAGGAGAAAAAATCCAACCTGGCCGGGCGCAGTGGCTCACGCCTGTAATCCCAACACTTTGGGAGGCTGAGATGGGTGGATCACTTGAGGTCAGGAGTTAGAGCCCAGCCTGGCCAACATGGTAAAACCCCGTCTCTACTAAAAAATACAAAAATTGGCTGGCGTCGTGGAGCACGCCTGTAGTCCCAGCAACTCGGGAGGCTAAGGCAGGAGAATCACTTGAACCCAGGAGGTGGATGTTGCAGAGAGCTGAGATAGTGCCACCGCACTCCAGCTTGGGCGACAGAGTGAGACTCTGTCTCAAAAAAAAAAAAAAAAAAATCCAACCTAAAAGATAGGTGATAAGAGAAGGAGAAGAAGGAAATTTCTTATACTGGCTTCAAGCTATAAAACAATGCAATGAGAATATTAATTCAGACTGGGCACAGTGGTGCATGCCTGTAATCCCAGCACTTTGGGAGGCCGAGGAGGGTGGATCAAGTGATCCACCCTCCAGCCTGGGCAACATGGTGAAACCCTGTCTCTGCAAAAAATACAAAAATTAGCTGGGCGTGGTGGTGCATGCCTGTGGTCCCAGCTACTTGGGAGGCTGAGGTGGGAAGATCACTTAAGCCCAGGAGGTCAAGGCTGCAGAAAGCCATGACTGCACCACTGCACTCCAGCCTGAGTGACAGAGTAAGACCCTGTCTCAAAATAAATAAATAAATATCAAAGAAAAGACAATCTCACACATAAATGAACCAAAAAATAAAAAATAAAATAAACTCTCTAGCCTTTTGGGGGACAGGGGGTGGATAAAAACTCCTTAATCACAAAATCTACCCAGTTAGGAGCTGAAGCAAAATAAAGAACTCAGGAATAAAGAATCTGTGTAAACAGACTGATAACAAACATTGAATCTACTTAAATATGAAACTGTTGTCAAGCCACTACAAGGATGATGCTTAAAGAGCAGACTGTGGCCAGGCACAGTGGCTCACGCCTGTAATCCCAGCACTTTGGGAGGCCAAGGTGGGTGGATCACCTGAGTTTGGGGGTTCACAACCAGCCTGACCAACATAGAGAAACCCTATCTCTACTAAAAATACAAAATTAGCTGGGCGTGGTGTCGCATGCCTATAATCCCAGCTACTCAGAAGGCTGAGGCAGGAGAATCGCTTGAACCTGGGAGGCAGAGGTTGTGGTGAGCCGAGATCGTGCCATTCCACTCCAGCCTCGGCAACAAGAGCGAAACTGTCTCAAAAAAAAAAAGAACAGACTGTGAATGCTCTACATCTAGAAAAAGTAAAGATAATAATATAACTAACAAAAATCAGGAGGTTGGAGAGAGAAGGGAGAGAGGAGGTATAAGAAGGCTGGTGTCCTCTTTCATAGCTAGTATTCATCAATAAGTCCATGGTTAACAACTAATTCAAACTTAATTCCTTTGATTTTACTTCAGTTTATTCAAGTGGATTCATATAAATTAAACATATTATATGATTCTATTTATATGAATTATCCAGAACAGACAAATCTATAAAGACAAAAAGCAGATTTAGCAGCTGCCTAGGGCCAGGGCTGGGGAGCAGAGAGATAGACTGGAGGGAAATGGGGGTGACTGCTAATAGGCATGAAATTTCTTTTTGGGGTGAGCAAAATGTTCAAAAACTGATGTGGTGATGGTTGTGCAACTCTGTGAATGTACTAAAAACCAGTGAATTATACACTTTATTGGGTGAACTGTCCAATATATGAATTATTACTAATATTATTTTAAGACACGGTCTTGCTCTGTTGACGGGCTGGAGTGCAGTGGCATGATCTCGGCTCACTGCAACCTCTGCCTCCTGAGTTCAAGCGATTCTCAGCCTCAGCCTCCCAAGTAGCTGGGATTACAGGCGCCCACCACCACACTTAGTTAATTTTTGTATTTTTAGTAGAGACGGGGTTTCACCATGTGGGCCAGGCTGGTCTTGAACTCCTGACCTCAAGTGATCCGCCCGCCTCGGCCTCCCAAAGTGCTGGGATTACAGGCGTGAGCCACTGCGCCCGGCCTGATATATGAATTGTATCTCAATAAATCTGTTTTTAAAAACTGCACTACCATATAACCCCAGTTTAATAAAACTATTTTTACCTAACCATAAGCCTGTGAATGTATAGAGAGATACATATACGGAATGATGGTTACCTAATTAAATAACAAATAGAGAAGCAAAAAGGCCAAAATGTGAAGAATTATTTATTCTTGTAGATGAAAACGTGAATAACGGTTATTTTCTTCTCTGTACTTTTCTGCTTTTGCTTTTGTTTTTTTAGTGTCTCCCACATAAAAATATAAAAGTCATTTGATACAACATGATACAGTGAATCGTTGGTCCCACCCTTGACCTCACCACGGTAGCACTGTGCATTCACAGCCTTGATTGATGTGTGGAATGTGTCCAAGCTCGAGCTTCAGGTCTATGCTCATGCCCTTGGTGATCTCATTTGGTCTCATGGCTTTAAATAACCAGCCTAGACCTCTCTCCTGAACTTCAGACACATACATATCCAATTGCTTTTTTTCTTTTTTTTTTGAGATGGAGTCTTGCTCTGTCGCCCAGGCTGGCGTGCAGTGGCGTGATCCTGGCCCACTGCAACCTCCACCTCCCAGGTCCAAGTGATTCTCATGCCTCAGCTTCCTGAGGAGCTGGGACTGCAGACGCCCACCATCACCCCCGGCTAATTTCTATATTTTTAGTAGAGATGGGGTTTCACCATGTTTGCATTGGGCGCCCGGCTCAATTGCCTCTTAATATGTCCAGTTGAGTCCGGGCACAGTGGCTCATGCCTGTAATCCCAGCACTTTGGGAGGCCTAGGCAGGCGGATCACTCAAGCCCAGGAGTTCCAGAGTAGCCTGGGTAACATAGCGAAACCCCGTCTCTACAAAAAAATACAGAAATTAGCTGGGCATGGTGGCTCACACCTGTAGTCCCAGCTACTCAGAAGGCTGAGGTGGGAGGACCCACTTGAGCCCAGAAGGTCCAGGATGCAGTGAGCCGAGATCGCACCACTGCACTCCAGCCTGGGTGACAGAGCAAGAACCTGTCTTAGAAAACAGGTCTGAGGCCGGGCGCAGTGGCTCATGCCTGTAATTCCAGCGCTTTGGGAGGCTGAGGTGGGCAGATCACCTGAGGTCAGGAGTTCGAGACCAACCTGGGCAACATCGTGAAACTCTGTGTCTACCAAAACCACAAAATTAGCTGGGCCTGGTGGTGTGCCCCGTAATCCCAGCTACTTGGGAGGCTGAGGCAGGAGAATCACTTGAACCCAGGAGGCGGAGGTTGCAGTGAGCCAAGATCATGCCATTGCCCTCCAGCCTCAGTGACAAGAGCAAAACTCCATCAAAAAAAAAAACAAGAGAGAGAGAGAGAAAGAGAGAGAGAAAGAAAGAAAAGAGGTCCAGTTGAACGTCCTAAGAAGCACCTCAAATGTAACATGTCTAAAATGGAACTGCTAATCTCTCCCTCCAAAACAAAAACCCCTGCCCCTCCCTCAGTCTTCCCCCACCTACCTGCCCCCCCGCCCCTCAGTAAGCGGCAACTCCATATGCTTCTAGCTGCTCAGGGCAAAAATCTTGGAGCCGCCCTGGACTCCTCCCTTTCTTTCACACCCAGTCTGTCAGGAAACCCTGTTCATTCTACTTCTGAAATATACCCAGAATCTGACCACTTCTCCACACTTCCTCCATAGCTACCCTGGTCCAAGCCATCACTATGTCCTGCCTATATTACTACAAATCCTCTGGAGTGATTTCCCTGTTTCTGCCTTTGTCCTCTTTCTATTTTTTTAATTTATTTTTTATTTGTTTTTTTAATTTCTTCTGTCTATGTTGCCCAGGCTGGTCTCAAACTCCTGAGCTTAAGCTCAAGCGATTCTCCCACCTCCGCTGCCCAAAGTGCTAGGATGACAGGTGTGTGCCTCCATGCCCAGCCTGTCCTCTTTCATTGTATTCTCAACGTGGCAGCCAGAGAGCCTGTTAAACCACGTGGTCTATAAGCTACAAAATGGCCCCAAATTAATCAGGCCTCTTGACAATTCACGCTTTGTATGAAGTCCCCTGCCGTGGTAAACTTGGGCTGGCCTTATACCTTGCTTTGGCCAACAAAATCAGGTGGAAGTAGCCAGGCGCCGTCGCCCATGCCTATAATCCCAGCACTCTGGGAGGCCGAGGCAAGTGGACCATTTTAGGTCAGGAGTTCGAGACCACCCTGGCCGACCAACATGGTGAAACCCCCCTCTCTACTAAAAATACAAAAATTAGCCGGTTGTGGTGGCAGGTGTCTGTAATCCCAGCTACTCTGGAGGCTGAGGCAGGAGAATCGCTTGAATTCAGGAGGCAGAGGTTGCAGTGAGCCGAGATCACACCACTGCACTCCAGCCTGGGCGACAGCGTGAGATTCTGTCATAAATAAATAAATTAATTAAATTAAATTAAATAAATCAGGTGGAAGTGATGTTTTTCAAGTTCCTGGCCTGGGGCTTAACAGACTTTGCAACTTCCACTTTTGCTACCTTAGAGCATTGCCCTGAGATGGTCATATAAGGAAGCTGGTCTAGCCTAGGGGAGGGTGAGCAGCCACACGGAGAAGGATGAAGGGGACCCAGGGGACAGCCAGAGGTGAGTAAGGTCAGTGTGGACATTCCAGTGCAGTAATCGTCCAGATGAAAGCAGCCACATGAGCGGACACAGGCAAACCAGCGGAAGAACCATCCGGCCAGGCCACAGAATCAGAAATAATTGGGCATTGTTTTAAGCCATGAAGTTTTGGGGTGATTTTTTTTGCAGCAGTAGACACCGGATACAACCCCTAAGTCAGATCCTCTCACCTCTGCGCTGGACAGTCTGGTGGCTTCCAATGTCAGTGACACGGGAAGCCAGAGTGAATCTATGTACAAGGCCCTCCATAATCCGCACCCTCACTCTGCCATCACCGTGACCTCTGACTTCATCGCCTCTACTGCTCCCTGGCTGACCCCATTCCAGCCACATTTCCCCAACACACCAGCCATGCATTCTCCCTCAGGGCCTCCGCACAGGCTGCCCTCCGCATGGACAGCGCTTCCCCACTCCAGCCCACACCCACATGGCTCCTTCCCACACCTGCTTCTGGAGTGTCACCGTCTCATCCAGGCCTCCCCTGGCCCCTTGCATTGCCCCTGTCGCTCTCTTTGTCCCCTTTCCCTGCTGTTGCTCTCCACAGAACTCATCCCCATCTAACATACTATAGTGTTTGTTTGTTTATTTATTGAGAGGGAGTCTTGCTCTGTCACCAGGCTGGAGTGCAATGGCGCGATCTCGGTTCACTGCAACCTCCTCTTCCCATGTTCCAGCGATTCTCCTGCCTCAGCCTCCCGAGTAGCTGGGATTACAGGTGCCCACCACCACACCCGGCTAATTTTTGTATTTTTAGTAGAGGCAGGGTTTCACCATGTTGGCCAGGCTGGTTTTGAACTCCTGACCTCAAGTGATCTGCCTGCCTTGGCCTCCTAAAGTGCTGGGGTTACAGGTGTAAGCCACTGTGCCTGGCCTTTTTTTTTTTTTTTTTTTAAGACAGAGTCTTGTTCTGTCACCCAGGCTAGAGTGCAAAGGCGCGATCTCAGCTCACTGCAACCTCTGCCTCCCGGGCTCAAGCGATTCTCCTGCCTCAGCCTCCCGAATAGCTGGGATTACAGGCACGCGCCACCATGCCCAGCTAATTTTTGTATTTTTAGTAGAGGCAGGGTTTCACCATGTTGTCCAGGCTGGTCTCAAGCCCCTGACCTCGTGATCTGCCCATCTCGGCCTCCCGAAGTGCTGGGATTACAGGCATGAGCTACCGTGCCTGGCCTATGGCGTTGATTTTCCATGTTTATTGTATTACACACACATACTTTTGCCTGCTTTGTTCATGCTGTACCCCAGTGCCTGGAACAGTGTCTGGGAAAGAGGAGGTGCTGGGGAAAGATTTCATACGTGAGTGGACGTTGCTGCTTTTCCTGGTGGAGACCTGCGTCTCAACCACCTGGTCATGGCCATAGGCTTGGCCCTTTGAGAACTCAAGCACACCTGCTCCCTCAGCCCATGAGGCCAAGCGGGGGTGTGAGGGTGAGCACTCGAGTCCAGGTTTCTCACCATAAGACCGAAAGAGCAGCATGGAACTAGAGACCCACCCTGGTGGGCTTCGCCACTGTGCACACAAACACTTTCCCGTGCAATGTCAGATGTCAGCAGGGCCCAGGGGACAGGAGAGAAGGAAACCCTGGGGCATGATGGGAGATTGCATTTTCCAAAGACAGTCACTGCAATATTTCCAGTTCCACAAGTTCTTTCAGATCACTGATACTCTCATCAAAACATAGAGTCCATTTCTTTTTTTTTTTTTTTTTTGAAATGGAGTCTCACTCCCTCACCCAGGCTGGAGCACATTGGTGGCGATCCCGCCTCCCTGCAACCTCCGCCTCCTGCGTTCAAGTGATTCTCCCTCCTCAGCCTTCCAAGTAGCTGGGATTACAGGCACCTACCATCATGCCAGGCTAATTTTTGTATTTTTGTAGAGTTGGGGTTTTGCCATGTTGGCTAAGCTGGCCTTGAACACCTCATCTCAGGTAATCCTCCCGCCTTGGCCTCCCAAAGTGCTGGGATCACAGGTGTGAACCACTGCACATGGCCTAGAGTCCATTTCTTTGCCCCACTAATCTGAGCAGAAAGTTGTGCTCAGGTAAAAAAAAAAAAAAAAAATAGAATGCAGAGAATGCAAGCTACATTCATGGTAACTTTCAAGGGTAGGTCATAAAAGGCAGCACAGTTCTACCTGGCCCGCTATCTCAGAACATTAGTCCTTGTTTAAGCCGGCCACCATGCTGTGAGGAAGCACAGACCGCACGGAGAGGCCACAGACAGGTGTACCAGCCAATGCTAAGGTCTCAGTCAACAGCTGAATGGACTGCCAGGCAGGCCCCACCCCTTTGATGATCCAGCCCTTCACCCTTATCCAGCCTAGCTAACACCAAGTGGAAAAGAGATGTCATCCCCTCTTGCTCTCAAGCCCGGCCCAAACTGCAAATTTGTGAGCAAAATAAATGTTTTTGTTGTTTTAAGCCATTAAGTTTTGTTACATATGCATAGTAATTAGAACAGGCTCAGCTGGGCGCGGTGGCTCACGCCTGTAATCCCAGCACTTTGGGAGGCTGAGGCGGGTGGATCACCTGAGGTCAGGAGTTGGAGATCAGCCTGACCAACATGGTGAAACCCCATCTCTACTTAAAAATACCAAAAATCAGCCAGGCATAGTGGTGGGTGCCTGTAATCCCAGCTACTCAGGAGGTTGAGACAGGAGAATTGCTTGAACCTGGGAGGCGGAGGTTGCAGTGAGCCGAGATTGCGCCACTGCACTCCAGCCTGGTCAACAAGAGCAAAACTCTGTCTCAAAAAAAAAAAAAAAAAAAAAAAAAGAACAGGCTCAAAAGTTCGCTTATCTCTTTAATGAAGCCGAGAGGTAAAGAGTAGCACTCCCATTTTCTTGCTAAGAAAATTGAGGCTCAGCAAGGTCAAGATCTTGCCCTAGGTCACACAAGTCACACAACTGGTAAGGAAAGAAGAAGGAATGATGGCCAGGTCTTTCAGACAGCTCATGGCATGCTCCCTCCCATGCCTCACTCCTGCCTCTCCACCTCGACCACAAAGCCCACCTAAGGGGGAACAGCCGACGTTCAGCCACATCCTCCAGCCATCAGGTCAGTGACAGTGGAGGCCCTGCTTTGGGGGCAGTCCCTCCTCTGAGCACAAACCCCTTCTCCTCTGAAGGGCAGCAGCTCTGGGAAGAAGGCCAAGGAAGGTGGTATAAGCCAAGACCTGCTGTGTGCGTGTCTGGACCCTAATTAACAGCCGAGAAGTCCACTTCCCTTGCCAAGAGGACTGGAAAGATGGAAGAGATGGAACCCTCTGTTTCTGTAGGTGGCCACAGGACATGGGCTCCCCCAGGGAAGGCCCCAGACCAGACTTTATATTCTCAGAAAAGCTCATTTCCATGAAACAAGCAGCATGATTTGGCCCCTGCTTCAGGAAATCTGGGAACAGACACACAGTGCCACCAAAAATCATCCTGCCCACACAATGCAGTTACAGGCACAAAAGTAGCAGGAGAAAAGCTATACTTAGCTGCAGGCACACATGTGCACACAGGCACATCCCACGCAGTTATCTGCATGTCCTGAGGTGGGTGTGCACGCTCGTGCACAGACAAGTGTACAAAACAGCACACATCGACACACTCATACACACCATGCACACACATACACACAAATTAAAATAGATATATTTGTACATACAGTATACATTTAGCATGTATATTCATTCATGCTAAATGTATATTGTATGTACAAGTATATATATATATTTTTTCGAGATGGAGTCTCACTGTCGCCCCGGCTGGAGTGCAGTGGCATGATTTTGGCTCACTGCAACCTCCACCTCCCGGGTTCAAGCGATTCTCCTATCTCAGCCTCCAAAGTAGCTAGGATTAAAGGCGCACACCACCACGCCCAGCTAAATTTTTAATATATTTTTAGTGGGACAGGGGCATGGGAGAGAGCATGTTGGCCAGGCTGGTCTCGAACTCATGACCTCAAGTGATTCGCCCACCTTGACCTCCCGAAGTGCTGGGATTACAGGCATGAGTCATCACGCCTGGCTAGTATATTCAGGTTTGGTTTTTTTTTTTTTTTGAGACAGAGTCTTGCTTTGTTGCCCAGGCTAGAGTGCAGTGGCGCAATCTTGGCTTACTGCAACCTCCACCTCCTGAGCTCAAGCGATTCTCCTGCCCCAGCCTCCTGAGTAGCTGGGATTACAGACGCCACCACCAGGCCCGGCTAATTTCTGTATTTCCAGTAGAGAAGGGGTTTCACCGTGTTGACCAGGCTGGTCTTGAACTCATAATGTCAAGTGATCCACCCGCCTTGGCCTCCCAAAGTGCTGGGATCACAGGCGTGAGCCACTACGCCCGGCCAGTATATTCATTTTAATGTATACACACAAGAATGGACATATACACACTCATATTAGATGTATGCACACACTAACACACATGCCCACCTTCCCATGGGCCCTTCCCAAGAAGAGTTTGGAGCCTGTCTCCCCAGGACTTACTCCTTCAACAGCAGAAATCATGCAGGAAGGACTTTGGTTCCTGCAATCTGAGAAGTGAAGGGATGGATGGATGGATGGATGGATGGATGGATGGATAGATTGGTGGGTGGGTGGGTGGGTGGATGGATGGATGGATGGATGGATTGGTGGATGGATGGATTGGTTGGTGGGTGGATGGATGGATGGATGGATGGATGGATGGATGGATGGATGGATGGATTGGTGAATGGATGGATGGATGGATGGATAGATTGGTGGGTGGATGGATGGATGGATAGATTGGTGGGTGGGTGGGTGGATGGATGGATGGATGGATGAATGGATGGATGGATTGGTGGATGGATGGATTGGTTGGTGGGTGGGTGGATGGATGGATTGGTGAATGGATGAATGGATGGATGGATGGATGGATGGATGGATTGGTGAATGGATGGATGGATGGATGGATAGATTGGTGGGTGGGTGGATGCATGGATGGATGGATGGATGGATGGATGGATGGATGGATGGATTGGTGAATGGATGGATGGATGGATGGATAGATTGGTGGGTGGGTGGATGCATGGATGGATGGATGGATGGATGGATGGATGGATGGATGGATTGGTGGATGGATGGATTGGTGGGTGGGTGGGTGGATGGATGGATGGATGGATGGATGGATGGATGGATGGATGGATTGGTGGATGGATGGATGGATGGATGGATGGATGGATGGATGAATGGATTGGTGGGTAGGTGGATGGATGGATGGATGGATGGATTGGTGGGTGGGTGGGTGGACGGACGGATGGATGGATTGGTGGATGGGTGGATGGATGGATGGATGGACGGATTGGTGGATGGATGGATGGATGGATGGATGGATGGATGGATTGGTGGGTGGATGGATTGGTGGGTAGATGGATGGATGGATGGATGGTTGGATTGGTGGATGGATGGACGGACGGATGGATTGGTGGGTGGATGGATGGATGGATTGGTGGATGGATTGGTGGATGGATGGATGGATGGATGGACGGATGGATGGATGAATGGATAGATTGGTGGGTGAGTGGATGGATGGATGGATGGATGGATGGATTGGTGGATAGATGAATGGATGGATAGATTGGTGGATGAATAGAAGAATGGATGGGTGGATGGATAGATTGGTGGATGGATGGATGGATGGATGGATGGATTGGTGAATGGGTGGATGGATGAGTAGAAGAAAGTAAGGTGACATCATATTTTGAAGCCCAACAGAAGCCAATTCCTCAGCACCCTCTGGACACCCATACTAATGCTGACTCCTTTCGCTCCCCAAAAATCTTCTCACCCTTTGAAGTTTTAGGGATGATTCCATATCCCCTGGACTTCCAACTCCTCTATCCAACTGTCTACTAACACCTCCACTTGGATATCAACCTCCCCCGACAAACTCAGAATGTATAAACCCAAGCTGTTGACCTTCCCCAAAACACTTGCTGCTCCAGCTCACTTTCCTGCCTCAATTAATGGGCCCTCCCTGGTTCCAGCTGCTCATGCCAATACCTGGAACTCACCTCTGACTCTTCTTTCATACCCCTTCTGGAATTCATCAGGAAATTCTGATAGCTCTACCTTTAAAATACATATGTAATCCAACTGCCTCTCACAATCTCCTTGTTGCCACTCTGGTTCAAACCCCATCATCTCACCTGCATCCTAGCAACAGCCTCCTCACTCCTCTCTGCTTCTGTCCTTGCCCCCAGGTCTATTCTCAACAGAGTAGCCAGAGTGATTCTACTCAGCATAAGCCAGCCAGATGGGGTGGCTCACTCCTATAATCCTAACGCTCAGGGAGGCTGAGGCAGGAGGATTGCTTGAAGCCAGGAGCTCAAGCCTGGGAAAAAAAGCAAGACCCTGTCTCAAAAAAAAAAAAAAAAGAAAAGAAAAGAAAAGAAAAAAAAGCAAATAGTAGAAAAAAATCGATGAAACCAAAAGTTGATTCTTCAAAGAGATCAGCAAGATAGACAAACCTTTAGACAAACCGACCGAGAAAAAAAGACTCAAATTACTAAAATTAGGAATGAAAGGGGGGACACTACTACTCACCTTACAGAAATTAAAAGAATTAGAAGGAACTGTTATATAAACTATTGTGTGCCAACCTAGAATAAATGTACAAATTCCTAAAAAGATACAAACTACTGAAACAACTCAAGAAGAAACAGAAAATTTGAATTGACCTATAACGAGTAAATATTGAGTTAGCAATCACAAAACTTTCCACAAACAGAAGCCCAGAACCAGATGGCTTTGCTGGTGACTTCTTCCAAATGTTTAAAGATAAATTAACAAATTCTTCATGAAGTCATCCAAAAAACAGAAGAGGAAGGAACACTTGCCAACTCATTACAAGGCCACTACCCTGATACCAAAACCAGATGAAGACACCACAAGAAAACTGCAGACCAATATCTCTTATGAATGTATGTGCAAAAATCCTCAACAAAATACTATGAACTCAAATCCAGCAATTTAGCCAGGTGCGGTGGCTCACACCTGTAATCCCAGCACTTTGGGAGGCTGATGCAGGCGGATCATGAGGTCAGGAGATTGAGACCATCTTTGCTAACATGGTGAAACCCTGTCTCTACTAAAAAAAAATATATATATACAAAAAATTAGCCAGGCGTGGTGGCAGGCGCCTGTAGTCCCAGCTACTTGGGAGGCTGAGGCAGGAGAATGGTGTGAACCTGGGAGGTGGAGCTTGCAGTGAGCCAAGATCACGCCACTGCACTCCAGCCTGGGCCACAGAGCGAGACTCTGTCTCAAAAAAAAAAAAAAAAAATCCAGCAATACATAAAAATGACTACCCACCATGACCATGGTGAGCATATCCCAGGAATGCAAGGTTGGTTAAACATATAAATATCAGTCAATGTAATAAACTGTAGAAATTGAATAAAGGACAAAACTACATGATCATTTCAATAGATACGGAAGACAAAAGCCAGATGTCCCACTTCTTAGAACAAAACTCTATCTCACCTGATGCCCACAATATCCTACATGATCTGGCACCCATCATCTCTCTGTCCTCACCTCCCTCTCCCACTTCTCTCTCTGCACTAATCACAGTAGCCACCTTGTTGTTATTCAAACCCATCGGGTACACTCCTGACTCAGGGCCTTCACAGTTGCTATTCCCTCTACCTGGAACACTGTTCCCCCGAATATCCACACAATTCACTACTTCACCCCCTACAGGTCTTTATTCAACAATTACCTTCTCAGTGAGGCCTCTCTGGCCACCCTACAAAAAATTGCTACCCTCTCCTCCCAATACTCACACTCTCCCTATTTCCTTCCTGACAATACTTCTCTCCTAAGCCTTTATTATTATCTGAAATACTCTGAATTTTACAATAAAATTCACAATACTTATGTATCTTGCTTGTTATCTATCTCCCCCAACTAGAATGTAAGTTCCCTCAGGACAGAGACATTTTTATCTGTTTTATTCACTGCTATAGCTATGGCATTTGTTTATTCATTTATTTATTTATTTAGAGATGGAGTCTCGTTCTGTCGCCCAGGCTGGAGTGCAGTGGTGCAATCTCGGCTCACTGCAACCTCTGCCTCCTGGGTTCAAGTAATTCTCCTGCCTCAGCCTCCCGAGTAGCTGAGACCACAGGCTCACACCACCATGCCCAGCTAATTTTTTGTATTTTTAGTAGAGACAGCGTTTTGCTGTGTTGCCCAGGCTGGTCTTGAACTCCTGACCTCAGGTGATCCGCCTGCCTCGGCCTCCCAAAGTGCTGGGATTACAGGTATGAACCACTGCACCCAGCCGCCTATATCTACAGCATTTAAACTAGTATGCCACTTAATTGACAATCAATAAATATTGGTTGAGTAAACAAATAAATACAGTTTGTCACTCGACTCTTCACTCAGCCAGCAGTGACTTACCTCACCCACCCGTCCATGTGCCTGACACTGTGCTTCAAGCTGGAGTGCAGAGAAAGATTAGAACCAGACCTGGACCCTGCTAAAACTCACAGACAGGGCTGGGAGAGGAGTCGAAACGTACGTAACTGAGACCCCAGAAAGACAACGCTGCGCGCACTAAGGGAGAGAGGGTCACGCCCAGCAACCAGGGAGGAATCCATGGAGAGACGGTGGTAAGCTGGCCCTTGAAGGCCTAGAATGCTTTGGACACATGGAGAAGGGAGTGAGGATGGGTAAAGAGAGGGAGAGGGGAGGCATGACTAGGGAATCAAGAGGGGGCCTGCATGGCAGGACTTCAGTGGAGGAATAAGGTTCCTAAGGTTATCAGAGAAGCTCATGAGGGTCTTTAAATGCCGGGATAAGGGGCTGGGCCTAGTTCCAGAGGCACCAGGGAGCCATGTAAGGCTTTTGAGCAGGGAAGGGTGGTGGTGTCAGAAAGCTCACTCTGTAAGCCAGGCACAGTGACACATGCCTGTAATTCCAGCTACTCGGGAGGCAGTGTGGGCAGAATCACTTGAGGCCAGGAGTTCAAGACCAGCCTGGGCAACACAGGGAGACCCTGTCTGGAGGGAAGGAAGGAAGGGAAGGAAAAGAGAAAAGAAGAAAGAAAGAAAGAAAGAGAGAGAGACAGACAGAGAGAGACAGAGAGAGAGAGAGAGAGAGAGAGGAAGGAAGGAAGGAAGGGAAAAGAAGGAAGGAAGGAGAAAAGGAAAGAAAATGGAAAGAAAGAAAGGGAGGGAGGGAGAGAGAGAGGGAGAGGAAGGAAGGAAGGGAGAGAGGGAGGGAGGGAAAGAAAAGAAAAGAAAGAGAGAAAAAGCAAGCAAGCTAGCTAGCTCACTCTGGCAGTGTGTGAAGAACAGAAGAACAGATTGTAGTGGGTGAGCAGGAAGACAAGGAGACCAGGAAGGTGGCTTCTAGAACAGTTCTGGAGAAAGACAGCAAGGCATGAGCCAGGGAAGGGCAGAGAGGACGGAGAGGAGAGGGTAGGCCTGGGAGAGGTCAAGGGCTTTGTGACTGACAGTTGTTGGGGAGGAAGAACTGGAGCCTGAATCTCAGGTCAGAACATCCGAGCATTCTACGGAGGCACAGACAGAGTCACGGGGTGGGGGTGGAGGCGGGATGGCAGCACCTCTGGAGGGTTAGAGTTCTGGCTGCAGAGGCTCAGCGTCGGTGGGTAACCATGCCAGACCCAGCAGCTTCCCAGCACCAGAGGATGGACGCACTCTGGCCCTGCCCGCCTTTCTGCCCCTCAGCCCCAACGCCCAGGGCAGGCCTAAAGAAGAGTTTCTCCAGCTGGCTTTGGCAGCCAAGACGCAATGTCATTTCTAGATGAGCCAACCAGCTCTGGAGATGCGCCAGGCTGCAGGGTGCAGGGGGTGGAGGTGGGGGCAGCTGTGTCCTCGAAACACAGCCAACGAGCACCTCCCAGAACCAACCAAGACAGTGGCAGAAGTAGGGCTGGCGGGGGGTCCCCAGACCCAGCTGGCTGGTACAGGGACAGCTTTGATGGGGCCTCCATCTGCCTGGGCCTCAGCTTCCCTGCGAGGTCAGGCCCCACCAGCCCCCATCAGCTCCCACCAGCCAGAAGTGATGGTCCCCTCCCTTCAGTCAATAAGCATTAAGGGATTTACTAGTGCCTGGGGTGTGCCCAGCTCTGTTTCTGGATCAGTGCACTATGAAGGACACAGACTTTGGAGGCGTCACAGCCAAGTTGGAGGTTGATTGTCGGTTTGTTTTGAGACAGGGTCCTATTCTGTCACCCAGGCTGGACTGCAGTGGCATGATCAGAGCTCACTGCAGCCTCTATCACTTGGGCTCAAACAATCCTCCAGCCTCAGCCTCCCCAGTAGCTGGGACTACAGGCATGTGCCACCATGCCCAACTAATTTTTTAATTTTTTGTAGAGACAGGGTCTTGCTATGTTGTCCAGGCTGGTCTCTAACTCCTGAGCTCAAGTGATCCTCTCACTTTGGCCTCCCAAAATACTGGGATTCCAGACGTCAGCCACTGCACCCAGCCAGGTGTTGGAGTTTTGTCTGTCTCACTATTCACCTGATTCTATCTGTGGGCTTCAGTTTTCCAACCTGTCAAATGGCATAAGAAAAAACCTTCCAGGCTGGGCGTGGTAGATCATGCCTGTAATCTCAGCACCCTGGGAGGCTGAGGTAGGCAGATCACTTGAGGTCAGGAGTTCGAGACCAGCCTGGTCAAAATGGTGAAACACCATCTCTACTAAAAATACAAAAATTAGCCGGGTGTGGTGGCATGGGCCTGTAATCCCAGCTACTCAGGAGGCTGAGACAGGAGAATCACTTGAACCTGGGAGGCAGAGGTTGCAGTGAGCTGAGATCGCTCCACTGCACTCCAGCCTGGGCGACAGATTGATACCCTGTCTCAAAAAAAAAAAAAAAAAAAACACAAAAACAAAACAAAAAAAACACAACAATTAGTGGCATGCACCTATAATCCCAGCTGCTGGGGAGGCTGAGGCAGGAGAATCGCTTGAACCTGAGAGGTAGAGGTTGCAGTGAGTCTAGATCGTGCCACTGTACTCCAGCCTGGGCAATAGAGACTCCATCTCAAAAAATAAAATAAAATAAAATATGAAAAGAAAAAACCTTCCCCACAAAAATGTCAGTCGCGAGGACTAAATAAGAGCATGTGCAGAAGAGAATGACAAGACTTTCTAGTCTTCAGGAATTTCCGCAGAGACCCAAGGCTGAGAACAAGGGATGAGCAGCGCCCACACCTCAAGAGAGGTGCCAGCACACCTTCAGGACTTGGTGGGAGAACAGAGCTATCCCATTTGCCTCCCCCCCGCCCGCCCCCTTGCATAGAAGTCACGCTCAGGGGAAGATTTATTGAAAGAGTTCTACTCTTGACCAGGCACGGTGGCTCACGCCTGTAATCCCAGCACTTTGGGAGGCTGAGATGGGCGGATCACTTGAGGACAGGAGTTTGAGACCAGACTGGGCAATATGGCGAAACCCCATCTCGACTAAAAATACAAAAATTAGCCGGGTGTGGTGGTGCACGCCTGTAGTCCCAGCTGTTCAGGAGGCTGAGGCAAGAGGATTGCTTGAGTCCAGGAGTTCAAGACCAGCCTGAGCAACATAGTGAGAGCCCCCATCTCTAAAAAAGTTAATAAATAAAGAATAAAGAGTTCTACTCTTAAGCTGAGTTAGGGGCTTCAGGTGACACTCACCCCCCACAGAGGGCAGTGCTTGCCAGGAAGGAAGCTGGCCTTTTCTCCCTGGCTGGACGCCGGCTAAATGCTGAGCCTTCTATGCCAGGACAGCCTGAGGGGCGTGCACAGAAGACGTCTTCAGGACACTCAGACGCATGTCATCTGGCATTTGGGGAGAATGGACCCTGGGCCCTGACTCCGCCCAGGGAAGTATGCGGGTGGGGATGCCAGATGGAGTAGTCTGCAGTGTCGTGGGAGGGGAGAGGGCTGCAGTGGGGGAAGCCTCCCTTCCCGACCTCTTACAGGGCTCAGATGGATACCGCGGAGGGAGACACGGTGCTCATGAGAGGGGGCCCCTTGCAGGATTGCCTACCCGGGCAAGACGGCCTGGCTGGAAAGGTAACCCTTGCATCAAGGAATTGGGCAAAGCAAAAACCGGGGCCAGAGACCCCAAAACGCCCACAAAGTGCCCCCCCACACCCCGCCTCTGGGCATCTGCCATATGGAGGGCACTGACAGTCAGCAGAAACAGCTCCAGACACAGGCAATACTTGGCCTGTTCTCAGTCATCCTTCCTTGCTTGCTCATCTCTGGAGAGGACAGAATCGCAAGGGGAGGGGAGATGTCAGGGATGTGGGGTGGAAGATGCAACAAGAACAAAACTGGACTACAGCCCCGCCTCTTCCCAAGGCAGTTTTCTGGTCCTAATAGAAGCTTTGTTTGGGGCTGGGTGTGGTGGCTCACATCTGTAATCCCAGCACTTTGGGAGGCCGAGACAGGCAGATCACCTGAGATCAGGAGTTTGAGACCAGCCTGGCCAACGTGGCGAAACCCCATCTCTATTAAAAATACAAAAATTAGCTGGGCGTGGTGGCTTACACATGTAATCCCAGCTACTTGGGAGGCTAAGGCAGGAGAATGGCTTGAACCCGGGAGGCGGAGGTTACAGTAAGCTGAGATCGCGCCACTGCACTCCAGCCTGGGCAACAGGGTGAGACTCAGTCTCAAAAAAGAGGCAGGGTGCAGTGGCTCACAATTGTAATCCCAGCACTTTGGGAGGCTGAGGTGGGTGGATCACAAGGTCAGGAGTTCAAGACCAGCCTGGCCAACATAGTGAAACCCTGTCTCTACTAAAAATACACAAAAAAATTAGCTGGGCGTGGTGGCGGGGGCCTGTAATCCCAGCTACTTGGGAGGCTGAGTCAGGAGAATCACTTGAACCCAGGAGATGGAGGTTGGTTGCAGTGAGCCAAGATCGTGCCACTGCACTCCAGCCTGGGCGACAGAGCAAGACTCTGTCTCAAAAAAAAAAAAAAAAAGCTTTATTTGGAAGCAGGGCTAAAGTTGTTTTGATTTCAATGGGACCAGACTGTTTAGTTCATGCATGTGACTGGAGAAGCGATGGGCTCTGGCCATGGGTGGGCGATGCAGCCAAACTAGTGTGAGGACAATAAAGTTGTGGCTGGTTTACTTTTCCAAAGTCCAGTCTGCTCAGTAAACCTGGTTAACACGTGCAAGCGCATCTGTGCCTGCAGCCACAGGGCCCAGGGCCATGGAGCTGGGAAAGGATGGGAGGTCTAGCCCCTCTGCTTGTGGCTGGGCTGGCGTCGTCTTCCCAGAAGCAGTGGCCCTTTCCCATGTTGGGGGACAGGCAGGGCTGGGGCTTTGGGGAGCCAGGGACACGGCTGCACACAGGGACCCTCTGGCTCTGGTCCCACCCTTTGGGCTCCCTGTCTGTGGACAGGCCCCATAAACCTCGGTGCCTCATGGGACCCAAACAGGTGCTGAGCCCAAGTGGGAACATGAATTCTGGTGTGAGGATAGCGTGGTAGGGGAAGGCTTTTGGAGGAAGCGGACTTGGAGTTGAGTCTTGTAGAAGGAGGATTTCAGGATGCACAAAAGAGGAACTGGTGCTCTTGGTGGAAGAAATGGACGCGTGCAAAGTCTGGGAAGTGTGTGTGCCCACATGGCTGGCATAGCCAGAGTGTGAGGCCCATGAAGGGGTGTGATGGGATGTGGATTTGGAACACTTGTTATTACCATGATTATCGCCCTTAAAGCAGCGTCAACATTGGCCATAACCAGTCTGGGCCTTGCTTCCCTCCTCTGTAACCTGGGGAGAATTGCTCTATTTCTTCTTGCGCCCACAATATGCCCTGGCAATAAATGAGTCCTATTTTCTCAAATGAACACATTAACCCAATGCTCAGAGGACATCTTTTACAGTCAGAAAAGCTCAGGCTCGAATCCCAGTTCTGCCCCTTCCTCACCGTGGAACTCCTGGTAAGCTTCTCTCTCTTTTTTTTCCCCCAAGATGGAGTCTTGCTCCATTGCCCAGGCTGGAGTGCGGTGGCGCAATCTCAGCTCACTGCAACCTCCACCTCCCGGGTTCAAGTGATTCTCCTGCCTCAGCCTCCCAAGCAGCTGGGATTATAGGTGCCTGCCACCATGCCCAGCTAATTTTTTGTATTTTTAGTAGTGACGAGGTTTCACCATATTGGCCAGGCCGGCCTTGACCTCCCAAAGTGCTAGGATTACAGACATGAGCCACCGCGTCCAGCCAAGCTTCTCTTTACTGATCTATAAAATGGGGATAACAAGCTCTACCCAGAAGGAATGATCAACATAATGTACATAAAGGCCGGGCACAGCGTGAGCCTGTGGAAACGGGAGTTCCTCGCCCCCCAAACCTGTCCCCACCTCCACAGAGGCTCTCACTTACATAGGACGCCAGCAGGGTGTTGGGGGCCAGGACGAGAGCCAGGTAGAGGCAGGGGGCTGTGGCAAGCAGGCTGGAGGCGCAGATGAGGGGCTCAGCTCTTGGAATGACTTTCTTGTACCTCCTCGCAGCTTCTGCCCCCAAGATGACCCCAATGATGCCGGTCATGATGGTCAGTGACCCAAAAATCAGGCTGATGGGGAAGAGCACAGAGGGGTTGGTCAGCTGGGTGAGCTCAGCATAGGGACCCTTCAACCTGCTCCCAGCCCCAGGTCTAGCCCCTCGGCTCAAGTGCATGATCTGGTGTCTACAGGGAATATGGCTGTGGGCCCCTGACCTGACCCAGACCTTACCCACCCTCCTCACTGATGATCCCAGGGACCAATATCCCACTGCCCTCCCCCACCTCCTTTTCTCCCTCATCCCCTGTCTCATCCTGGGGATCCCACTGGCCATGTGGGTGATCACCCAGCACCCCAGGTCCCAGCCTGCCTCATCTCCATTGACCCTTACCCTTTCACCCCCCAAAACTGCCCCACTCAAAATCTGAATTCCAGGGTCCCACCCTGGCACCAACCTCCTCTCTTTCCAGCTCCCAGTACTAAGAGGAACGGAGGAAAGTGAACATGTATTTACTGAGCCCCTGTGATACACCCGGCCCTTCTCTGGGCTCTCTACACGCCCTCCCTCCTTGAATCCCATCCTTCCACTCCCTGTCTTTGAACCCCTCTCAGGCAGCCCCTACCTGACTTCCGTCCTTTTCCCACCCACTTTTAGACCCACTTCTACTCTGTTTGGCTTCCCCTTGTACATCCTTCCTGTGGAGACCTGTCCCTCCAAAATAACCTCCACACAGGCTCCCCAAGAGTGCGTTCTGTGGTGGCAGGAGATCTGTGGTGGGAGGAGTTCAAGATCAGAAAGATCTCATCTCTACAAAAAAAAGTTTTTTTTTTTTTTTTTTTGAGATGGAGTCTCGCTCTGTCACCCAGGCTGGAGTGCAGTGGTGCAATCTCGGCTCACTGCAACCTCCGCCTCCCAGGTTCAAGTGATTCTCTTGCCTCAGCCTCCCAAGTAGCTGGAACTACAGGTGCACACCACCATGCCCGGCTAATTTTTTTATTTTTAGTAGAGACGGGGTTTCACCATGCTGGCCAGGCTGGTCTCGAACTCCTGACCTTGTGATCCGCCCGCCTCAGCCTCCCAAAGTGCTGGGATTACAGGCATGAGCCACCGCACCCGGCCTTACAAAAATTTTTAAAATTATCTAGCCTTGGTGGCATGCACCTGTAGTCCCAGCTACTCAGGAGGCTGAGGCGGGAGGATCGCTTGAGCTCAGAAGTTCGAGGCCACAGTGAGCTATGATCATACCACTGCACTCCAGCTTGGGCAACAGAGCAAGAACCTGTCTCTAAAAATAAAATTAAAAACACAGACCTGACCACCTCCTGCCTAAAATTCTCCACCAGCTCTCAGACACCCACTAGATTTGTCTGCAGTTCCATATGGTGTACATTGTTCTTCGTGATATGACTCTGGCTCACATCAAACCCAGGTCCCAGCTCTATTTTCTTCCCCTAAACTAGTTGCTCTCCCCTCCCAACTCCCCACCACATGCTTTCATTCCTCTGCCTGGAACATCCTTCACTAGTTTTTGACCTATCAAACTCCTACTCATCCTTCAAGACCCAGCACAGCCTACTTGGGGATGCCCTTCCTTTGTTCCCTTGCTGATCCCTTCACTCCCATCAGTTCCCACAGCACCTTCTGTGTCTGTCATCAGATTCATTCACTGGCCTGGGAATCCCTAGAGAACAGTAACAGGTTTGGTTTCCTCTCTTGACTGTCTGCTGGAAGCATAGAGCCTGGCACACGAGAGATGTATGTTGAGCAAGTGAACTCATTGATTCCTCCTACAATTCCCAGATGGACAGGTGAGCAAGGTGAGGCTGAGAAAGGTCAAGGCCAAGATTACCCAGCTGGTAAATTACAGACCAGGATTGAATACACATCTTCACCTTCCTGGTCCATTCTGCAACCTCCAGCCCCCTTTTAAAGGAGCTCAAAGGGGACCAGGCGAGGTGGCTTAAGCTTGTAATCCCAGCACTTTGGGAGGCCAAGGTGGGTGGATCACTTGAGGTCAGGAATTCAAGACCAGCCTGGCCAACACAGCAAAACCCCGTCTCTACTAAAAAAAAATTTTAAAAATTTAAAAAATACAAAAATTAGCTGGGAACGGTGGTTGGCACCTGTAATCCCAGCTTACTCGGGAGGTTGAGGCAGGAGAATCACTTGAATCTGGGAGGTGGAGGTTGCAGTGAGCTGAGATCACACCACTGCACTCCAGCCTGGGCAAGAGAGCGAGACTCCGTCTCAAAAACCAAACAAAACAAAACAAATAAAGGAGCTCAAAGGGAACGCTGAGACTGTACCCAGCGTGAACTCTTGAAAACACCAGTCTAACCAGGATCTTTCCAGCCTCTCAGTAGCTCCCTGTTGTCCTCTGAGCAAGCTCCTGACCAGCACTGATGGCTCTGTGGGACTGGTCCACGCTGACTGATGTAGCTTCCCCTCTCTTCTCCCACCCTCACTTTGCACAAATGACTGAGAATTCTCTAAATTCTCTACCAGAAGTACAAAAATTAGCTGGGTGGGGTGGTGTGCACCTGTAGTCCCAGCTACTTAGGAGGCTGAGGCAGGAGAATCGCTTGAACCCAGGAGGCCAAGGTTGCAGTGAGCCGAGATCGTGCCCCTGCACTCCAGCCTAGCAACACAGCAAGACTCTGTCTCAAATTAAAAAAAAAAAAAAAAAAGAAAGAAAAAGAAAAAGAAAAAGAAGAAGAAGTGCTTTCCAAACCTTCCTAGCCTTCCAAGCTGTGCGAGGTCTGGCTCAACCCAGTCAAATGACCCAAATCCCAGATGTATGCTAGCTGCCTCTGAGTCCTGGTCTGAGCTGACCTTGGCAGGTTCTCGAGATATTCATGAGACTTAGGATTGATTACTTAGACAGGCTGCCTGAAAAGGCACCCCCGCCAGCCCCTGAGCGGGAGGTGCAGCCAGAGGACATGCCCCAGCTACCAAGCCCTTCATGTTCTCTCCATCCACACAGGGCCTTCCCAGCATCACAGACTCTCACAGCCAAGAGAGCCCTTAAAGATCTATAAGTTCGGCCGGGTGTGGTGGCTCACGCCTGTAATTCCAGCACTTTGGGAGGCTGAGGTGGGCCAATCATTTGAGGTCATGAGTTTGAGACCAGCCTGCCCAACATGGTGAAACCCCATCTCTACTAAAAATACAAAAAAAAATTAGCCAGGTGTGGTGGCACATGCCTGTAATCTTAGCTACTCGGGAGGCTGAGGTAGGAGAATCACTTGAACCCGGGAGGTGGAGATTGCAGTCGGCCAAGATTGTACCATTGAACTCCAGCCTGGGCAACAAGAGTGAAACTCTGTCTCAAAAGAAATAAAATAAAATAAAAATAGCCAGGCATGGTGGCGTGTACCTGTGGTCCCAGCTACTTGGGAGGCTGAGGTGGGAGGATTGCTAAAGCCTGGGAGGTCGAGGCTGCAGCGAACTGTGTTTGTACCACTGCACTCCGGCCTGGTGACAGAGCAAGACCTTGACTCAAAAAACAAAGAAAGGAAGAGAAGAGAAGAAAAGGAGGGAGGGAGGGAGAGAGAGAGGAAGGAGGGGAGAGGGGTAGGGAGGGAGAGAGAGAGGAAGGAGGGGAGAGGGGTAGGGAGGGAGAGAGAAAGAGAAAAGGAAGGAGAGAAGAGGAGAAGAGGAGAGAAGAGAGAAAAAAGGGAGAAGGAGGAGGAGGAGGAGGGAAGGAGAAGGTAGGCGTAGGTGCAGTCAGCAGAGGACGAGTGTCGCCAAAACCCTGGGGGAGGATGGGGCTCCAGGGAAGAAGACAGCATCCCCAGGAGCCCCCAGGACCCACCAGAACAGGGTCAGAGGGGAGGGGGGGACCGCAAGGAGGCTGAAGAGCAGCCCCTGGAGGCAGGGAAGAGGCCGGGGTGAAGGGTTCCGGGAGGAGGAGGAGAGAAGGAAGGGAGGATTGAAGGATGTCCTTGACTCTGCATCAAGCGGTCACTGGAGCTCTTGGAGAACAGGGTCAAAGGTGATAGGAACAGAAGTGGAGCCCAGCCGGGCAGCAGACAGCCAGGCAGGAAGCGGGAGAGGGCACGCCCTGAGGGCAGAGTGCCCGAGCCTCCCCTCCCAGCAGCCTTCCCACACATGTGAAATCCCAAAACCAGCAAAGTGACGAGGCCTCCCAGGCCCCAGTTTGCCATCTGTAAAATGGGATGCCCTCACAGAAGATGCTACAGGCCCCTCTGAAGGGTGGCTGCCTAAGGCTCCTCTCATCCCACAGCCCCACAGAAGCCTCACCCCCATTTCCCGCCAGTGCCTTCTGGAGCCCACAGCAGCCCCAAGAGTGGAGAGATGGGGAATTCAGCCCAGAGAGGACAAGAGAGCTGGCCATGGCCACCCAGAGTGGCAGAGGCTCAGCCAGAGCCAGAGCCAGGCCTCCTGCTGCCATCTGGGTCCTGAGCTCCACTGTCTTCACACAGCACCACGTGCCCTACCCCAAGAAACTGAATTTTGGAGCTCAGAACCTCAGAACTTCCTCAGCAAGAGCCCCCGAGCTGGGCCAGGTGCCCAGGGCCCCCGGACGCCCTCACCTGTCGGGGTTGCTGCATGGCTCCTGGAAGCAGGGAGGCTGTAGCCCGTGAACCACACGCGCCTCGAATAGAAACTTGGGGGCCCAGAACCCCAGGGCTCCAGTCACAAAGGCCATGGCGGTCACTCCAAGGGTCGACCACACGAAACTCCAGCTGCAAGACGAGGTGCCCCAGCTGGAGTCGGGAGAGGGCTAGGGCTGAAGGGGCCTGTCCACTCCTCCTGGCTCCTGGGCAGTCTAGGAACTTTCCCATCTTGTCTTATTACCTTCAAGATTCCACAGGTAGCATTTGCTACCCGCTCTTTACAGATACGGAAACTGAGACTCCAAAGAAGAAGACACTCATGTTACCCCAAGCTCCAGCCTCCAGATCCTTCCTGGCAGCACCCTGAGCTCCAGCCTCCCCAAGATTTCTGAGACCCTCCCACCCACACATCTTGCCTCTTCCTCCCTCCCTCCTCTCTGCAGGACCAAATCTCCCCATCCTGAGAGGCCCCCATCCAGCATCACATTCTCCAGGAAGCTGTCTCTGCCTGCCCCATCTTCCTCTGAGTCCTCCCGACCGGTTTCTCAGCTCAGTAACAGAATTGGGTCTTGTCCATGCCCTGCCTTGCAGTGAATCACCAGGCCTGGGACCAGCAGTTGACTCCTGCCTGCCTCCCCCAGCATGGCTGGCACAGAGGATCATGCACGCCATGAGGCTTGGAGAGGTGAGTGATGAATTCCCAGCATCCTCCCAGCAACCCGGAGAAGGGGGCAAGGCTAGAGAATTCCATCCATTGAATACAAAGGACATTGAGGCTCTGAGGGCTGGGGTCACTTATGGGCAGGGCAGAGGCAAGGCTGGGGCTCATGCCATCTCCCTCCCACTCAGTCCATATTTCTGTCACATGGCAAGGTGATGGAGGCTGAGCCCTAAGGAAGGGAGAGGCACTTCGGTTGGTAAGTGCAATCTCAGAGGAAGAGGAGAGCTGTGAACACTGGGACAACCAGGGAGGGCTCCCTGGAGGTGGAGAGAGGGGGTCAGTGATGCTGGGGCAGACAAAGGGGTTTTTCTGTGCCTTGCAGGGGGTAGCAGGGACACTCACTTTTTCCCCAGGTATCTGATGTCCTCACACCAGCTGCTCCTGGAGCCTCCCGTGGCCCCCTCCCCCTGTGCCTCGGCAGCTCTGCGGGGTGGGTCTGGAACCAGCAGGATAAGCAGGATCAAGGCCATGGCCTCCAGGCAGGGCATGATCTGGGGACAAGAGGGCCCAGGAAGCTCAGGGCCACATATTATCACAGCCCAAGAGACCCCCGGGGGCAACTGGCCACAGTATCAGCCAGTGGCTGACCTCTGGGGTCCAAGCCCTGGGGGCAGTCAGGGTGACCTGATTCCTGGATGCTGGTACCCACAGAGCAGAACGTACCACTGTTTCTCAGGGCGCTGGTACCCACAGAGCAGAACGTACCACTGTTTCTCAGGGCGCTGGTATCCACAGAGCAGGATGTACCACTGTTTCTCAGCCCTTACCACTGCAGCCTTTCTGGGGAGTGGACTCTCTTTGGGACTTCAAGTAATTCCTGTCTTTCCAGTACAGACACCACTCTTTTGAGGTCAGTGGGCCTGAGATGGTTGAGAACAGGGACCCTCGCTACACTGGCCCTGCCTCCTGAGTACTTGCTGCCCCTAGAGCTGAACTTTCCCTGGCCCAGGCCTCCATCTGCCACACAGTCCTGCCCTGGCATCCTCTCCTAGCGGCCCCTCTGCTCAAACCCCAAGGACGGGGATCTCACTACCCACCTTGGGGCAGCCTTCAAACAGCTGAGACCATGAGAAGGTTTATTCAAGCCAGGTCAGACCTGCCTCCTTGAAGCCCACTCCACCCCCAAGATTCCAAATATGGCTTCAGCACTTCACACGCCAGCTCCCCGGCACTGGGCTGGCTCCGCAGAGGTCTGAGCGCAGCCTGCATTCCCACCAAGCTGCACTCCCAGGGCTGGGCTCAGCACCCTCCACTCTGGAGTTCCTTCCTCTTCAGAATGGTCCCTCTCCGTGCCCACGTTGGAAACACAAGGGCTGCAGCCCCAGCGGGGCCTGCCCGGCATCTTCCTCAGCATCCTGCTCAACTGCTGAGCGAGCCTAGCTGCCAGTCCTCAAGGGCCTACTCTACATCCTGATCCTGCGACTTGGAACTTCCATCTCTCATCTCACTGATCCTCAAGATGCCTTAGGTAGCATTTACTACCCCCGCTTTACCGACAGGCAAACTGAGGCTCTGAAGAAGAAGGTGACCTGCTTGAGACCACACAGCTGGTAAACTAAGCAGCCAGCTTTTGAGCCCAGGGCCACCACTTCCACAACCCATGCTCCCTATGAGGCCCCAAATGTCCAAAGCTGCCAATGCCTGACCACCCCCCTGCCCCCACAATGGCGCCGGGTGCTACGCCAAGTGGCTAAGGTCACCCAAGGCTGGAAAGTCCCTGCCGGTCCAGAGGGAAAGCAGAGGGAAGAAAAGGAAGCTGGACTCACTCGGAGGGCCCAGCGCCAGTTCCCAGTCAGCATCGTCACAGCCGACCCCAGCACGTAGCCCAGACCACTGCAATAGAGGGGCAAGGGCGATGGGCTGTGAGGGGAGGGAGGCGGAAGGCAGACTCCACCGCCAGCCTGACCCAGGGTGCCCCCCCATGCCCCAGGGAGCTGGCTCTCTGCAGGCTCAGAGCTGTTTCACTGAGGAAAGTAAGCCACGTGAGGCCCAGATGTCCACTGCCCTTGGTCAAGTCACCAGTGACCTCTGGCTCCTGGCCCACCCCCAGCGCCACTCTCCCCACCTATGGAAACACATACCCTCCACCCGCCTGCCCAAGGCTGGGCTCTGCTTGAGTCAGGCAAGTTCAGGAAACCTGGGTCAGAGGCCAGGGTCCTGACTGCAAATCCTGCTCTGGCCTAGCCTGTTGTGGGGTGCAGGGCCTGGCCCTAACACGCTTCCTCACCTTACCTCCCAGGGCCGGCCCCTCCCTGGGCGGGCCACACTGCCGCGTGTATGAATCTGTAGGGCACATCCTCATCACCTCTACTCCTCCCCCAGCCCATCAGCTGGTGTCACTGCCCCCGTCTACAGATGAGGAAACTGAGGCTCGGAGAGGCAGACTCACGTGGTGAGGAAGAGGGTAGCACTGGGACTCACATCCCAGCCCTCCTGGTTTGACCTCTCCTACCCACGTCCAGCCCCTGTTCTGACTCCTTTGGACCTGAGTTTACCACCTGGGGAAGCGGACCCATGGGTGATACCAACCTTCCAACGGGGATAAAGATGTAGAAGACGGCCAGCACGCGGGTGCGCTTGTCCCTCACGAAGAGGTCGCCCAGGACGGTGGGCGCGATGGTGGAGTAGCTGGCCGAGCCAGTGCCCACGATGCCCCGGGACAGGAAGAAGAGCCAAGAATACTGGGCGAGCAGGCACAAGACCACAGTGAGTTCCAGAAATCACCCATAGGGCCAGGGACCCGAGGGTTTGTCGGAGGAGCCAAGGGGACCTCGTGACATGGACCCCAGAGTAGGGAGAGGGGATCGGGGCTACAGACACCTCTCCACTCCAGGTTCCCACAGTCACACGTGTGTCCCCTGCAGCCACCACCTGCCCCCCTGCCCAGGGGAGCCCTTTTTCTGGGTCCCACCATTGTTAACCAGGCCAATTCCCCAAGACGGCAGTTGTTACCCCCAGCCCCACCCCCAGCAGAGTCGGGCAGAAATGAAGCTGGTGCGGCAGTGAGAGGTAGGAGAGAGGAGGCCTCCTGTTAAGAAAGTCCACCAGCTTGGCCAGGCGCATTGGCTCACGCCTGTAATCCCAACACTTTGGGAGGCCGAGGCGGGCAGATCACCTGAGGTCGGGAGTTTGAGACCAGCCTGGCCCATGTGGCGAAACCCTGTCTCTATTAAAAAATACAAAAATTAGCTGGGCGTGGTGGCACGCGCCTGGTATCCCAGCTACTCTGGAGGCTGACAGTAGAATCGCTTGAACTCGGGAGGCAGAGTTTGCAGTGAGTCGAGATCGTGCCATTGCACTCTAACCTGGGCAACAAGAGCGAAATTCTGTCTCCAAAAAAAAAAAAAAAAAAAAAAAAGTCCACCAGCTCTGCCCTGTGCAGACTCAGGCTGGAGACTGGAGACTGTGCTCTCACCTCCTCTCCCAGCCCTCAGTGCAATCCCTGATCCAGTCACAGCCGGGAATGGAGCAGAAGTGTCCCCACGCAGCTCTGACAGGGCTGGATCAGGGAAGAAGCAGGTGGGGAAGGGGCCTCAGGGGCCTGGGCAGGGGTATGGACACCTACCCGGGGGGAGATGAAGGAGCTAGAGAGGCCAGCTCCTGACCACAGCAAGATCCCGAAGCTCATGGTGGCCTTGCGGCTATGTCGGTCGCCCAGGTAGCCAAACACAGGTGCAGACAGCAGCAGGCAGCTGACGAAGACTGGAGGAGACACACAGGGGCAGCCTGGATCCCCCCACGACCGTGGCAGGGCAGACGGCCCAGCAGGCCCAGGGAAGGAGCCTGACTCAGATGCCACAAGCTGGCATCTTGGCAGCGGGCCCAGGGTATGAGGAAGAAAAGATAAGGTGAACCTCACAGTGCGTGGCCAACATGCAGCGCCAGCCCAGAGTGTGGAGGCCTGAATCTGGCCCCAAACCCAAAGCCCAGCTCTGCCACTTGCTCTGAGTGTCACCCCAACACTGGAGAGGTCACCATCCCCTCCCAGGATGGTGAAGGTGAGATGGGAAGTGAATGTGGAGTGTCAGGCATGGAGCAGATGCCAGTTTCCTGGCTTTACAAACACACATGACCCCTGTGAGCCTGGATATGGGGACAGGTCTGATTTTTCATTCTTGCACCTACTGGGGCAACAGGGAGCTGGGAAAGAGGGAAGTCAGCCTGGGCCTACTCCGAGCAGCAGATGAGGACACTTTAGAATGAGCACATTGGGCCGGGCACGGTGGCTCACGCCTGTAATCCCAGCACTTTGGGAGGCTGAGGCGGGCAGATTGCCTGAGCTCAGGAGTTCAAGACCAGCCTGGGCAACATAGTGAAACCCCGTCTCTACTAAAAAAAAAAGTACAAAAAAATTAGCCAGGCGTGATGGTGGGTGCCTCTACTCCCAGCTACTTGAGAGGCTGAGGCACGAGAATCGTTTGAACCTGGGAGGTGGAGGTTGCAGTGAGCCAAGATCACGCCACTGCACTCCAGCCTGGGCAACAGAGCAAGACTTGGTCTCAAAAAAAAGGAAAAATAAATAAATAAATAAAGAATAAGCACATTGACTGTGAACTAGTGATGATTCCAGGAAGCCAGGAAAGAGTTGGTTTTCCTACATAGGTAAAATGTTCCCTGGACACAGCTGCATTTATACTTTTACTTTTTGAGACAAAGTCTTACTCTGTCACCCAGGCTGGAGCACAGTGGTTCAATCTCAGCTCACTGCAGCCTCTGCCTCCCGGCCTCAAGCCATCCTCCCACCTCAGCCTCCAGAGTAGTTGAGACTACAGGCACGTACCACCACACCTGGCTAATTTTTGTAGTTTTTGTAGAGATGGGGGTTTCACCATCTTGCCCAGGCTGGTCTCGAACTCCTGGGCTCAAGGGATCCACCCACCTCGGCCTCCTAAAGTGCTGGGGTTACAGGCGTGGGCCACCACGCCTGGCCCACTGTCCATTTTTCTACTGGGCTGTTGTTTGTTAATATGTTTTGGAAATAAGTTCCCATAGTCTGTTATGTTTGTTTTAAGAATTAAAAACGCAACTTCTGGGACTAAGTTGGCTGGGTTTAAATCCTGGCTCGCCACTTTCTAGCTATGTGACCTTGGGTAGATTCCTTAACTCTTCATGTTCCCCTTTCATCAACAGTGCTATTCCTTCGTTTGTTTACTGAGAGGATTAAGTAAAATAAAGCACATAAAAGTTATCTGCATAGCTTCATGTAAATGTCCAATAAATGTTATTATTATTACTGATTGCATAATTTCAATCACCATCATACAGAAGTGTTTAGTTTTGATGTAGTCAAATTTATTAACCTTCCAGAGGGGCAAGAGTTGTTGTTTCACATCTTGTTTATGCATATCTTCTTTTTTTTTTTTTTTTTTGAGACGGAGTCTCGCTCTGTCGCCCAGGCTGGAATGCAGTGGCGCGATCTTGGCTCACTGCAAGTTCCGCCTCCCAGATTCATGCCATTCTCCTGCCTCAGCCTCCCGAGTAGCTGGGACTACAGGCGCCTGCCACCACGCCTGGCTAATTTTTTGTATTTTTAGTAGAGACGGGGTTTCACTGTGTTAGCCAGGATGGTCTCGATCTCCTGATCTCGTGATCCACCCGCCTCGGCCTCCCAAAGTGCTAGGATTACAGGCGTGAGCCACTGCGCCCGGCTGCATATCTTCTTTATCCAAGAGTTGTAAAACTATTTCCCAGCTGGGCGCAGTGGCTCACGCCTGTAATCCCAGCACTTTGGGAGGCCAAGGCGGGTGGATCACCCGAGGTCAGGAGTTTGAAACCAGCCGGGCCAACATGGTAAAATCCCATCTCTACTAAAAATACAGAAATTAGCCGAGCATGGTGGCGGGCACCTGTAATCCCAGCTACTGGGGAGGCTGAGGGAGGAGAATTGCTCGAACCCGGGAGGCAGAGGTTGCAGTGAGCCAAGATTGTGCCACTGCACTCCAGCCTGTGTGACACAGCGAGACTCTGTCTCAAAAAAAAAACAACAAACAACAACCATATATATATATATATATATATATATTTCCCCCCCCATATTCCTCACATGCAGGGATCACTTGCAGGCTGTTTTAAGTGCCTTAAACCTGCAGATGCCCTTCCCAAGGGGAAAACAGACACTCCTCATTCCCAACATCTCCTAATTCAAATCATTTCTGTGACATAGTGGGTGAAATGAATGCTCCCAGAGTTAAAAGACAGACTCTGGAGGCACACTTCCTGGATTCAAATCCCAGCTTCAGCAAGTCTCATAACTTCTCTGAGCCTCAGTTTCACCATCTGTAAAATGGACATAATAGTAAAACCTGCCTGGTGGGATTGTTGTGAAGATTAAATAAGTTGATATTTAAAGCACTTAGAATCGTGCCTGACATGTGGTAAGGGCCAAGTCAGTGTTAGTTTTAAATATTATTAATTAATGAACTCACTCCAGCAGCCTTTCTATCCCATGGGTGGGTGGAGGGAGCCTGACCACTGCCTCTTCTCACCTTCCACCCCTCTCTCTTTTTTTGTTTTTTTGAGACAGTCTCGCTCTGTGGCCCAGTCTGGAGTGGAGTGGCACAATCTCAGCTCACTGCAACCTCTGCCTTCTGGGTTCAAGTGATTCTCCTGCCTCAGCCTCCCAAGTAGCTGGGATTACAAGCACCTGCCACCATACCTGGCTAATTTTTGTATTTTTAGTAGAGACGAGGTCTCACCATGTTGGCCAGGCTGGTCTCAAACTCCCGACCTCAGGTGATCCACCCACCTCAGCCTCCCAAAGTGCTGGGATTACAGGCGTGAGCCACCATACACAGCCCAACCCCTGTATCTCTTCACCACCCTCTCCCTCAGTCATCAGTTTCCTCTTCTCAGCAACCCTGTGGACAGACAACAGGCTGGGTCTAGGGCCATAGCATGGCAACCGGAAAAGGTAAAGAGACTTACCTGAGGCCACCAGAGACCAGCCTGGTCATCAGGCCTCCAAGCCCATTGTCCTTTCCATGAAATTTTTGAGCTGCTTCTGCAAAGATGATCCTTCTCTTCACCTACTCCCAAACACACACACACACACACACACACACACACACACACACACATGCACGCACACACTTCTCCCTCCGTAGCCCAGGACTTGTAGTAATAATCTTGACCACTATGGTAAGAACCATACTATGATACTGGCCAGTGGGGTGGCTCACGCCTGTAATCTCAACACTTTGGGAGGGCAAGGCTGGTGGACCACCTGAGGTCAGGAGTTCGAAACCAGCCTGGCCAACATGGTGAGACCCCCCCGCCCCCAACCCCCACCATCTCTACTAAAAATACAAAAATTGGCCTGGCATGATGGCAGGTGCCTGTAATCCCAGCTACTTGGGATGCTGAGGCAGGAGAATCACTTGAACCCAGGAGTCAGAGGTTGCAGTGAGCCGAGATCATGCCATTGCACTCCAAACTGGGCAATAAGAGCAAAACTCCATCTCAAGAAAAAAAGGAAAAAAAAAAAGAACCAGTGAAGGGAAATGTTGACTAAACCACCATTATCTATTTAATCGAGAAGGTTGTGGGTGTTGAACCAAGATGATCTCACTTTGGCTACAGATATGGCTGGAAGATCAGCATCAGCTGCTGCCTCTTGGCCACAAGATTGAGGGGCAATTGGAAACCATGCATGTTCTAAAGCCATGATCTTCTAACTCTTGCTCACGTAACTCTTTTGTCTTTTTTTTTCTCCTTTCTGTGGAGAATGGGGTCTCACCATATTGCCCAAGCAGGTCTCGAACTCCTGGGCTCAAGCTATTCTCCCGCCTCTGCCTCCCTAACAGCTGGGATTACAGGCGTGAGCCACTGCACCCGGCTCTCATCTCACTCTTAAAGAAGTTTCTAGAACTATGTACTCCTCCACACATTTTCAGCTAACATTAAAATGTTCTTATCCCAAGTTTGAATCGTTGCCAAGGATGGGATTTCCAGCGTTGTTGTGTATTTTTTTTAACTGTATTTTCATCCAAACTCTTGGAGCTACAGGGTCGAGTTTATTCAGTTTATGGGAAATGTCTACAGCAGAATCTAAGTAATAATGCCTGTCCTCTTTTGCCAAAGCAATTAGACAGTCAAACTGATTATAAGAAAAATGTTGGCTTCATTTTCTTTCATTGAAACAAATGTGTTGACATGCATCCCTGAAACCGCTATCTCACTTTGAATTCTAATTTGTAGATAAATAGCAGACACTGCGCACAGGAACAGCTAGATAAGGCTTGGCTCCTTGCCTGTGCTTGTGGCCTGGGGCAAATCTCCCCAGCACGGTTCTCTTGATGCTCTCTGCTTTGCTCCCAAGGTCCCCCCGGGAGAAGCTGAGCATCCACGCGGGGGCCTCTGTTTGATACCCCGGAGGTTTTTACACCCAGGAGCTGCACATCCAGAATGCGCAGAGGAGTCCCTTTCTGCTTACCGTGGTAGACAGGGAATTGTACAACAGAAGGAAAGGAAGGAGAACCACAGGCCGACCACAGGCTCCCCCTCAGGCAGGTCATTTTAGGAAAAAAACATACAGGCTTGAGGATCTAGAAATAAATCAGTCTCTCAAAACTCTCTGTGTTCATGTAGCCCCTGGAAAGTGACTGTGTATCCCCAGGGATCCCTGTACTCCAGTTTGAGAGCCATGTTCTAAAGCCCTGAGGTGATGGACTGTGAGGACCCTCGGTGCCTGCTGGTTACAGCCTGGGTGTGTGCACAGGCATATCACGTGTTGTGACCATGTGTGTGCACATGTGGGTGTGTGGATATGCACACTATGGGTGTGTGTCACCATCCAGGCACCCACAAGGGAAAAGCTAATGCCTCATGACCCCAACCTCTCTGATGTTGTGATGGGATGTGTGGCTGCTCCCTGCTGCTGGGTGTCAGGCTCTCTGCGGGCCCAGAGTCCAACTGAGCCCATGCGGGCGGATGTGTCTGTGTCTGTGTCTGTCTGTTGGACTTTGTGTGTCCCAGTAGTCAGATTGTTCAGGTCTGTGAGAGGAAAGCACACATCAGGATTTCTCAAACCCCAGCAAGCCTCTGCTGCACAGCTGAGCCTCACCAACACGAAGGGAAGGAATGACCAGCTCCACAGCCAGGACCTGAGGCTCGGGGACCTCTCCCATCCCCACCTCCCCCTGCTCTCCTGCGGCACCCTACACTCAAACTACCGCGGCTGTTCCAGCCTGGGCTCTCTCCTGCTCCTGCCTAGACTGTCCCTCAGGCCCACACCCCACCCACCCTCTGTGCCAGGGGACCCAGTGGGGCTGGAGCTGGGCATAGAACATGACCCACAGAAACAGCCCACCCCAGCATGAACCCAGGGCCCCGGCTCCAGAGCCAGGGCTCCTCCTTACCAGTCTGAAGCAAACCAGCATGGTTGTCACTGATCTGGAAAACCTCCTGTATATCCAGCAGCACTCCTGCAGACAGTGGGACCGTGCTCAGGAAACGGGAGGTAGCCCTCCTGGCCTGTAAAGGCAGCTGCTCCAGGTTTGGCACAGGGCCACAGCTGACCAGCATAGCACAGGGCATGGCACCCAAGCCCACTGTTCTCTCCCCCTCTCTCCCACACATGTGTACAACCACACACACAAGAGCAGGCACACAGAGAAACGTGTGCATTTCAAACACTCAAAGAAACAAGCATCCCTTGGCCGGGCGTGGTTGCTCACGCCTGTAATCTCAGCACTTTGGGAGGCCAAGGCGGGCAGATCACCTGAGGTCAGGAGTTCGAGACCAGCCATAGTCAACGTGGTGAAACCCTGTCTCTACTAAAAATACAAAATTGGCCGGATGTGGTGCGGGCGCCTGTAATCCCAGCCACTCGGGAAGCTGAGGCAGGAGAATCGCTTGAGCCTGGGAAGTGGAGGTTGCAGTGAGCCAAGATCGCGCTATTGCACTCCAGCCTGGGCAACAAGAGCAAAGCTCCGTCTCAAAAAAAAAAAAAAGAAAGAAAGAAACAAGCATCCCAAAGGCACAGACATACACACACACACACCGCCACACAAGCACGCAACCACAGGGCTCCTTCCCTCCTCTTCATGTGGGAACACAGATATAAATAGATACAAACAGGCATACCCAGAGAAACACACCTGCAGAGGCACAAATACACACACACACACACACACACACACAGAGGAACTCACACTCACAGACATGTACACCCAGCCTCATACACCCAGACACACAGACACATGTGCAGTGAGATGTACCCATAAAGACACATCCAGAGGCCTGCCCGCGTATGCACAGGCTCTGGGCTGCCATCCACGCTGCAGTCAGAGGGGTGGCAGCCCCCTGTCGCTGCGCAGTGCACAGCCCTTTACTTAGGCCGCTGTGTAAACGGAAGTCCCTGGAGCTGTGCAGCACAGCGGCCTCACTCGTGCACAAACACTGGACATGCATAAATGAACATGTACATACAAAGACGAATGTGTCTTGGCTTGCACACATGGGCACACACAAGCCTGTTCTTCCAGAGGCACAGCAGTGGGCACCCAGCCTAATGCAGAGAGAGAAAGTGGATCTTCCAAACACGAGGGTCTGTTTCCTGATAGCCTCTTGGTGGTGTCTCAGAAAGGGTCCAGGTCTGCAGCACCTGCTCATGTCAGCCCTGCGGCTCTGGCCCTGTCATTATTATGAAGAACAATCATCACTTTCATGAGTCAAGAGGTGACTGACAGCCAGGCCCTGAGCTGTACACTCGCAGTTGTAATCCTAAAAGGGGGGGACTCTCATTGCCCCCATTCTACAGATGAGGAAACAGAGGCTCTAGCAGCCCAAGATTGCCTGTCTGAAGCTGGGGGAGCTGGGGCTCAAATCTCAGCCAGAGGCAGCCTGTCCGCACACCCAGAACCACAGAAGGGAGCAGAAGTCCCCAAGCGGTTCCCCGCAGAAACACCCACACCAAGAAAGCCCTGCGTGCGCACCTCCAAGACCTGCCCCATGCACATGAAGATCAAGGGATCAGAGGAGCAAAGCAAGAAATCTGTTTAGGGCAGGGCGCGGTGGCTCACGCCTGTAATCCCAGCACTTTGGGAGGCCGAGGCCGGCAGATCTTGAGGTCAGGAGATCAAGACCATCGTGGCTAACACAGTGAAATCCCATCTCTACTAAAAAATACAAAAAATTAGCCAGGTGTGGTGGCACAGCCCTGTAGTCCCAGCTACTCAGGAGGCTGAGGCAGGAGAATCGCTTGAACCTGGGAGGTGGAGGTTGCAGTGAGCTGAGATCGTGCCACTGCACTCCAGCCCCGGGCGACAGAGTGAGACTCCATCTCCAAAAAAAAAAAAAAAAGGAATCTTTGTTTAGACATTTAATTTGTCCCCAGTTGCCACCACAACCTGGCATACAAACTGGTATGTCTTTTCCCCCTTTTAATATTTTATGTTTTTTCAATTTAATTTTATTTCTTTTTATGAGACTGAATCTCTCATCCAGGCTGAAGTGCAATGATGCGATCTCAGCTCACTGCAACCTCTGCCTCATGGGTTCAGGCAATTCTCCTGCCTCAGCCTCCTGAGTAGCTGGGATTACAGGTATCCGCCATCACGCCTGGCTAATTTTTGTATTTTTAGTAGAGACTGGGTTTCACCATGTTGGCCAGGCTGGTCTCGAACTCCTGACCTCAGGTGATCCACCTGCCCCGGCCTCTCAAAGTCCCCCTTTTATTATTTTAAATACACAAAGAAGACAGTCATTGGAAAGAAAAAAAGTAGACAACACGGGTAAGCAAAATAAATAGCTAAATGAAAATGCTCCAAATTGTGCCCATCTTGCATTTTCAGGAATGAGGACTCATTCCCTTGTTTTATCTCCTCCTGGACTCCTCCCAGCCCCATGGTGCTCTAGAGGCAACTCAGAGCCAAGCACGCACCCAGCCTTGCTGTTACCTGTAGTCTACCACCCTGGCGCCATAAGAGCTGTTTCCTGCAAGAACATTTTAGCTGTTTACCCCCACCAGTTCCCAGATGCTCAGCACAGTTTCACTTCTCCAGGTCTCTATCCCCACAGTAACCACGGCCCCCTTTCTTGCACATACAGAGGAAGTGCTGATGGGGAAGGGACCTGGACAGGCAAGACTCAGGGTCTTAGGGCCCAGCCAGGGACCTCCAGGGCTAGCGGCAGAGATAGCGGGTCCCCAGGCTCCTGGGTTCAGGGAGCTCCGCACTGGTGATTCCTGGCTCCCATTCACCTCTTGCTCCTTCCCGCCTTTGTGCGCCCTCGGCCCATACTCCAACTCAGGTACCTCCTTAGCTTTGGCCTGATCCACTACAGCAGCCTCTGAACTGACTCCCTGGCTCATTTTGCCTCCATCAGGGCCTCAAATCCAATTATATGGCTCCCCATTGCCCAAGGCAGAAAGTCCAAGCTCCCAGTCTGGCACCCAAGAAGCTCTGCTCTCACCCCATACACCCCTTTGGGGTTTGTTTTGTGTATTTTGTTTTGCTTTGTTTTGGCTTTTTGTCTTTAGGGGTTTGAGATAAGATCTTGCTCTGTCACTCAGGCTAGAGGGCTCACTGCAGCCTCAAGCAATCCTCCCGCTTCAGCCTCTCGAGAGGCTGAAGACATCACTGTCCCTGGCTAATTTTTTAAATTTTTTGTAGAGACAAGGTTTTTCTATGTTACCCAGGCTGGTCTCGAACTCCTGACCTCAAGTGAGGAAGAGAAGCTCCTGACCTCTGAGCTGCTCAAAGACGATAACCAGGTCTGGGGATGGCTCTACAGCCCCTAGAGTTTCATGATTCCACAGCCACTCTCTGGCATGCTGAGCTGGTAACTGACAGACCGATGCCCATGTCTCAGAGATGCCTGGCGGCTGCAGGCACCCTCCTGAGCTCCCAGCCCAGCCTGTGCCTCCCCCTTGTCTGGCCGCACCTCTCTGCCTCGCAGGATTGCCATCAACCAGCCTCTATCTCTGCCCCATGAGATGGTCGTTCCTGAGTTCAGGAACTACAAGTCCGATTTCCTCCCTGGGTTCGCGGCAGCCACCAGGGGGTCCTGCCCACAGTTAGTGCTCAGCCGGTCTTGAATGAATGAGTGAGTGAATGAATGCATGACAAGAAGAGAAGAGCAAGTGGAGCCTCAATCAGCTGTTGTTGTTATTGTTGTTGTTGTTGTTTGAGACAGAGTCTCGCTCTGTCGCCCAGGCTGGAGTGCAGTGGCATGATCTCAGCTCACTGCAACCTCTGCCTCCCAGGTTCAAGCGATTGTCCTGCCTCAGCCTCCCGAGTAGCTGGGATTACAGGCGCCTGCCACCACACCCGGCTAATTTTTATGTTTTTAGTAGAGACGGGGTTTCACCACGTCGGCCAGGCTGGTCTCAAATTCCTAACCTCAGGTGATCCACCCACCTCCGCCTCCCAAAGTGCTGGGATTACAGGCGTGAGCCACCGCGCCTGGCCCCTGATCAGTCTTGAATGAATGAATGAGTGAGTGAGTGAATGAGTGACAGAAGACAGAAGCAGGTTGAGCCCTGAGGCCTGCAAGAAGGCAGGCAGGATGTTTGCGAGCAGCCTGTTGTCCTAGAAACACAGCCAGCAGAAGCTATTCTTGCCTGGCCCAGTCTATCCTGTCCTCCACCCAGAACCTCGAGGCCTCTGCCTGGAAGTCCTCCCTGCTGTCCTCACCCACCCACCCCTCACTATGTCTCTGGCCCCACCCCTACTGTGCCCTCTCTTAATTTTTAAAAATATTTATTTATTTGTTTTTATTTTTTTATTTTTTTTGAGACAGAGCCTTGCTCTGTCGCCCAGACTGGAGTGCAATGGTGGGATCTTGGCTCACTGCAACATCCACCTCCCAGGTTCAAGCAATTCTCTGCTTCAGCCTCCCCAGTAGCTGAGATTACAGGTGCCCGCTACCATGCTCAGCTAATTTTTGTAGTTTTAGTAGAGACGGGGTTTCACCATGTTGCCCAGGCTGGTCACAAACTCCTCACTTCAAGTGATCTGCCCATCTTGGCCTCCCACAGTGCTGGGATTACAGGCCTGAGCCACCGCACCCAGCCCTAAAATATTTTTAATTTTTTAAATAGAGACAGAGTCTCGGCTGGGTGCGGTGGCTCATGCCTATAATCCCAGCACTGTGGGAGGCCGAGGCAGGCGGATCACCTGAGGTCTGGAGTTCGAGACAGCCTGGCATACATGGCAAAACCCCGTCTCTACTAAAAATACAAAAACTAGCCTGGCATGGTGGCATGCACCTGTAGTCACAGCTACTCAGGAGGCAGAGATAGGAATCGCTTGAACCCGGGAGGCAGAAGTTGCAGTGAGCCAAGATTGCGCCACTGCACTCCAGCCTGGGCAACAGAGTGAGACTCCGTCTCAAGAAAAAAAAAAAGGCCGGGCGCGGTGGCTCACACCTGTAATCCCAGCACTTTGGGAGGCTGAGGTGGGCGGATCACCTGAGGTCAGGAGTTCGAGACCAGCCTGACTAACATGGGAAAACCCCGTCCCTAGTCCTCTACTCAAAATACAAAAATTAGCCAGACGTGGTGGTGCATGCCTGTAATCCCAGCTACTCGGGAGGCTGAGGCAGGAGAATCACTTGAACCCGGGAGACGGAGTTTGCAGTGAGCTGAGATTGCACAACTACACTCCAGCCTGGGCGACAGAGCGAGACTCTGTCTCAAAAAAATAAATAAATAAATAGAGACAGAGTCTCACTATGTTGTCCAGGTGGTTGCCCAAGATTGCTGGGCTCAAGCAATCTTCCTGCCTCAGCCTCCCAAAGTGCTGGAATTACAAGCGGGAGCCATCATGCCCAGCCTGTGTCCCTTCTTAGTTGAGGCTGGATTGGGAACATCAGTTGGTCCTCCCCGATTCGGGCACAGCTGAAAACCACCTCCAGAGGTGAGAACACCAGAGACGGGCCCAGGAGCAGAAAGATGGGTGATGGCTGGAAGGTCACCGTGGATCTGCAGCCCCTGGCTGGCGGGCCGAGCAGCAGGTACTGCCCAGGGTGGCCGTCCCCTCCTCACCTGCGATGATGAACCAGTTCATGTAGTTCAGGAGGTTGATGTAGCAGAGCACGGCGGCAGCCACGTAGGCCCTCCACCGGGGCAGGCTCCAGGAGGCGGGCGTGATGGGAGGGGGACACTGCCTGCCTGGCCCTGGGGACTGGCCCTGCGGCCCAGGCTCAGGGCACTCCGCTGACATCCCCCCAGCCATGCCAGCCTGCAGCTCCTGGCCTGAGACCGGCGCCGGGACGAAGCAACATCAGCTCAGCACCAAGTCACTTCCTGTGGGCTCCCAGGCTTCAAACCTCAAAGCAGCTGCCCTAACTGTTGGGCATCTTATCACAGGTTCCTCCTGAGCCCACGGCAGGCTCACCAGTGCGATTTCCCCATTGTCAGCCTCTGAGACCTGTTACGGAGGAGAAGGGCTCCTGGCACCCCCACCCTGGGGGACTGGACAACTCTGTGGTCCCCTTGATCCAGCCTGCAGCTGCAGTGGCTGCAGTGAGGAAGGGAAGCTTCCAGGGCAGGAAATGAGACGGGCCTCCCAGAGTGCTGCTTGCTGTGAGATGGTCTAGCTGCCCGTACGGGACTGTGAACCAACGCGTTGAAACTGGGGCAAATGAGGAAGGCTGGGCGTTGGCCAAGACAGCAGCATTGCACTCGACTGCCAGGCAGGACGAGCACCTACCCGGGATCTGAGGTCCTTCCCGGAGAAACAAAGGTAGCAGAAGGGGCTGCCCACAAGAAGACAGCCTGTGTGCAAAACTCATCAGTGGGGGCTAAATCTGGGGGGAAGACTTCAGTGAGGGGCAGGGTGTCAGCATGGTCACGAAGCATCTCTTGATAGATTGCTTATTAGTAACAAAAGGAAAAAGAGTAACTATACAGTAGAGGAATCAGACATCTTGACCGAGGAGTTAAAATAAATCACCTGTGAGAGGCAGGAGGTTGTCGTGTGCCTCCAGATGTGAAGGTCTTCGCAGGTCACAGCATCATCTATGCGGCATTCCAGCCGGGAAGGCACAACCGGAATCTCATCATGAGAAGACATCAGCCAGACGCGGTGGCTCACGCCTGTAATCCTGACACTGGGAGGCCAATGCAGGAGGATCATCCGAGCCCAGAAGTTTGTGACCAGCCTGGGCAACATGGGGAAACCCCATTGCTACAAAAATACTAAAAAAATAAAAAATTAAAAAAAAACATAGCCGGGTGTGGTGGTGTGCGTCTATAGTCCCAGCTACTTGGGAGGCTGAGGCAGGAAGGATTGTCTTAGCCTGGGAAGTCGAGGCTGCAGTGAGCCGTGTTCGTGCCACTGCACTCCAGGCTGGGTGACAAAGCAAGGACCCATCTCAAAAAAAAAATTTTTTTTAATTTTTAAAATGAAAAAACATCAGACAAGCCCAAATTGAGAAACACTATTTCTTTAAAGGGACTGTATATTCAAAAATGTCAGAGACATGAAAGACTAAGAAAGACTGAGGGAGCCGAGCGCGGTGGTTCATGCCTGTTATCCCAGCACTTTGGGAGGCCAAGGAGGGTGAATCACCTGAGGTCGGCAGTTTGGGATCAGCCTGACCAACATGGAGAAACCCCGTCTCTACTAAAAATACAAAATTAACTGGGCATGGTGGTGCATGCCTGTAATCCCAGCTACTCGGGAGGCTGAGGCAGGAGAATCGCTTGAACCCGGAAGGCAAATGTTGTGGTGAGCCGAGATCACGCCATTATACTCCAGCCTGGGCAACAAGAGCAAAACTGTGTCTCAAAAAAAAAAAAAAAAAAAAAAAAAAAAATTCTGAGGGACTGTTTTGGATTAAAAGAGACAAAAGAGACAAGACAGGCCGGGCGCGGTGGCTCACACCTGTAATCCCAGCACTTTGGGAGGCCGAGGCAGGCGGATCACGAGGTCAGGAGTTCGAGACCAGTCTGGCCAACATAGTGAAACCATGTCTCTACTAAAAATACACAAAAAATTAGCCGGGTGTGGTGGTGTGTGCCTGTAATCCCAGCTACTCAGGAGGCTGAGGCAGGAGAATCACATGAACCCAGGAGGCAGAGGTTGCAATGAGCCAAGATCGTGCCACTGCACTCCAGCCTGGGCGACAGAACAAGACTCTGCCTCTAAAAAAAAAAAAAAAAAAAAGACAATAAGACAATTAAGGGCAGCACAGGAACCCAACCTCGCTCCTGTACTGGATCAATTGATAAAACCGGCTCAGGAAGAAATAGCACATCAGCATCCATGAACTACGGTTATGTAAGTAAATAAGTACATATCCTTATCTGAAGTATCTAGGGGTACAGGGCCATGATGTATGCCACTCATTCTCAAACGGTTCAGGAAAAAATGTTAGATATGTATAGTAAGAAAGCAAATGGGGCAAATATTAATAACAGATGAATCTGGGTAAAGATTATAAGGGTTTCTTTGTACTATATGATAAATTTTCTATAAGTTATAAATTATGTCTAAACAAAAAGTTAAAGCATAAAATGACAAATCAATTTAAAAATGGGTGAAGAGCCGGGCATAGTGGCATGGACTTGTAGTGGCAACTACTCTGGAGGCTGAGACGGGAGGATCACTTGAGCCTAGGAGGCTGAGGCCACAGTGAGCTATAATTGTGCCAGTGTACTCCAGCTTGGGCAACAGAGTGAGACCCCACCTCTAAAGAAAAAAAAAACATCAGGGGGACAAAAATGGGCCAAGGAGTTGAATAGACATTTCTCTGAGGATACACAGGTGAACAACAAGCACATAAAAATATGTTCAGGCCAGGCACAGTAGTTCACGCCTGTAATCCCAGCACTTTAGGAGGCTTAGGTGGGTGGATCACAAGGTCAGGAGTTCAAGACCAGCCTGGCCAATATAGTGAAACTGCATATCTACTAAAAATACAAAAATTAGCCAGGCGTGCTGGCATGCGCCTGTAATCCCAGCTACTTAGGAGGCTGAGGCAGGAGAACTGCTTGAACCCGAGCGGCAGAGGTTGCGGTGAGCTGAGATCACACCACTGCACTCTAACCTGGGTGACAGAGCGAGACTCCCTCTCGGGAAAAAAAAAAAAAAAAATGTTCAACATCACAAGTCATTAGGAAAATGCAGATTGAAGCCACCATAAGATATGAGTTCATATCCACTAAGATGGCTATAATTTTAAAAAGAGAGAGAGAGGAAATAACAAACGTTGGTGGAGAGATTGAAAGCCTCATGCATTGCTGGGAATGTGAAATAAGGCAGCCACAGTGGAACAAAGTTTGGCAGTTCCTCCAAAGGTTAAACATAAAATTACCATATGGCCCTGCAATTCCAATCCTAGGTATATATCCAAAAGAACTGAAAACAGTCCAGGTGCAGTGGCTCACACCTGTAATCCCAGCACTTTGGGAGGCCGAGGCAGGTGGATCATGAAGTCAGGAGTTCAAGACCAGCCTGGCCAAGACAGTGAAACCCTGTCTCTACTAAAACTATAATAAAATTATCCAGGCACGGTGGCAGGCACCTGTAATCCCAGCTACTCGGGAGGCTGAGGCAGGAGAATCACTTGAACCCGGGTGGCAGAGATTGCAGTGAGCCTAGATTGCACCACTGCACTCCAGCCCGGCCGACAGAGTAAGACTCTGTCTCAAAAAAAAAAAAAAAAAAGAATTGAAAACAAAGACTCTTTTGGGCCTCTAATCTCAGCACTTTGGGAGGCCAAGGCAGGCGGATCACTTGAGGTCAAGAGTTCAAGGCTGGGCGCGGTGGCTCACATCTGTAATCCCAGCACTTTGGGGCTGGGGCAGGTGGATCACAAGGTCAGGAGATAGAGACCATTCTGGCTAACATGGTGAAACCCTACCTCTATTAAAAATACAACAAGTTAGCCAAGCATGGTGGTGGGCGCCTGTAGTCCCAGCTGCTCGGGAGGCTGAGGCAGGAGAATGGCATGAACCAGGGAGGCGGAGCTTGCACTGAGCAGAGATCACGCCACTGCACTCCAGCCTGGGCGACAGGGTGAGATTCCATCTCAAAAAAAAAAAAGAGTTTGAAATCAACCTGACCAACGTGGTGAAACCCCGTCTGTACTAAAAAATCCAAAAAATTTAGCAGGGCGTGGTGGCGCACACCTGTAGTCCCAGCTACTCGGGAGGCTGAGGCATGACAATTGTTTGAACCCTGGAGGGAGAGGTTGCAATGAGCCAAGATAAGACCACTGTACTCTAGCTTGGGCAACAGAGCAACTTTGTCACTTTGTCTCAAAAAAAGAAAAAAAGAAAAGAAAAGAAAACAAAGACTCAAACAAATACTTGCACATAAATGTTCATGGCAGCACTGTTCATAACAGCCAAAAGGTGGAAACAGCTTAAACACCCATATGATAAATGGGTCAAGAAAATGTGGCATAATCATACAATGGAATAGTATCCAGTCATAAAGAGGAAGGAAGTACTGATTCATGCTACAACACGGACAGACCTTAAAAACATTATGCTGGCTGGGCATGGTGGCTCACGCCTGTAATCCCAGCACTTTGGGAGGCCGAGGCAGGCAGATCACCTGAGATCAAGAGTTTGAGACCAGGCTGATCAACATGGTGAGACTCCATCTCTACTAAAAATACAAAAATAATCCGGGTGTGGTGGCACTGCACTTGTAATCCCAGCTACTCAGAAGGCTGAGGCAGGAGAATGGCTTGAATCTAGGAGGTGGAGGTTGCAGTGAGCCGAGATTGTGCCACTGCACTCCAGCCTGGGCTACAGAGTGAGACTCCGTCTCGAAAAAAAAAAAAGAAAACATTATGCTAAGTGAAAGACACCAGACACAGAAGGCCACATATTGTATGATTCCATTGATAGAAAATATCCCGCACAGGTGCCTTCCCGGAAGGGTCAGAGGCGGGCTCGGGCAAGCACTTTCAGCTTTTAAGCCCAAACAGATGAGTTGCCTGCAGTTTTGGAGGCCTTCAGAGCATTTCACTAGACCTCTGTCTGTGTCGGTCCAGTGTCTTTAGCCAAGCTTTGATTAAAGATGACTTCCTTGTTTGCTCAAGAAATTCGCCTTTCTAAAAGACATGAAGAAATAGTATCACAAAGATTAATGTTACTTCAACAAATGGAGAATAAATTGGGTGATCAACACACAGAAAAGGCATCTCAACTCCAAACTGTTGAGACTGCTTCTAAAAGGAACCTTAGTCTTTTAAAGGATATAGAAGCAGCAGAAAAGTCACTACAGACCAGGATTCACCCACTTCCACGGCCTGAGGTGGTTTCTCTTGAGACTCGTTACTGGGCATCAGTAGAAGAATATATTCCCAAATGGGAACAGTTTCTTTTAGGAAGAGCACCATATCCTTTTGCTGTTGAAAATCAAAATGAAGCAGAAAATACCATTCAAAATGAGGCACAGCGATAACTTCTTCACATGCTATTTCAAAAACCCTGTTTAATAAAGCTGAATGTTAAGGTATATGTAGGTTATTGCAGGAACTTTAGGAATTAAATATGTTCATATTCTTCCATTATCTCCTAAGTGACAGTGAAGATATGAGAATTTACTGGCAAGTCTCATGTCATCACCTACTACTATTTCAAGGTCATGAATTTGCTTTCTACCAAACCCATAGATGTGTTAAACACTAATATTAAAAGATGGACTCTTTATTAATTAAAAAAAAAAAAAAAAAAAAAAAAAAAAAAAAAAAAAAAAAAAGAAAATATCCCGCACAGGTACAGTTGCAGAAACAGAAAGTAAATGGTTCCTAGGGGCTAAGAGGAGAAGAAAATGCTTAATGGGAAGAGAGTCCCCTTGGAGAGCGATGAAAATGTTTCAAAACTAGATAGAGGTGATAGTGTCACAACACTCTGAATGTACCAAATGCCACTGAATTATATCCTTTAAAATGGTTACAATTTTAAGTAATGTAATTACCTCAATTTTTAAAAAATGTTAAAGAAGCCGGGCTTGATGGCTGGTGCCTGTAGTTTCAGCTACTTGAGAGGCAGAGGTAAGAGGATTGCTTGAGCCCAGGAGTTTGAGAACAACCTGGGCAACACAGCAAGATCCTATTTCTTTAAAAAAAAAAGTCAAAGCAAACAAACAAAAAAGTAGGAGCTTTACAGTCTGACCGGCCTGGATTCAAAATCAAATTTTGCTGTTTTCTAGTTGTGTGCCTCAGGCAAGTCTCTAACCTCTGTGAGCCTCCGAGTTCTCATTTGTTTTCTTGTTTAGAGACAGAGTCGCCCCAGGCTGGAGAGCAACGGTGCAATCTCAGCTCACTGCAACCTCCGCCTCCTGGGTTCAAGCCATTCTCCTGCCTCAGCCTCCCGAATAGCTGGGACTACTGGCACGTATTGCTATGCCCGGATAATTTTTTGTATTTTCAGTAGAGACAGAGTTTTGCCATGCTGACCAGGCTGGTCTCAAATTCCTGACTTCAGATGATCCGCCTGCCTCGGCCTCCCAAAGCGCTGGGATTACAGGCGTGAGCCACCATACCTGGATAATTGTTTGTATCTTTAGTAGAGACAGGCTTTCGTCATGCTGACCAGGCTGGTCTCGAATTCCTGACTTCAGGTGATCTGCCTGCCTTGCCCTGCCAAAGTTCTGGGATTACCGGCATGAGCCACCATGCCCGGATAATTTTTTGTATTTTTAGCAGAGACAGGCTTTTGCCATGCTGACTAGGCTGGTCTCGAACTCCTGACTTCAGGTGATCTGCCTGCCTCGGCCTCCCAAAGTGCTGGGATTAAGGCATGAGCCACTGCACCCAACCAGTATTCTCATTTGTGATAGAGAATAATAAGATGGGTTGGGCGTTGTGGTTCACGCCTGTAATCCCAGCACTTTGGGAGGCCGAGGCAGGCAGCTCACCTGAAGTAAGGAGTTCGAAACCAGTCTGGCCAACATGGTGAAACCCGTCTCTACTAAAAATACAAAAACTTAGCTGGGCGTGGTGGTGCATGCCTGTAATCCCAGCTACTCAGGAGGCTGAGGCAGGAGAATCCCTTGAACCCAGGAGGTGGAGGGTGCAGTGAGCCGAGATCGCCCCACTGTGCTCCAGCCTGGGCAACAAGAGCAAGACTCAGTCAGTCACAAAAAAAAAAAAAAAAAAAAGAGAGAGACTAATATGACGGTGTTTCAGGGGTTAACTGTGAGGATGAACTAATGTAGATACACATACTGTTTCTAACATAGAGCTTGTCATGTGACAAACACTGAGTGTATTGTTATTGTGGTGGTGATGATGACAAGGTCCTTGGCATCCACTGCTTGGTTCAGCCGCATACCATCTCGGTGACCACCCGCATGGGGTCTGCAGTTGGTGAAAGAAGGGGAAGTTCAAGATCATCCATGCGCACATGCAGGTGGTCTCGCATCCTGCTTCAGATCCTGTACTCTGCAGCTAGACTCACTGCTCACTGGCCATAGGATCTCAGGCAGATCACCCAACCTCTATCTCAATTTTCTCACCTACAAAATGGGGATGGCCAAGCACAGTGGCTCATGAATGTCATCCCATTACTTTGGGAGGCCAGGACAGGCAGATCGCTTGAGTTCAGGAGTTGGAGATCAGCCTGGGCAACATGGCGAAACCCCGTCTCTACTAAAAAATACAAAAATTAAGGCCAGGCGCGGTGGCTCACGCCTGTAATCCCAGCACTTTGGGAGACTGAGGCAGGTGGATCACCTGAGGTCAGGAGTTTGAGACCAGCCTGACCAACATGGTGAAACCCCGTCTCTACTAAAAAAAAAAATTGTTAATAAAAATACAAATACAAAAATTAGCCAAGGATGGTGGTGCATGCCTGTAATCTCAGGATCACCTGAGCCCAGGAGATCAAGACTGCAGTGAGCTGTGATCGCACCACTGCACTCCCACCTGGGCGACAGAGTAAGACTCTGTCTTGAAAGTAAATAAATATAAAACAAATAAAATGGGGATAAAAATAGTACACACCTCATGGGACTGTTGTGGCTTGAATACGATGATGTTTGAAAAGTGCCTAGAACTATGCTTGGTATGGAGGAAGTATTGTGAGTGTTAAATATAATTGGGTTTTCCCCAGCACACGTAGATGAAACTTTGTTCTCAGCCCCTGCCCTCAGAACCAAAGAGTAGTGGGCCGAGCTACATCCACAAGTGTGAGTGCATGAGGAGGAGGTGGGCACACAAGCACCCACACCCCCACTCACACACACTCATACAAACCACACAGCAGTGAGGACCTTGGCAGCCCCCACCCAGCAGCTGCTGCCCCAAACAGGACCTTTCCAGGGTCCAGCCCTCACCTTTACCCAACAAGGAAGAGACGCTGTGGTGGTTTTCAGAGCCAGTCAGGGACTAGGGAGGGGTTTGTGAGGCCAGAACTCCCAATAGTTGGGCAAGTCAGGGAGGCTGGGTGTTAGCCAGGAGTGCAGCACTAGAGTATATCCAACTGGCCAGTTGCGGTGGCTCACACCTGTAAAACCAGCTACTGGGGAGGCTGAGGTGGGAGGATGGCTTGAGGCCAAGGAGTTCGAGGCTGCAGTGAGCCATGACCATGCCACTGTACTCCAGCCTGGGTGACAGAGCAAGACCCTGTCTCCAAAAAAAGAAAAAGAAAAAAAAGACATCATGCTGAGTGAAATTACCCAGATGCAAAAGACAAATATTGATTGAATGATTCTACTTATATGACATTTACAGAATAAGTGAATTTTTAAATTAATTATTAATTTTAATTTTATTTTATTTATTTGTTTCTTTTTGAGACAGAGTCTCACCCTGTCACCCAGGCTGGAGTGTAGTGGAACGATCTCAGCTCACTGCAACCTCCACCTCCCAGGTTCAAGCGATTCTCCCGCCTCAGCCTCCTGAGTAGCTGGGATTACAGGCACGTGCCCCCCACACCCAGCTAATTTTTGCATTTTTAGTAGAGATGGGATTTTGCCATGTTGGCCAGGCTGGTCTCGAACTTCTGACTTCAGGTGATCTTCCTGCCTTGGCCTCCCAAAGTGCTGGGATTACAAGCCTGAGCCACCGCGCCCGGCCATTTATTTATTTATTTATTTATGAATGACAAGGTCTGGCTCTGTCACCCAGGCTGGAGTACAGTGGCACAATCTCAGCTCACTGCAATTTCCTTCTCCCAGGTTCAATCCATCCTCCCACCTCAGCCTCCTGAGTAGCTGGGACTACAGGCACACGCCACCATGCTGGCTAATTTTTTGCATTTTTTGTAGAGACAGGGTTTCGCCATGTTGCCAAGGCTGGTCTCAAACTCGTGAGCTCAAGCAATCTGCCCACCTCAGGCCTTTCAAGGTACTGGGATTACAGATGAGAGCCATGGCGCCTGGACTAGAATATGTGAATTTACAGAAACCAAAAGTAGAATAGAGGTTAGGAGGGACCGAATGGGGGCGAGTGAGAAATGGGGTTATTGCTTAATGGGTACAGAGTTTCAGTTGGGGATGATGAAAAAGTTTCACAGATGGAGAGTGGTGATGGTTGCACAACAATGTGAGCACATTTAATGCCTCACATTAAAAATGGTTAAATTGAGGCCAGGCGCAGTGGCTCACACCTGTAATCCCAGCACTTTGGGAGGCCGAGGCAGGCGCATCACCTGAGGTCAGGAGTTCGAGACTGGCCTGACCAAAATGAAGAAACCCTGTGTCTACTAAAAATACAAAAATTAGCCGGGCACGCTGGCTCATGCCTGTAATCCCAGCACTTTGGGAGGCAGAGGCGGGCGGATCACGAGGTCAGGAGATTGAGACCATCCTGGCTAACATGGTGAAACCCCGTCTCTACTAAAAATACAAAAACAAAATTAGCCAGGTGTGGTGGCAGGCACCTGTAGTCCCAGCTACTCAGGAGGCTGAGGCAGGAGAATGGCGTGAACCTGGGAGGCGGAGCTTGCAGTGAGCTGAGATTACGCCACTGCACTCCAGCCTGGGAGACAGTGAGACTCCGTCAAAAAAAATACAAAACACAAAATACAAAAATTAGCTGGGCGTGGTGGCATCTGCCTGTAATCCCAGCTACTTGGGAAGCTGAAGCAACAGAATCGCTTGAACTCGGGAGGCAGAGGTTGCAGTGAGCCGAGATCGTTTCACTGCACCCCAGTCAGGGCGACAGAGCAAGACTCTGTTTCAAAAAAAAAAAAAAAAAAAAAAAAGCTAAATTGTAAATTCTATATTATTTTACCACAATAAAAAAAAAGTAAATGGGGTTATTGTAATATCAAAACAGTGGCAACATTCTAGATTCCCAGCTTCAGGGGATGGTTAAATAAATTACGGTACCTCCAGGCCAGGTACGGTGGCTCACGCCTGTAATCCCAGCACTTTGGGAGGCCGAGGCAAGCAGATCACCTGAAGTCAGGAGTTCGAGACCATCCTGACCAACATGGAGAAACCCCGTCTCTACCAAAAATACAAAATTAGCTGGGCATGGTGGCGCATGCCTGTAATCCCAGTTATTTGGGAGGCTGAGGCAGGAGAATCACTTGAACCCGGGAGGCGGAGGTTGTGGTGAGCTGAGATCCTGCCATTGCACTCCAGCCTGGGTGACAAGAGTGAAACTCTGTCTCAAAAAAAAAAAAATTAAATTAATAAATAAATTATGGTACCTCCCTACAACAAGGCACCAGACAGCCCTGCACGTCATGTTAATCTATGTTGATCTGAAAGGTGTTCAGAATTTGATGGTGAAAAATAAACAAAAGCCTACAAAATCCATGTCCAGGATAATTCTATTCAGGTAAAAATAATAAAAATACATTAAAGAAAAACTTGTGAACTGGCCAGTCATAGCTTATTTGGCTGCTTTTTCAAGTGAATTCCGATACAGACGCTTATTGGAGGCCAGGCGCGGTGGCTCACCCCTGTAATCTCAGCACTTTGGGAGGCCAGGGCAGGCCGATCACCTGAGGTCAGGAGGTCGAGACCAGTCTAGCCGACATGGTGAAACCCCGTCTCTACTAAAAATACAAAAAAATAAGTTGGGCATGGTGGCGGTGCCTGTAATCCCAGCTACTTGGGTGGCTGAGGCAGGAGAATCCCTTGAACCCAGGAGGCAGAGGTTGCAGTGAGCCAAGATCGCACCATTGCACTCCAGCCAGGGCAACAAGAGCGAAACTCCATCTCAGGAAAAAAAAAAAAAAAAAAAGCTCATTTGAGATGATTTTTAGTGGAGACCCTTCCAGAGTGGCTCCCATCAGAGTTTAAATTTATGTCCCTTTTTTTAACAAAAGAAATGTCCGGCCTCACAGAATAGGAGGTGACAGGCTGGACACAGTGGTTCACACCTGTAATTCCAACAGTTTGGGAGGCCAAGGTGAGAGGACTGTTTGAACCCAGGAGTTTGAGACCAGCCTGGGCAACATAGTGAGATTCCCATCACTGCAAAAAAAAAAAAAAAAATTAGACAGCCATGGTGGTGGTGTGCCTGTAGTCCCAGCTACTCAGGAGGTTGAGGCAGGAGGATTGCAGGATTGCTTGAGCCAAGGAGGTTGAGGCTGTAGTGAGCTGTGATTGCGTCACTGTACTCCAGCCTCAGTGACAGAGCAAGACCCTTACTCAAAAAAAAAAAAAAGAAAAAGAATAGAAGGTCACAGGAAGTCACTTAGGAATCACTTATTTTTTTTGAAATGGAGCCTAGTCTCCCTCTGTCACCCAGGCTGGAGCGCAGTGGTGCGATCTCGGCTCACTGCAAGCTCCACCTCCCGGGTTCACGCCATTCTCCTGCCTCAGCCTCCTGAGTAGCTGGGACTACAGGTGCCCGCCACCACGCCCGACTAATTTTTTGTATTTTTAGTAGAGACGGGGTTTCACTGTGTTAGCCAGGATGGTCTCGATCTCCTGACCTCGTGATCTGCCCGCCTCGGCCTCCCAAAGTGCTGGGATTACAGGCGTGAGCCACTGCACCCAGCCAGGAATCACTCTTCAGAAATCCCCAGGGAGTCATCTTTTATGTGATGAATCAATAAGGATGCTTTTAGCTGCAAGTAACAGCAGAAGTAACAGCAGCCAAGCCAGGACGTTCATTCATTCTCTTGCACTGCAAATCAAGAAGTACGCAGTTTCAGGGTTGATTAACTTGGTGGTTCCATGACATCAGAAAAAACTCAGTGTTTTTCATCTTTCCTCTCTGAAATATTTATAGTGTTGGCCTTTGATTACTTAATTAATTGCTATAAAACAAATCCCCCCAGAACTCATGGCTTTAAACAACAGTAGTCATTTATCTCTTGCATTTTTCAGTGGTCAGAAATTTGGGAGCAGCTGAGATGCAGGACTATGGCTCAGGGTCTCTTGTTGCAGTGAAGGGCTGCAGTCCCCTGAAGTCTTGACTGAGGCTGGGAGCTCTGTTTCCAAGGGGCCTCACTCACATGGCTGGCAAGTTGGTGCTGCCTGCTGGCTCCTGTCTAGATGGGTCCCTCCACAGGACTGCTTGAGTATCCTCGCAGTATGGTGGCTAGTTTCCTGCAGGGGGAACAATGCATTAGGGGCCAAGGCAGAAACTGCAACATCTTTTTTTTTTTTTTTTTTTTTTTGACAGACTCTTGCTCTGTCACCCAGGATGTAGTGCACTGGCACAATTTCCACCCACTGCAATCTCCACCTCTCAGGTTCAAGGGATTCTCCCACCTCAGCCTCCTGAGTCACTGGGATTACAGGTGCATGCCACCACTCCCAGCTAGTTTTTGTATTTTTAGTAGAGACAGGGTTTCACCATGTTGGCCAGGCTGGTCTTGAACTCCTGACCTCAGGTGATCCACCTGCCTTGGCCTCTCAGAGTGCCAGAATTACAGGCATGAGCCACTGTGTCTGGCCTGCATCTTTCCTGACCTGGACTCCTAGGTCTGTACTCAGCTGTATTCCATTGGCCACACAGGCCAGTCTATGCTCTGTGCTCCCATACTCTCTTCTGCCCCTCCACGTGGAAGGGCATGAATACTAGGAGGGAAAGCTTGTGGGAGATCTTTTTTTAAAAAAGAAGATTTATGTATTTTATTCAAGCCAATTTTTTTTTTGTTTTGCTTTGTTTTTGAGATGTCGTTTTGCTCTTGTCGCCCAGGCTGGAATGCAGTGGTGCAATCTCAGCTCACTGCAACCTCCGCCTCCTGGGTTCAAGCAATTCTCCTGCCTCAGCCTCCCAAAAGTAGCTGGGATTACAGTCACTTGCCACCACGCCCGGCTAATTTTTGTATTTTTAGTAGAGACGGGGTTTCTCCATGTTGGCCAGGCTGGTCTCGAACACCTGACCTCAGGTGATACACCCACTTCAGCCTCCCAAAGTGCTGGGATTACCAGCCTGAGCCACCACGCCCTGCCACAAGATCTTCTTGCAGGCTGGCTACCACAGTCTCCATCTTGAGGCTTGTCGTCTCACATATAAGAAGTTAGGAGATTCATCCTAAAATGTGTTCATGTGTATTTATTAGGGAGGAAAATCTGTCCTAGAAATTCCCCCGCTGGCGCTCCCTCACAGCCCACTGGCCAGGTTGAGTCACACATCGGTGCCACGTCTGCAGGAGAAGCTGGGAAGGTGAGTGCCAGGGAAGTCCACCTCTGTCTCTGAGGAAGAACGGGAAAGAAAGGGGGCATGGGGTGGCCGGGCACGGTGGCTCACGCCTGTAATCCCAGCACTTTAGGAGGCCGAGACGGGCGGATCACTTGAGGCCAGGAGTTCAAAACCAGCCTGGCCAACATGGTGAAACCCCGTCTCTACTAAAAATACAAAAATTAGCCAGGCGTGGTGGCAGGCGCCAGTAATCTCAGCTACTCAGGAGGCTGAGGCAAGAGAATTGCTTGAACCCAGGAGGCAGAGGTTGCAGTGAGCCGAGATTGTGCAATCGCACTCCAGCCTGGGGAGACAAGAGCAAGACTTTGTCTCAAAAAAAAAAAAAAAAAAAAGAAAGAAAGAAAGTGGCCACGGGATAAGCAGACCATGTCTTCGCGGATGGCTAACCACCTCCCAGCCTTGATGCTTGCAGGGCTGAAACGAGCTCCTGATGTGGATTCCCAAAGAGGAAGGGAAAATTTTAGGTTCTAGATCTAGAAGGTGGCAGATGTCAGAAGCTGTCCTAACCCAGGCCTCCTGGAGCTAGGAGTCACCCTAGATGGTGGAACGTGTGCAGGAAATAGAGCCGCTGAACCCTGAGAACAGCAAGCTTGACATCTCAAGCCTGGAACCCTTCTCGCTTAGGTTAGCACCATTTCAAAAAGCATCATTACCGCCAAGTCCTGGGGACTGGTTACAACCGGGCTTCAATGGCGACACCATGTGGTCATGATGGGAAATAGCGGTCATGACCTATGCCCCACATGGTGTGGGCTCTCAAAGTTTCTGGGTGATACAGGGTGGTCTCAAGATCCTGAATGGTTTTTGTTTGTTTGTTTGTTTTTTGAGACAGGGTCTCACTCTATCAACCAGGCTAGAGTGCAGTAGCGGTGATCGCAGCTCACTGCAGCCTCTATCTCCTGGGCTCAAGCGATCCACCTGCCTCGACATCTCAAAGTGCTGGGATTACAAGCGTGAGCCACCATGCCTGGCCGTGGATTTCTTTTTAATAAGGCATACACAAGCCCGGCGTGGTGGCTCACGCCTGTAATCCCAGCACTTTGGGAGGCCGAGGAAGGTGAATCACGAGGTCAGGAGTTCGAGACCAGCCTGACCAACATGGTGAAACCACGCCTCTACCAAAAATACAAAAATTAGCTGGGCATGGTGGCACATGCCTGTAGTCCCAGCTACTTCGGAGGCTGAGGCAGGAGAATTGCTTGAACCCGGGAGGTAGAGGTTGCAATGGGGCAAGATTGCGACATTGCACTCCAGCCTGGGCGACAGAGTGAGACTCCGTCTAAAAAAATAATAATAATAAGGCATACACAAGCATGAACAATTAATTAGGAAAATGAGAGTTATTTTAGACCACGTTGTGGAACTGACCATATTTTAAAAGTATGTACATATAGCAAAACTGTGGAAGGCTATATCTCAAAGGCTTAACAGTGTACTTATCTCGGGCTCATAGAACTATAGGTAAACTTTTTTCCTTTCTTTTTTCTGTCACTACATGCCAATAATAATAATAGCAAACACTAACAGAGCACATACCATGCGCTGAGCGCCTGTGAATTGGCAATGATCATTATGCTGGCCGGGCACGGTGGCTCACACCTGGAATCACAGCACTTTGGGAGGCCGAGGCGGGTGGATTACGAGGTCAGGAGTTCGAGACCAGCCTGGCCAATATGGTGAAACCCCATCTCTACTAAAAATACAAAAATTAGCTGGGTGTGGTGGTGCGCACCTGTAGCCCCAGCTCTTCGGGAGGCTGAGGCATGAGAATCACTTGAACCCGGGAGGCAGAGGTTGCAGTGAGCTGAAATCATGCCACTGCACTCCAGCCTGGGCAACAGAGCAAGACTCCATCTCAAAAACAATAAAAAATTATCATTATGCTTACTTTTTGGCGGGGCAGGCAGACACAGGGACTCTCTCTGTCACCCAGGCTGGAGTGCAGTGTTGCAATCATAGCTCGCTGCAGCCTTGCCCTCCTCAGCTCAAGTGATCCTCCCACCTCAGCCTCCTGAGTAGCTGGGACTACAGGTGTGCAACATCACGTTTGGCTAATTTTTTATTTTTTAATTTTTTTTAGAGAGGGGGCCTCCCCATGTTGCCCAGGCTGGTCTCAAACTCCTGGGCTCAAGTAATCTTCCCATCTCGGCCTCCCAAAGTGCTGAGATTATAGGTATGAGCCACCATAACCAGCCTATACTTACTTTTTAAGTGAGGAAACTGAGACACAAAGAAGCTAAGTCACTGCCCCATGTGTCTCTGAACTCTGTGCTCCTATCCTCTCTGCTGTATTACCTCCCTGTCTTATCCGTGTATATTAATTTTTCTGCAGTGTATCACTTGAATAGTAATAATATAAGAAAAGAAAAAGCAGTGGGATGTATACCTTTCTCCCCCCCCATGACGGAGTCTCGCTCTGTCACCCAGGCTGGAGTGCAGCGGCGCGATCTAGGCTCACTGCAACCTCCACCTCCTGGGTTCAAGCAATCCCCCTGCCTCAGCCTCCAGGGTAGCTGGGATTACAGGTGCGCACCACCACACCCAACTAATTTTATATTTTTAGTAGAGACGGGGTTTCACCATGTTGGACAGGCTGGTCTCGAACTCCTGACCTTGTGATCTGCCTCCCTTGGCCTCCCAAAGTGCTGGGATTACAGGTGTGAGCCACCGCGCCCAGCCTGACGTATAGCTTTTATAATCAGAAAAAAAAAATACTGCTGGCTGGGCATGGTGGCTCAAAAATCCCAGCTTTTTGAGAGGCCGAGGTGGGAGGATTGCTTGAGCCCAAGAGTTCAAGACCAGCCTGGGCAACATAGCAAGACCTCGTCTCTACAAAAAAAATTTTTTTTTTAATTAGCCAGGCTTGGTGGCATGCACCTGTAGTCCAAGCTACTCAGGAGGCTGAGGTGAGAGAATTGCTTAAGCTCAGGAGTTTGAAGGTGCGGTGAGCCATGATCGAACCACCGTACTCCAGCCTGGGGCACAGAGTGAGACACTGTCTCTAAATAAAAGAAGAAATAAAAATAAAAAATACACCAGGTGCTGTGGCTCATGCCTGTAATCCCAGCACTTTGGGAGGCCGAAGCAGGCAGATCACCTGAGGTCACGAGTTCGAGACCAGCCTGTCCAACATGGTGAAACCCCACCTCCACTAAAAATATAAAAATGAGTGTGGGCTTGGTGGTGGGCGCCTGTAATCCCAGCTACTCAGGAGGCTGAGATAGAAGAATCACTTGAAGCCCGGAGGCAGAGGTTGCAGTGAGCCGAGATTGTGCCATTGTACTCCACCCTGGGTGACAGAGCCAGACTGTCTCAAATAAATAAATAAAATGAAATAAAAAATAATGCTTTGAAACTAAGCAAAATGTGCATATGATGTGCGCTATCCACACAGCTCCAGGGCTCAGGACTGCTGGTGCCACATGGATGTAGCTACGCCAGAAAGGTCAGGAATTTGTGCCTGCAAAGGCCCAGTTTGCCTCCTCACCTGGGCTCTCCTGATTTGACAGCAGTGTGGAAGCCCGGGTGTGGTGGCTCACGCCTGTAATCCCAGCACTTTGGGAGGCCAAGGCAGGTGGATCACAAGGTCAGGAGATCAAGACCATCCTGGCTAACACGGTGAAACCCCGTCTCTACTAAGAATACAAAAAATTAGCCGGGTGGCGCGTACCTGTAGTCCCAGCTACTTGGGAGGCTGAGGCAGGACAATGGCATGAACCCGGGAGACAGAGCTTGCAGTGAGCCGAGACTGCGCCACTGCACTCCAGCCTGGGTGACAAAGCGAGACTCTGTCTTAAAAAAAAAACACAAGACAGCAGTGTGGCAAATCTCCCCTTTCCTTTGGAATCTATAAATACAGGGACCCACAGTTATCAGGGACCTAGCTTTGGTGAGCAATGGGCCAAAACTGGGAACAGAGATTGGAATGAGAGGGCCTGGCAAACTGAGGGGATGCTGGGAAAAGAGAAGCAATGAAAGAAAGGGAAAGGGAAAGAGGAAGTGGACAGAGATAGATGAAAAGGAGGAAGAGAGTGCTCCAAACTCCCTCCATCCCCAGCTTTCTGAACTTTCAATACTCACCCCATGGGCCTGTTGATGCCACCTCCTACTAGTGCAAACTTCACGCATCACCTCCTCCAGGAAGCTGCCAGGCTTGGCTAAGCCTTTTGGCTTGGCTTATCTTTATTATGACACTTACTGCTCATCATTAGGATTTTCTGTCTCCTCCACTGGTCAGTGAGGCTCTCAAGGGAAAGGAGGCCTTTCCGCCTCCCGCTGGCCCAGGCCTTGTCAAGAGCCGGAAGACAAAACAGGTGCTCTGAATGAGTGAATAAATCTAGCTTCTCAGGCCATCAGCCTCACCAGCCTGGGAGTAATAGGCTCTGAATTTCGGCAAAGGATGCTGTGGCCTACATCAGTAAAACAGCTAGAACTGTATCCCCATTCGAAAATATGGGCTGGGTGCGGTGGCTCACGCCTGTAATCCCAGCACTTTGGAAGGCCAAGGCAGGCGGGTCACTTGAGGTCAGAAGTTTGAGACAGCCAGGCCAACATGGTGAAACCCTGTCTCTACTAAAAAATACAAAAAGTAGCCAGGTGTGATGGCATGTGCCTGTAATCCCAGCTACTTAAGAGGATGAGGTGGGAGAATCGTTTGAACCTGGGAGGCGGAGGTTGCAGTGAGCTGAGATCGTGCACTACTGCCTTCCAGCCTGGGTGGCAGAGCGAGACCGTGTCTCAAAAAAAAAAAAAAAAGAAAATCTTGCATTCGCTTGGAATAGTCTTTCAAACGCATGGCCCCTGGATGCTCTCTGTACACACAAGCATCTCTGTGGGGCAGCCAGTGTCTTGCAGGGATCCAGGGTTGTAGTGTTGACACCCGCTCTCCCTTTCCTTAGACTAAGGACCAAGGAGCAGAGGACAACCTGCACGGTGGGCCAGTGCTACAAACCGCATCACTCTGCTCTCCAGCATCAGAGGTTTGCACCAACCAAGGCTGAGGACCTCACTCTCTCTTTATTTGCGGTGAATTCTTTTTTCCAGGAGGCAACCTAGACCCCTCATGTGAATAGGCAACATCTGTTTCCCACATGTACCTAACCATAAGTGAAGGCCACGGGAGGGCACAGCTGAGACTCCAGCCTGAACCCTCACTACCAAGGAAAGAACTTGAAGACCCAGGAGACGAGCTCAGGCTCTATCCCAGCTCTGCCTCCCTATGCTCCTGGCTGCAGCTGCAACACCCATTTCACCAGACAGAAGAGGGAGTCCCTGGCCCCAGCTCCAGGTTAGACCATCTCACCACAAGCCACTGGAAAGAAAAGGCCCTTACAGCCAAGACAGCAGGCCCCCAAGAAGGCATCTGCCTCCGTCTTGACTACACTCACCTGGGAGCTAAGGAAGCAAGGCGATGTCTGTGGCCCCATAACAGGCAGCTTGAGCCAGTTGTCTATTGCCACTTAGCAAATTACCCCAAAATTTAGGGGCTTAAAACAATAATAAGAATTCTATTATTATAAAAATGATACACCTGGCCGGACGCAGTGGTTCACGCCTGTAATCCCAGCACTTTGGGAGGCCGAGGAGGGTGGATCACCTGAGGTCCTGAGTTCGAGACCAGCCTGACCAACATGGAGAAGCCTCGTCTCTACTAAAAATACAAAATTAGCTGTAGGCCTGTAATCCCAGCTACTCAGGAAGCTGAGGCAGGAGAATCACTTGAACCCAGGAGGTGGAGGTTGCAGTGAGCTGAGATCGCACCATTGTACTCCAGCCTGGGCAACAAGAGTGAAGCTCTGTCTCAAATAATAATAATAATAAAAAGATACACCACAGGCCGGGCATGGTGGCTCACGCCTATAATCCTAGCACTTTGGGAGGCTGAGGCGGGTGGATCACCTTAGGTCAGGAGTTTGAGATCAGCCTGGCCAACATGGAGAAACCCTGTCTCTACTAAAAATACAAAAAATTAGCCAGGCATGGTGGTGTGCACCTGTAATCCCAGCTACCCGGGAGGCTGAGGCAGGAGAATCGCTGGAACCCAGGAGGCAGAGCTTGCAGTGAGCTGAGATCACGCCATTGCACGCCAGCCTGGGCAACAGAGTGAGACTCCGTCTCAAAAAACAAAAACAAAAAAGAATGATACACAATGATCACGAAGGATTTATCCCTGGGATGGGGTGCCAGGTTGGTTTAATATCTGAAAGTCAATAAATGCAGTATATCACATCAATAAAATAACAAACAAGCCAGGCATGCTGGCGCACCTGTGATTCCAGCTTCTCAGGAGGCTGAGACAGGAGAATCACTTGTGCCCAGGAGGCGGAGGTTGCAGTGAGCCATGCTTGTACCAATGCACTCCAGCCTGCGTGACAGAGTGAGACTGTATTAAAAAGAAAAAAGAAAGAAAGAAAAAATCTCATGATCATTCAATAGATGGAGAAAAAGCATTTGACAAAATCCAACACCCTTTCATGATAAAACTTTCAAATTGGAATAGAAAGGAACATCCTCCACCTGATACAGGGCACCTATAAAAAACCCACAGCCAGCATCATACTTAATGATGAAAGACTGAACACTTTCTCTCCAAAGTCAGGAACAAGACAAGGATGTCTGCTCCTACCACTTCTATTCAACAGTGTACTGGAGACTCCAGCCAGGGCAATTAGGACAGAAAAAGAAATAAAAGGGTACCCAAATGGAAAAGGAAGGAGCAAATATAAGCAAGTATAATCCTGTATATAGAAAAGCCTAAGGAATCCACTAAAAGATTATTGGAACTAATAAGTGCATTCAGCAAGGCTACAAATACAAGACTGATACACAAAGATTTTATATATATATATCTCTCTTTTTTTTTTTGAGACAGAGTTTTGCTCTTATCGCCCAGGCTGGAGTGCAATGGCACGATCTCGGCTCACTGCAACCTCTGCCTCCCGGGTTCAAGCGACTCTCCTGCCTCAGCCTCCCGAGTAGCTGGGATTACAGGCACCCACCACCACGCCCGGCTAATTTTTGTATTTTTGGTAGAGACGGGGTTTCACCATGTTTGCTAGGCTGGTCTCAAACTCCCGACCTCAGGTGATTTGCCTGCCTTGGCCTCCCAGAGTGCTGAGATTACAGGTGTAGCTGGGCATGGTGGCGCAAGCCTGTAATCCCAGCTACTCAGGAGGCTGAGGCAGGAGAATCACTTGAACTCTGGAGGCAGAGGTTACAGTGAGCCAAGATCGTGTCATTGCACTCCAGCCTGGGTGGCAGAGTGAAACTCCAAATACAAAAAAAAAAAAAAAAAAAAAGAAAAGAAAGAGGCCGGGCGCGGTGGCTCACGCCTATAATCCCAGCACTTTGGGAGGCCGAGGCGGGTGGATCACGAGGTCAGGAGATGAAGACCATCCTAGCTAATACAGTGAAACCCCGTCCCCACTGAAGATACAAAAAATTAGCCGGGCATGGAGGCGGGCGCCTGTAGTCCCAGCTACTCGGGAGGCCGAGCTTGCAGTGAGCGGAGATCGCGCCACTGCACTCAAGCCTGGGAGACAGCGAGACTCCGTCTCAAAAAAAAAAAAAGAAAAAGAAAAAGAAAGAAAGAAGGAAGGAAGGAAGGAAAGAAAGAAAGAAAAAGAAAGCAAGCAAGCAAGCAAGCAAGCAAGCAAGCAAGCAAGCAAGCAAGCAGGAAGGCAGGAGAGAGAGAGAGAGAAGGGAGGGAGTGGGGAGGGAGGGAGACAGAGAGAGAGAAAGAGAGGAGAGGAAGGAAGGAAGGAAGGAAGGAAAGAAGGAAGGAAGGGAGGGAAAAAGAGAAAAAAGAAAGGAAAGGAAGGAAGGAAGAAGGAAGGGAAGAAAGAAAAAGAAAGAAAGAAAGAAGAAAGAAAGAAAGAAAAAGAAAGAAAGAAAGAAAGAAAAGAAAGAAAGAAAGAAAGAAAGAAAGAAAGAAAGAAAGAAAGAAAGAAAGAAAGAAAGAAAGAAAGAAAGAAAGAAAAAGAAAAGAGCGAGTGAGCAGGTCGGCACTGAGACTTCTCCACGGGATGCAGTGATGTGACTGGACATACTCAAGTTTCTGGCAGCCCTCAAGGCAAGTCCCAGGTCTGATGCCCAGTGGCCACCAGGTGGCGCTGAAGTCTAAGCTGAGAACCTTCACTAAAGGGGCCGTTCCGTGGCAGGGCCCAAGCGTCCACCAAGAGACGCTCCAGGAACACCTGGCTTCAGCGTATGCCTTCTAGGGGCGACCTTGAAGTGGGGCCAGGGGTCTCCAGTGACAGGCATCAGGCATAGGACCCGGGGCTGGACCCTGCGTTGTCTCTGGCCTCGGTCTTCTCATCTGTCCATAGGGTGTGGATTCGCTGTCCAGGTTCCTCCAGCTCAGACCCTTCCTCTGTGGGCAGAATCAGGGCAGGAGGAAGGAGGACGGAAAAGGGGAAGAGGCTCAACTTTCCTCCTCTCTTCTGCTCTCCAGGGCCCTTCCCTTGGGGCAGGGACATGTGGCTTCCAGGGTGTGTTCCTGGTGCCCGCACATTCAAGAACTTGCCACTGACAGGCTATAAACGTTATCATTCCGCTGTGACGAGGTGGAAACAATTGTATCCCACCGAAGTCATCTTGCAGGGCTCGGGGAACTCGTGGAAGAGGTGGGGAGGTGGGGAAATGTATCTTTTGTATCTTTTTTCTTTTTCTTTTCTTTTCTTTTTTTTTTTTTTTTGAGACGGCGTTTCGCTGTTGTTGCCCAGGCTGGAGTGCAATGGCGCGATCTTGGCTCACCACAACCTCCGCCTCCCGGGTTCAAGTGAGTCTCCTGCCTCAGCCTCCAAATAGCTGGGATTGCAGGTGCCTGCCACTACACCCTGTTAATTTTGTATTTTTAGTAGAGATGGGGTTTCTCCATGTTGGTCAGGCTGGTCTCGAACTCCCGACCTCAGGTGATCCGCCCGCCTCGGCCTCCCAAAGTGCTAGGATTACAGGCGTGAGGCACCGCGCCCAGCTAGAAATGTATTTTTTAAAACAAACAAATGTTAAAACCGTTATTAGTTCAGGGGCCAAAAAAAACAAAAAACAAAACAAAACGAAAAAAAAAACAGGCCATCAGCCATGCTTCCAGCAGGCCAGAGTTCACAGACCCTTGATATAGAGGAAAACTCATGATAAGCCACTTGGGATCTCAAGTATTCATTTAAGAGAGGAGACTCAGGGAAATATGCTGACCCGTGAAGGTCATCACTTTCCTTCCTTAATGCAAAACACACACGGACAAAAAACACGGTCCACCATCTGCTGCGCATGCGTCCGAGGGAGAGCTCTGCTTGGCCCGGAAGCCCAAGACCGCAAATCACCAGCAAGAATGCATTTTACTGCACACATCAAAGGTCGAAATGGGAAAAGTTGGCCGGGCGCGGTGGGTGGCTCACGCCTGTAATCTCAGCACTTTGGGAGGCCAAGGTGGGTGTTTCACTTGAGGTCTGGAGTTCAAGACCAGCCTGGGCAACATGGCAAAACCCTGTCTCTACTAAAAATACAAAAGTTAAGCCAGGTGCGGTGGCTTACGCCTGTAATCTCAGCACTTTGGGAGGCCAAGATGGGTGGATCACGAGGTCAAGAGTTAGAGACTAGCCTGGCCAATGCGGTGAAACCCCGTCTCTACTAAAAAAATACAAAAATTAGCTGGGCATGGTGGCACAACGCCTGCAATTCCAGCTACTCTGGAGGCTGAGGCAGGAGAATCGCTTGAACCTGGAAGGTGGAGGTTGCAATGAGCTGAGATCGCGCCACTGCACTCCAGCCTGGGCAACAGAGGGAGATTCTGTCTCAAAAATAATAATAATAATAATAACAATAATAATAATACAAAAATTAACCAGGTGTGGTGGCAGGTGCCTGTAAACCCAGCTACTCAGGAGGCTGATATGGGAGGATCGCTTGAGCCCAGGAGGTCAAGGCTGCAGTGAGCCATGAACACACTACTGCACTCCAGCCAGGTGACAGAGTGAGACCCTGTCTCAAAAATAAATAAAAATAAATTAGCTGAGCATGGTGGTACACACCTGTAGTCCCAGCTTCTCGGGAGACTGATGTGGGAGAATCCCTTGAGCCCAGGAGGTTGTTGAGGCTGCAGTGAGCTATGACACTGGGTGACAAAGCAAGATCCTATCTCAAAAAAAAAAAAAAAAAAAGTGGAAGCACCTCATATGCCCAACTGAAGAATAGATAAACAAATTGAGATGCTTCTGATGTATCCACACAGTGGAATGGGCATAAAAAGGAATGAAGTACTGCAACATGCTACCACTCGAATGAACCTTGAAAACATTAGGTGAAGTGAAAGAAGCCACTCAGAAAGGGCCAGATTTTTTTTTTTTTTTTTTTGAGACAGAGTCTTGTTCTGTCACCCAGGCTGGAGTGCAATGGCGCAACCTCAGCTCACTGCAACTTCCCAGGTTCAAGTGATTCTCCTGCCTCAGCCTCCCAAGTAGCTGGGGTTACAGGCATGCACCACGATGCCCAGCTAATTTTTGTATATTTTTTAGTAGAGACAGAGTTTCGCCATGTTAGCCAGGCTGGTCTTGAACTACTGACTTCAGGTGATCCGCCTGCCTCGGCCTCCCAAAGTGCTGGGATTACAGGCATGAGCCACTGCACACAGCCAAGGCCAGGTATTATGTGATTCCATATATATATATATATATATATATATATATATATATATATCAGCATTATTGAAATATAATGTGCGTACCAGATTCCTTTAAGGTGTACAATTCAATGTTTTTTGGCATATTCACAGATAGGTACAACCATCACCGCAATCAACTTTAAAACATTTTCAGCTGGGATCGGTGGCTCATGTCTGTAATCCCAGCACTTTGGGAGGCCGAGGCAGGTGGATCACTTGAGCTCAGGAGCTCAGGAGTTCGAGACCAGCCTAACCAACATGGCGAACCCCATCTCCACTAAAAATACAAAAATTAGCCAGGTGCATTGGCGGGTGCCTGTAGTCCCAGCTATTCAGAAGGCTGAGGCAGGAGAATCTCTTGAACCTGAGAGGCGGAGGTTGCAGTGAGCCGAGATCACGCCACTGCAATCCAGCCTGGGCAACAAAGTAAGACTCCATCTCAAAAACAAAAAAATTTCATCACCTCAAAAAAAACCCTGTGTCCATTAGCAGTCACTCTCTACCTTCCCCCAACTTTTTCTCCTTCCCTGCCCCTGGCAACGGCCAACCTACTTTCTGTGTCTGTGGGATTGCCTGTTCTGGACACTGTATATCAATGGAATTATACAATATCTGGCCTTTTAAGAGTGGCTCCTGGGTGTTTGGCTCATGCCTGTAATCCCAGCACTTTGGGAGGCCGAGGCAGGTGGATCACCTGAGGTCAGGAGTTTGAGACCAGCCTGACCAATATGGTGAAACCCCGTCTCTACTAAAAATGCAAAAATGAGCCAGGCATGGTGGCGGGCACCTGTAGTTCCAGCTACTGGGGAGGCGGAGAGAGGAGAATTGCTTGAACCTGGGAGGCAGAGGTTGCAGTGAGCCGAGATTCTGCCACTGCACTCCAGCCTGGGCCACAGAACGAGACTCCGTCTCAAAAAAAAAAAAAAAAAAAGAGTGGCTCTTTTCACTTGCCATGATGTTCTCAAGTTTCATCCATGTTACAGCATGTCAGTATGATTCCTTTTCATGGCCTAATCATATGCCACTGTGTGGATACACTGTAATTTCTTGAGCCATTCTTTGGTTGGACAGATGAGTTGCTTCCATTTTTTTGCTATTACGAATAATTGCTGCTACAAACATTCATGTCAAAGTTTTTGTGTGAGCATGTTTTCAATTTACTGGGTATATCCCTAGAAGGGGAATTGTCAGAGCAAATGGCAATTCTACATTTAACTGCTCAAGGAACTACCAGACTATTTCCCAAAGAGGCTGCACCTGTTTTGATTCCCACCAGCAGCCTGCGAGGGTTTTGATTTCTTCAGATCTTTGCAATCATTTTAAAAATTATTTCTCTTTTTTATTCTAGCCATCCTAGTGGGCGTGAATTGGTATCTTACTGTGGTTTTGATGTGCAGTTCCCTGATCATTTATGATGTTATATCTTCTTCAGAAAGAAATGTCTATTCAAGGCTGTGCACGGTGGCTCACGCCTGTAATCCCAGCGCTTTGGGAGGCCTAGGTAGGTGGATCAGGAGGTCAGGAGTTCAAGACCAGCCTGGCCAAGATGGTGAAACCCCGTCTCTACAAAAAATACAAAAATTTGCCAGACGTGGTGGCGGGCGCCTATAATCCCAGCTACTCAGGAGGCTGAGGCAGGGAATTGCTTGAACCTGGGAGATGGAGGTTGCAGTGAGCTGAGATTGTGGCACTGCACTCCAGCCTGGGTGACAGAGCGAGAGTCCATCTCAAAAAACAAACAAACAAATGTATATTCAAATATTTTGGCAATTTTTAAATTGGATTATTTAGGTTTTTATTGCTGAGTTCGAAGAGTTTTTTTTTTTTTTTTTTTCCTGAGACAGAGTCTCGCTCTGTCACCCAGACTGGAGTGCAGTGGCAAGATCTCAGTTCACTGCAACCTCTGCCTCCCGGGTTCAAGTGATTCTCATGCCTCAGCCTCCCAAGTAGCTGGGATTACAAGCACATGCCACCATGCCCAGCTAACTTTTGTAATTTTTGTAGAGATGGGGTTTCGCCATGTTTGCCAGGCTGGTCTGAAACTCCTGACCTCAGGTGATCCACCCACCTCAGCCTCTCAAAGTGCTGGGATTACAGGCATGAGCCACTGTGCCTGGCCAAGATATTTTTTAATATATATTCCAGATACACATTTCTTATCAGCTACATGACTTGCAGAAATGTTCTCCCATTCTTCTGTAGGTTGTCTTTTCATTTGATATTTGCTTTATATGTGTTGAACATATATTATTAGATAATACAACTTGAGAATTGTTTCACCTTACTTTTTTTTGAGAGAGAGAAAGATGAGGTCTCCTTATGTTGCCCAGGCTGGCCTTGAACTCTTGGCCTCAAGCAATCCTGCCTCAGCCTCCTAAGTAGCTGGGACTACAGGCGTAGTCCCAGCACCCAGCTGAGGTTACTTCAGCTTAGTAGCTTGTTCCTGTAATTATGATGTAAACACTATTGTTTTCCCTGATAACTATTTTTTGTCTTAAATACTATTTAGTTTGATATGTATATAGATACACTAGCTTTCTCTTGGTAAGTATTTTCTAGCCATTGACATTTAGCCTTCCATATCCTTGTTTGATGTGTGTCTTTTATAAACAGCATGAATCTAGACTTTTTAAAAAATCCAATCTGACAGCCAATCTGGCCAAGTTGGTGCATTTGCAATTGCCGTGACTCAGGCTAACCAGTGGCGCCTGCAATCTGCCATGGGCCAGACGGGAGGAGGGAAAGGAGCCCTCATTTGTCAGGTGTTAGTTTTGTGACACGCCTTGTGCGACGTGTCCCACAGATGGCTTTGCTCAGAGCTCATGCTGTGTTGACATAAACATCATTGCCGTTTTTTATTTATTTATTTATTCATTTATTTTGAGACGGAGTTTTGCTCTTGTTGCCCAGGCTGGAGTGCAATGGCGTGATCTTGGCTCACTGCAAACCTCCGCCTCCTGGGTTCAAGTGATTCTCCTGCCTCAGCCTCCCGAGTAGCTGGGATTACAGGCATGTGCTGCCACCCCCAGCTAATCGTTGTATTTTTAGTAGAGTCGGGGTTTTGCCGTGTTGGTCAGGCTTGTCTCGAACTGCTGACCTCAGATGATCCACCTGACTTGGCCTCCCAGAGTGCTGGAATTACAGGCATGAGCCACCCCACCCAGCCTTAATTTTTTTTTCTTTTACAGAGACAGAATCTCACTCTGTCACCTAATCCAGAGCACAGTGGCACAATCATAGCTTGCTGCAGCCTCAAACTTGTGGCCGCAAGCGATTCTCCTGCCTCAGCCTCCCAAGTAGCTGGAACTACAGGTATGTGCCAGCATGCCAGGCTAAATTCTTTAGTTGTTTTGTAGAGACAAAGTCTTGCTATGTTGCCCAGGCTAGTCTCAAACTCCTAGCCTCAAGCCATCCTCCCACTAGGCCTCCAAAAATGTTGAGATAACAGCTGTGAGTAACAGGACCAGCCTGGGGGCTGTTTCTGAAACTGAATCAGAACATCGACTTGTAAGTGGAGAATTTTTTTAATGTAATGCTTGAAAATATCCAGCCAGGCACGATGGCTCACTCCTGTAATCCCATCACTTTGGGAGGTGGAGGCTGGAACATCACTTGAACCCAAGAATTCGAGACCAGCCAGGGCAACACAATGAGACTCCCATCTCTAAAAATTAAAAATTAAGCCAGGCGCGGTGGCTCACGCCTATAATCCCAGCACTTTGGGAGGCCGAGGGAAGCAGATCACCTGAGGTGAGGAGTTCGAGACCAGCCTGACCAACATGGTGAAACCCCGTCTCTACTAAAAATACAAAAATTAGCCGGGCATGGTGGTGGGCACCTGTAATCCCAGCTACTTGGGAGGCTGAGGCAGGAGAATCGCTTGAACTCAGGAGGCGGAGGTTGCAGTGAGCCAAGGTCACATCACTGCACTCCAGCCTGGGCGACAGAGCAAGACTGTCTCAAAAAAAAAAAAAAAAAAAAATTAGACAGGCGTGGTGGTGCACGTGTGTGATTCCAGCTACTCCTCAGGAGGGCACCACTGCACCCCAACCTGAGCAACAGAGAGAGACCCTGTCTCAAAAAACACAAAAAGTCCAGGCGCAGTGGCTCATTCCTGTAATCACAGCACTTTGGGAGGCCGAGACCAGCAGATCGCCTGAAGTCAGGAGTTCCAGACCAGCCTGGACAACATGGCAAAACCCTGCCTCTACAAAAAAACAGCCCGGCATGGGCTGGGTGTGGTGGCACGAGTCTGTAATCCCAGCTACTCGGAAGGCTGAGGCAGGAGAATCAGCTTAAACCTGGGAGGTGGAGGTTGCAGTGAGCTGAGATCACACCACTGCACTCCAGCCTGGGCAACAGAGCAAGACTCTGTCTCAAAAGAAAAGCCCGACAGGCGCCTGTAATCCCAGCTACTCTGGAGGCTGAGACAGGAGAATTGCTTGAACCTGGGAGACGGCGATTACAGTAAGCCGAGATTGCGCCACTGCACTCCAACCTGGGTGACAGAGCGAAACTCCATCTCAAAACAAACAAACAAACAAACAAACAAAAACTCATAATCTAATTCTGCCCACACTTTTGTCCTGAGCTATTATTTATAAATGGCTTCTCTCTGCCTCAGCTTTTCTGAATTCCTTCCCTAATTCTGTCCCCATAAGCATGAGAACTTCTTCCAGCCTGGGTCCCACTAGTGGTCCTAGACAAACCCAGAAACCAGCTCCTGGGATGTGGTCTGGGCCTGGTCAAGGTTAATGGGACACAAGCTAATTATTGGGTGAGTGGGAATCATGGTCAAGGAGGGAGCCAAAGCCAGGGGCAGGCTATCAGTAGGAGTCAGGCCAGGGGCTGGGCAGGGAGCACAGGAGGTGGAGCCAGTGGTTCAGGAAGGGACACGGGAAACCAATGGAAGGGTCCTCCACCGCGCTGCCTGCAGGCATGGTCACTGCACAGAGGCTGTGGGAGGCCAAGGCGTGGTCTGGCCCAAGTAGATGGACATGCATCTACATGACCCCAGTGTCCACCGACAACCAGCTGACCCCATCACTCAAAAAGAATGCCACTGATTTTCTTGACCCCAAATGGCTCTGCCGCTGGGCAGAGCCCCAGGGAGACACTGAGTTCCCAGGAAGGGAACTGAAGCCAGGTACCTCCTGGGATTCCCAACTGCAACCCAACCTCTCCACCCACCTTGTCCCCTGGATTCCCTCCCCTCTCCTCCCCTCTCTTTTCTCTCCCCCAATCTCCCTGCACAGCTCACTACGCCCATTGCTGGGCTGGTCGAAGTTCTCCCAGGGGATCTGTTTGCAGCTAGACATATGTGTACCTGTGAGTGATCATGCATGCCCGTGGTGCATACACATCCTCGTGTGTGCTGTATGTGCCTATACACACCCATGTGTGCCTGTACATGCGTGCAGACACCCATGTATGCGCAGACGGGCATGTACATAGTGTATATATGCGCTGTGTGAGCCTGTGCGTGTAAGCTCCCCTGTCCCAACTCCCCAAGCCCAGATTAGCTGCCTCTATTGAGCTGACCTTGTCCTGACAGCCCCTTGGAACTGGGGGAGCTGCAGAGCCCTCCTGCCCTCACCAAGAAACCAGGAGGCCTAGAGCATCCCCACCTTCCTGGAGAAGGTAAGAGGGAGGAACAGCCTGAGCAAAGGTGAGAGAGGAGCATGTGGATCCTCTGGGGAGTGAGTGAGGGCAGAAGAAGGATATCTGGGGAAAACCTGTTTAAAGGGAAAAACAGTGAGTTAGGTTTAAGAGATGTTTTTTATATATATATATATATATTTTTTTTTTTTTGAGACATTATTTAGCTTGTCACCCAGGCTGTAGTGCAATGATACAATCTCGGCTCACTGCAACCCCCGCCTCCCGAGTTCAAGCGATCCTCCTGACTCAGCCTCCCAAGTAGCTGGAACTACAGGTACGTGCCACCACGCCCGGCTAATTTTTATATTTTTAGTAAGGACAGGATTTCACCGCATTGGCCAGGCTAGTCCCAAACTCCTGACCTCAGATAATCTGCCTGCCTCGGCCTCCTAAAGTGCTGGGATTACAGGCGTGAGCCACTGCACCCGGTCAAGAGATGTTATATTTGGAGGGTCCTTGGGACATCTATGTAGGGAGAAACTTGGAGCAAACTGAGATCTTAGAGCCTTGAAACCCAGGGCAGAGGGGAACTGACCCCAGACCCCAGCTTCAGGAGTGGACACAGAACAAGGGCCGCCCCAGCGTCTGAGACTTAGATTTGGGGAAACTCTACTGTGAGTTTCCCCAAAGTAGATCCTGCAACAAGGACTTGGTTGTGGGTAGTTTATTTGAGAGGTAATCCAAGGAAACACAAGTAAGGCAGTGGGGAAACTGAGGCAGGGAAGAAAAGCCAATGAAGCCTGGGCAATTGGTATTTAATCTTACTCTGACCCCTCTGAGGAGTTAAGACTTGAGGGGTTCACCCCAGAAGAGGAGAAGCCGGTCCGACCAGTAAGAGAACTGCAGAAACGGCTGGGCGCGGTGGCTCACACCTGTAATCCCAGCACTTTCGGAGGCCGAGGCGGGCGGATCACAAGGTCAGGAGATTGAGACCATCCTGGCTAACACGGTGAAACCCCGTCTCTACTAAAAATACAAAAAATTAGCCGGGCGTGGTGGCGGGCGCCTGTAGTCCCAGCTACTCCCGAGGCTGAGGCAAGATAATTGTTTGAACCCAGGAGGTTGCAGTGAGCCGAGATCGAGCCATTGCACTCCAGCCTGGGCGACAGAGCTAGACTCCATCTCAAAAAAAAAAAAAAAAAAAAACAGAAAACTGCAGAAACACAGCAGAGTGCGGAGCTCAGGCAGGAGGTACCCCTCTCCAGGCCTGAGGCTTCCAGAGCCTTGTCCCAAGGTACGGCACGGCTGCCTTCTCACTCACCCTTCCCACCTCTGCTCCTCCACTTGCTTTCTTAGTTAGGGGGGCCCCCTGCCAAGGCACTGGCTAGCAATGAAAATAAGCCCTTGTTCCAGCAAATGGATGAATGAGAAAAATTACCCACGCTTATGGCAGCTCCGGCGCCGTGCAGAGCTCTCGGCGCACTTCCTCTTCATTCCTGTAAGATTCTTGGCTGTGGGACGTACAGTCCCCACATGGCAGATGAAGGAAACAAGCGCTAAGAGGGCCTCTCCTCGGGCCGTCGCGGCGGCTCACGCCTGGAATCCCAGCACTTTGGGAGGCCAAGGCGGGCGGATCACGAGGTCAGGAGATCGAGACCATCCTGGCTAACACGGTGAAACCCCGTCTCTACTAAAAATACAAAAAATTAGCCGGGCGTGGTGGGGGGCGCCCGTAGTCCCAGCTATTCGGGAGGCTGAGGCAGGAGAATGGCGTGAACCCGGGAGGTGGAGCTTGCAGTGAGCCGAGATCGCACCACTGCACTCCAGCCTGGGTGACAGAGGAGGCTCCGTCTCAAAAAGACAAACAAACAAACAAACAAAAAAACAGGCCGGGCGCGGTGGCTCATGCCTGTAATCCCAGCACTTTGGCAGGCTGAGGCTGGTGGATCACAAGATCAAGAGATCGAGACCATCCTGGCCAACATGGTGAAACCCTGTCTCTATTAAAAGTATAAAAATTAGCCTGGTGTGGTGGCAGGCGCCTGTAGTCCCAGCTACTCGGGAGACTGAGGCAGGAGAATCGCTTGAGCCCGGGAGGCGGAGCTTGCAGTGAACCTAGATCATGCCTCTGCACTCCAGCCTGGGCGACAGAGCGAGACGCCGTCTCAAGAAAAATAAATAAATAAATAAAAAATAAAAAATAAAAGTACAAAAAATTAGCCGGGCGTGTTGGCAGGCGCCTGTAGTGCCAGCTACTTGGGAGGCTGAGGCGAGAATTGTGTGAACCCATGAGGTGGAGCTTGCAGTGAGCCGAGATCGCGCCACTGCACTCCAGCCTGGGCGACAGAGTGAGACTCCGTCTCAAAAAACAAAACAAAACAAAAAACAAACAAAAAAAAGAGGGGCTCTCCTGAGGACTTAACGCCCTTCACAGGGTCCACCAAAAGCTGGAAAAGCACATGGGATCCTAAGAGCGGGAGGCAGGACAGGGAGATTAGGATTCTGGGGAGCTGTGTCCCTCTATCCCAACTGCCCTGACAGCCCCAATTTTGATGACCTGGTTGTGGCCAGGAGAGGAGGCCTCACCGTTACCAGTGCTGCAGGGACTTGGGCCTCTGGGCACTAAGCCCATGCTAATGAGCTGGTTCTTTTTTTTTTCTAATGGCGCAATCTCGGCTCACTGCAACCTCCACCTCCCGGTTTCAGGCAATTCTCCTGCCTTAGTCTCCTGAGAAGCTGTGATTATAGGCGCCCGCCACCACGCCCAGCTAATTTTTGTATTTTTAGTAAAGACGAAGTTTCACCATGTTGGTTAGGCTGGTCTTGAGCTCCTGACCTCAGGTGATCCACCCACCTCAGCCTCTCAAAGTGCTGGGATTCCAGGTGTGAGCCACCACACCCAGCTCAATGAATTTTTCTGTATATATATGTGCCTGTGTGTACTAGTTTCCTGCGGTTGACATAACAAACTATCCCAAACATGGTGTCTTAAAACGAAATAAATGTGGCCGGGTGCAGTGGCTCACGCCTTTCATCCCAGCACTTTGGGAGGCTGAGGCAGGTGGATCACCTGAGGTTGGAAGTTCAAAACCAGCCTAACCAACATGGAGAAACCCCGTCTCTACTAAAAATACAAAATTAGCCGGGCGTGGTAGCTATGGAGGCTGAGGCAGGAGAATCGCTTGGTGAGCTGAGATCGCGCCATTGCACTCCAGCCTGGGCAACAAGAGTGAAACCTGGTCTCAAAAAAAAAAAAAAAACAAAACCATAAATGTATTCTCTCAAATGTTTTCTCTCCTGGGGGGCAGAAGTCTGAAGTTGGTATCGCAGGACTGAAATGGAGGTGTCAGCAGGGTCATGCTGCCCTGAAGGCTCTGCAAGTGTCCCTTCCTTGCCTCTTCCAGCTGCCGGCTGCTGGCAGTCCTTGGCTTATGTCTGCTTCGCTCCAATCTCTCTCCATCTTCACATTGCCTTCTCTCCTTCTGTCTTCTCGAATCTCCCTCTGCCTCTCTCTTATGGGACACCTGTGATTGCATTTAGATTCACCCGGATCATCCAGGATAAGCTCTCCATCTCAAGATCCTTAATTATTGCCGGGTGCGGTGGCTCACATCTGTAATCCCAGCACTTTGGGAGGCTGAGGCGGGTGGATCACGATCTCAGGAGATCCAGACCATCCTGGCTAACACAGTGAAACCCTGACTCTACTAAAAATACAAAAAAAAAATTAGCTGGGCATGGTGGTGGGCGCCTGTAGTCCCAGCTTCTCAGGAGGCTGAAGCAGGAGAATGGCATGAACCCGGGAGGCGGAGCTTGCAGTGAGCCGAGATCGTGCCACTGCACTCCAGCACGGGTGACAGAGCAAGACTCCGTCTCAAAAAAAAAAAAAAAAAAAAGATCCTTAACTATCACATCTGCAAAGACCCTTTTCCCAGATAGGGTAACATTGACAGACTCTAGAGCAGCAGTCCCCAAGCTTTGTGGCAGCAGTCCCTGTTTCGTGGAAGACATATTTTTCCATGGATGGGTGATGGGTGATGTGGGGGATGGTTTCAGGAAGATTGAAGTGCATTACATTGATTGTGTACTTTAATTCTATTATTATGACATTGTAATATATAATGAAATCATTATACTTCACCAAAATGTAGAATCAGTGGGAGCCCTAAGCTTGTTTTCCTGCATCTAGATGGTCCCATCTGGGGGTGATGGGAGACAGTGACAGATCATCAGGCATTAGGTTCTCATAAGGAGCGCGCAACCTAGATCCCTTGCGTGCACAGTTCACAATAGGGTTTGTGCTACTGTGAGAATCTAATGGCCCCAGTGATGTGACAGGAGACAGAGCTCAGGCAGAAACGTGATCGATAGGGAGCAGCTGTAAATACAGATGAAGCTTCGCTTGCTGGCCCACCACTCCACCTACTGCTGTGAGGCCTGGTTCCTAACAGGCCAGGGACTGTTAGAGGTCCCCGGCCCAGGGACTGGGGACCCCTGCTCTAGAGTTTAGGACCCAATATAGTTGGAGGCCATTATTCAGGCTACTATACAGTGTAACCACTACCCAGATCAAGATACAAAAGAATCTTTTGCCAAGTGCGGTGGCTCACACCTGTAATCCCAGCACTTTGGGATACCAAGGCAGGTGGATCGCCTGAGGTCAGGAGTTCAAGACCAGCCTGGCCAACATGGTGAAACCCCGTCTCTACTAAAAATACAAAAAAAAAAAAAATTAGCTGGGCATGGTGGTGGAAGCCTGTAATCCCAGCTACTTGGGAGGCTGAGGCAGGAGGATTGCTTGAATTCGGCAGACAGAGGTTGTGGTGAGCCAAGATCATGCCATTGCACTCTAGCCTAGATGACAAGAGTGAAACTCCATCTCAAAAACAAAAACAAAAAAGTTTCCAATTCATGAATTTTGGGGGACACACTCAGACCACAGCAAATATACTACAATTTATTTATCAATTATCCATTTCCAGTTTAGGGCTATTAAACAAAACTGCTGCAAACAGGCTGGGCGCGGTGGCTCACGCCTGTAATCCCAGCACTTTGAGAGCCTGAAGCGGGCAGATTACTTGAGCTCAGGAGTTCAAGACCAGCCTGGGCAACATGGTGAAACCCTGTCTCTACCACAAATACGAAAAAGTAGCTAGGTGTGGTGGCGCACACTTGTAGTCTCAGCTACTTTGGAGTCCAGCTACTAGGAAGCAGAGGTTGTAGTGAGCTGAGATTGCGCCATTGCACTCCAGCCTGGGCGACAGAGTTAGACCCTGTCTCAATCAATCAATTATAAACTGCTACAAATGTTCTTGCTCATATCTTTTTTATTTTTGTCCAGAAAAGTATATGTTTATTATTCAAGTAACTACAAATAGAAAGCCAGAGGGGAGCCCCAGGCTGGGGAAATAATGTCTATGTCCTCTCCAACAGAACAGGGGCAGAAGGTAGCCCCTAGATCTCCAAGGTCAACACAGGCCTCTTCTTCCCACTGTCTGCTGCAGCATCCTAGGCCAGGGCCCACCTTCCCTGCAACTGGGGGAGTCAGTAACCCAGGCTGCTGTGCCCTAGATTCCCTTCCCTGCAAAGAGAGTATCTTGGGGGAGGGGAATGTCCGCAGAACAAGTGGAGGCAATGAGGATAAATATTTGGCGCTGGCGGCAGCAGCAGCAGTAATGACCAATATCTAAGAATGCAACACTCAACAAAAAAACACCATGACTGTCCGGAGGTAATTTATACACAGAGGAAAAATGGAAGCAGACCTTAGAAGTTAGGGAAGAGCAGAAGGGGTGGCAGCGAGCAAGGCCAGCTCCTTGCTGTTAGTGTCCCATCTGAGAAAAAGGGAAACTGAGGCCTAGTGTAGAAGCAGATTGGGTTGGGTGAGTGCCCTAGCCTACCTTAGGTGGCTGCCACAGGGAACCTGGGCATCACCTAGACCTCAACTGGATCAAAGGTGACCATATCTCCATCATTGCAATAGATCCTCTGATGCCAGGGTGAAGGCAAGGTGGGCTGGGACTCCTGTGAAGAGGGGGTAGGGGACTAAACCTCCCTCCTCACTCCGCCCAGCTTCCTTCTTGGACCACAAAGGCATCACCATCCAACCTAGTGCAGGAATTTGGGCGGGTGAGGAAGAAAGGTCAGGCGCGGTGGCTCACGCCTGTAATCCCAGCACTTTGGGAGGTCGAGCAGGGCGGATCACGAGGTCAGGAGTTCAAGACCAGCCTGACCAACATAGTGAAACCCCGTCTCTGCTAAAAATACAAAAATTAGTCAGGCGTGGTGGTGCACGCCTGTAATCCCAGCTACTCAGGAGGCCGAGGCAGGAGAATCGCTTGGACCCGGGAGGCAGGGGTTGCAGTGATCCAAGATGGCGCCATTGCACTCCAGCTTGGGCGACAGAGTGAGACTCCACCACAAAAAAAAAAGGAAGGAAGGGAGCTGTGAGTCCCACGTGGTAATGGGGACACCAGTTGGTTGGGAACATCCTTGGGGCCAAGCACTCCCCTCCACTAGCCATACCTGCTGCTGCCATATGGTAGAGGGACATGTCAAAATGAGATGGGGCTTGGGCTCCTTTCAAGGCCAAGAGAGTCTTCCCAGTCACTGTATGGGGAACCAGAAGGAAGAGTGGGGAGCAAAGGGACTCCCGAACCAATAACCCACTGCCATGTCCCTACTGCCAGGACAGTGGGGGGACAGCAGGCATAGAATGTGGCTAAGTGGGCCATTAGCCTGGTCCAGGAGGCCACATGTATGTGTGGGAACTGAAACCAAAAGAACACTCCCTCTCAGCGACTGGGACCTGCAGTGGCTGGTGTGCCCTGTTCTGCATGATGATGAAGACACAGGCAAGCTGGGCGCGGTGGCTCACGCCTGTAATCCCAGAACTTTGGGAGGCCGAGGTGGGCAGATCACAAGGTCAAGAGATCGAGACCAGCCTGGCTAACACTGTGAAACCCCATCTCTACTAAAAATACAAAAATTAGCCGGGCGTGGTGGCGTGCGCCTGCAGTCCCAGCTGCTGGGGAAGCTGAGGCAGGAGAATGGTGTGAACCCAGGAGGCAGAGCTTGCAGTGAGCCGAGATTGCACCACTGCACTCCAGCCTGTGGGACAGAGCAAGACTCCATCTCAAAAAAAAAAGACGCAGGCGGAGGTTCTGGAGAGGGGTGGGTGATGCATGCTGCCCATCTTTTTTGAGATGGAGTCTCACTCTGTCACCCAGGCTGGAGTGCAGTGGCAAGATCTTGGCTCACTGCAACCTCCACCTCCCGGGTTCAAGCGATTCTTATGCCTCAGCCTCCCGAGTAGCTGGGATCACAGGCACCCACCACCATGCCCAGCTAATTTTTGTATTTTTAGTAGAGACGGGATTTCACCATGTTTGCCAGGCTGGTCACAAACTCCTGACCTCAGGTGATCCACCCACTTGGGCCTCCCAAAGTGCTGGGATTACAGGCATGAGCCACCTCGTCCGGTCCCTAAACCACTCCTAAGATCAATGCCTGAGATACTTTGCAGACCCTGCACTTGAAGGATCAGCTGGCCCCACCCAGATCAATAAACTGGTTCATCTGATCTTGTGGCCCCCACCGAGGAACTGACTCAGCACAAGAGGACGGCTCGGATTCCCTATGATTTCATCCCTAACCAATCAGCTCTCCTGGTCCACTGGCTTCCACCCACCCACCAAGTTATCCTTAAAGACTCTGCTCCCCAAATGCCTGGGGAGACTGATTTGAGTAATAACAACACTCTGGTTGGCCGGGCGTGGTGGCTCACGCCTGTAATCCCAGCACTTTGGGAGGCCGAGGTGGGTGGATCACTTGAGTTCAGGAGTTCGAGACAGGCCTGACCAACATGGTGAAACTCTGTCTCTACTAAAAATAAAAAAAAATTAGCTGAGCATGGTGGTGCACGTCTGTAATCGCAGCTACTGGGGCGGTCTGAAGCAGGAGAATCGCTTGAACCCGGGGGGCGGAGCTTGCAGTGAGCCGAGATCGCGCCACTGCACTCCAGCCTGGGCAATAAGAGCAAAAACTGTGTCACAAAAACAAACAAACAAACAAAAAAAACTCTGGTCTTCCACACAGCCGGCTTTGCGTGAATTACTCTTTCTCCATTGCAATCCCCCCGTCTTGATGAATCGGCTGTCTAGGCAGCAGGCAAGGTGGACCCATTGGGCAGTTACATAACCAGCTTTCCATTTTGCAAACAGTGTAATGATCTTTACTTAGATTTTAAAAATCCAGTTTGACAATGATTATCTGATATATTTTTTTCATGTCAAACATTTCTATCCAGCGGGAATCTTTGAACTGGATTTTTCCAACATTATCTCCCTTTGCAGCAAATTTGAAATAAAAAATTTTAACGTGTGGTCATATAAGCACGACTTCTCCTGTCTCTCTTCCCACCACCTCTGACACACACCTACACTCTCATTATTATTATTATTTTATTTATTTATTTTGAGATGGGGTTTTGCTCTTGTTGCCCAGGCTGGAGTGCACTGGTGCAATCTTGGCTCACTGCAACCTTCACCTCTCCGGTTCAAGCGATTTTCCTGCCTCAGCCTCCCGAGTAGCTGGGATTACAGGCACCAGCCACCACACCCAGCTAATTTTTGTATTTTAGTAGAGATGGGGTTTCACCATGTTGGCCAGGCTGGTCTTGAACTCCTGACCTCAAGTGATCCGCCCACCTCAGCCTCCCAGAGTGCTGAGATTACAGGCATGAGCCACCTGCCCATCCAGAACTACACTTTTAGAGAGAGCCACTCACAAGAGAAAATTGGACAAGAAAAAAAACTAAAGTTTTCAATGAAGAAACTAGAGGGTGGGGGTGGGGAGGCATATCCACAGCCTCATCTTTTTTTAAGTATTTCTGAACGATCCCCCAAGGTTCCTTTAACAGTTTCCTGGCACTCCTTAAACCCTGGTGGCCTAAGGCCGGTGCGGTGGCTCATGCCTGTAAGCACAACACCTTGGGAGGCTGAGGTGGCGGATCACCTGAGGTCAGAAGTTCGAGACCATCCTGACCAACATGGTGAAACCCCATCTCTACTAAAAATACAAAAATTAGCCGGGCATGGTGGCAGGTGTCTGTAATCCCAGCTACTCAAGAGGCTGAGGCAGGAGAATCGCTTGAACCTGGGAGGCGGAGGTTGCAGTGAGGTGAGATTGCGCCACTGCACTGCACTCCAGCCTGGGCGACAGAGTGAAACCCTGTCTCAAAAAAAAAAAAAAAAGAAAGAAAGAAAAGAAAAGAAAAGAAAAATGGCTAGGCGTGGTGGCTCACGCCTGTAATCCCGGCACTTTGGGAGGCCGAAGCGGACGCATCACAAGATCAGGAGTTTGAGACCATCCTGGCTAACACGGTGAAACCCCATCTCTATTAAAAACACACAAACACACACAAAAATTAGCCGGGCGTGGTGGCACGCACCTGTAGTCCCAGCTACTCAGGAGGCTGAGGCAAGAGAATCGCTTGAACCCGGGAGGTGGAGGTTGCAGTGAGCCAAGATTGCGCCATTGCACTCCAGCCTGGGCAACAGAGCGAGACTCTGTCTCAAAAAAAAAAACAAAAAACAAACAACCAAAAAAACCTGGTGGCCTAAAGGGCACCCCACCTCCTCCTGCTCCCTGCCCCACATGGCACGTAAAAAGGGGAAGAAAAACTCAAAAGCCCAAGTATTCAGCAGTCTCTGCCAATGGCAGATCAAAACAGAGGTAAAAGATCTGCAGCCAAACGAGATTTGATTTACATAAGTCTCATTTTGGTCATATTATCTCCAGCGTCTTACCCCACCCTGGACTCCCCCGGCAGGTGTCCCAAGCCCCTCCCCTCCAGTTTACCCCTAACCCATCTTGAGGGCCTGGGCTCCCAGTTCCCTCTCTCAAAGGATCCGTCATCTTTCAGACCCTCCCTGAGAGCAGAGACTGGTTTACACCGCCTGGAATCCAGTCCAGCAGGTGGTGTCAGCAACAGTAACCGATGGTATGTTCACCACCACTGGGGTCCTGCAGGCAGAGCTGGAACCGGCCACTGGGACCCAAGCCCTCCGTGCGCCGCCCAGACCCAAGCTCAGAGCCTGTGACTCCAGGACCCTCATCTAGAAGCTCCTGGAAGTTGGCCCAGAAGGGTCTGCCGAGCAATCACCCACCCACCTCCAGCCACGTCAAGTGGGAGCACAGGAAACGTCCCAGGGTCTGCAGAGGGATCCTACAGACCATTCTCTCTCCCATCTGCCTTCTTTTTTTGTTTGTTTGTTTTGTTTTGTTTTTTGAGACAGAGTCTCGCTCTTGTTGCCCAGGCTGGAGTGCGATGGCGCGATCTCAGCTCACTGCAACCTCCGCCTCCCGGATTGCAGCGATTCTCCTGCCTCAGCCTCCCGAGTAGCTGGGATTACAGGCATGTGCCACCACACCCGGCTAATTTTTTGTATTTTTAGTAGAGATCGGGTTTCACCATGTTGGCCAGGCTGAGCTCCTGACCTCAGGTGATCCACTTGCCTCGGTCTCCCAAAGTGCTGGGATTACAGGCGTGAGCCACCGCCCCGGCCGACATCTGCCTTCTTTGTCATTGTAATTAACTGCTGGGGATACCTTTTGTTAACGGTAGAAAGTTATGCAAATGACCGAAACTGGTATTGTTATTACTAAGAGGCGCTGGGTTTCAAAATCACTTTGAATATTCTAGCACCGAATCTTGTCTGTCCTGTGCCTGGGGGCCTGCACACACTGTCTTTTTCCTACTGTGTGAACGGCAGGGTTGAGGCCTTCCTGTTCGCGAAATGGGTGCTTTGCCAGGCTACCTGGGGTGTACATAGAACTTGAACTTTGGAATCAGACTGGCAAAGGCTGGCTGCTTCCCCTGTGCCTTGGTTACCGTTTGCCCTTACGCAAGTCACTTGGCTTCTTGGAGTCTCAGTTTTGTCATTTGTGGAAGAGGAGTGGACACCCTCTTTAGAGACAGCTGCCATGGTGACCATCTGAGAGCTGATGGAGGTAGAGTTCCTGGTGCCCTTTAGGGTGGCAGTTGTGCCGGTGCTCCAAAGGACCAGGACCAGGTGGCCGTGGCTGTCTGGAACTGCTACGGAAGAACTGGCAAGGCTGCCAGATTTCTCAAATAAAAATACATACACATGGTTCAATTTGAATTTCAAATAAGCAGCTAAATTTTGTTGTATAATTATATCCCATGCAGTATTTGGAATATACTTATACTGAAAAATTAGTCGGGCGTGATGGCTCACGCCTGTAATCCCAGCACTTTGGGAGCCCAAGGCGGGCAGATCACCTGAGGCCAGGAGTTCGAGACCAGGCTGGCAAACATGACGAAACCCTATCTCTACTGAAAATACCAAAATTGGCCTGTGTGGTGCTGCACATCTGTATTGCTACCTACTTGGGAGGCTGAGGAACGAGAATTGCTTGAACCCGGGAGGCAGAGGTTGCAGTGAGCCTTGATCGTGCCACTGCACTCCAGCCTGGGCAACAGAGTGAGACTCTGTTTCTAATAACAATAATAATAATAATAATTCCTTTTCTGAAATTAAATTTAACTAAGTGTCCTTTTTTCTTTCTTTTGTTTTCTTTTCTTTTTTTTTTTTTTTTGAGACAGGGTTTCACCCTGTCACCCAGGCTGGAGTGCAGTGGTATAATCATGGTTCACTGCAGCCTCGACCTCCTGGGGTCAGGTGATCCTCCCACCTCATCCTCCCAAGTAGGTAGGACTACAGGTGCAAGCCACCATTCCCAGCTATATATATATTTTTTAATTTTTGGTAGAGATGGGGTTTCGCTGTGTTGTCCAGGCTGGTAACTGAGTGTTACTGTATTTTATCTGGCTATCCTAAGAAAAGAGATTAAAGTGCTTAGAATGGGGGTTCTTGCTGCCCCTGAGAGATATCTTCATTTGAGATTGGGAACTGTGGGAGAGAGAGGGCAAGAGCCACTGGAAGAAACACGGGCCAGGGAGGCTGAGGCAGGAGAATCCCTTAAACCTGAGAGGCGGAGGTTACAGTGAGCTGAGATCACACCACTGCACTCCAGCCTGGGTGTCAGAGTGAGACTCTGTCTCAAAGAAAGAAAGAGAGAGAGAGAGAAAGAGAGAGAGAGAGAGAGAAAGAAAGAAAAAGAAAGAAAAGAAAGAAAAGAAAGAAAGAAAGGAAGGAAGGAAGAAAGAAAGGAAGGAAGGAAGAAAGACAGGAAGGAAGGAAAGAAGGAAGGAAGGCAGATGGGCCAAAGGAGGAGAAGGATCTAGAATACCAAGGCCTGGAGAGGGCAATGACCTCCTGGCCTGGTTCCCTACCTGCTGATCACAAGCCAGCAGCAAACACACTCTGGAAGCCTGGATGGGGGCTAGGCTTAGCTGGACCCAGCTCTCCAGCCTCCAGCCTACATACTACCTCCTCCATCAGTCAGGAGCCCGCTCCCCAACCCACCCATCCCTGAGCCAAGAGACAGCATGGAAGGAGCTACACCAAGGTGGGAAACCTGGAGCAAAGCTAGCTCTGTGTTAGCCTCCAAGGAACCAGATTGCAGGAAGCCACGAGCAGGACACACCTCAGAGGTAGTTTAACTTGCTGTGGCCAGACTGGCCACATTCACATCCTGGGTTGGACATGTGACTACGCCATTCCTTTAGCCTCTGGGAGGACATTCATCCAACAAACATTTCTTCATGTCCTTTGTCCATCCCACAAACAACCTCCAACTCACCCACCATCCCCGCGAAACTCTCCCCCCTCTCCCAGAGGTCACCTGTCTGCTTCTCTCCCTCTTCTACCTCATCCCATTGTCCACAGTGGGGCCACCTATCAGGATCTCTGGGTCCATCCCGCTGCTCGGCTCACTCATTTCACTCTCCTGACCTGCGGCAGCCTCCTCCCCACTCCGCATCGGTTCCAGCTCAGTTCCAATAAAAGCAGGTCTCATCTTGCCATTCCCCTGCTGCAAATCTGCCCGTTTTGCATTGGAGGGTAAGTCCCAGCCCTCAGGGAGAGAAAAGCAGGACAAACCAGGATGTCGGAGTAAAACATGCCTCTTCCAGTCTCCCCAGATAAATGTTACTCATCCCAGGTGAGGGGCTGCGGGAGACAGCTCCTGGGAGGGCCGAGGGTCCAGGCTGCCAGGCCATCTCATCTGCAGGGTGGGGAGTAGAGACACAGAGCCTCAGCCTGGGGCCAGGGCCGAAGCCCACTCCACCTACAGACTGGCCTCTGGGTTTCTATCGCAGAGGCTCAATCTGGTTTTTTTTGGGACGGAGTTTCACTCTTGTTGCCCAGGCTAAGGTGCAGTGACTTGATCTCAGCTCACTGCAACCTTCACCTCCCCAGTTCAAGCGATTCTCCTGCCTCAGCCTCCTGAGTAGCTGGGATTATAGGCGTGTACCACCATGCCCGGCTAATTTTGTATTTTTAGTAGAGATGGGGTTTCACCGTGTTGGTCAGGCTGGTTTCAAACCCCTGAACTCAGGTGATGCACCTGCCTCGGCCTTCCAAAGTGCTAGGATTACAGGTGTGAGCCACTGCACCTGGCCAATCTTATTCATAATATGAAAAAATGTATATTAAGGGGGAGGGGGAGGTTTTATTTATTATTATTATTATTATTATTATTATTTGAGACAGAGTTTTGCCTTTGTTGTCCAGGCTGGAGTGCAATGCAATGGTGCGATCTTGGGTCACCACAACCTCCACCTCCCAGGTTCTTCAAGCGATTCTCCTGCCTCAGCCTCCGGAGTAGCTGGGGTTATAGGCATGTGCCACCACACCTGGCTAATTTTGTATTTTTAGTAGAGACGGGGTTTCTCCATGTCGGTCAGACTGGTCTCAAACTCCCGACCTCAGGTGATCTGCCTGCCTTGGCCTCCCAAAGTGCTAGGATTACAGGTGTGAGCCACTGTGCCCGGCCTCTTATTTATTTATTTATTTATTTATTTATTTATTTATTTATTTTGAGATGGAGTCTTGCTCTGTCGCGCAGCCTGGAGTGCAGAGGCGCGATCTTGGCTCACTGCAACCTCTGCCTCCCGGGTTCAAGCAATTTTTGCCTCAGCCTCCCAGTAGCTGGGATTACAGGCACCCACCACCATGCCCGGCTAATTTTTGTATTTTTAGCAGAGTTGGGGTTTCACCATCTTGGCCAGGCTGGTCTTGAAGTCCTGACCTCATGATCCACCCTCTTAATTTTTGTATTTTTAGTAGAGATGGGGTTTCACCAAGTTGCCCAGGCTCGTCTTGAACTCCTTACCTCAGGTGATCCGCCTGCCTCAGCCTCCCGAAGTTCTGGGATTACAGGGGTGAGCCACTGCTCCCACCTGGGGGATGTTTTTAAAATGTACATTAAAACTATGAGAAAGAACATTCCACTTATCAGATTGGCAAAACAAACAAAACAAAATCACTCAAGTGGGTGAAGGTGTCTGTTCTTTGTTTTTTGTTTGTTTGTTTGCTTGAGACAGGTCTCCTTCTGTCACCCAGGCTGGAGTGCAGTGGCACGATCATGGCTCACTGTAGCCTGAACTTTCTGTGCTCCAGAGATCCTCCTACCTCAGCCTCCCGGGTAGCTGGGTAGCAGGGACCACAGGCGCGCACCCACCACGCCCAGCTAATTTTTGTATTTTTTTGTATCGATGTGGTTTTGCCATGTTGCCCAGGCTGGGGATGAAGGTGTCTGAAACAGGCACTGCCAACACCCTGTTTGTTGGTGGGAAAGTTAATTGGTACAACCCCTTTATGGGGCAAACTGGTAATATCTATCAAAAAATGAAATACACAAACTCTTTGTTCCAGTAATCCCACTTTCAGAAATTTACGCTACAGGTACACAGGTAACCCAAGATATATATAATATGCACCAGGACAGTCATTGCAGCATTGTTTTGTTTCTTTTTTTTCTCTTTTTTTGAGACAGAGTTTCACTTTTGTTGCCCAGGCTGGAGTGCAATGGCGCGATCTGCAACCTCTGCCTCCCGGGTTCAAGCGATTCTCCTGCCTCAGCCTCCCGAGTAGCTGCGATTACAGGCATGCGCCACCACACCTGGCTAATATTTTTTTGTATTTTTAGTAGAGACGGGGTTTCTCCATGTTGGTTAGGCTGGTCTCGAACTCCTGACCTCAGGTGATCCGTCCACTTCAGCCTCCCTAAGTGCTGGGATTACAGACGTGAGCCACCGCTCCTGGCTGCAGCATTGTTTTTTTTTTTTGTTTCTGTTTTTGTTTTTTGTTTGTTTTTTTTTTTGAGGCAGAGTCTCACTCTGTCGCCCAGGCTGGAGCGCAGTGGTGCGATCTCAGCTCACTGTAAGCTCCGCCTCCCAGGTTCATGCCATTCTCCTGCAGCATTGTTTTCATAGCTAAAGTTTGGAACTCCATGGCAGCTGGTTAAATAAATTATGCCACAACCATCTAATTAAATATTATGTACTATTACAAAGAATGAGGCAACTAGGTACTAAAATTAAGTCATCTTAGTTAAGATGTACTATATGCAAAAGTAAAGTGCCAAACAGTAAATATAGCATGTAAAGTTGGTGATTTAAAAACACGTAGGGGGCCAGGCATGGTGGTTCATGCCTGTAGTCCCAGCAGATCATGAGGTCAGGAGTTCGAGACCAGCCTGGCCAATATGGTGAAACCTCGTCTATACTAAAAATACAAAAATATTAACCGGGCATTGTGGCATGTGCCTGTAGTCCCAGCTACTCAGGAGGCTGAGTCAGAAGAATCACTGGTACCCAGGAGGAGGAGGTTGCAGTGAGCCATCATGCCACTGCACTCCAGCTTGGGCAACAGAGTAAGACTCCGTCTTAAAAAAACAAACAAACAAACAAACACAAAAAGCATGTGACTGGGCACGGTGGCTCACACCTGTAATCCCACCACTTTGGGAGGCAGAAGCGGGTGGATTGCTTGGGCTTAGGAGTTTGAGACCAGCCTGGGCAACATGGTGAAATGCTGTCTCTGAAAAAAAAAAAAATTAGCCAGATGTGGTGGTGTACACCTGTAGTCCCAGCCACTTGGGAGGCTGAGGTGGAAGGATCGCTTGAGCTCAGGAGGTGGAGGTTGCAGTGAGCCGAGACTCCAACCTGGGTAATAGAGCAAGATTCTGTCTCAAAAAAAAAAAAAAATCTCTATATATAGGCTGGGCGTGGTGGCTTATGCCTGTAATTCCAGCACTTTGGGAGGCTGAGGCGGGTGGATCATGAGGTCAAGAGATGGAGACCATCCTGGCCAACATGGTGAAACCCTGTCTCTACTAAAAATGCAAAAATTAGCTGGGCATGGTGGCGCATGCCTGTAGTCCTAGCTACTTGGGAGGCTGAGGCAGGAGAATCGCCTGAACCCAGGAGGCAGAGGTTGCAGTGAGCCGAGATCGAGCCACTGCACTCTGGCCTGGTGACAGAGCGAGACTTTGTCTCAAAAAAAATTATACACACACACACACACACACACACACACACACACACACACACACGTATATGTTACATATGTAGAAAATATCTCTAGAAAGATAAATAAGAAAGAGGTAACAACAGTGGGTGTCCTAGGGTGAAGTACTATGAGACCAGGGGTAGCAGTGAGAGGCAGACTGACTTTTTGGTGCCTTTTGACTGTTATGCATGTATTTCATACATATACATGAAATATGTATTTCATATTTTGTATGTAAAAAGTATATATGCATATGTAAATAATTTTAAAAGCAAGCAACTTTTCTCCCGCAGTGTTCCACTAGAGAAGATGATGAATATATTAAATAGCTGCATGGCCCTGGGCCAGGACCTCCCTCTCGCTGGGCCTCAGTTTCTCATTTAGACAATGGGAGTTTTGGATCAGGAGACTATTCCTACACTCTTCCTAAATCTTACTTCTAATCAGCCAAATGAACACTGCTGCAGTGACCATAAGATAACATTTGGCTGGGCGTGTGGCTCACACCTGTAATCCCAGCACTTTGGGAGGCTGAGGCAGGCAGATCACCTGAGGTCAGGAGTTCGAGACCAGCCTGGCCAACATGGTGAAACCTCGTCTCTACTAAAAATACAAAAATTATTCGGGTATGGTGGCATGCTTGTAATCCCAGCCACTCAGGAGGCTGAGGCAGGAGAATCACTTGAACTCAGGAGGTGGAGTTTGCAGTGAGCCGAGATTTCACCACTGCACTCTAGCCTGGGCGACAGATCCAGACTCCACCTGCAAAAAAAAAAAAAAAAAAAAAAAAGCCAGGCGCGGTGGCTCACACCTGTAATCCTAGCACTTTGGGAGGCCGTGGCAGGCAGATTGCCTGAGCTCAGGAGTTCAGACCAGCCTGGGCAACACGGTGAAACCCCGTTTCTACTAATACAAAAAAAAATTAGCTGGGCATGGCGGTGTGCGCCTGTAATCCCAGCTACTCCGGAGGCTGAGGCGGAATTGCTTGAACCCAGGAGGCAGAGGTTGCAGTGAGCAGAGATTGCGCCACTGCACTCTAGCCTGGTGACAGAGCGAGACTCCGTCTAAAAAAAAAAAAAAAAAAAAAAAGATAATATTTGATGGCATGCAGGGGGGATAATATAAAATGACATTATTGAAACCAGGATGCAATGCCCATCACCTGAGGGACAGGGTCATTTCTCTAGCCCCGAGCAGGTGCCCAAAGGCAAAGCTGCATCTGCCTGGACTGGTGAAGCCTGCCTGGGCCCTGCTAGCTCCTGTGGAGGTCAGCTCCCCAGGCCTTGGCAGCTTCTCCTGCCTCTGCCCACTGAGGCCCTAGGCTGGCCCAGGGGTGGAGCTGAAGCCTGGCCTGTCTCTGGCTTCCTCCTTACTCTATCAGGCTCTGCCTAGTTTATCTGTCTGCCTGGACTCTCCTCACTGCCTTCTTTTGCCCATTCAAAGGAGGTAGCTCTTGCACCATGCTAAAGGTGGGATCCTACCCAGCTCCTTTCCTGAGCCAGGTCTATGCGGGTGGCTAGGAGAGCCGAGATGCCCGACCACAGCAATCTGAGGCCTCAGAGTACACAGAAGACCCAGCCTCAGCAGGAAGCCACCTTGTTCCAAAGTACTGGGTCTTCCTCTTAATACAGTACTGGGCCTTTCTCTTAATATTTGAAGCCAAAGGAAAAATACATGGGAATCAGAGGAGTCAAAACTGGACACATTTCCTGCTCCTCATTCCCCCTTCTTTTTGTCCTAAGTTTGGAATCAGGACTTGAGTTCCTGTCCTAAATTAGCCCTGGCTCCCTGAAGAAGTCACTCCCCTTCTTGGGGTCTCATCTGCAAGAAGAGGGGCTTGGGCCCAGACAGCTACATATTAACAGGTGTCCCCAGGTGGTTCCAATGCAGCTTGTCAGTGACAGGATTTTTTTTTTTTTTTTTTCCAGACGGAGTCTCACTCTTTCGCCAGGCTGGAGTGCAGTGGCATGATCTCGGCTCACTGCAACCTCCACCTCCCAGGTTCAAGCAATTCTCCTGCCTCAGCCTCCTGAGTAGCTGGGATTACAGGCATGCACCACCACGCCCAGCTAATTTTGTTTTTGTGTTTTTAGTAGAGACGGGGTTTCACTGTGTTAGCTAGGATGGTCTTGATCTTCTGACCTTGTGATCCGCCCGCCTCAGCCTCCCAAAGTACTGGGATTGCAGACGTGAGCCACCGTGCCCAGCCTCTAGTGACAGGCTTTAAGAAGCAGCTGCGGCCCTGCACGGTGGCTCACGCCTGTAATCTCAGCACTTTGGGAGACTGAGGCAGGCGGATCACTTAAGGTCAGGAGTTCAAGACCAGCCTGGCCAACACGGTGAAACCCTGTCTCTATTAAAAATACAAAAATTAGCCGGGCGTAGTGGTGGCCACCTGTAATCCCAGCTACTGTGAAGGCTGAGGCAGGAGAATTGCTTGAACCCGGGAGGCGGAGGTTGCAATGAGCTAAGATCATGCCATTGTGCTCCAGCCTGGGCAACAGAGAGACTCTGTCTCAAAAAAAAAAAAGATAAAGGGCAAAAGGGCAAACCCAGTGGGTTGCAACAACTGGAATGAATCTTAAAATAATTATGCCAGCTTGGGCAACATAGTCAGACCCCTGTCTCTACAAAACATTTCAAAATTAGCCAGGTGTGGTGGTATGTGCTGGTAGTCCCAGCTACCTGGGAGGCAAAAGCAGGAGGATTGCTTGAACCCAGGAATGTGAGGCTGCAGTGAGCCATGATTTTACCACTATACTCCAGCCTGGGAGACAGCAAGACTCTGTCTCAATAATAATAATAATAATAATAATAAATTAATTAAAAATAAATAAATGGCCAGGCACAATGGCTCACACCTGTAATCCCAGCTCTTTGGGAGGCCAAGGTGGGTGGACCATGAGGTCAGGGGTTTGAGACCAGCGTGGCCAACATAGTGAAACCCCCATCTCTACTAAAAATACAAAAATTAGCCAGGTGTGATGGCAGGTGCCTGTAGTCCCAGCTACTCGGGAGGCTGAGGCAGGAGAATCGCTTGAACCCAGGAGGCGGAGGTTGCAGTGAGCCAAGATTGCACCACTGCACTCCAGCCTGGCGACAGAGTGAGACTCCATCTCAAAAAAAAAAAAAAAAGAAATAAAAATAAATAAATAAATACAATAATTATGCTGAGTGAAAGAAGACCAAAGAGAGTATATATGTTCGCTTTCATTTACAAAAAATTCCAGAAAGTGACAGAAAGTGACAGAAAGGGGATCAGAAAGTGGCTAGAGTGAAAGGAAAGAGAGAAAGATTACAGCAAGGCACAAAGAAACTTTTAGGTGTGATGGAGAGGTTTATTATCTTAATTGGGTGATGTTTTCATGGGTGTTTACATATGTCAAAACTCATAAGTGGTATGTCAATTATCAGGTCATTTTAAAAGGTGATTATGAATGAACACGTGTTGAGTGCACACCCTAAATGCAGCCAGACACTGAAGTTGCTTGTGGAAATCAACTGGATGCTTTTTTTTTTTTTTTTTTTTTTGAGATGCAGTCTTGCTCTGTTGCCCAGGCTGGAGGGCAGTGGCATGATGGCTCACTGCAACCTCCGCCTCCTGGGTTCAAGCAATTCTCCTGCCTCAGCCTCCCAAGTAGCTGGGATTACAGGCACTCGCCACCACACTCTGCTAATTTTTGTATTTTTTGGTAGGGACTAGGTTTCACCATGTTGGCCAGGCTGGTCTCAAACTCCTGACCTCAAGTGACCCACCAGCCTCAGCCTCTCAAAGTGCTGGGATTACAGGCATGAGCTGCTGCGCCTGCCCGTGGATGCTTTTAAGAACAAAGAAAAGAAAACCCAACTTGAAATGAGATAAACAATAATAAAATGTACTATCTCATCTACCTGGAAAACCAGAGGCTACAGGTACAGTTTGACTGCTCCCCTCCTAGTACCAGACGCTATATTGAGCTACATCATGGAAGCCTCATAATTGTCAGGGAACTTAGCTACAAATAACAGAATCTACTCTAACTAGTTTAAGCAGGCAAGGAATGTATTTAAAGATATAAATGACTCACACAGTCTCTGAGAGGGATAGAGAATTGGGCTTGGAGGCTACTTGGCCAGGAACCATACCCAAATTTTGCTCCTGGACTGTTATCAGCACAGCCTCTGCTTTTTGCCATCAATAGGCATTGCAGCTCAAAAGTGGAAGGAGTATCTCTGCTCCAGGGGCCTCCACTCCTACTGCCCTCAAAAGCTCTGTGTCATCCGGGCGCGGTGCCTCACACCGGTAATCCCAGCACTTTGGGAGGCCGAGGCAGGTGGATCACAAGATCAGGAGATCGAGACCATCCTGGCTAACACAGTGAAACCCCGTCTCTACTAAAAATACAAAAAATTAGCCAGGCGTGCTGGTGGGCACCTGTAGTCCCAGCTACTCAGGAGGCTGAAGTAGGAGAATTGCTTGGACCCAGGAGGCGGAGGTTGCAGTGAGCCGAGATCGTGCCACTGCACTCTAGCCTGGGTGATAGAGAGACTCTGTCTGAAAACAAACAAAATAAACAAACAAAAAAATCTCTGTGTCTCTACAGCATTCTCATCCTCGTACAGCTCACCTCTGAATGGATATCAGCTCCATCTGATTGGATGAGCCTACACTTATGCCTGAGTGCTAGGGAAGCTAGGTACAAGAGTCTATCTTCTACCTTGGGGAGGCAGAACTCATCATGTCTTGACATAGAATGGGTTTTCAAAAAGATTCTGAATGGCCGGGCGCAGTGTCTCACGCCTGTAATCCCAGCACTTTGGGAGGCAGAGGCAGGCTGATCACTTGAGGCCAGGAGTTTGAGACCAGCCTGGCCAACATGGTGAAAACCTATCTCTACTAAAAATACAAAAATTAGCTGGGCGTGGTGGCACACACCTGTAATCCCAGCCACTCGGGAGGTTGAGGCAAGAGAATCCCTTGAACCCAGGAGGTGGAGGTTGCAGTGAGCCGAGATCGCACTACTGCACTCCAGCCTGGGCAACAGACGGAGACTGTCTCAAAAAAAAAAAAAAAAACAAAAAGATGCTGGGTGATGATAATATTAAAAAGGTCCGCTATAAACCCTATTAGAGATTATCCCAGCCTGGGCAACACGGAGAACTCCATCTCTACAAAAAATACAAAATTTAGCCAGGCATGGTAGCAAGTGCCTGTAGTCCCAGCTACTCGGGGGACTGCGGCTAGAGAATCGCTTGAACCCCGGGGGGTCGAGGCTGCAGTGGACTATGTTCCTGCCATAGCACTCCAGCCTGAGTGACAGAGTGAGACCCTGTCTCAAAACAAAACAAAGAAAACAAACAAACAAACAAAAAAACTAGGAAATAAAGAAAAATCAGAATGATGTACCTCTTAATGGAAGTACCCAATACCTCATATGAAAGAGTCTAGGAACAAAATCAACCCCAAAGGTGATCAAGCTGCTAGATCCGACTACTGCTTTACACGAAATAAAGAAAATAAGAATGTTAAATGATACCATGAGGACACAATCAGTAAAACCCAGATTTTATTTGTTTTTTTCTATTTGTTTGTTTGTTTTCTGAGATGGAGTTTCACTCATCGCCCAGGCTAGAGTGCAGTGGCGCCATCTCGGCTCACTGCAACCTCTGCCTCCTGGGTTCAAATGATTCTCTTGCCTCAGCCTCCCAAGTAGCTGCGATTACAGGCATCCACCACCAAGCCTGGCTAATTTTTTGTATTTTTAGTAGAGACAGGGTTTCACCATGTTAGCCAGGCTGGTCTGGAACTCCTGACCTCAGGTGATCCGCCCACGTCGGCCTCCCAAAGTGCTGGGATTACAGGAATGAGCCAGCGCGCCCGGCCTTAAATCCAGATTTTAGGAAGCTGTATAGGAACACATGACAAATATTCTTTAATAAATTGCAAGGAAAACAGAAAGGTTTTAGAAGAGGGAACTTAGTGATTAAAGGAAACTTAACAGACACATTAACCAACCAAAACATATGGATCTTTTTTATTTTTTATTTTTTAAGATGGAGTTTCGCTCTTGTTGCCCAGGCTGGAGTGAAACGGCGCGATCTCGGCTCACCGCAACCTCTGCCTCCTGGGTTCAAGCGATTCTCTTGCCTCAGCCTCCCGAGTAGCTGGGATTACAGGCATCTGCCACCACGCCTGGCTAATTTTGTATTTTTAGTAGAGATGGGGTTTCTCCATGTTGGTCAGGCTAGTCTCAAACTCCTGACCTCAGGTGATCCGCCCACTTTGGCCACCCAGAGTTCTGGGATTACAGGCATGAGCCACTGCACATGGCCTATGGATCTTTTTCAGGTCATGATTCAAACAAACTGTAAATAGAATGATGATGATGATGATGAGACAGTGGGAATATTTGAACACTGAATATTTGATGATATTAAGGAATTATTTCACACCTGTAATCCTAGCACTTTGGGAGGTCAAGGCACCTGAGCCCAGGAGTTCAAGACCAATGTGAGCAACATGGTGAAACCCTATTTCTACAAAAAATACAAAAATTAGCCAGGTGTGGTGGCATGCATCTGTTGTCCCAGCTGCTTGGGAGGCTGAGGTGGGAGGATCGCTTGAGTCTAGAAGGTGGAGGCTGCAGTGAATTGTGATCATGCCACTGCACCCCAGCCTGGTTAATAGGGAGAGACTCTGTCTCCAAAAAAAAGAGATAGAGACCAGGCCTGGTGGCTCATGCCTGTAATCCCAGCACTTTGGGAGGCCAAGGCAGGAGGATCATGAGGTCAGGAGTTCAAGACCAGCCTGACCAACATGGTGAAACCCCGTGTCTACTAAAAATACAAAAATTAGCCAGGTATGGTGGTTCCTGCCTCTAATCCTGGCTACTCGGGAGGCTGAGGCAGGAGATTTGTTTGAACCCGGGAGGTGGAGGTTGCAGTGAGCCAAGATCATGCCACTGAACTCCAGCCTGGGTGACAGAGCGAGACTCCATCTCAAAAAAAAAAAAAGAAGAAGAGACAGAATTGCTGGGGGCTGGAAGGATGTCACTGCTACCCCCTCAATTCGTACCAGGCTGGCAAAGCCGACTCCAGCCAGAGAAAGCCGAGGGTAGTATCGACAGCAGGGCACCTTGGTAAGCCTGGGGCCATGCGTCATTCACCGCAGTTCCTTTGGAAGAATTAATGTTATTGCTTTGATGATATGGTTATATCAACATACACATTTCCAAGGCCAGGCGTGGTGACTCATGTCTGTAACCCCAGAGTTTTGGGAGGCCAAAGTGGGAGGATAGCTTGAGCTCAGGAGTTCAAGATCAACCTGAGCAACACAGCAAGACCCCATCTCTAAAAAAAAAATAGGAGGCTGGGCACGGTGGCTCACGCCTGTAATCCCAGCACTTTGGGAGGCCGAGGCGGGTGCATCACAAGGTCAGGAGTTCGAGACCAGCCTGGCCAATATGGTGAAACCCCGTCTCTACTAAAAATACAAAAATTAGCCCGGCATGGTGGCAGGCGCCTGTAGTCCCAGCTACTCGGGAGGCTGAGGCATGAGAATCACTTGAACCTGAGAGGCAGAGGTTGCAGTGAGCCAAGATCGCACCATTGCACTCCAGCCTGGGCAACAGGGCGAGACTCCGTCTCAACAACACAAAAAGGCCGGGCATGGTGGCTCATGCCTGTAATTCCAGCACTTTGGGAGGTCGAGGCAGGTGGATCACGAGGTCAGCAGTTCAAGACCAGCCTGGCCAAGATGATAAACCCTGTCTCTACTAAAAATACAGAAAAAAAAAAAATTAGCCAGGTGTGGTGGCAGGTGCCTGTATTCCCAGCTACTCGGGAGGCTGAGGCAGAGAATTGCTTGAACCCGGGAGGCGGAGGTTGCAGTGAGCCGAGATCGCGCCACTGCACTCCAGCTTGGGCAACAGAGCAAGACTCCGTCTAAAAAAAAAAGAAGTAGCTAGGCACGGTGTTGTGCACTCACATTCCTAGCTATGTGAGAAGCTGAGATAGGAGGATCCCTTGAGCCCAGGAGTTGGTTACAGTGAGCCATAAGCACACCACTGCATTCCAGCTTGGGTGACAGAGCAAGACCCTATCTCTAAAACAAAAACAATACACACTTCCAAAGTAGAGCTAAACAGAATAACCAGATGTACTTATCCTTTTTGGGGGGTTGGGGAAGGACATGGAGTGTTTATGGGGACTCCGTCAAAGATAAATAGTCATGGGTTTGCTCTTGTGCAATTCAACATGTACTGTTCAGAGTAACGTGCTGTTCGGGAAACACCATTCAAGATAAGCCCTGCGGAAGAACTAAAGTACAGTTTCTATCTCAATCAGATTCTCTAAGGCAGTGGGTTAAATGCCTTTGATTTTCTTCAGGAATGACAGCTGCCTCTTAAGGGCAAGACTGCAAGATTTTTATGTCTTCATGTAGGGCAGGAATTAGGTCCTGAATGCTACAAGATTGCCTGTCACTGCCAGCTTCTTCTCATTTGCACGTACCTACTGAATGAATGTATGAAAAATAAGTGAATGAATGAATAAGCAAATGATTGTCTGAAGGAGCAAATAAGTGAATTTTTAACCATATCAGGAATAAAACGGGGTCATTACATATGGGCTCCTTTTGCTCCTCTGGGAAGACAGCAATTCTTTTTTTTTTGAGATGAAGTCTGGCTCTGTCGCCTGAGCTGGAATGCAATGACACGATCTTGGCTCACTGCAACCTCCGCCTCCCGGGTTCAAGCGATTCTCCTGCCACAGCTTCCCGAGTAGGTGGGACTATAGGCATGCGCCACTACGCCCAGCTAATTTTTGTATTTTTAGTAGAGGCAGGGTTTCACCATGTTGTTTGGCGAGGATGATCTCGATCGCTTGACCTCGTGATCTGGGATTACAGGAGTGAGCCACTGCGCTGGGCAGAAAGCAATCCTTTAAAAATTGGACCTGGCTGGGTATGGTGGCTCACGCCTGTAATCCCAGCACTTTGGGAGGCCGAGGCAGGCAGATCATGAGATCATGAGTTCGAGACCAGCCTGGCCAAAATGGTGAAACCCGTCTCTATTAAAAATACAAAAAATTAGGTGGGCATGGTGGCGCATGCCTGTAGTCCCAGCTACTTGGGAGGCTGAGGCAGCAGAATCACCTGAACCCAGGAGGTGGAGGTTGTGGCAAGCCAAGATCCCACCACTGCACTCTAGCCTGGGCAACTGAGCGAGACTCCATCTTAAAAAGAAAAAAATTAGCCAGGTGTGGTGGCGGGCGCCTGTGATCCCAGCTACTCAGGAGGCTGAGGTACAGAATTGCCTGAACCCAGGAGGCAGAGGTTGCAGTGAACCGAGATCGTGCCACTGCACTCCAGCCTGGGCGACAGAGCAAGACTCCATCTCGAAAAAAAAAAAAAATTGGACTCGATGGCCAGGCGTAGTTGCTCACGGCTGTAATCCCAGCACTTTGGGAGGCCGAGGTGGGCGGATCATGAGGTCAGGCGATCGAGACCGTCCTGGCTAACATGGTGAAACCCCGTCTCTACTAAAAATACAAAAAATTAGCCGGGCGTGGTGGCGGGTGCCTGTGGTCCCAGCTACTCAGGAGGCTCAGGCAAGAGAATGGTGTGAACCTGAGAGGCGGAGCTTGCAGTGAGCCAAGATCGGGCCACTGCACTCCAGCCTGGGTGACAGGGAGAGACTCCGTCTCAAAAAAAAAAAAAAAAAGAAAAAAAAAAAAGAAAAAAATGATCTGTTGCTTAGAAATGTTAAGTTTGGCCAGGTGTGGTGGCTCACACCTGTAATCCCAACACTTTGGGAGGCCGAGGCAGGCAGATCACTTTAGGTCAAGAGTTCAAGACCAGCCTGGGCAACATGGTGAAACCCTGTCTTTACTAAAAATACAAAAAATTAGCTGGGCATGATGGCTAGCACCTGTAATCCCAGCTACTTGGGAGGCTAAGGCAGGAGAATGGCTTGAACCCAGGAGGTGGAGGTTGCAGTGAGCTGAGATGGTGCCATTGCACTCCAGCCTGGGCAACAAGAGTGAGACTCTGTCTCAAAAAAAAAAAAAAAAAAAAAGAAAGAAAGAAATGTTAAATTCAGCTCCTAGGATTTTGAACCATTAAGGAATCAGCTCACAGCTTCTTCATATTCATCAAACTGTGGGTTCCTTTATCCTTGTGTATTTGCATGGGCCCCTGTAAAGAATGGGCAAGGGCGGGTGTGGTGGCTCATGCTTGTAATCCCAGCACTTTGGGAAGCTAAGGCGTGTGGATCATCTGAGTTCAGGAGTTCGAGACCAGCCTGGCCAACATGGTGAAACCCCGTCTCTACTAAAAATATAAAAATTAGCCAGGCATGGTGGCACATGCCTGTAGTCCCAGCTACTCAGGAGGCTGAGGCAGGAGAATTGCTTGAAGTCGGGAGGTGGGGGTTGCAGTGAACCGAGATCTCACCACTGCACTCCATCCTGGGTGACAGAGTGATACTACCTCTCAAAAAAAAAGCAGCCGGGCGCTGTGGCTCACGGCTGGGCACGATGGCTCACGCTTGTAATCCCAGCACTTTGGGAGGCCGAGGTGGGTGGATCACCTGAGGTTGGGAGTTCAAGACCACCCTGACCAACATGGAGAAACCCCGTCTCTACTAAAAACACAAAATTAGCTGGGTATGGTGGCCTGTAATTCCAGCTGCTCGGGAGGCTGAGGCAGGAGAACTGCTTGAACCCAGGAGGCGGAGGTTGTGGTGAAACGGAGATCGCACCATTGCACTCCTGCCTGGGTAACAAGAGTGGAAACAAAAACAAAAAACAAAACAAAACAAAACAAAAAACAAAAGAATGGGCAAAAGGTCTTGGGATTCCTGAAAAGGGCTGATTTAGGGTCTAGGTGGGGTGAGGTATTAAAGGAATTTAATGTATAAGATGATATTTGTGAGGCCATGCTCATGAACCACTGTTCATGCCTATAATCCCAAAGACTTGGGAGACTGAGGCTGAAGGATCACTTGAGGCCAGGAGTTCAAGATCAGCCTGGGCAGCATAGTGAGACCCCTGGCTCTACAAAAAAAAATCTAAAAATCAGCCAGGTGTGGTGGCGAATGCCTGTAGTCCCAGCTATTCCAGAGGCTGAGGTGGGAGGATCGTTTGAGCCCAGGAGGTCAAGGCTGCAGTGAGCTATGATGGTGCCACTGTACTACAGCCTAGGTGACAGAGTAAGATTGTGTCTCCAAAAAAAAAAAAAAAGACAATATTTATGTTAAGCCTTGAAGGACAAAGCAAGAAGGGAATTTCTGAGCAACTATAGCATGCCAAGTATTCTGCTGAGCCTTTGTCTGCATTTTCTCATTTAATCTTCACAGTAATCCTGTGAGGTTGTATTCCCTTTTTATTACATGACAAAACTGAATTGGCAGGCAGGAAGTGAGGCTGTCAATATTTCAGAGCCAGCCTTTAGTCTCAACACTGCCATTTGGGGAAAGGAGACTGGTAAATTGGCAATTTCAGCACAGGTACTGTTTCTCACCAGCCAGTGCTGGGCAATCAATAAAAATCCAGAAACCTGTTAGCCCCAGCAGGGACCTACTCCCTGTGCGAAGAGGAGGAGGAAAACTTGGCTGTCATCACAGCAGCCAGAAAGGGCACCACCACTCTTCGGCTTCTGCAGTCTGGGCCGACACCAAGAGTCTGGACTTTTCTGCTCACAGCATGTCTATGAACCTGGAAGAGTGGCATCAAATGCTGATGTCCTGAGCCACAGGCTCAGGGCAGTCCCAGGCTGGGGGATGCCATTCCCACATTGTGCTGCTTTTTTTTGAGACAGAGTTTTGCTCTTGTTGCCCAGGCTAGAGTGCAATGACATGATCTCCCCTCACCGCAATCTCTACCTCCTGGGTTCAAGCGATTCTCCTGCCTCAGCCTCCTGAGTAGCTGGGATTACAGGCACCTGCCACATGTGATTGCTCTTAATCACCCTCCCGCCTTTCAGGGTCACGGGTCCCAAGCCCCTTTTGAGCCATTGTCTTCAGTCACCTGCTCACTGAGGCTGTCTTTTACGCAGAAGTTGTGTTTCCTGCCCGTGTCACCCATGGCACACCAGGAACTGTTGTCACCCTGGTCACTCTAAAGAGCTACATCTGCTTCCTTGGAGCTGTTTCTGATGATGAAAAAGTCATAAAAGGGCTGGATGCGGTGGCTCATGCCTGTAATCCTAGCACTTTGGGAGGACAAGGTGGGAAGATCACTTCAGCTCAGCAGCTCAAGACCAAGCTGGGCAACATAGCGAGACCACAAAAAAAATTTTTTTTTTATTTGAGACAGAGTCTCGTTCTCCTGCTCTGTTGCCCAGGCTGGAGTGCAGTGGCACGATCTTGGCTCACTGCAAGCTCCGTCTCTTGGGGTCACATCATTCTCCTGCCTCAGCCTGCTAAGTAGCTGGGATTAAAGGTGCCCGCCACCATGCCCGGCTAATTTTTTTTGTATTTTTTAGTACAGACAGGGTTTCACTGTGTTAGCCAGGATGGTCTCGATCTCCTGACCTCGTAAACCACCCGCCTCGGCCTCCCAAAGTGCTGGGATTACAGGCATGAGCCACCGCGCCCAGCCTTTTTTTTTTCAATCGAAAAAGTATGGCCGAGCATGGTGGCTCATTCTTGTAATTCCAGCACTTTGGGAGGCCGAGGCGGGTGGTTCACAAGGTCAGCAGTTCAAGAACAGCCTGGCCAACACAGTGAAACCCTGTCTCTACTAAAAATACAAAAATTAGATGGGCGTGGCGGGGGGCACCTGTAATCCCAGCTACTCGGGAGGCTGAGGCAGGGAGGCTGAGAATTGCTAGAACCCGGGAGGCAGAGGTTGCAGTGAGCCAGGATTGAGCCACTGCACTCCAGCCTGGGCAACAGAGGTAGGATCTGTCTCAAAAAAAAAAAAAAAAAAAAAGTATAAAGGAAGGCCAGGCGCAGTGTCTCATGCTTGTAATCCCAGCACTATGGGAGGCCGAGGCGGGTAGATCATGAGGTCAGGAGTTCTGAGACCAGCCTGCCCAATATGGTGAAACCCTGTCTCTACTAAAAATACAAAAATTAGCCAGGCAGCCGGGCACAGTGGCTCACTCCTGTAATCCCAGCACTTTGGGAGGCCAAGGTAGCTGGATCACCTGATGTCAGGAGTTCGAGACCAGCCTGGCCAACATGTTGAAACCCCCCCCCGTCTACTAAAAATAAAAAATTAGCCAGGCATGGTGGCACATCCTTGTAATCCCAGCTACTCGGGAGGCTGAGGCAGAAGAATAATTTGAACCCGGGAGGCAGACGTTGCAGTGAGCCCACGTCATGCCATTGCACTCCAGCCTGGGCAACAAGAGCGAAACTCCATCTCAAAAAAAAATAATAATAATAAATAAAAATAAAAATAGAAAAACTAGCAGGGTGTGCTGGTGTGCACCTGTAGTCCCAGCTACTTGGGAGGCTGAGGCATGAGAATCACTTGACCCGAGAATCGGAGGTTGCAGTGAGCCAAGATCGCGCCACTGCACTCCAGCCTGGACGGCAGAGCGAGACTCTGTCTCAAAAAAAAAAAAAAAAAAGAATGTCTGAGCCAGCAAGACAATTAGGCTAGGAAGCTCTAAACTTGTACTGTTCAGCACCATAACCACTAGTCACATGAGCGCCTGAGAAGTCCTTTTTTTGTTCATTTTTGACACAGAGTCTGGCTCCCGGGTTCAAGCAATTCTCTCGCCTCAGCCTCCTGAGTAGCTGGGATTACAGGCGCCTGCCACCACGCCCAGCTAATTTTTTGTATTTGTAGTAGAGACGGAGTTTCACTATGTTGGCCGGGCTGGTCTCCAAGTCCTGAGCTTGGGCAATCTACCTGCCTCAGCCTCCCAAAGTGCTGGGATTACGGGTGTGAGCCACCACACCTGGCCTATTTTCCTTAAATTATTATTATTATTTTTTTATCTACAAAAAGTTAGTAAAGTTAATAGAGGCTTATCCTGTGGTGTCAAGAACACAGAATAAGCCTCTGTTAACTTTACTAACTTTATTTTAGATAAAAAAAAAAAAAAATAGAACATGAGGCACACTATTTGGTACCACCCTCTGCCAGGTACACAAACCCAAATACCCAAATTAAATAAGCAGAGTCCTATACTTATCTGGGAGAATTACCCTGTTATTGATTTTATAGGATTCATGAGTTCATTCAAGAGATATTTATTAGGTGCTACTGTATAGCATCATTATATTAAGCTCTGCAAACAAAGACATGAAAGAGAGTCCTGCCATCACAACCTTATACACAGAAAAGAAAAATAATCAATTGCAATCCTGCATGACAAATGCTAGGATAAGAGATGTAATACAAGCTGGAAGTAGGAAACAGGGAAGATAAGATTAGTTTAGAGATTGCCAGAGGTATTCTGGAGGAAGCTGCTTCTTTCAAGGATCTGAAAGATGGATTTGTAGGTATTAACCACATACATCTAGCAGAAGTGAGTGCTATTTGCTTGTTTATTTGTCTGTTTTTGGACGGAGTCTGGTTCTGTTGCCAGGCTGGAGTGCAATGGCGCGATCTCAGCTCACTGCAACCTCCGCCTCCTGGGTTCAAGCGATTCTCCTGCCTCAGCCTCCCGAGTAGCAGGCGTGCACCACCACGCCTGGCTAATTTTTGTATTTTTAGTAGGGACGGGGTTTCACTATGTTGGCCAGTATGGTCTCCAACTCTTGACCTCAGGATCCCCCGCCCCCGTCTCGTCCTCCCAAAGTGCTGGGATTACAGGCGTGAACCAGCGCGCCTGTCCCAGAAAAGAGTGTTTTAAGCTATTGGAACACCAAATGGAAAGACCTTTTGGAGGAAGGAAAGAAGTGTAGTGTGTCAGAAGTAGAGTGTGTCAGGATGAGGCTAGAGCATCCCTGGAGACTAGGTTGTCAAGGGCAGGCATCTAAACGAAAATGGGGTCATGCGCGGTGCCTCACACCTATAATCCTAGCACGGTGGGAGACTGAGGCAGGCGATCACTTGAGGTCAGGAATTCGAGACCAGCCTGGCAAATATGGTGAAACCCTGTCTCTACTAAAAATACAAAAAATTAGCCGGCCGTGGTGGTGGGTGCCTGTAGTCCCAGCTACTCGGGAGGCTGAGGCAGGAGATGCACTAGAACCTGGGAGGCGGAGGTTGCAGTGAGCCGAGATCCTGCCATTGCACTCCAGCCTTGGCGACTAAGTGAGACTCCTTCTCAAAAAAAAAAAAAAAAAAAAAAAGAAAGAAAAAAGAAAAGAAACACGGTTTCAACCGGGTATGGTATGGTGGCTCACACCTATAATCCCAGCACTTTGGGAGGCCAAGGTGGGTGGATCACAAGGTCAGGAGTTTGAGACCAGCCTGGTCAACATGGCCAAACTCCCTCTCTACTAACAATATAAAAATTAGCCAGGCGTGGTGGCACATGCCTGTAGTTCCAGCTACCTGGGAGGCTGAGGCAGGAGAATAGCTTGAACCCGGGAGGCGGAGGTTCTGGTGAGCCGAGATCAGGCCACTGCACCACTGCACTCCAGCCTGGGCAACAGAGGAAGACTACGTCTCAAAAAAAAAAAAAAAAAAATGATGGTCAGGATGGGTGGCTGGAAACCGAGAATTGGGGTGTGGTGTGGTTTTGGGTGACAAGACTGTCTCATGTGAACATGGGCCAGTTGGTGGGAAGGGGAGGAGAGGAAGTCAAGTGGTGACAGGCAGGGGTGCTGGATGGGTCATCCACATGGGTAATTAGGTCCCCAAGGAGGAGGGCTGGAGTAAAAGGAAGAGAAGGGCTGTGAGGCAGGAACCAAAGTTCGTAATGAGCGGGTCTGCAGGTCACAGCACCAAAGGGGAATAACAAGTGCTGCAGCTGGATGGCATTAACCTCAAATGAGCTAGGGGCTTGCTGGGCTTGGTAGATCACACCTGTAATCCCCAAAATTTGGGAGGCCAAGAATGGGCAGATCGCTTGAGGCCAGAAGTTCGACCAGCCTGGCTAATGTGGTGAAACCCTGTCTCTACTGAAAATACAAACATTAGCCATGCGTCGTGGTGGGCATCTGTAATCCCAGCTACTCAGGAGGCTGAGGCAGGAGAATCGGTTAAACCCAGGAGGCAGAGGCTGCAGTGAGCCAAGATCGCGGCACTGCTCTCCAGCCTCAGTGACAGAGTGAGACTCAGTCTCAAAAAAAAAAAAAAAAAAAAAAAAGGTGGCTCATGCCTGTAATCCCAGCACTTTGGGAGGCCGAGGCGTGTGGATCACCTGGGGTCAGGTGTTCGAGACCAGCCTGGCCAACATGGTGAAACCCCCATCTCTACTAAAAATACAAAAATTAGCTGGGCATGGTGGTGTGTGCCTGTAATCCCAGGTACTCGGGAGGCTGAGGCAGGAGAATCGCTGGAACCCGGGAGGCAGAGGCTGCAGTGAGCAGAGATCATGCCACGGTACTCCAGCCTGGGTGACGGAGCAAGACTCCGTCTCAAAAAAATAAATAAATAAAAATAAAGGCCGGGCGCAGTGGCTCACGCCTGTAATCCCAGCACTTTGGGAGGCCGAGGCAGGCAGATTACCTGAGGTCAGGAATTTGAGAGCAGCCTGGGCAACATGGTGAAACCCCAACTTTACTAAAATACAAAAATTAGCTGGGCGTGGTGGCACACATCTGTAATCCCAGCTATTTGGGAGGCTGAGGCAGAAGAATCCCTTGAACTCAGGAGGCGGAGGTTGCAGTGAGCCGAGATCGTGCCACTCCAGCCTGGGCAACAGAGCAAGACTCCATCTCAAAAAACAGAAACAAACAAAAAAGCAAGGGCCCAGGTGCAGTGGCTCACAAGTGTAAACCCAACACTCTGGGAGGCTAAGAGGGAAAAGATGGCTTGAGGCCAGGAGTTTGAGAACCTGTTTCTTTTTTATTTTTTTTGAGACAGAGTCTCACTCTGTTGCCCAGGCTGGTGCAATTTCAGCTCACTGCAACCTCTGCCTCCCGGTTTCAAGTGATTCTCCTGCCTCAGCCTCCTGAGTAGCTGGAACTACAGGTGCGCCACCACGCCAGGCTAATGTTTGTATTTTCAGTAGAGGCGGGGTTTCACCAAGTTGGCCAGGCTGGTCGAACTTCTGGCCTCAAGCGATCTGCCCATTCTTGGCCTCCCAAATTTTGGGGATTACAGATGTGAGCTACCACACCCGGCTAGCCCCTAGCTCGTTTGAGGTTAACGCCATCCAGCTGCAGCACTTGTTATTCCCCTTTGGTGCTGTGACCTGCAGACCCGCTCATTACGAACTTTGGTTCCTGCCTCACAGCCCTTCTCTTCTTTCTACTCCAGCCCTCCTCCTTGGGGACCTAATTACCCATGTGGATGACCCATCCAGTACCCCTGCCTGTCACCACTTGACTTCCTCTCCTCCCCTTCCCACCAACTGGCCCATGTTCACATGAGACCGTCTTGTCACCCAAAACCACACCACCCCCTGATTCTCAGTTTCCAGCCACCCAACCTGACCACCATTTCTTATCCTTCCAGCTTACTTGATTTAGTGTTCACACCACGCAACTCTTCCACCTCAACAGGACCCCGTTCTGTGTACCATTTTTTCACTATCCATCATTTCCCTTCTGTTTTGTCTTCCTTCTCTTCCAAGCTTAGAGAATAGTCCATTACTACAACCCTTCTCTGCATACACCCTCAACCAACTCAGCTGTTTGTCTCCCTCTCTCTCCATTTTACTTGCCTGGCTGATTCTCAAGCCTGAATGAACCCAACTACCAGTCATAACTGCACCTGAGCAACTGAACATTACTGGAAAAAAAAATAAGAAAAACCTCAACTGGACCTACAGGTTGCACTTTCAGTTCATGACCACAAACCTCAAATAAACTCCCAGCATTGAAACCTCCACCTCCTTACCCTATATTCAACCTTCAGCCCACGCTGCTCTGACAGCCCTCAACACTGCTCCATCAACATCCTCCATCAGGGTCAGCAGCAACTTCCCGGTTTCAGAATTCAAAGCACACCTCTCAGCCTTCGTCTTTCTCTACTTCTCAGCAGCATGGAGTTGTTGATCATTCCTTCCTTCTGGGAACATTTTCTCATCTTGGCTTTTGTGAAACCACACCAAGTTTCTCTCCTCTTTTGTCTTTTCTTTCTCAGCCTCCATTGCTGGCTCCTTCTCCATCTGACCTCTAAATCTTGGAGTGCTTCAGGGCTAATTTTTAGGCCTTTTTATCATTATTTTTTATTTTATTTTTATTTATTTCTTTATTTTTTGGAGACAGAGTCTCACTCTGTTGCCCAGGCTGGAGTGCAATGGCGCGATCTCAGCTCACTGCAACCTCCGCCTCCCGGGTTCCAGCGATTCTCCTGTCTCAGCTTCCTGAGTAGCTGGGATTACAGGCACGCGCCAACACGCCTGGCTAATTTTTGTATTTTTAGTAGAGACGGGGTTTCACCATGTTGGCCAGGCTGGTCTCAAACTCCTAACCTCAAGTGATCCGCCCACCTCAGCCTCCCAAAGTGCTGGGATTATAGGCGTGAGCCACAGCACCTGGCCTATTTTTAATTTTTTATTATTTTTATTTTTTTTTAGATGGAGTCTCGCTCTGTCACCCAGGCTGCAGTGCAATGGTGCGATCTTGGCTCACTGCACCCTCCGCCTCCCAGGTTCAAGTGATTCTCTTGCCTCAGCCTCCCGAGTAGCTGGGAGTACAGACGCCTGCCATCAACCTGGCTAATTTTGTATTTTTAGTAGACATGGGGTTTCACCATGCTTGCCAGGCCTGTCTCGAACTCCTGATCTCAGGTGGTCCACCTGCCTCAGCCTCCCAAAGTGCTGGGATTACAGATGTGAGCCACAGCACCCGGCCTATTTTTAATTTTTTTTTTTTTTTTTTTACAGATATTGTCTTACTGTGTCACTCAGGCTGGAGTGTGGTGGTGCCATCATAGCTTACTGTAGCCTTAAACTCCCGGGCCCAAGTGATCCTCCTGACTTAGTCTCCTGAGTAGCTAGGACTACAGGCATGCACCACCATGCCTAGGTAAATTGTTTTCATTTTTTTTGTAGAGAGGGAGTCTCACTATGTCACTATGTTGCCCGGGCTGCTTTTTTGTTTTGTTTTTAAACATCATTACACATCCTCCCCAGGAAACCTAACACTGACCTCTACAAATTTATGTCTGTAGCTTTGGTCTCTTCTCTGAGCTTGTCTTATTAGCATATGCTAATTTGACACCTCTGATTGGATGTCTAATAAACAGACAAAACATAACTCATCCAAAATAGATGACTTGGTATCACTCCAAACCCTATTCTCGTCCCCATTTTGAAATCAAACCAGTTATTCCAGAAGTCATAAACCCAGGAATCATCCTTGATTCTTCCCTTTCCCCCCACCCACATTTATTAGCAAGACCTTTCCATTTAAATTTAAAACTGTATTTCAAATCCTTTCGCATTCCACTCTCCTGACAAATTTTATCAACCTTGCTCCTATTCTGGTTCAAACCATCAGGAACTTTGCCTCATCTTCTGTGATAGACTTCTAACTCGTCTTCTAGCAATCTTTTCTCTTTTATTTTTTTCCCTCTTTATTTCTTTCCATTTTTTTAGAGACGGGGGTCTCACCATGTCGCCCAGGCTGGTCTCGAATTCCTGGGCTCAAGCGCTCCTCCCACTACAGCCTCCCAAAGTGCTGAGATTATAGGCGTGAGCCACTACACCCAGCCCTCTTTTCAATAAATAACAAAATCAGATTTAAAAAATGTAAATCTGGTGGCCAGGTACGGTGGCTCACATTCCCAGCACTTTGGGAGGCTGAGGCGGGCAGATTACAAGGTCAGGAGATTGAGACCATCCTGGCCAACATGGTGAAACCCCATCTCTACTAAAAATACAAAAATTAACTGGGCGTGGTGGTGCGTGCCTGTAATCCCAGCTACTTGGGAGGCTAAGGCAGGACAATAACTTGAACCCGAGAGGTGGAGGTTGCAGTCAGCGCCACTGCATTCTGGCATGGCAACAGAGCAAGACTTCGTCTAAAAAAAAAAAAACGGCCAGGCACAGTGGCTCAAGCCTGTAATCCCAGCACTTTGGGAGGATCACGAGGTCAGGAGATCAAGGCCATCTTGGCTAACACGGTGATAACCCGTCTCTACTAAAAATACAAAAAAAAAAAAAAAAAATTAGCTGGGCGTGGTGGTGGGCGCCTGTAGTCCCAGCTACTTGGGAGGCTGAGGCAGGAGAATGGCGTGAACCCAGGAGGTGGAGCTTGCAGTGAGCCGAGATCACGCCACTGCACTCCTGCCTGGGCGACAGAGCCAGACTCCATCTCAAAAAAAAAAAAAAAAAAGTAACTCTGGTGGAGCACAGGGACTCACGCCTATAATCCCAGCACTTTGGGAGGCTGAGGTGGGTGGATCACCTGAGGTCAGAAGTTCGAGACCAACCTAGCCAACATGGTGAAACCCCGTCTCTACTAAAAATACAAAAATTAGTAGGGTGCGGTTTTGCACACCTGTAATCCTAGCTACTCAGGAAGCTGAGGCAGGAGAATCACTTGAATCCAGGAGGCGGAGTATGCAGTGAGCCGAGATCATTTCATTGCACTCCAGCCTGGGCGACCAGAGTGAAACTCTGTCTCAAAGAAAGAAAGAAAGAAAGAAAAAGTAATCCAGATCATTCTCCTCCCAAGGCTTTTATTTATTGCAACTAAACGAAATTCTGAACTCTTCACTGTGGTCAACAGGGTCCTCTGAGATGACACCTGCCTGCCTCTCCAAACTCCACTTATAGCCGCTTTTTCATTAGGCTGTAATGGAGCTGCCCACCCATGCTGACCCCTTTCTGGCCTTTTTATTATTTTTTTAAATTTTAAATTTATTTTTTATTATTTAAAAAAATGAGACGGCTGGGACTTGCGGGTCGCGGGGGAGAGGATGGGGTGGGTCTCACAATGCTGCCCAGACTGGCCTCAAACCCCTGGGCTCAAGAAATCCTCCTGCCTCAGCTTCCCAAAGTGTTGAAATAACAGGCTTGAGCCACCGCATCCCACCCCACCCTTTCTAGTCTTTCTTTGTAGCAGCTGATAATTCTCAATTGAGAGTCTTTCCTACCAGTGGGCTTTAGCGGTAGCCATTTCCTCTGCCTGGAATGCTCTTCCCCAGAATCATCAAATGGCATATCCTGTTTGTAATCTCATTCCAATTAAAATCTTTTCCAAAGCCTTCCCTATTTTACCTAGAATAGACCCTATTCCTCAGTTGTTCACTCACCCTATTCATTTCCATCTTATCACTTATCATAATCCAATGCTGATTTTTTTTTTTTTTGGAAACAGGGTCTTGCTCTTTTGCCCAGGCTGGAGTGCAGTGGTGTGATCATGGCTCACTGCAGTCTCAACTTCCTGGGCTCAAGGGATCTTCCCACCTCAAGATTCCTGAGTAGCTGGGACTACAGGCATGTTCTACCATGCCTGGTTAATTTTTTAATTTTTTTTTTTTAGACGAAGTCTCGCTCGTGTCCCCCAGGCTAGAGTACAATGGTATAATATCGGCTCATTGCAACCTCCGCCTCCCGGGTTCAAGCGATTCTCCTGCCTCAGCCTCCCGAGTAGCTGGGATTACAGGCGCCTGCCACCACGCCTGGCTAATTTTTGTATTTTTAGTAAAGACGGGATTTCACCATGTTGGCCAGGCTGGTCTCGAACTCCTGACCTCAGGTGATCCACCCACCTCGGACTCCTAAAGTGCTGGAATTACAGGCATGAGCCACCACGCCCGGACAGTTTTTAAATTTTCTGTAGAGATGGGGCCTCACCTTGTTGCTCAGGTTGGTCTTGAACTCTTGGGCTCAAGAGATCTGCCTGCCTCGACCTCCCTAACTGTTGGGACTACAGTCATGAGCTACCAGGCCTGAACAAATGTTGACCTTAATAGTTGTTTACTTCTTTTTTTTTTGAGATGGAGTCTCACTCTGATCTCAGCTCACTGCAACCTCTGCCTCCCGGGTTCAAGCGATTCTCGTGCCTCAGCCTCCCGAGTAGCTGGAATTAAAGGCATGTGCCACCATGCTCGGGTAATTTTTATATTTTTAGTAGAGACAGGGTTTCTCCATGTTGGCCAGGTTGGTCTCGAACTCCTGACCTCAGGTGATCCACCCACCTCGGCCTTCCAAATTTTTGGGATTATAGGCGTGAGCCACCACGCCTGGCTGTTGTTTATTTTTTGACTGTTCTGTCCCATTAGATGTTAGCGTCATGAGGTAGGAACCTGGTCAGTGTAGTTTACACCTAGACCTCGAGTCCTAGGATTGTGTCTAGCTCATAGTAGTTGCTCAGTAAATGTTTGTTAAATAAAGCATACAGTTAGACAGTCGGGTGTGCAGGGGTTCATTCAGGCTAGAGGATCAGCCAGGCACTAAAATGGAGAGAGAGGGAGACAGACAGCCAAGTTTGTTGAGGGTGTATGGAGAGAAGGGTTGTAGTAATGGACTACGCTCTAAGCTCAGAAGAGAAGGAAGAGAGAACAGGAAGGAAATGACGGATAGTAAAAAAGTGGTAAACAGGGCCGGACACGGTGGCTCATGCCTCTAATCCCAGCACTTTGGGAGGCCGAGGTGGGCGGATCACGAGGTCAGGAGATTGAGACCATCCTTGCTAACATGGTGAAACCCCATCTCTACCAATAATACAAAAAAAATTAGCCAGGCATGGTGGCACGCGCCTATAGTCCCAGCTACTCGGGAGGCTGAGGCAGGAGAATCACTTGAACCCAGGAGGCGGAGGCTGCAGTGAGCCGAGATTGCACCACTGCACTCCAGCCTGGCTGACAGAGCAAGACTCTGTTTTAAAAAGAAAAGAAAAAAAAAAGTAGTACACAGAATGGGGTCTTGTTGACGTGGAAGAGCTGCGTGGTGTGAACACTAAAGCTAGTAAGCTGGAAGGATAAGGAATAGTGGTCAGGGTGCGTGGCTTGAAACCAAGTATTGGGGTATGGTGGAATCTTGGGTGGCGAGACTGTCCTACGGGAACATGGAGAGGCCAGCTGGTGTGAAGGGAAGGAGAGGAAGTCAAGTGGTGAGAGGCAGGGGTACCGGATGGGTCATTCACGTGGGTAATTAGGTCCCCAAGGTGGAGGGCTGGAGTAGAATAAAGAGAAGGGCTCTGAGGCAGGAGGAAAAGTCCGTGATGAATGGGTCTGCAGGTCACAGCACCAAAGGGGAGTGGCAAGTGCTGCAGCTGGATGGCATTAACCTCAAAAGCGATAGGGCCCATGCAGTGCAGTGGCTCATGCGTGTAATCCCAGCACTCTGGGAGGCCAAGGCGGGAGGATCGCTTGAGACCAGTTTGAGACCAGCCTAACGAACAAAGCGAGACCCATTCCTCGGACTTGGTCTGTCATACCAATGGCACCCAGTCACCCGGGTCAGGAGAGTCACCTGTGGTGCTCCCCGCTCTTTCCTATATCCGATAGATCACCAAGGCCTATATATTCTTTGTTTTTTTGTTTTTTGTTTTTTTTTGAGACAGAGTTTCACTCTTGTTGCCCAGGCTGGAGTGCAATGGCACGATCTCAGCTCACAGCAACCTCCCCTTCTCGGGTTCAAGCAATTCTCCTGCTTCAGCCTCCCAAGTAGCTGAGATTACAGGCATGCACCACCACGTCCGGCTAATTTTGCTTTTTTTTTTTTTTTTTTTTTTTTGAGACAGAGTCTCGCTCTGTTGCCCAGGCTGGAGTGCAGTGGTGCAATCTCGGCTCACTGCAACCTCCGCCTTCTGGGTTCAAGAGATTCTCTTGCCTCAGCCTCCCAAGCAGCTGGGACTACTATTAGCTGGCCACCACGCCCAGCTAATTTTTGTATTTTTAGTAGAGACGGGGTTTCACTACGTTGGTGAGGCTGGTCTTGACCTCCTGACCTGGTGATCCACCTGCCTTGGCCTCCCAAAGTGCTAGGATTACAGGAGTGAACCATTGCCCTAGGCCCTAATTTTGTATTTTTAATAGAGATGGGGTTTCTCCATGTTGGTCAGGCTGGCCTCGAACTCCTGACCTCAGGTGATCTGCCCACCTCGGCCTCCCAAAGTGCTGGGATTACAGACGTGAGCCACCTCGCCCGGCCACCAAGGCCTAAATATTTTTATGGACACTCCTTAATCCAAGTCTTAGTTACTGCCACAATCTCCATAAGGGTCTTCAGGCTTTAAAAATTTTTATTAAAATTTTAAAATGTTTATTAAAAAAATATTTTGGGCTGGGCATAGTGGCTCATGCCTGCAATTCCATCACTTTAGGAGGCTGAGGCGGGTGGATCACTTGAGCCCAGGAGTTCAAGACCAGCCTGGCCAACATGGTGAAACCCTGTCTCTACCGAAAATACAAAAATTCTCCAGGCATGGTGGCGCAGGCCTGTAATCCCTGCCACTCAGGAGGCTGAGGCACGAGAATCACTTGAACCAGGGAGGCAGAGGTTGCAGTGAGCTGAGATTGTGCCACCGTACTCCAGCCTGGGCGACAGAGGGAGGCTCTGTTTCAAAACAAAACAAAACACACTTTTTTGTAGCGATAGGGTCTTGCTCTGTCGCCCAGGCTAGTCTCTAACTCTTGGCCTCAAGTGATGCTCCTGTGTGGAGTTTCCAAAGAGCTGGGATTACAGATGTGAGCCACGACAGTCTGCAGGGCACTGGTCTTGACCCGCCCTCCCTCATCTATTCTCTGTAGCCACAGCAAAATGCAAGTCTGCTATTTTTCTACTCCTAGTTAAAACTTTTCAGGGGCCTCCCACTGTTTAAGGATTAGGTTCAATTTCCAAACCTTTATCCAGCCCTGATCTTTCACCAGATTTGGAAATTATTACAAAAAATAAATCTTTTTTTTTTTTTTTTTTTTTTTTTACAAAAAATAAATCTTAAGAAACTAGGAATAGGCCGGGCACAGTGGCTCTTGCCTATAATCCTAGCACTTTGGGAGGCTGAGGCAGGCGGATTGCCTGAGCTCAGGGGTTCGAGACCAGCCTGGGCAACATGGTAAAACCCCATCTCTACTAATACACGAAAGAAAATTAGCCTGGCCTGGAGGCGTGCACCTGTAGTCCCAGCTACTCAGGAGTCTGAGACAGGAGAATTGCTTTAACCCGGGAACCTGGGAGGCGGACGTTGCAGTGGGCCAAGATCGCGCCACTGCACTCCAGCCTGGGCGATAGAACAAGACTTTGTCTCAAAAAAAAAAAAAAGAAAGAAAAAGAAAAAAGAAAGTAACAAACTAGGAATAGAAGTAAATTTCCTTGATTTGTTAAAGTGAAACATCAAAATGGTCCCTTTGGTCTATTTGATAGGGGGCAGTGGTTCACACTTGTAATCCTAACATTTTGGGAGGCGGAGTTGGAAGGACTGCTTGAACCCAGGAGTTTGAGACAGCCTGGGCAACACAGAGAGACCTCTGGCCGCCCCCCCTTTTTTTTTTTTTGAGACGGAGTCCCTCTCTGTCGGCCAGGCTGGAGTGCAGTGGCACCATCTCGGCTCACTGCAACCTCTGCCTCCCAGGTTCAAGCAATTCTCCTTTCTCAGCCTCCCTGGTAGCTGGGAGTACAGGCGCCTGCCACCAGGCAGGGCTAATTTTTGTATTTTTAGTAGAGACCGGGTTTCACCATGTTGGCCAGGTTGGTCTCGAACTCGTGACCTCAGGTGATCTGCCCACCTCGGCCTCTCAAAGTGCTGGGATTACAGGCATTAGCCACCGCGCCCCGTCGAAACCCCCCATCTCTATAAAGCAAATAAAAAAATAGCAGGGCATGGTGGTGTGTACGTGTAATCCCAGATACTAAGGAGACTCAGATGGGAGGATCCCTTAAGCCCAGGAGTTCCAAGCTGCAGTGAGCTATGATCACTGCACTCCAGCCTGGGCGACAGAGAGAACTGCTGTCCATAAATGATAATAATAACAGGGCCGGTCGCGGTGGCTCAATAATAATAGGGCCGGACGCGGTGGCTTTTTTTGTGCACTCTTCATGTAAAGTGAATTATCATCATATATTGCCTCTATTTTGATGTTTGGTTAAAATGGGGCACACCAGTACTAACTTCAGCTTTCTAACAATTCCTACTTCGCACACCATGTGGCAGTGTTAGATGGCTTTTGGGCGCTCGCCAAGGACTAGACATCTACTACTTCTTCTGGCCTCTTCGCTCCTATATCCACTGCTTCAATCCAGAGGCTGTATTTGACCCTCCGCGACCTCTTTGTCATGGCGTCCGCGGGGCGTCTACCAGCGGAGGCTTGGGCTGGCAGCCGGGCGTCGACCTTCCCAAAATGGCGGCGGCCGGGACAACTGAGCTCAAGGGGCGGGGTTCCGCCGCCGGGGGCGGGGCGGGAGGCCGAGGGGTCGGGCTAGCAGGCGGGACGCTTCCCAAGTCGGCAGTCTCAGCGCGCTTGCGCCGAGCGGCCCTGCGCGCAGTGAGGCAGTGGCGGGGGAAGGCACCCGTGGGGCCGACGGGCGGGTTGAAGGAGGGAAGCGGGCGAGCGAAGTCCCAGTGCGCGCCGCGGCAGCCCGGGCACCCTCCCCTTCCGGGCGTGAGTCGCTGTGAAAAGAGCTGAAACGAGCGGACTCGCGCCGGCAGCGAGGCGCCGCTCCCGCCGCCTCAGCCCGGCCTCCCTCGGCTCCGGCGCTCCGGTCGCGGGGCCCGGGTTCGTCGGCACACCCCGCTCCAGCCGCCCCCAGAGCCTGTCCCCAGCCCTTCGGAAGCCCCGGCGCCAGCCCGGGCCCTCGGCAGGGAGGATGACGGAGCTGCAGTCGGCACTGCTACTGCGAAGACAGCTGGCAGGTGAGCAGGCGGGCGGCGGGGCGCCGGGCCCGGCCGCGATCGCGGACAGCCGCTGCCCAGTCCCTCTTCTCCTCCCGGGCCAGCGGCCGCACTGCCGAAGGGGCCCGGGCCTGCGAGGGTGGGGACCTCGAGGCTCCGGTCCCGGCCGGGCCCAGCCGTTCTCGCCCGGCTCTCGGAGGGCATTGGGGGCGGGGACGCGACCCAGCTCCGGCCCAGGGACGGGGCCTGGCGACCGGGGGGTCGGGGAGGAGGAGGCCCCCTCCCCCACCGTTCTGTAGGACGTTGCGGGGGAGGGGCTGTGTGCGGGTCCCCAGGCCGGGGCCGCCAGCTTGGAGGGGCGGGTCCCGGGCTCAGGTGCTGCCGGGGCCGCCGGACCTTCGGGGCCGGCTGGAGCGTCCGGACCCAGCGCGGCTGCGAGTCCCAGGCTCGGTGTCTGAGCCGCGGGGGGCGAGGGCGGGCGGAAGGGACCGGCCCTGGCGGGATAGGTGAGGCGCACAAAACTTCTCCCCGGGCGGCGCTGGGTCCGCGGAGTTGGGGCCGACAACAAAAGCGCTGGCCTCGGCGGCCTCCACGCGGGCGCGCGGGTGCCGGAGACCCTGGCGGGGTGCGGATCGCCGCCTCGCCTGCCTCCGCCTGGCACGGGCTCCGGCTGCGCCGCCCGGCTGGGGGAGGGTAGGAGCGGGCCGCGGGGAGAGCCGCTCGCTGGCCGGCTCCGGGCTTTGTGCTCGCCGCGATTCCGGCTGCTGCGCAGGCCCGCAAACCCTGGAGCTGCGCCCGCAGGCTCTGGCCCCGGGCGGCGGCCGGGTCGGCCTCCCCGAGGAGCCTGCGGCCCCCCTCCCCCATTGTCCCGGCCTCCGGCCGTTTGCGGCTTCCAGGTTGACTTTTTAGGGGGTTGGCTCCTACTCTGCTAGGACTGTGTGCACGGAGCATGCGCACTGGAGACGTCCGTGTGCGGAGTGGAAGGGGGGAGGCGGGTTGGTGGCTTCACAATGCAGCCCCACGTGCTGCCAGATTTAAAGAGAAATGAACCAGCACTTACCCCTGCTCTGTACAACGCCCGGCGTGTGTCATTCTCAGTTCAAGCGATCTTCCCCCTACCCACTCTAAAACCAGTAGCCTCTAGCCCTCAGCAGAAGCCAAAGACTAGAGTGATGAAATCTGTCTTTGAAATACATTTACTGAGAGTTTGAGGTGTTCGTTAAATCACCTTTATGGCTTTTTAAGGAAAAGGTTGTCAGGGGTTCTTACAGATTGTATAATTGGGTTTATTATTAGACCATGAGCAAGCAGGTTTGGACAAGTATTAAAGTTCTAGATGCTCAGGGGGAGTTAGCTTGTAGTGAATGGAGAAGTTCTAAGGATACTACAGGATACTCATCAAAATTATGTACTGGAAAAGCACTGAGGCTGGGCGCGGTGGCTCACGCCTGTAATCCCAGCACTTCGGGAGGCCCAGGTGGGCGGATCACCTTAGGACAGGAGTTCAAGGCCAGCCTGGCCAAAGTGGTGAAACCCCCGTCACTACTAAAATACAAAAAATTATTCGGGCGTGGCGGAGGGCGCCTGTCATCCCAGCTACTCTGGAAGCTGAGGCCGGAGAATTGCTTGAACGCGGGAGGCATCGTTGCAATGAGCTGAGATCGCGCCATTGCATTCCAGCCTGGGCAACAGAGCGAAACTCTTCAAAAAAAAGAAGGGCCGGGCGCGGTGGCTCACGCCTGTAATCCCAGCACTTTGGAAGGCCGAGGCGGGCGGATCACGAGGTCAGGAGACAGAGACCATCCTGGCTAACACGGTGAAACCCTGTCTCTACTAAAAATACAAAAAATTAGCCGGGCGTGGTGGCGGGCGCCTGTAGTCCCAGCTAATCGGGAGGCTGAGGCAGGAGAGTGGCGTGAACCCAAGAGGCGGAGCTTGCAGTGTGCGGAGATGGCGCCACTGCACTCCAGCCTGGGCGACAGAGCGAGACTCCGTCAAAAAAAAAAAAAGAACTTTATTGCTTTTTTTTTTTTTTTTTTTTTGAGGCAGAGTCTCACTCTATCACCCAGGCTGGAGTGCAGTTGCGTGATCTCGGCTCACTGCAACCTCCGCCTCTTGGGTTCAAGTGATTCTCCTGCCTCAGCCTCCCGAGTAGCTGGGATTACAGGCGCACGCCACCAAGCTCGGCTAATTTTTTGTATTTTTAGTAGAGACGGGATTTTACCGTGCTGGCCAGGCTGGTCTTGAACTCCTGACCTGGTGATCCGCCCGCCTGGGCCTCCCAAAGTGTTGGGATTACAGGCGTGAGCCACCGTGCCCGTCTGCATCTTTTTTTTTTTTTTTTTTTTTTTTTGAGACAGTGTCTTGCTCTGTCGCCCAGCTGAAGTGCAGTGGCATGATCTCGGCTCACTGCAAGCTCCGCCTCCCGGGTTCACGCCATTCCCCTGCCTCAGCTTCCCGAGTAGCTGGGACTACAGGCGCCCGCCACCACGCCCGGCTAATTTTTTGTATTTTTAGTAGAGACAGGGTTTCACCGTGTTAGCCAGGATGGTCTCGATCTCCTGACTTCGTGATCCGCCCGTTTCGGCCTCCCAAAGTGCTGGGATTACAGGCGTGAGCCACCGGGCCGGCCTCTGTGAATTCTTACATAATGGAAAAGATAAACATTTAAAAGGTGTGAAAGAAGTTTTGCATTACTAAGAAAGTAAAATAAGATATAACAATGTCAGCAGCAGCAGTGTGTGAAAGGATTTCTTATCCGCTTGTGAACCAGCTCTAGATTTTGATGGTCACTTGGTTCCGTTTTGCACTCTTTTTTTTGACAATGTATATAGCAAATATTGATAAAACGTCCCAAAGCTCTTTCTTAATGATTGACTTTCTGATGGGGCATACTAAAATACAGTTTAAGATAGAGGAGAGAACAATTTAATTTGTATTTTTTCAGGCCTTGTTGTAAAGTTACTTAGCTGCAGATTTACGTTTTCCTGCCTTCTTGATCAGAAACAATGGGATTGTTTTTAATATTTTTTTAAAAATTTGAAGCATGTTAATTAACATGCTCAAAATGTACAAAGTAGTAGGGCAAGGCAAATGAATTTTAATTGAAATGTAAACATATCAAATTTATTGGAAAGATTTGATAACTACACACAGTGAAATAAAAGCCTTGTTTTATTTTATTTTTGAGACAGAGTTTTACTTTGTTGCCCAAACTGGGGTGCAGTGGCGAGATCTTGGCTCACAACAACTTCCGCCTCTGGGTTCAAGTGATTCTCCTGCCTCAGCCTCAGAGTTACTGGGATTACAGAAGCCCGCCACTGTGTCTGGCCAATTTTTGTATTTTTAGTAGAGACAGGGTTTCACCATGTTGGCCAGGCTGGTCTCGAACTCCTGACTTCAGGTGATCCACCCACCTCGGCCTCCCAAAGTGCTGGGATTACAAGTGTGAGCCACCACCACCTTTCACCCAGACTGGAGCGCAGTGACATAATCTCAGTTCACTGCAACCTCCGCCTCCCAGGTTCAAGCGATTCTGCTGCCCCCTCCGGCCCCCAGTAGCTGAGATTACAGGCGTGTACTACCACGCCAGGCTAATTTTTGTATAAAATTTCCGAAAACTTAAAACAACAATGGCTACATTTATTGAACCTCTAGTCTGTCAATCCTTAAGGATTTAAATTAATTACTTGGTAGAATATATCGGGTATGTTTTGTTGATAACTTAATGAAGAACCTGGTTACTTTCAGAATTGAACAAAATGGTTCCTTGGGTTGTGGAGTTTCTCAGTCTTGGCGCTACTGACGTTTTGGGTTGAGTATTGTTGTAGGGCCTGTTCTGTGCATGATAGAACGTTCAGCAGCATTCGTGGCCTTCACCCACTGGGTGCCAGTAGCATACTCCCTTAGCTGTGACAACCATAAATGTCTCCATTGCCAAATGTCTCCTGCGGGACAAAATCATCCCAGATTGAAGATTACTGAGTTAAAATGTTTCAGAGAAGACCATTATAGCTAATTGTTAAGCAAATAAAGACGCCTAACAGATTCATGAAATCAGATAGGTTGTGTATTTCTCTGTGGATATTAGTAGACTATGACTTACTCCTTTGCAAATTCAGCGGTGGCAATTCACGTTTTGCGGTGCCTTATGTTAAACACTAAGAAATCCCTCAGCACAAGAGATACTTTTAAAACATTTTATCTTTTGAAAAGGTATTATAAGCATTGGTTAAAAATGCAGAGTCCAAAAAACATAGTCTTTTCACTCTGGCCATAAGTTCTTTTTGTGGAAGCAACCCATCATTGACAAATATATGTCTTTTTTTTTTGAGACAGTCTTGCTCTGTCGCCCAGGCTGGAGTGCAGTGGCCCAGGCTGGAGTGTAGTGGCATGATCTCTGCTAATTGCAACCTCTGCCTCCCAGGTTCAAGCGATTCTTGTGCCTCAGCCTCCCAAGTAGCTGGGATTACAGGTGCGTGCCACGATGCCCAGCTAATTTTTTGTATTTTTAGTAGAGACGGGGTTTTTGCCATGTTGGCCAGGCTGGTCTTGAACTCCTGACCTCTGGTGATTCACCCGCCTCGGCCTACGAAAGTGCTGGAATTACAGGCATGAGCCATCATTCTTGGCTGACAAATGTGTCTTTTCAGAGAGGTTCTTGTATGTATGTTTATATAGGCTAACGTTTACTGAGGACTAACATGTACCAGAAACTGTGCTGAGTACGTTATATATTTATTTTATTTTATTTTTATTTTTTTGAGATGGAGTCTCACTCTGTCATCCAGGCTGGAGTGTAGTGGTATAATCTCAGCTCACTGCAATCTCTGCCTCCTGGATTCAAGGGATTATCTTGCCTCAGTCTCTGTAATAGCTGGGCTTACAGGTGCCGGCCACCACGCCCAGCTAATTTTTGTATTTTTAGTAGAGATGCAGTTTCACCATGTTGGCCAGGCTGGTCTTCAACTCCTGACCTCAAGTGATCTGCCCGCCTTGGCCTCCCAAAGTGCTGGGATTACTGGCATGAGCCACCATGCCTGGCCTCTACTGCATTTTTTTTTTTCCCCAACACAGAATCTTGTTCTGTCGCCCAGTCTGGAGTGCAGTGATGCGATCTTGGTTCACTGCAACCTCCGCCTCCTGAGTTCAAGTGATTCTCCTGCTTTAGCCTTCCAAGTAGCTGAGATTACAGGTGTCCACCACCACGCCTGGCTAATTTTTGTATTTTTAGTAGAGACAGAGTTTCACCGTGGTTGCCAGGCTGATCTTGAACTCCTGACCTCAGGTGATCTGTCCACTTTGGCTTACCAAAGTGGTGGGATTTACAGGCGTGAGCCACTGCGCCCAGCCCGTCTATTGCATATATGTATATTTTTTGAGACGGAGCTTCACTCTTGTTGCCCAGGCTGTAGTGCAATGGCATAATCTAGGCTCACCACAACCTCCGCCTCCCCAGGTTCAAGTGATTCTCCTGCCTCAGCCTCCTGAGTAGCTGGGATTACAGGCGTGTGCCACCACACCCGGCTAATTTTGTATTTTTAGTAGAGACGGGGTTTCTCCATGTTGGTCAGGCTGGTCTTGAACTCCCAGTCTCAGGTGATCTGCCCGCCTCAGCCTCCCAAGGTGCTGGGATTACAGGCATGAGCCACTGCGCTGGGCCAGTTTTATTATATAGTTTGTTAATACACATTATGTGTTGTGATATTTCCACATATAGTTGTGAAATTAGGTGCATTTATCATTATTTAATAGAGTGGATCTAGGGTGGAAAATCTGATAATCCAGTGACTATCATTATATTGTTGCCTTTTGACTTCCTTTTCTCAGGTGAAGAATGTTCGATTGCACTGTCAAGATGAGTTTCAGTCCTTTGCCTCTTTTGGCCTTGGGTACTTCAGTACAATTTTTTTGTTGGTGGGAGGGTATAGTGTGGGCATTCCTTTGCTTTAAGCAAGTAAAGTATTAATTAAGCACTCTTTTAATGAGATCAGTTTGATTTAGGATAAATAATTTGGCATTTCTTAATTATTGAAACCTTTTTTTAGATTTAAATTTTTGTTAGAATTTAGATGACCTCTAAGGGTATGTCTAATGTTACCTTTCATTGGTTTGTAGGAAATAACTTTTCAGAGAAGGAAGTGTGGGCTTATGGAAACACTCTGGCAAGGTAAACATAGTGTAGTTTTATATGGTTAACAGCATTTCAGGTATAGAAAAGTACAAATCAGAAAAAGCAAACATTTTCCAAGTTTTGGTAATGAATATGAATTATTAGTATAAACAGATAAATGATAAAGAATAAAATGTAGTTCCAGGAAATAAGATATTTAAATGTTACAATAAAACATTCTAAACTTTTTCCCCCTAGTGCAAGATGGTATTGGGCTAATTTGAGTTAATCAGAAGTTTTTTTTTTTTTTTTTTTTTTTTGAGATGGAGCCTCGTTCTGTCACCCAGGCTGGAGTGTAGTAGCGAGATCTTGGCTCACTGCAGCCTCTGCCTCCCGGGTTCAAGTGATTCTCCTGCCTCAGCCTTCTGAGTAGCTGGGACTATAGGCGCACGCCACCACCCCTGGATCATTTTTGTATTTTTAGTAGAGATGGAGTTTCACCATGTTGGCCAGGATGGTCTCCTTGGCCCACCTTGGCCTCCCAAAGTGTTGGGATTACAGGCGTGCGCCACCGCGCCCGGTCTAATCAGAAGTTTTTATCAGTGCTGTTCCATTGATAGATTCTGGCCCTCATAGAAACTTCTGGAAGAAATACTGTAATGTATTGCTGTTGCTGTAGAGATGTATACCTCTTTTTATAAAGTTATGTTCTAGATTTGCAACAAGTTAATTTTTGTAAGTGGAAATATTTTATTTTACCTTTTATTTAACCTTTATACCCATGTCCAGTGACTTAGAAAAACTGCTATTGCTGTATCTTTGCTTTTTTTCCTTTAGCTTTTCTTATTTACTCTTCTATTGGCTAGGGATATGTTAAAAATACAAAAAACAAAGACCTTTAATTTTTACCTGGCAGCTGTTTGTTGTTTGTTTGCTTTAATCTTGTAAAACAAGATTGCTTTTAAGTAAGTTTATCAAATAGGAATTTTAAAAAAAGTTCTTCATGTCAGGAGACACTTTTCATTTGCTTTTGAATGTACATGCATTTTAATTACATTATCATATTCTTATGTAAGGTATATATTTTCTAGGGTTTCTATGTTAAGACAAAGTAATGCTAGGCAAAGAGTTCTTTTTCCTTTTTTTTTTTGAGATGGAGTTTCGCTCTTGTTGCCCAGGCTGAAGTGCAGTGGCACGATCTCGGCTCACCGCAACTTCTTGCCTCCCGGGTTCAAGCAGTTCTCCCACTGCAGCCTCCCGAGTAGCGGAGATTACAGGCATGGGCCACCACACCTGGCTAATTTTGTATTTTTAATAGAGACAGGGTTTCTCCATGTTGGTCAGGCTGGCCTTGAACTCCTGACCTCAGGTGATCCGCCTGCCTCAGCCTCCCAAAGTGCTGGGATTACAGGCGTGAGCCACGCGCCTGGCCTAAGAGTTCTTTTTCAACTTGATGCCAAAAGCATGAGCCATAAAAGGAAATATTAGTAAAGTGGACATCATGAAAATTAACAATTTTTACCTGATTAAAGACTGTTAAGAGGATGCAAAGACAAGCTACAAACTGAAAGAACATTTGCAAATCACATATCTGGCAACTGGTTGTATCTAGAATATATAAAGAACCCTCAATAGTTAAAAAAAAAAAAAAGTCAATTAAAAAAAATGGGCAAAATTAGCCAGGTGTGGTGGCTCTCATCTGTAGTTTCAGCTACTAGGGAGGCTCGAATAGGAGCATCGCTTGAGATGGGGATTTTGAGGCGGCAGTGAGCTGTGACTGCACCACCGCTACACTCCAGCCTGGGCGACAGAGCAAGGCCCTGCCTAAAAAATAAGGGCAAAAGACACCAAGAGACATTTCACTGAAGAGGACATACAAATAGCAAACAAGTGAAAACATGTTCAACATTATTAGACATCAGGGAAATGCAAATTGAAACCACAGTAAGATATCACCACTTACCCGTTAGAATAGTTAAAATTAAAAAAACTGTAACACTAAATGCCGCCAGGGACTTGGAGAAACTTGAACTTTTATACATTGCTGGTGGGAATGTATAATTGTATATCCACTACAGATAGAAAACAGCTTGCTTTTTTTTTTTTCTTTTTTAAGAAACAGGGTCTCTCTCTCTTTGTGTCTACATACATCTTTTAAAAAATTTTTATAAAAATAGAGACGGGGTCTTGCTGTGTTGCCCAGGCTGGTTTTGAACTCCTGGGCTCAAGCAGTCCTCCTGTCTTAGCCTCCCAGAATGTTGGGATTACAGGCGTGAGCCACTGCATCCAGCCTATTTTTTTTGGTTTTTTTTTTTTTTTGAGACGGAGTTCCGCTCTTGTTGCCCAGGCTGGAGTGCAGTGGCGGGATCTTGGCTAGATTGTCTTTCTTTATGGGTGGTCTTGGCACCTTTGTATAAAATTCTTGAAATGACAAAATTATAGTGATGGAGAATAATGGTGTTCAGGGATTTAGGGACATGAGGGATATGTGGTATACAGCAACATGACGGATCTTTGTGGTGATGAACAGTTTTGTATCTTGATAGTGATTACACACATCTGCAAATGTGATAAAACTGCATAGAGCTATACACACACACACACACACGAGTGATGACATCTGAATACAGTAGTCCTCCCTTATCTGCATGGGATAAATACTTTGCAAGACCTCCGGTGGATGCCTGAAACCACTGATAGTCCTGAACCTTGTGCTTTTTCCTATATATGCCTACCTATGATAGGGTTTAATTTATGTTAGTCACAGTAAGGTTAACAACAATAATAAAACAGCAATGATAACAATATGCCAGCGTTACTACTCTTGCACTTTGGGGCCATTATTAAGTAAAATAAGGGTTACTTGAAACCAAGCACTGCTAAGTGATAGGCAGGAGGGACAGTGTGAGATTTCATCATGCTACTAAGAACAAAAAATTTAAAACTTAGGAATTGTTTATTTTTTCTGTTATTTTCCATTTAATATTTTCAGACTGGGCTTGACCACAAGTAATCAAAAATGCCGATGGGGCAGGGGTGGGGGGACTGTAAAGTATATGGATTGTACCACTGTCGATTTCTTGGGTTTGATATTGTGCTAGAGTTATACAGGATGTTAGCATTTGGGAGAAACTGGGTAAAGGTTACAGGAAACCTTTCTGTACATTTCCCCCTTGTCCTATGGGACTGTATTTCAGAATAAGAAGTTTTTAAAAAAGTCACCTGTAACCACGCATTATTATCAATCCTTTTTCAAATAAAGAACTTAATATTTGTAGTTAAAACACAACTACATGGTTGCTCTATTAACATGTTCAAGGAACAGGAAGTTGAAATAGAGAAACCTGTAGTTTAAGGCAGAAATTCCATCTTAATTTTATTTTTTTGTTATTTATTACTTAATTTATTTTTGAGACAAAGTCTTGCTGTGTTGCGCAGGCTGCTCTTGAACTCCTGGGCTGAAGCAGTCCTCTTGGCTCGGCCTCCCAGAGTGCTGGGAGCCACTAGGCACAGCTACCATCTTAATTTTAAATAGCAGTCTTCATTTAAACTTGTGTGGTTGCTTGGAAAATGGAATAGAGGATCAGCGTAAAAGTTTATTTATTGAGCCCTTATATGCCGTTGTATTGAGATGCTGCCGGAACGCAAAGGTAATTGATGTGATATCCCTACCTTGAGGTGCTACATTTAGTAGCACTGTGTAAACAAAGTTTTTATTTATTTATTTATTTAATTTTTTTTTGAGACAGAGTTTCGCTCTTGTCGCCCAGGCTGAAGTGCAGTAGCACCATCTCGGCTCACTGCAACCTCCGCCTCCTGGGTTCAAGCAATTCTCCTGCCTCAGCCTCCCTAGTAGCTGGGGTTACAGGCGTGTGCCACCACGCACAGCTAATTTTTTGTATTTTTTAGTAGAGACGGGGTTTCTCCATGTTGGTCAGGCTGTTCTCGAACTCCCGACCTCAGGTGATCCACCCACTTCAGCCTCCCAAAGTGCTGGGATTACAGGCGTAAGCCACTGTGCCTGGCCTTTTTTTTTTTTTTTTTTTTTAAGGGAAACAAGTTTATTAAGAAAGTAAAGGAATAAAGAATGGCTACTCTGCCAGGTGCGGTGGCTCACGCCTGTAATCCCAGCACTTTGGGAGGCCGAGGCGGGCGGATCACCTGAGGTTGGGAGTTTGAGACCAGCCTGACCAACATGGAGAAACCCCATCTCTACTAGAAATACAAAATTAGCTGGGCGTGGTGGCGCACACCTGTAATCCCAGCTACTCAGGAGGCTGAGGCGGGAGAATCGCTTGAACCCGTGAGGTGGAGGTTGCAGCGAGTCGAGATCATGCCACTGCACTCCAGCCTGGGGAACAAGAAATTCCGTCTCAGAAAAAAAAAAAAAAAGAATGGCTACTCCATAGGCAGAGCAGCCAGTAAGTAAATGAATTTTTTTTTCTTTTTTTTTTTTTTTTGAGATGGAATTTCACTCTTGTTGCCCAGACTGGAGTGTAGTGGCACGATCTCAGCCCACTGCAACCTCGGCCTCCCAGGTTCAAGTGATTCTCCCGCCTCAGCCTCAGAAGTAGCTGGGACTACAGGCGTGTGCCACCACAACTGGCTAATTTTTGTATTTTTAGTAGAAATGTGGTTTCACCATGCTGGCCATGGCTAGTCTTAAACTCCTGACCTCAGGTGATACACCCGCCTCGGCCTCCCAAAGTGCTGGGATTATAGGCTTGAGCCATCGCTCCCAGCCAGTAAATGAATTTCTAAGGAAATAGTCTGGCAGGCCAGGCTTAGTGACTCATGCCTGTAATCCCAGAGTGACTCATGCCTGTAATCTCAGCACTTTGGGAGGCCAAGGCAGGTGGATCACCTGAGGTCAGGAGTTTGAGATAAGCCATGGCCAGCATGGTGAAACCCCATTTCTACTAAAAATACAAAAATTAGCCAGTCGTGGTTGCACATGCCTGTAGTCCCAGTTGCTTGTGAGGCAAATCACATCAAATCTTTGTTCTGTTTTGAGACAGGGTCTTGCTCTGTTGTCCGGACTAGAGTGCAGTGGCACCATCAAGGCCCGCTGCAGCCTCCACTTCCTTGGCTCAAGCAATCCTCCTACCTCCGTCCGTATAGCTGGGACTGTAGGCATGCACCACCACACCTGGCTAAGTTTTCCTTTTGATAAAGTCTTGCTCTGTCACCCAGGCTGGAGTGCAGGGATGTGATGATGGCCTACTGCAGCCTCAGTCTCCCAGACCCAAGTGATCCTCCCATCTTATCTGCCTGAGTAGCTGGGACTACAGGCGCGCGCCTCCATGCTCAGCAAATTAAAAAAAATTTTTTTTTGGTAGAGAGAGGGTTTTGCCATGTTGCCCAGGCTGGTCTTGAACTACTGGGTTCAAGCAATCGTCCCACCTTGAACCATGTGTCAAATCTTTGCCCCAACCAAATATTTGAAGTAAATAAAGAAATTGGGTAATTTCTCCAATCTAACCCTCCTAAATGCTGATGGAGCTGGCTAGTAGAAACAGTTTTATTTTCTGATAAAACTCGAGCCCTTCTCAGCCTTCTCAGAGTGTATTTTTTTCTTTTTTTTTTTTTTTCTTTTGGGAATTTTTCGTTTCCTTTGAAAATCTAGCAAGAGTTAAAAGACCTCCTGAGAAAAGCACACATGCATAATTTGGTATGTAATTTCGGAGGGTTCTTTCATCTGTGGAGTGAAGCTCATTTATGCAGATCTAATGCTGTCTCTTAAATCAGCAAGTTTGATGCCTGTTTTGTGTGCTATCGGGATGCTGTTTTGGTGTTTCAGGGACTTGTAGTCTGTAGAAAAATAAAAGTTCCATACTACAGCTGCCTTAGGGTTGTTATTATAGAAAAAGGCAAGAGAAGCTGGCTTCTACCAGTCTGGTTCATGGAGGGCATTGAGGAGGAGTTCACGACACTTGTGCTGGCCCTTTAAAAGATCTGTCAGATTTGACACTCAGAGAGAGGGGAATATTTAAGGCTGAGGGAAAAGAACAAGCAAGACAAAGTTGATGCTGAAAGAAGTTGTGTAGTTGGAGTATATGATAAACTGAACTAGTGGAAAAACTATCTGGAAAGGTTGACGTTTGTGGAAGACCTTAAAAATGTTGGGGTAGGCCAGGTGCAGTGACTCACACCTGTAATCCCAGCACTTTGGGAGGCCGAGGCAGGAGAATCTCTTGAACCCAGAAGGCAGAGGTTGCAGTGAGCTGAGATCACGCCACTGCACTCCAGCCTCAGTGACTAAGTGAGACTCCGTCTCAAAAAAAAAAAAAAAAAAAATTTGACCTGGCGCGGTGGCTCACGCCTGTAATCCCAGCACTTTGGGAGGCCGAGGTGGGTGGATCACGAGGTCAGGAGATCGAGACCATCCCGGCCAACACAGTGAAACCCCGTCTCTACTAAAAATACAAAAAATTAGCCGGGTGTGGTGGCACGTGCCTGTAGTGCCAGCTACTCGGGAGGCTGAGGCAGGAGAATCGCTTGAACCCGGGAGTCAGAGGTTGCAGTGAGCCAAGGTCGCCACTACACTCCAGCCTGGCGACAGAACAAGACTCTGTCTAAAAAAAAAAAAAACACTGGGGTGTGACATATGTGTGTGTGTGTATATATATATATATGGAGTTTTGTTGATTGACACTAGTTTATATTAGTTGATAATACAATATAGATACTTCACCACAATATTATACACATTCCTCCCCATTTTTTTTCTTTTCCATTTACTTGTTTAAGCAAGTGACACTTGTTGAGACACCTTCAGTGTCTCATCAAGGTCCTTATTTTTCTTTCAAAGTTTTTGTTGTTGTTGTTTTCGAGATGGAGTCTCACTCTGTCACCCAGGCTGGAATGCAGTGGCGTGATCTTGGCTCACTGCAGCCTCTGCCTCCTGGGTTCAAGCAATGCTCCTGCCTCAACCTCCTAGGTAGGTGGGACTACAGGCGCCCGCCAACACACCCGGCTAATTTTTTGTATTTTTAGTAGAGATGGGGTTTCACTGTGTTGGCCAGGATGATCTCGATCTCCTGACCTTGTGATCCGCCCGCCTTGGCCTCCCAAAGTGCTGGGATTACAGGCGTGAGCCAACGCACCCGGCCATGCCCGGCTGATTTTTGTATTTTAGTAGAGACGGGGTTTCACCGTGTTGCCCAGGCTGATCTTGAACTCCTGAGCTCAGGCAGTCTGCCCTCCTCGGCCTCCCAAAGTGCTGGATTACAGGCGTGAGCTACCACGCCCGGCCTCATACTGTTTTTCAATGAGCTGGATTCAAACATTTTCTCTGTAGGAATGGTGAAAACGTCATTATCAGGAAAATGGTCTAGCTGTATTATCTATAATACAGCCACGACGCTCACCCCCGAAGTATTTTCTTTAATGAAGAACTCTATCATGACTATAGCTTTTCTAACTCTGTATAATTTAAAAAATTACTACAAAAATTCACATTGTTTTTTCTTTTTGGCTTTTCCTCCCACATCTCTGAAGTTCCTGTCTGGTCCTCTGCCCTAGCAGCCTTAAATTTCCTACCCAGCTTTCTGACCATAGTTTCCAAAAGAGAAAACTTAAGTTTCACTTATTTGCAATAGCAGAACCAAGACAGCTAGACTTCATTAATCTTCAAACTTGTCGTTTAACAAAGTTTAGGCCGGGTGCAGTGGCTCATGCCTGTAATCCCAGCACTTTGGGAGACTAAGGCAGGAGGATCGCTTGAGCCCAGGAGTTGGAGGCTGCAGTGAGCCATGAGTGCATCACTGCTCTCCAGCCTGGTTGACACAGCAAGACCCCGTCTTAGAAAAACAATGTTTAAATTAGATCTACATAGAGAATGAATATAAAAATTAATGTTGATACGATGATCCCTTTTCTACTTAGGTCCTGGGGAGCCTGTGGGGTCATATGATCCTTTGATTTCGTCACTTTTTTTGAGGATGTGTCAAATATATTTAAAAGACGGAGTTTCACCATGTTGGCCAGGCTGGTCTCTAACTCCTCACCTCACCCGCCTCGGCCTTTCGAAGTGCTGGGATTGCAGGTGTGAGCCACCGCACCCGGCCAAGACCACCGCATTTTATACCACTGCACACTGTCTGTTAAACTCTGAAGTCTTTGTAACTTTTGGAAGGGGAAACTAATAACTATTGGTGATGGCCGCATCTGATATTTTGAGTCTGTTTGCCATCTTTTGTGCTTTAGGATTCTAAAACTAAATTACTTATTTAAGGTTTATATAGAGAGAGGAGTGTTATTCCGAGGTCTTCCTTAATACTGTTTCACCCTAGGTAAACAGAGGATTGTATTTCCCTATTTTTTTGTATTTAGCAGTGCTTAAGGTTTATATTATCCTCATTAGTACTTTAGGCTGTGCTAATTTCTTTTTTCTGTTCATTCTTTTTTCTTATTTTACTTGGCACTGACAAAGCTCAGAATAATTTCTGGTTTTCAGACTGCTGTGAACATTTATGGTATGATAGCTCCCCCAGGAAAATACTGTATTTTCGCTGTCTTCTCTGAGGTTATTTCTACATCTCTCCCTTAGGATGACAGCTTTGCTCTTCTTCTGCCCTTAGCATTTGCCAAATGGAAACAACAAAATTGTTGTTATCCAGTTTGGTTTATATTTAACTCTTGCAGGTGCAGCAGTGGCACAGACAAGGGTATTGTGTTGCCTGCTACCCTCTTCAGCCTCTAAGCCATATGGCATGGCTATTGGGGAAGCAATATGACTGTGATAGGTTTTTTGTTTTTAAATAAACCTTTTTAGAAGAGTTTCAGATATACAGAAGAATTGTGAGAATAGTACAGTGAGTTCTTATATACCCTGCATTCAGTTTCTCTTATTTTTAACTCTTTCCCCCACCCCCCAACCCCCATGAGACAGTCTCCCTCTGTCAGCCAGGCTCACTGCAACCTCTGACTGCTGGGCAGAGGTGATTCTCCTGTCTCAGAGTCCCGAGTAGCTGGGATTACAGGCGCGCACCACCACACCTGGCTAATTTTTTTTTTTTTTTTTTGACGAAGTCTCGCTCTGTTGCCCAGGCTGGAGTGCAGTGGTGAGATCTCGGCTCACTGCAAGCTCTGCCTCCCGGGTTCACGCCATTCTCCTGCCTCAGCCTCCCGAGTAGCTGGGACTACAGGACTACAGGCGCCTGCCACCATGCCTGGCTAGTTTTTTTGTATTTTTAGTAGAGACGGGGTTTCACCATGTTAGCCGAGATGGTCTTGACCTCCTGACCTTGTGATCTGCCCACCTCGGCCTCCCAAAGTGCTGGGATTACAGACGTGAGCCAACACGCCCAGCCTCATACTATTTTTAAATGAGCTGGATTCAAACATTTTCTCTGTAGGAATGGCGAAGACATCATTATCAGGAAAATGATATAGCTGCATTATCTAAGAGTGATTTAAATAGATAAATTATAACCTAAATAATTACGTCTAAGTTGCTGGGTGCACATTTTTACAATTAGTTTAATTTGGAGACTGACAGTGTTCAGAGCCAGACGTTCTCTGAATTCTTTATTATTTATTTTGAAATGTTCAAGGTGATACTTAGTTTTAACTGCCTTGACAGTGTTCTTTTTTGTTTTTTTTTTGAGACAGGGTCTTGCTCTGTTGCCCAGGCTGGAGTGCAGTGGCACAATCTCAGCTTACTGCAGCCTCTGCCTCCCAGGTTCAAGCAATTCTCCCACCTCAGCCTCCTGAGTAGCTGGGATTACAGGCGCCACCACACTCGGCTAATTTTTGTATTTTTGGTAGAGACGAGGTTTCACCATGTTGGCCAGGCTGGTCCTAAACTCCTGACCTCAGGTGATCCACCCTTCTCAGCCTCCCAAAGTGCTGAGATTACAGGTGTGAGTTACCACGCCTGGCCAACAATGTTCTAAGTTAGTTACATTAGCCATAATATGTAAGATAGAAATTTGCTCGTTTGTATATAAGAAGATTCTGAAAATGTTTTAAGTGCTGAGTGCAGTGACTTAACTTCTATAATCCCAACATTTTGGGAGGCCGAGGCAGGAGGATTGCTTGAGTCCAGGAGTTTTGAGACCAGCCTGAGCCAAGATGGTGAGGGCCCCTCTCTCCCACTTTGAATAGGTATGCTATAAGTAACAGGCCTTTGAAACTCATTTTGGGTATTGTGAAGATGTTATATTACAGTGTCCTTTTATTTATTTAATTTGAGGATAAATGTAATTTTTTTTTTTTTTTTTTTGAGATGGAGTCTCGCTCTGTCGCCGAGACAGTGGCGCGATCTCGGCTCACTGCAAGCTCTGCCTCCCGGGTTCACACCATTCTCCTGCCTCAGCCTCCCAAGTAGCTGGGACTACAGGCGCCCGCCACCACACCCGGCTAATTTTTGTATTTTTAGTAGAGATGGGGTTTCACCGTGTTAACCAGGATGGTCTCAATCTCCTGACCTCATGATCTGCCCACCTCGGCCTCCCAAGCTGGTGGGATTACAGGCGTGAGCCACAGCGCCTGGCCAATTAAATGTATTTTATTTTTAGACAACTACGTGACGTGTTTTTCTTAAAAACAATGCCTCCATTCCAAATCAAAATAAATGAAGAGTTCAAGATAACATCAGTTCCGTTTGTTTTACGTCCTGGTGTTGTGTGAATGACAAGCAGCAGCCAGTTATGACGGCAGGTGATCCAAAGTAATTGCCAAATTTGTTAACATTTTTCCATTTCTAAACCATCCTTAAAGAAAAACATATATGGTGTCACACCATTTTCATGGTAGTCCTAGGCTGGAGTGCAGTGGTACAAATTTGGCTCACTGCAACCTTTGCCTCCCGGGTTCAAGCAATTCTCCTGCCTCAGCATCCTGAGTAGCTGGGATTACAGGCATGCGCCACGACGTCTGGCTAATTTTTGTATTTTAGTAGAGACAGGGTTTCACCATGTTGGTCAGGCTGTTTTCGAACTCCTGACCTCCTGATCTGCCCACCTCGGCCTCCCAAAGTGCTGGAATTACAGGCATGAGCCACCTCACCCAGCCTAATTTTTGTATTCTTGGTAGAGACTGGGTTTCACCATGTTGGCCAGGCTGGTCTTGATCTCTTGACCTCGTGATTTGCCTGCCTTGGCCTCCCAAAGTGCTGGGATTACAGGTGTGAGCCACCGTGCCCGGCCCTATTATTATTATTAATTAATTTTAATTTTAATTTTTTATTTTTTTGAGACGGAGTCTTGTGTCTCCCAGGCTGGAGTGCGGTGGCATGATCTCAGCTAACTGCAACCTCTGCCTCCCAGGTTCAAGTGATTCTTGTGCCTCAGCCTCCTGAGTAGCTGGAATTATAGGCACATGCCACCATGCCTGGTTAATATTTGTATTTTAGTAGTGATGGGGTTTCACCTTGTTGGCCAGGCTGGTCTTGAACTGCTGACCTCATGATCTACCCACTTTGGCCTCCCAAAGTGCTGGGATTACAGGCATGAGCCATTGCCCCCGGCCCGTTTTTTGTTTATTTTTAATTTAATTTACTTTTAATTTAATAGATGTCCTAATGTATATTATTTTTTATTTACAGACAGGGTCTTGCTCTATCACCTAGACTGGAGTGTAGTGGTGTAGTTATAGCTCACTGCAGCCTCAGCCTCCTGGGCTTAGGTGATCCTCCTGCCTCAGCCTCCCAAGTAGTTGGGACTACAGGTGCACGCCATTGCGCCTGGCTAACTTTTAAAATTTCTTGGCCAGGCGTCCACTAATCTTTTTTTTTATTTATTTATTTATTATTATTATTTTTATTATTATTATTATACTTTAGGTTTTATGGTACATGTGCGCAATATGCAGGTAAGTTACATATGTATACCTGTGCCATGCTGGTGCGCTGCACCCACTAACTCGTCATCTAGCATTAGGTATATCTCCCAATGCTATCCCTCCCCCCAGGCGTCCACTAATCTTAATCGTTTCTAGCTTTTGATTTAAAGTGAGGCCACTTGAACATTTAGAGGCCGTTCTAGGGTTATTGTTTGACCTAATTTCAATATTGTTGTGTCTCAGGATAATTGGGAGTCCTGAGAATCAGGGAGACAGACAGGAACTGGTGGTTGGTGGAGTAGTCAGAACACACAGAACGTTTATTAAGCTTGCTTTCTCATATGGGCACCATTCGTGGTGCCCCAAAACAATTACAATAGAAAAACCAAAGATCACTAATCACAGATCACCATAACAGATATAGTAATAATGAAAAAAAACTGGCCAGGCGCGGTGGCTCACGCCTGTTATCCTGTCACTTTGGGAGGCCGAGATGGGTGGATCACTTGAGGTCAGGAGTTTGAGACCAGCCTGGTCCACGTGGTGAAAACCTGTATCTACTAAAAAAATACAAAAATTAGCCAGACATAGTGGCATTTGCCTGTAGTTGCAGCTATTTGGGAGGCTGAGGCATAAGAATCTCTCAAACCTAGGAGGTAGAGGTTGCAGTGAGCTGAGATTGTGCCACTGCACTCCAGTCTGGGTGACAGAGCAAGACTCTATGTCCAAAAAAAAAAAGAAGAAATACTGTGAGAATTACCGAAATGTGACACAGACATCAAGTGAGCACATGATGTTGGAAAAATGGCACTGATAGACTTGCTTGATGAACTTTCAATGTGTTAAAAACACAGTAACTGAAGTGCATTAAAACAAGATGTGCCTGTGAATGAAACATAAATAAATTTTGTGTTTAATAGACTTGGGTTACATTTCCAGGATGTCTCATTATGTGTATGCAAATATTCCAAAATCTGAAATCCAGAATGTTTTTGGTCCCAAGCATTTTAGATAAGGGATACTCAACCTGTGGTACATTTATTATTATTTTTTTGAGCTGGAGTCACTCTGTTGCCCAGGGCTGGAGTACAGTGGTATAATCTCGGCTCACTGCAACCTCCGCCTCCTGGGCTCAAGCAATTCTCCTGCCTCCGCCTCCTGAGTGGCTGAGATTACAGGCATACACCACCATGTCCGGCTAATTTTTGTATTTTTAGTAGAGACGGGGTTTCACTGTGTTGGCCAGGTTGGTCTCAAACTCCTGACCTCAAGTGATCCGCCCGCCTTGGTCTCCCAAAGTGCTGGGATTACAGGCATGAGCCACCGCGTCTGATCCTGTGCTACATTATATCACTAGCACATAACACAATACTGGGCATATATAGATACTCAGCAAATATATTTTGAATGAATCACAGAGTTTAAGTTTCCTCTGTCTTCCTTTCTTGACTTCTATTGAAAATGTAAGCTGGAGCTGGGCGCGGTGGCTCATGCCTGTAATCCCAGCACTTTGGGAGGCTGAGGCGGGTGGATCACAAGGTCAGGAGTTCAAGACCAGCCTGGCCAACATAATGAAGCCCCGTCTCTACTAAAAATACAAAAATTAGCCGGGCATGGTGGTGCACACCTATAGTCCCAGCCACTCGGGAGGCTGAGGCAAGAAGAATCCCTTGAACCCAGGAGGCAGAGGTTGCAGTGAGCCGAGATCGCGCCACTGCACTCCAGCCTGGGTGACAGTGTGAAACTCCGTCTCGAGGGAAAAAAAAAAAAAAGAAAATGTAAGCTGTATAGATGAGACTGCAGTAACTCATCTACTGCGGAGGACCATACAAAACAAGTGTATTAGCTATCTAATACGCACTTAGGATTATTTCAGTATAAGTCTGGATAAGGAGCAACAAAGGGTGTGGAGGGGAGGCTGTGTGGTTTTTACAGGTAAGGATTTAGGCTTTTACTCTGAGTGAGGCATTCATGGTTATTGTTGGTTAGTACTAACATTTGATGTTTATTTAATTATTGTAAAAGGCTTTCAGAAGGTAGGAAGTATGAGTTAAAATTAGTCCTCAGATTACTGGTTGTAAATCAGACTGTATTTTAAGGTTAGTCACATTTTTATAAAGAGGAAGTTGTTTAGCAATTCTGAATCCTATATTGTTGCAATATCAATAGCAGATGCTAGAATCCTATTAGTAATCCCAAGGTAAAATGAATTCTAAAAGTGCAATCTTGAATTATTCAACACTTGGTATCCAAATTATATGAAGTATAATCATCCATTTTATGATTTTGAATAGAACTGTAGGTTGTTTTTTTAAATAAGAGTTGTTCTTCCTCCGCCTTCTCATTTTGAGTCCCTGGAATCTGTTCTATTTTTACTTGTGGATCTACATACTAAAGCTGTCTCTGATTTCATGCCCTGAAGATCAGCAAGAGACCTTCCCTTGTAAGATGAGAATTGTGTAGTAGGTGACTATTAGAAGAGTAAACAAGTTTTAAGTCTGTAAACATTTTTTCAGTAAATGCAGTGGAGTACCAGATATCTGTCATTACTGTGACTAAAGAAAGTTCAATGGTAAATTCAGTAGCTGTTTGTTTGCCTTGATAAGTAATTGCTAGAAGTAATAGTAATTGCTTTTATAGTGTTACTGAAGGTTTATTTACTGTATGTGTGATTTTTAAAGTTTTAAAGGGATCAATGAAAGTTATATATAGGGAATATTTGTAAATTATTGGAAATAAGCCAGGAATTGAATTTTTAAAAGTGCCTTTCACAGTAAATTATATTTTCATTTTCTTTATAGAATGAAAGTGGAACAAAATTGTTTAAAATTCAAATTGAGCATCATTTGTACTTTTCAGGCCATTAGAATCTGCTTGAGGCTTTGTGTGGGAAAGATTATTTGATTATTTATTAGATTACCTTTGGCTAAACATTGCAGAGAAGACTTGTTGACACCTTTTCCCCTCAAAAAAAGTAATAACCCCCTGAATCTAAAATAAAAGTTGGAAAAAAGTCATGAAAACTAAGTTGCTCATGTGGGGCTTGGACTTCCTTGTATTTCTGGCTGCTCATTTGGTGCTGTCACTCTGCTTGTCCCTTCTGGGCTTCTTGCTTTAATATGATATCATATCAGACTTTTAATTCTGAATTAATATATTTGTAAAGCTCATTTAAAATTTTCAGTAATTGTTTGTAATTTAAAGTTTGATTCTTTATTTCTTAGCCACATAAACATTTTTGAATTTTGAATTGTGGGAAATTTCTGAAGGCAGGTAAAATACTTATTTTTTAATACCTTAACTCTCATCCCTTTTATTTTTTATTTATTTTTTATATATTTAGGGACAGAGTCTCTGTAGCCCAGGCTGCAATGAGGTGGCACAGTGATAGCTCACTGCAGCCTCAAACCCCTGGGCTCAAGTGATCCTCCTGTCTCAGCCTCCCATGTAGCTAGGACTGTACCACCACACTCAGCTAATTTTTATGTTTATTTTTTGTAGAGATGGGGGTTTCTCACTATGTTGCCCAGGCCGGTCTCAAACCCCGGCCTCAGCCTCCCAAAGTGCTAGGATTACAGGTGTGAGTCACCACACCTGGCTGAGAGCTTTTTTCTTTTCTTTTTTTTTTTTTGAGAGCTTTTTTCATAAGGAGTTTCACTCTTGTCGTCCAGGCTGGAGTGCAGTGGCCCAATCTCGGCTCACTGCAGCCTCCGCCTCCCGGGTTCAAGAGATTCTCCTGCCTCAGCCTCCTGAGTAGCTGGCACTACAGGCCCCCGTCACCACACCAAGCTAATTTTTTGTAGTTTTAGTAGAGACGGGATTTCACTGTGTTAGTCAGGATGGTCTCAATGTCCTGACCTTGTGATCTGCACGCCTCGGCCTCCCAAAGTGCTGGGATTACAGGCGCGAGCCACCGCGCCTGGCTGGGCTTCTTGATTGTAGATTCTTTGAGGTACAGACTTACTTTGTATAACACTCAATGTTAATAGCTCTAAGTACTTAACTCTTGATTGCTTTTTTTCTTGGTATACAATTTATTCCTCCTATGAACTTGCTTTACAATTGAGAATAACCTTGGCTCCTCCTTCAATAAATGAAGGACTTAGTGCTGTTTTAGAAACCTGTTGGAGTACCATTGTATTTGTTTGCCTGTTTTTGTCTTTTGGCTAATAGTCACTGCTATTTTTTTCCAGAAACATCCCCAGAGCTTTAGTCTCCAGAGTTTGTATCTGTTGCAACTGAGGAGAAATCTACCAATATAAATGTTTCCACTCCTGTTGAAAAAAAGGTTTGAGGCTGGGCGCAGTGGCTCACGCCTGTAATCCCAGCACTTTGGGAGGCCGAGGTGGGCGGATCACGAGGTCAGGAGATTGAGACCATCCTGGCTAACAGGTGAAACCCTGTCTCTAATTAAAATACAAAAAATTAGCCGGGCATGGTGGCGGGCGCCTGTAGTCCCAGCTGCTCAGGAGGCTGAGGCAGGAGAATGGCCTGAACCCAGGAGGCGGAGCTTGCAGTGAGCCGAGATCGCGCCACCACACTCCAGCCTGGGCGACAGAGCTAGACTCCGTCTCAAAAAAAAAAAGAAAAGAAAAAAGGTTTGAAGAAGAGTATAGTGAAATGCCACCCAAACCAACCTTCATATATATGAAAAGAGGGCTTGGACATAAAATTTTTTTTGAGATGGAGTCTCACTCTTTTCATCCAGGCTGGAGTCCAGTGTTGTGATCTTGGCTCACTGCAACCTCCACCTCCTGAGTTCAAGCAATTCTTCTGCCCCAGCCTCCCTTGTAGCTGGGACTACACCTCAGGTGACCCACCCACCTGGGCCTCCCGAAGTGCTGGGATTACAGGCATGAGCTACCGTGCCTGGCCTGGACTTGTTATTAATATAAAATTTTAGAGCCTTTAAGCCATAGGATCATGTAAAAATTACCTTATTTGGCACTTTGAATTTAAAGTGCTGACAGATCACACGTAATCTTCAAATTGAATTCCACATTTAACAAATATTTGAGTGCCTACTTTTGTAAACATAGCAGTACATTAAAGAACAGGACATGAAAGTTTTGCTGGTACAAAGTTTTGCAGTTATTGTGGGAAGACAGTTGGTAAACTAGATAATTAAGTTAAAAATGTGGTGTATTAGGTAGTGATAAGTGCCCTGGAGAGAAAATAAAGCGAGGAAAGGGAATGAAAAGTTGAGGGTGGAGCACTGATGTCTTGAAGAGCTTTCTAGGCCAAGAGAAGAACAGTACAGAGGCGCTGCAGTGGGAGAGAGGCCTGGCAATGTCAGAGGAGCAGCAAAGGGTGTGGAGGGGAGGCTGTGTGGTTTTTTACAGGTAAGGATTTAGGCTTTTACTCAGAGTGAGGTAGCCGTGAGGTTTTTCAGCACTGGAGTGATATGACCTGATTTACATTTTAATGAGATCATTCTTGGCTTGCTATGCTGAGAATATAGACTGCACAGAGAGTCAGATGAGACATGATACTAGCTTGGACCTGTATTGGAGCCGAGAACAAAGCGGTTTAATTCTTGGGTGTATTTCCTAAATAGAGCTGTTGGAATTTACTGGTGGAATAGAATTCTTTTCTTTTTCTTTGAGGCAGGATCTCAATTTGTTGCCCAGCAGGAGTTCAGTGGCACAAACATGGCTCACTGCAGCCTCGAACCCCTGGGCTCAAGCCTCAGCTTCCCTAGTAGCTGGGACTATAGGCGTGCACCACTGCGCCTGACTAATGTTTAATATTTTTTGTAGAAATGGGGTCTCACTTTGTTGTCCAGCCTGGCCTCCTAAAATGCTGGGGTTACAGGTATGAGCTACTGTGCCGGGCCTAGAAGGAACACAGTATTTGGAGGGTAGAGTGTGTGAGAGAATGTGTCAAGGATGATTTTAGGGTTTTTGGCTTGAACATCTGAAAGGTTGGAGTTGACATTAACTGAAATGGAAAAGCAAGACTGCAGGACAAGGAGGAGAGATTACCAGGGGCTTGGTTTTGAATATGCTACTTTTGATTCGCCTATTAGACATTGAAGTAGAGGAGTCACATAGGCAGCTTACTATATTTGATCTGGAATTCAGTGAGGAGGTTTAGCTTGGAGATATCAAGTGGGAAATTGTTAGCATATGGATTGCATATAAACCACGAAGTTGGATGGGCTCAATAAGGGAGTAAATGTAGTTAGGTGAAGAAGATTGAGGACTAAGTCTTGGGACACACTGGCATTAAGAAGCCAGATAAGTAACCAGAAGCTAGTGAAGGAGTGTGAGCGGCATCAGTGAGGTGTCAGAGGAGGCAAACCAGAATGCCGTGGCCTTTAAGCCAAGTGAAGAAAGCTTCAAGGGAAGAGAGATCAGCTGTGTCAAAAAAGAGTTTGGGTAAGATAAGAACTGATGAGTGACCACCAGAGGTGAATGGTACTTTGAGAAAGGCAGTTGCACTGGATAGATTGGTATGAGCCTGAGAGAATGGAAGGAGAGCAAGTGGAGATAAGGAATGAAGACAACTCTTAAAGTTGTACCGTAAAGGGGTGTTGAGAAATGGTGCAGTAACTGGAGGGCTTGTGGGCTTCATTTGTGTATGTGTCTGCGTGCGCGTGTGTGTAAAGTTGGAGAATCGCTAGTAGCATGCTTGATGCTGATGGGATGAATTTAGTAGAGAGAAGAACTGATGACACAGGAGAGGGTAGGAATTTCTGGAGCAGTGTCTTTGAGGACATCTGAGTGGGAAGAATGAGATCAGATCTAATTACTGGCCAGTTTGGAAGCCTTATTAGGAGCAAGGGCAGTTGATCCAGAGTAACATGAGAGAAGGTAGAGAAGTAAATACATCGGCAGAGATTCAGGTTAGATGGTATGTCTGGGTAAAATGGGGAACATTTTCATACTTATCTCATTATTTTTGTGAGTATTAAGTTTAATACTTATAAAGGGATGATTACAGAACATAGTACTCAGTAAGTGTTGACTGAAATTAAGTTTGTAATATTTATAAAGTTACAATGTGATTTACATGACCAGCTTCTTTCAGTGTGTGACTAATACTCTGAAAATACTGGCTTTTCATTTGAGCCAGATGGCTCAGTCAGTAATTTCTAGTTATGCCATCTTTTTTTTTTTTTTTTTTTTGTAAAGACACTGAGCACCAAAGGTGCTACTCACACAGAATATCAACTTAAAACTCACCCTGGAAAGACAAGATTTTCATAGTTCTAATCAGAAACATTGTAATTTTGTTATATTCATGTTATGGTTTTGAAGGGTTTTTTTTTTTTTTTTTTTTTTTTTTTTAAATACGTGAATAAAGGGGCCGGGTGTGGAAGGCCGAAATGGGAGGGTCACTTGAGACCAGGAGTTCAAGACCAGCCTGGTCAACACTGTGAGACCCCATCTCTATTTAAGAAAAAAAAAAAAAAAGTATGTTGGGTATTAGTTCATTCTCATGCTACTATAAAGAACTGCCCGAGACTGGATAATTTATAAAGGAAAGAGGTTTAATTCACTCACAGTTCTGCATGGCTGCGGAGGCCTCTGGAAACTTACAATCACGGAGAAAGGGAAGCAAACATCCTTCCTCAACATGACGGCAGGAGAGAGCAGTGCAGTGCGAAGCGGGGAAAAGCACCTTATAAAACCATCAGATCTCGCGAGAACTCACTATCACGAGAACAGCACGGGTGAATGCCCCCATGATCTAATCACAGCCCATGAGGTCCCTCCCTCAACGTGTAATTGTAGTTTTAGGGCCAGTTGTAAAGTTAGTGCAGATAAAGTGGGAACATTAGAAGGAGAGTTGGAACCGGGAGATACTTGGAAAATCTACTCAAACTCTCGCTGGATTTAAGTATATTCCTATTTTGAAAATTCAGTAACTATGTTCTCTAGGAACATGAGAACCTCAGTATCAGTTTAAGGCAAGATGGAGGATGGAAGGATGAAAGAGGGGATATCACGAAGTTTTATTAGGTTGGGCATGGTAGCTCATGCCTGTTACCCCAACATTTTGGGAGGCCAGGGTAGGAGGATCACTTGAGCCCAGGAATTTGAGACCAGCCTGGGCAACATAGGGGAGACCCTGTCTCTACAAACAGTTAAAAAAAAAGCCATATGCACCTGTGTTCCCAGCTAATCAGGAAGCTGAGGTGAGAGGATAGCTTGAGCCAAGGCCAGGGCTGCAGTGAGCTATGACTGCACCACTGCACTCCAGCCCATGCAGCCCCAGGCTGAGAGAAGTGAAACTCCATCAAAAGAAGGAAAAGAAAAGAAAAAGGAAAAGAGAGAAGGAATACATTTTATTGTTATTTTAGGAAAATTTGGCTTTGACTTTTTTTTTTTTTTTTTTTTTTGAGACGTAGTTTTGCTCTTGTTGCCCAGGCTGGAGCGCAATGGCATGATCTCGGCTCACCGCAACCTCCGCCTCCCGGGTTCAAGTGATTCTGCTGCCTCAGCCTCCTGCGTAGCTGGCATTACAGGCATGCGCTACCACCTGCCTAATTTTGTATTTTTAATAGAGGCATGGTTTTTCCATGTTGGTCAGTCTGGTCTGGAACTCCCAACCTCAGGTGATCTGCCCAAAAGAGTTAGTTAAGAGCTTGAGCCAGGTGCGGTGGCTCATGCCTGTAATCCCAGCACTTTGGGAGGCCAAGGCAGGTGGATCATCTGAGGTCAGGAGTTCAAGACCAGCCTGGCCAACATGCCGAAACCCCGTCTCTACTAAATACAAAAAATTAGCCGGTCGTGGTGGCGGGTGCCTGTAATCCCAGCTACTTGGGAGGCTGAGGCAGGAGAATTGCTTGAACCCGGGAGTCGGAGGTTGCAGGGAGCCGAGATTGCACCACTGCACTCCAGCCTGGGCAACAAGGGTGAAATTCCATCTCAAAAAAAAAAAAAAAAAAAAGAGAAGCGCTTGGGTCTGAACCCACACATTGAGGCTCCAGCAATTAGGCACTTAACCTCTATGCTATGTTGCCTTTTTAAAATAAAATAATAGTAAATATAACCCAAAAAGAAACTTAAAAGGTGTCAGTCTTCCACAAACTCAGGTTTAATCTCTTGATCTAACATGATGTTAATGTCGAAAAGAAAAAGCGTTCGTTGTTACTGTTGTTGAAAAATTTTCATAAAATGTAATATACATTCCCGATATTAAAAGGAAAGAATACCGGTAAAATAGAGGTGGTTAATACCATTACTATGGTATTGTGACTGACTGAGCACTACTCCCGAGCAGTACCAGTCCCAGACATTTCCCCCGAGCAGGGAGTAGTGCTCGGTCAGCAGGCACTAGCACCATCATTGTACAGGTCGTTAAGATACTTGCCCCTTCCTTGGTTATCTAGCCGCTGAAGGGATAATTATGTTTGGCACAAAGAGGATGGTGCTGCAGCAGAGCCTAGCTCTGGCGTTTTTTCTGATTGATCGGCGTCTGTTCTATACCTGCTGTTAAATATTTTGACTCTCACTCCAGATCATCAAATTGTTTTGAGAGTGAATGAGTTGAAGCATGCATACTTCCTAGCTAGACCAGTGTCTGAGATAAATATAATACAGAGTTTGCTATTATAATTTAGAATTTTTATTGAGTATACTCTGCTGTCTATGTACAGTTGGCTTAGGAAATGAATTGGGAAGCTTTTCTGTTTCATAGGATAGTTTAATAAAAGAATTACCTTTGTAATTACCTTTTACTTATTATGAAAATGTCTGGGACTGGTATTTGGAGTGCGGGGTGGGGAGCTAACTGTGTAGCTTATGCGAATCTTCAGAAGTTATTGGAGTGTTTTCTAATTCTGTTAGATGCTTTTGACAATTTATATTTTCCCAGAAAATCATCCATTGTATCTGTGTTTAAAATTTAGCAGCTTAGGATTTACTGGAAACGTATTTTATACTTATTTTTATTTCTTCTCTATTATCTTACTTCCTTTTCAGTCTCTAATTTCGTATAATTGTTTTTTTAGTCCAGCTAATAGTTTCTCTGTTTTTTGTCCCCTCCCATCAAAATATAGCGCCTAAGTTTTCGGTTTTTTTTTTTTTTTTTGTGAGATGGAGTCTCCCTGTGTCGCCCAGGCTACAGTGCAGTGGCGTGATCTGAGCTCACTGCAACCTCTGCCTCCCAGGTTCAAGCAGTTCTCCTGCCTCAGCCTCCCCGGTAGCTGGGACTACAGGCACGTGCCAGCATGCCTGGCTAATTTTTTGTATTTTTAGTAGAGATGGGTTTTCACCATGTTAGCCAGGACGGTCTTGATCTCCTCACCTCATGATCCGACCGCTTCAGCCTCCCAACGTGCTGGGATTACAGGCATGAGCCACCGTTCCTGGCTGCTCCTAGGTTTTAGAATTAATTCTGCAGGCTTCTGTTCTCTTACTTGAGTAACTTTGAATTCCCTTATTCTTATTTTTAAATGTTTATTTTCTAACCTTGAGTTGAATGCTCATTTAATTCTTGCTCAGTTGAAGGTGTTTAGGCTGTGGCTCTTCCTCTGAGTATAGCTTTATTAGTGTACCAAATATTTTTTTCTCTTCTTTTTCTTTTTTCTTTTCTTTTTTTTTTTTTGAGACTGAGTTTCGCTCTTGTTGCCCAGGCTGGAGTGCAATGGCGTGATTTCAGCTCATTGCAACCTCCACCTCCCAGGTTCAAGTGATCCTCCTGCCTCAGCCTCCTGAGTAGCTGGGATTACAGGCATGCGCCACCACACCTGGCTAACATTTGTATTTTTAGTAGAGTCAGGGTTTCACCGTGTTGGCCAGGCTGGTTTCGAACCCCTGACCTCAGGTGATCCGCCTGCCTCGACGTCCCAAAGTGCTGGGATTACAGGCATGAGCCACTGCCCCCAGCTTTCTTTTTCCTTTTCTTTCTTTCTTTCTTTTTTTTTTTTTTTTTTAATACACAGATTAGAGTGTAGTGGCGTGAACACGACTCATTGCATCCTTGACCTCCTGGGCTCAAGGGATCCTCCCACCTCAACCTCTCAAGTAGCTAGGACTACAGGCACGCGCCAGGATGCCCGGCTAACTTTTTTTATTGTTTGTAGAGACAGGGTTTTACCATATTGTCCAGGCTGGTCTTGAACTCCTGAGCTCAAGCAGTCCACCTGCCTCAGCCTCCCAAAGTGCTGAGATTACAGGTGTGAGCCACTAGGCCCAGTCGTACCAGAGATTTTTATTTGGGCAGTTTTTATCATTGTTATTTTCTAGGTAATCTCTATTGATTTTGATTTACATTACTCCAATTACTTGAAGTAATTTAAGGAGAGAGAGTACATAAATGTCAAGTCTACTGCATTAAGGGGAGTAGCTTAATTGTTTCATTGTCAGATTGTATAGACTATTTCTACTTTCTTGAAATTTTTGAGGTGTTAATGGCCTAAATTGATGATCAATTTTTCTAACTGTTGCATAGAGACTTGATCTCATTCTTTCATATGTTCAGCCATTTTGTCGTTTATGTATTTGATCTTTCAGGAAATGATAGTCTCTTATATTCTTACTTCTGCCTAAAGGTTTTTTTTAAATTTCTTTGAAATTTTTGTTCTGGCCGGGCGCGGTGGCTCACATGTAATCCCAGCCTGGCCAAAATGATGAAACCTCCCCTCTACTAAAAATACAAAAATTAGCCAGGTGTGGTGGTGCACGCCTGTAATCCCAGCTCCTCTGGAGGCTGAGGCAGGAGAATCACTTGAACCTGGGAGGTGGAGGTTGCAGTGAGCCTCGCACCGTTGTACTTCAGCCTGGGCGACAGAGCAAGAAGAAGACCCTGTCTCAAAAGTTTTTGTTCTAACTATATATGATGAAAATTTTGGTATATATAGTTTTATAATATCTTTATAGATTGTAATCTTGATCATTATAAAAAATGACCCTTTTCTGCCTCTTTTAATATTCTTTCAATTTGAATTCAACTGGTTTTGAAAGGGTGTTGATGCTTGCTAGGTGTACTTTTATCTAATCTTTTACTTTAACTTCTCAAAGTCTCTATTTTAGGTTTGTCTCTTGTAGACCCTTGTAGTTGGATCAAGGTTAGTCTTAACTCAATTTGAGATGCTTTTAATCATTTACATTAATGTTATATATTTTGCTTTGCTTATATAATATTAGTGTATTTGTTTTGTTGTCATCTATATGTTTGCTTTTGGTTTTCTTTCTTTTCTTTTCTTTTCTTTTTGAGACAGAGTCTAGCTTTGTCGCCCAGGCTGGAGTGCAGTGGTGTGATCTCAGGCTCACTGCAACCTCCGTCTCCCGGGTTCAAGCGATTCTCCTGCCTCAGCCTCCCGAGTAGCTGGAATTACAGGCGCCTGCCACCATGCCCGGCTAATTTTTGTGTTTTTAGTAGAGACAGGATTTCACCATGTTGGCCAGGCTGGTCTCGAACTCCTGACCTCGAGTGGTCTGCCCGCCTTGGCCTCCCAAAGTGCTGGGATTATAGGCGTGAGCTACAGCGTCTGGCTTGGTTTTCTTTTAAACTACGTGGTTTGTTTTCTTTATTTGCTCTCCCTTCTCTCTCATTTTGTAAGTTATATACTGTATTTCGTTATGTCTAAGATACCGTTGGTGGTTGTGTGCTTCGTTATTTTGTATACCATTAATACAGTTAAATGCTGTCAAAGAAACTATGACACACCATTAATTGAAATATGCATGCTGATTTCAGATAGACAAAAATGTGAAAAAGATACGTCTTAGAATAGATTAAACATGGTAGTTTGTAGTTCTATGGGTATTATAAAGCTATAGCTTTAATATATTTAAATCTATTATGTTTATCAAATAGTTTTTTCAGGAGTGGTTGTTTGAGTGCTCTTATGTTTAAAAATGTCTGTTAGTGGCTTTCACAAGCAAAATGATGTTTTGGCTGGTTACAGAATTTTTGGGCTACATTTCCCTTTCTCTTAATACCCAGCAGACACTATTCCATTATCTTCTGGTATCTAGGGTTACTCTAGAGAAGTCTGGGGCCAGCCTGACTGTTTTTTTCCCTTTGTAGGTGACCTACTTCTGCCTGAGTATTGCTAGAATTCTTTCTTTATCCTTGAAGTTCAGTAACTTCATCAGGATATAACTTGGTCTTGGTGTGATTCTCTATTACATTTTCCTGTTAAATGGTAAGCCATTCAAACTGCAGATTCAGGAATATTTTCTTATACACCTTTTAATATGCATTCATTTTTATTTTTCTTTACTCAAGAAACATCAGTTTTATGATTGTTTATCTTCATTTCCTGTCTTCCATTTCATTACTTTTCTAAGTGCTTCCTTTGTTCTTTTCTGCTGTGCTCGATGTAATTTTCTTGAGATTTTGTTTGATATCATGTTTGTTTTCATCAGTATCAGGTTTACTACTTCCTATATATGATGTGGTTTTCATTTTGCCAGTGGCTTCAGTACTTCATTCAATTTTATATATTTATGTCTGTGAGTTGCTCTTTCAACTTGTCTCATTTATTTCCTCTTTTTAAAAAAACTTTTACTTGACATTAAAAACAGGTAAAACCACCTATAATCCCAGCACTTTGGGATGCTGAGGCGGGTGGATCACTTGAGGTCAGGAGTTCGAGACCAGCCTGGCCAACATGGTGAAAGCCGTCTCTACTAAAAATACAAAAATTAGCCGGGCGTGTTGGTGGGCGCCTGTAATCCTAGCTACTCGGGAGGCTGAGGCAGGAGAATCCGTTTGAACTGGGGAGGCAGAAGTTGCAGTGAGCTGAGATTGTGCCACTGCACTCCAGCTTGGGCGACAGAGACTCCCTCTCAAAAACAAACAAACAGGTAAAACCACATTGTTTTTGAGAAGATGGGTTAAAACCAGTTACACAGTGACTAATATTAAAATTTACTCTCTAAGAAGTGATGAGTAAAATGGTTTTATCAAGTCTTGTGTTTTATTAATGGCATGAAATACAGAAAAGCAGTCTTAGAGATACTATTTTTTTGCAGTTGGATAAACTTTTGTACACGGTAGAAATCTGATTTTGCCCTGTGTTTTTTTGTTTATGAGGGAGAAGTGTTCAATGACTTTTTCCCAAAGATTTTTTTTTTCATTCAGTGAGTTACAAAATGTGCTAGAAAAATATAATGGAAATGTACCTTGCATGGTGGCTTATGCCTGTAATCCCAGCACTTTAGAAGGCCAAAGCAGGTGGATGGCTTGAGCCTAGGAGCCTAGGCTGCAGTGAGCCATGATCATGCCATTGCACTCCAGCCTGGGCAACAGAGTGAGACCCTGTCAAAAAAAAAAGAAAACAAAAAAAACCATGGAAATTATAACTGACATGTTCTGCTATTCATGTGCCACAATTCAAGACCTTCTATGTGATTTTCTCCTGAATGCCAGTTGCCTCTTTGTTTTCTTCTGAAGAAATGAAGGTGATCAGTGATAAGCCCCCTGGTCTTCATTCAAGGTTGAAGGGAATAGTGAAAATTGTGAACGTGTACAACTTGTGGTTACTAAGAGTGAGACTTTGACTGCGAATTAGGCAAAAGATGTAAGTCTTTTACATTTTTTTTTTTTTTTTTTTTTTTTGAGATGGAGTCTCACTCTGTCACCCAGGCTGGAGTGCAGTGGTGCGATCTCGGCTCACTGCAACCTCTGCCTCCTGGGTTCAAGAGATTCCCCTGCCTTAGCCTCCCAAGTAGCTAGGACCACAGGCGCATGCCACCACACCCATCTAATTTTTTGTATTTTTAGTAGAGATGGGGTTTCACTGTGTTAGACAGGATGGTCTCGATCTCCTGACCCTGTGATCCACCCACCTCAGCCTCCCAAAGTGCTGGGATTACAGGCGTGAGCTACCACGCCTGGCCAGCGCCCAGCTAATTTTTGTATTTTTAGTAGAGATGGGGTTTCTCCATGTTGGCCAGGCTGGTCTCGAACTTCTGACCTCAGGTGATCTGCCTGCCTCGGCCTCCCAAGTGCTGGGATCACAGACATGAGCCACCGCGCCCGGCCCGTCTTTTACGTTTTACATATTTTAGCTGTTTAGGGAACAGGTTCTCCCGTAAGTTTTTTTCTTCTCTTCTTTTTTTAAAATGATGGCTGAGATACAAACATTCTTTACATTACTTTTGGTGTTAACAAAGGTCATTTCAGTAGACTTGCACATTTGGAGTATGCCAGCAACTTACTCAATATTGCTGATAGGTGGAATTTTCAGTCTGGCGTCTGAATTGTAGCTTATCCTCAACCATCAAAATTCCTACCCAAATTTCTTGTGTTCCAAACTTAAGAATTGTTGTGTTTCATTGCTAGTGACATGGCTTTTTCCTAAAGTGATACATATTTTTAAGTAATTCATTTATTGGGCAAATATTTACTGCGAGAGACTGTCACAGGTCCTGGGGCTATATCAGTAAATAAACGAAAACCCTTGTTCTTTTAGAGCTTGCTTTGTAGTTAGGGTAGGGGAGAGAAGAATTAATAGAAAGTGTAGAGTGCTGTGTGGAAACTAGAACAGGGAAAGAGGATAAAATAAGGAGTGTGTAAGGGGGTGGAGTTTCATTAAAAATAGGGTAACAGTGGACCGAGGAACTCAGGTGAATGAGTGAATCATGCAGAGGTTAGGTAAGGCAAGCACAAGGGCCCAGAAGTGGGGCTGACCTGAACGCTGGAGGGAGGTGGCAGAGCAGTTAGCTGAAGGTTGGAGAGAGATGCTGGTTAAAGCCCCTGAACACTGGGGGGAGGTGGCACAGCACTTAGGTGAAGGTCGGAGAGAGATGCTGGTTAAAGCCCCTGAGGTGGCAGAGCGTTTAGCTGGAGGTTGGAGAGAGATGCTGGTTAAAGCCCCTGAGGTGGCAGAGCGTTTAGCTGAAGGTTGGAGAGAGATGCTGGTTAAAGCCCCTGAGGTGGCAGAGCGTTTAGCTGGAGGTTGGAGAGAGATGCTGGTTAATTGTGAAGGACCCTATAGGCCATCACACAGGCCATTGCTCTGAGTGAGTATGGGAAGCTGTTGGTATAGTGACATGATGTGACTCACATTTTTCCAGGATTACTTCTGCCTGCTGGGTTGAGAGTAGATGCAATAGGGAAGGTATTTTCCATAGTACCCCAGCACACGCATTTTTATTAAACATTTATAGCTGAAATGAAAGCTTCACCAACAATAACCCTATTTTATTTTTCATTTCTGTTAGGAAAAATGAGTGCTGGTTATGTTCCACTAGATCTGTTTCATGACTGTGTGACTTACGGTTGAAAAACACTGCCAAATAGAATATAGCCTCTGACTTAGTGGACAAGAAGTAGAATTGAGGTTTGTGTATGAAAGCAAAGTGAACACAATGTAAAATAAAAAAAAGAATAAAAACTTAAAAATCAACATTATATATGTATATATACTTAGCTTAAAAAAACCCAAATAATCAAATACCAGTGATTCAAGAGGCCTAATAGTGAACAATGCATTCAGTGAAGGATAATGAAGAATTCCCCAGAGGCAACTGCTTTTTAAAACCTTTTAGGTTCAGATCTCCTGGGGGCTTAACTCCATGCTTCTAAATAATATATTTATAGTGTTTATTTTTTGGTTTATCAACTTTAGACATTCTCTGTTGACTTCTTGCTATGACAGATGTTTTCAGTCCCACTTCTCACTACTGACCTTCCTCGTACGACGGTCACTGAACTGGCGCCTCTCTGGGGTTCTGCCCAGAAGATTAGCCTTCCTCCTTCGCTGCAGCTCCTCTGTGAGTATTCTGCTCTCTGCTCCCTCCACTCTCCTTACTCAGTTCACGTTCTTCCATCCGTTTTCATCTTTCAGAGCCATGGGCAATCCACCTGGTCTTTTTAATATATTTTAAATTAAAAAGTTATTTTTTAATTTCTTTAGAAAAATTTATTTAACTTCTTAGGAGGGAAGAGGAGATAAGCACACATGCCCACACTGACACCTTGAACTAGAAGACATGATTAGGCCAAAGCTTTTTGTTGTCAAAAGTGTGTAGTGTATGTGTTTTAAGAGTTAGATATATTCAGAATATCTTATCTTTTAAAAATTGTAAATATTTCCCCATGTCCTGAAATATTCTTGTAAAGTATTTTAAATAGATGCATAGCATTCTTTCATATGGTGGTACTATCATATTCCCCACATTTTGACTTCTGGGTTTTCAAATTATAGTTGTAAACCACTTAAATTATAATTAATGCTTCTGTGGATTTTCCTTATGAAAACATTTATACATAATCCTTGATTATTTCTCTTCGGATAAATTTCTGATCATTTCTTAGTTAAGGAAAATAAATATTTTTGAGGTTCTTCATAAATACTACTGATTGCCTTCTAGAAAGGCTTTGCTAGTTTGTATTTCCACTATTAACTGTATCAAAGTGCCACTTTTTATTGTGTTGTTCTTACCACCAGAAACTTTAAAAAGTTTGATTCTGCTAGGTAAAAAGAAAATTATTTTAAAAATTCCCAAGAAAGGTGAACACCTTGACAGTTTGGAATTTGTGTGTGTGTGTGTATGTTGTTTTAAAGGTTTATAAGAGTAATTATTTGCGTTTTAATTTTTTATGGCTATTTTGGCATTTAGAAATTTTATTTTTCTGGGCAGGGCACAGTGGCTCATCATGCCTGTAATCTCAGTACTTTGGGAGGCCAAGGTGGGTAGATCTGTTGAGGTCAGGAGTTTGAAACCAGCCTGGCCAACATGGTGAAACCCCGTCTCTAATAAATAAATAAGTAAAATATATTTTATTTATTTGAGACGGAGTTTCACTCTTGTTGTCCAGGCTGGAGTGCAGTGGTGTGATCTTGGCTCACCGCAACCTCCGCCTCCTGGGTTCAAGCAATTCTCCTGCCTCAGCCTCCCAAGTAGCTGGGATTACAGGCATGTGCCACCACGCCTGGCTAATTTTGTATTTTTAGTAGAGACAGGGTTTCTCCATGTTGGTCAGGTTGGTCTCGAACTCCTGACCTCAGGTGATCCGCCCACCTTGGCCTCCCAAAGTGCTGGGATTACAGGCATGAGCCACCGTGCCTGGCTGAAATTTTATTTTTTTAAATCATCCAGTTAAGTCGGCTTTCCCATTTATTTATTTTTTGACACTTAATGTTTTCCATTCCTAAATTCAAATAAGACTATGCAAAATTTGAAGATAGCTTTGAATTTGGAGTGGGGTATGGAAAAGTGCCTGGAGAAACTTGGCGACAGTTGATTTAGAAACAGTTAGGCTTTGGCTTGTGTTAAAAATCTGCCGATCATTTAGGTTTTCGATTGTTGCTGTCTCCATGTCTCCTGTTGCCCCATACTAGAAGGTGTTAAATTGTTAGACACTTCCATGAATGTATTTCATACGTGTAAAACTTGGTAGATGCATGACTCATGGCTCTGGGTAGTCTAGCTAAGCTAGTCTTTTACGTCATACGTGTAAAACTTTGTAGATGCAATAACTCATGGCTCTGGGTAGTCTAGCTAAGCTAGTCCTTCCACTCAAAGAGCACGATACTTAAGCTTTCTCCTGGTGAGTCATGAATTGTCATCAGGGAATTTCTCACTGTTTGGATTAATTCCATTAGGAACTGCTACTGGTGATAGTTTAGTCCTTATTTAGTTTTAGTCTAAGAGAACCTTACTGACATTACTATAAATCTTAAAAAAAAAAAAAAAAAAGCATACCTTTAAAAAAGCCTAATGGCAATGGACTAGTCAGGATAGTAAGAAAAAGTTATACTGGAAAGAGAGAGATGGTTTATGAATTGGTTACAAAAAATACATCAGTATTATTTTGAAGACAACCCTGATTTCAGTCGTGGTTGAAATCCTTAACCAACCACAAAAATGTCTTACATTTTAAATATATTAAAGTCCTTAAATTATGGAAATAGTATCTTCTAAGAAGTTGATTAATAGTGGAAAGAAGAGTCTCAGTTTCTTTTTTCTTTTTCTTTTTTTTTTTTTTTTTTGAGACAGAGTCTCATTTACCCAGGCTGGAGTGCAGTGGTGCCATCTCAGTTCACTACAACCTCTACCTCCCGGGGTCAAGCGATCCTCCTGCCTCAGCCTCCCCCCCAGTAGTTGAGACCACAGGCACATGCCACCATGCCCGGCTAATTTTTTTTTTTTTTTGTGACAGAATCTCACTCTGTCACCCAGGCTGGAGTGCAGTGGTGCGATCTCTGCTCACTGCAACTTCCGCCTGCCGGGTTCAAGCAATTCTCCTGCCTCAGCCTCCGGAGTAGCTGGGACTACAGGCACATGCTACCACGCCCGACTCATTTTTTGTATTTTTGTAGAGACGGGGTTTCACCATGTTGCCCAGGCTGGTCTTGAACTCCTGAGCTCAGGCAATCCACCTGCCTCGGCCTCCCAAAGTGCTAGGATTACAGAAGTGTCTCTTTTTTTTGAGACGGAGTCTCTCTCTGTCGCCCAGGCTGGAGTGCAGTGGCGCGATCTCCGCTCACTGCAGCTCCACCTCCCGGGTTCATGCCATTCTCCTGCCTCAGCCTCCCGAGTAGCTGGGACTATAGGCACCCGCCACCACACCCGGCTAATTTTTTGTATCCCTGGCTAATTCTTTGTATTTTTAGTAGAGACAGGTTTTCACCATGTTAGCCAGGATGGTCTTGATCTCCTGACCTCGTGATCCGCCTGCCTCGGCCTCCCAAAGTGCTGGGATTACAAGCGTGAGCCACCGCGCCAGGCCCACCATTGTCATTTTTTTAATGCAGCACAGAAGCCCATCAAGTGGCAGTCACATAATTTCCTAATTTATTTTTGAAAAAAACTTAGCTAAATTCCAATTTTCTATGTGCTTAGGTGTCTTTTATAAGTTTGAATAAATGTATAAATAACTTCAGGGTTGTTTTATAGGTTCTTGGTACCTCACACAGATAAACTTGTAAATGGAATAAGATGTAGAGGAATGCAAAAGTAGCTAAGGAGCAAGCATGACAGCATCGTTTTATTTTATCGCCTTCTCCTCTGCAGTAGTCAGGGTACACGGCACTGAATTCAGATCAGAATCATAGACTTTACTGTATCTCTTCCTGGTGAAAATATTTAAGTTATCTGACATTTACTAGATCTATTAAATCACCCAAGGGAATAACTTTTTTTGTATGCATAAGATAGTAAAGGGCTTTTGCAAAAAATCCAGTATGTTGATATTTTGGACAACATAAAACAATATACACCTTGTACATTTACTTTAAAAATTAACATGTGAAAAGCATTTCTCATTTTGTTTACTTAGTTTTTAAAAAAAGCCAGACTAGTTTAGCTTAATATCTGGGTTCTCAGCTGGGAGAACCAGATTACCCATCATTCCAGTCAAGGCTTTTGAGTTTCCATTCTGTGAGACGATGACTTGCAACTTGGTGGAATTGGATGTTCTTTCCAAGACTAAGAAGCTTTGCTGATCCATTCACAGTTACTTCTACTCTCTTCCTTCAACAGTGAGACTGACAGTATCGTCTGCTTGCCCTGCACATGGGCCAAAATGGGCCTTTCATAGGAGAAGCTCTACACAAAGGAAAGGAGGAAGGGTTCCTGCAGAAGGAAGAGAAGGGCAGATTTGTTCTCAGAGGTCACTTATGTTAAGGCAAGGATGGCAGATGTCTCATCATGGATTTATTTGGCGGGTGTGGTGCCAAATATTGGGAGGAATCTTAAGTACATGATAGGTTATTAATGGTGCTGTCTTTGGGTGTGGGCCACATCGAAGGCTTGAGGGTGATTCAGAGTAATGACACAGTCCATCTGTATTTTAGGATCTGCCACACAAGGAGGTAGGAATATGCCTGGCTTCCATTTGATGTGTCCCACACTTCTGATTTGTATATTGGACTTTTTAACTACTCCATTCTACTCTTCCCCCTTCTCACTACTGTACTTAACTAAGTCTTAATAAACAGACACGCAAACCGGTAACTCCTCATCCCTCTTTATCCCGAGCCCCTGACAACTCCCATTCTATTTTCTGTCTCTGAATTTGACTTCTCAAGGTATTTTCTTTTCTTTTTCTTTTTTTTTTTTTTTATTTGCGACAGAGTCTCACTCTGTTGCCCAGGCTGGAGTGCAGTGGCGCGATCTTGGCTCACCTATGCTTCCCGGTTCCAAGCGAATCTCCTGCCTCAGCTTCCTAAGTAGCTGGATTAGGGGTGCCCGCCACTACGCCTGGCTATTTTTGTATTTTTTTATTTTTTTTGAGACAGAGTCTTGCTCTGTCACCCAGGCTGGCATGCAGTGGCGCGATCTTGGCTCACTGCAACCTCCGCCTCCCGGGTTGAAGCGATTCTTCCTGCCTTGGCCTCCCGAGTAGCTGGGATTACAGGCATGAGCCATCATGCCTGGCTAATTTTGTATTTTTGGTAGAGACGGGGTTTTGCCATGTTGGTCAGGCTGGCCTCGAACTCCTGAACTCAGGTGATCCGCCTGCCTCGGCCTCCCAAAGTACTGGGATTACAGGCGTGAGCCACCACGCCTGGCCAATTTTTGTATTTTAGTAGAGACGTGGTTTTTGCCATGTTGGCCTGGCTGGTTTCAAACTCCTGACCTCAGGTGATCCGCCCACCTTGGTCTCCCAAGTGCTGGGATTACAGGTGTGAGCCACTGCGCCTGGCTGCAAGGCTTATTTTCATGTGAGTGGACTCATACAATTTTTATCCTTTTGTATCTGGCTTATTGCACTTGGCATAATATTTTCAAGTTCATTCCTGTTGTAGAATGTATCATAATTTCATTCCTTTTTAAAGCTGAGTAACATCCTGTTGTATGTATATACTACACATTTTGTTTATCCATTCATCTGTTGGTTGACACTTGGGTTGTTTCCACGTTTTGACTGTTGTGAATAATGCTGCTTTGAACATTGGTGTACAAACATCTGTTTGATCCCCTGCTTTAATTCTTTTGCATATATAACCAGAAGTGAAATTGCTGGATCATATGGTAATTCTAAGTTTAATATTTTGAGGACATGCCATACCGCCTTTCACAATGGTTGCATCCTCTTACATTCCCATTAGCAATGCACAGGGTTCTAATTTCTCTACGTTCTTGTCAACACTTGTCATTTTCTATGTGTGTATTTAATAGCAATTTTAATTGGTGTGAAGTGGTATCTCATTGTGGTTTTGAATTTCTTCTATTATTAGTGATACTGAGCATCTTTGCATTGTGCTTGTTGACCAGACATCTTTTTATCTTTGGAGAAATGCCTATTCAAGTCATTTGCCCATTTTTGCATTGGTTTTCTTGTTATTGAGTTGTATGAGTTCTTTTTGTATTCTGGATATTAATCCTGTATCAGATATGTGATTTACAATATTTTTCCTATTTTTTTTGGGGTTGCTTTTGATGAACAAAAGTTTTAAATTTTGATCCAGATCATTTATTTTTTCTTTTGTCTCTATTGCTCTTGGTGTCATGTCCAAGAGTTTGTTGCTAAATCCAATGTCTTGAAGATTTTCTCTTATTCTTTCGCCTGAGAGTTTTAAAGCTTTAGCTCTTACATTTAAGTTTTCAGTTCATTTAGAGTTAATTTTTGCATATCATGCAAGGAAAGAATCCACCTTCATTCTTTTGCTTATGGATATCCAGTTTCCCTAGCGTTGTTTATTGAAAGATTTTCTTTCCTCATTGAGTGGTCTAGTCAACCTTGTTGAAAATCAGTTGGCCATATATGCAAGGGTTTTATTTCTAGGCTTTTATTTTGTTTCATTGGTGTATATGTCTGTCTTTTTGCCAATACCACAGTGTTTTGATTATTGTCGTTTTGTAGTAAGCCTTGGAATCAGGACATGTGAGTTCTCCAATTTTGTTCTTGTTTTCAAGAATGTTTTGGCAATTTGGGGTATGAATTTTAGGATGGGTTTTCCAAAAGTTGTTGGGATTTTGATACAGGGATTACATTGTATTTGTAAATTGCTTTGGGTAGATTTTTTTTTGTGTTTGAGGAAAAGATTCAGTTGTTTAGAAGTCTCTTAAGCTCTCTTTATTTTACTTTTCAGTCTTTCCAGCATATGTCTCTTTCATATATTCACTTATACAGAATAGTGTACATATGTGTGATACACACAATGTAAATATGTACAATTTTAAGAGTTATTTTAAAACAAATACCATGTAACTGCTAGCAGGTGAAGAAATGGTTGAAGTTTCAAAACTACTGAAATAGAGTTATGACTGACGAACTACATTGACACGTCATCACCCACAATCCCATCATTTATATCAGGGTTCACTTTTGGTATTGTACATTCTATGGATTTAGAGAAATATTTGACGTGTATCTTACCATTATAGTATCATACAGAATACTTTGATGGCCCTAAGAATCCTCTTGAGATTGGATTTTTGAAGATTTTAAACTAGTTTTTTTGTGTGTTTTTTTTGTTTTTTTTTTGTTTGTTTGTTTGTTTGGTTTTTTTGAGATGGAGTCTCGCTCTGTCCCCCAGGCTGGAGTGCAGTGGCGCGATCTTGGCTCATTGCAAGCTTTGCCTCCTGGGTTCACGCCATTCTCTTGCCTCAGCCTCCCGAGTAGCTGGTACTACAGAAGCCCGTCACCACGCTGGCTAATTTTTGTATTTTTAGTAGAGACGGGGTTTCACCGTGTTAGCCAGGATGGTCTCGATCTCCTGACCTCGTGATCCGCCCGTCTCGGCCTCCCAAAATGCTGGGATTACAGGCGTGAGCCACCGCACCCGGCCTTAAACTAGTTGTTAAGTAGAGTATCCTATTCAACATTGTGGATTTTTCTAATTATTTTCTCAAGAAATCATTTAACTGGCTGGACATGGTGGCTCATGCCTGTGATCCCAACATTTTGGGAGGCCGAGTTGGGAGGATCACTTGAATCCAGGAGTTTGAGACCAGCCTGGACAATATAGTGAGAACCCCATCTCACTTTATAAATAAAGCAGTTGTTTCACTTATTTCCACATCCCCTAAATTTCCTGCAAACTGTGGCAGTACTGTCTAATAGAAACACGAGAACCACACACGAGAGCCTAATGTGTGATTTTAAAATTGTAACCACATTTAGAAATGTAAAAAGATAGGTACAATTCATTTTAATAATTTATTTAACTCAATATACCTAAAATATAATTTCAAGATGGAATCAGCTAACTTTTTTCTCACAAAGTCTTCAAAAATCCAGTTTATATTTTACATTTGCAGCACATCTTAACTAAGACTAGCCACTTCTTAGGTGCTCAGTAGCCACATGTGACTAGTGGCTATTATATTAGAAAGTGCATGTCTAAGAAGCTTGATTTGATTCAGTGTAAACATTTTGGGGAAGGGGCAAGAGTATGTCATAGATGAAGCTTGTGTATACCATTTTGCATCAAATAAGAAGATACACGTTCTTGGGTTAATGGTTCTAAATTTGAACAATTATTTGGTGATTGCCAGATTTCTCTGTTGCGAAGATGCAGTATCTCTTTGTACTGGTGAGTAATCTGTGGGGTGATGCTTGGGCATCATATTCTGTTCTCCGGTGACCTTTTCACTTAATGGTTTTAGCATCCATTGATCATCCGTGCCTGGATTATTACATTAAGGCTTGCAAATGAAATGCTCTAAATATATCTGTGTAACAAATTTCCACCCCTTTCTTCCATTATATAACGCGTTAGAAATACTAGTTAGTGGCCAGGTGCAGTGGCTCATACCTGTAATCCCAGCACTTTGGGAGGCCGAGGTGGGCAGATTGCTTGAGCCCACTTCGAGACCATGATGCCCATGGTGAAATCCTGCCTCTACAAAAAATACAAAAATGAATTGGGCATGGTGACATGTACATATAGACCCAGCTACTCAGGAGGCTCAGGAGGATTGCCTGAGTCCAGGAGGTCAAGGCTTTAGTGAACGGTGATTGTGCCACTGCACTCCAGCCTGGGCAACAAAGCTATTCTCTCAGCACAGTCACCTTAGTAAGATCTAATAATTTTTCCTTTGGGAGATGACCTTCTCTAAACTTTGGATGTCAGCAATAAATTGAAAGGGACTAGTTTCTTATCTGATTAATTCATTTTCATTTTGATGAATTCATATGCCTTCTTAGGTTCTTCCTTAAAATCCTTAATTAAAGGAGTTTTGTCTTCATCATCATCCTGCATCAGAAACGGCATCAGTAATTGATATTTAATCTCATAGGTTGTGATGAGTCCTTACTTTTGTTTTACAGGTTGCTCTTAAGTATTGTTGGGTTTTCAGAGTATATCAGCAAAGGCTTTAGCTTAACATCTCTCAATTTTTAAAATATAAAAGCAATGTTAGCCTGACACGTTTTCTTATCTTACCAAAGCACAAGATAGCATTCTTTAAGAAAGGTCTATTTTTGTCAGTTATAAATTTGCTTTCCAATATTTCTCCTTTATTAATAGTTTTCTGCAATTCATTGGGGGAAAGTTTGTTGCAGTCTCGCTATCAGCAGAAGCTAATTTATTTATCAATGATATTTAATGTTATGCATTTATGTACTGTTCTTAAACCTCTCAAACAGTTCAGGGCTTGCTTTACAACTCAGCTGCTCACCAAATTCTCCTGTTTCTCTCCTTTCACCTTCATAACTTTGGAGATAATAAATGCACATTGCTGTTGCCACACAGTGCTCAGTGGTTCCATGCTGCTTGTGGTTATAAATTTTTGTATGAAGTATTACTGTAATTGTTAGAAAAGCACCATGCTATGCCCAAGTCATGAACATTGCCTTCCATTTGTATTTCTCTTGCGTAGAAACAGTCTTATGTGTGATACTGGGGATATGCTTAGAGTCAGGGGCTCAGCTTTTGGTTCCCTTGCCTTTAAATAAACGCATTACTTCCAATTTTTTCTTTCAATGTTTGTACTTTCCTAGGCCTCTTACTTAGGTTCACCTGTATTTTCCCAGGACATCCCATTTTCTTAGAAGCCATTTTTACTTAATGTGGAGAAGATCATGTACAAGATGCCTTTCAGTATGTTATATTTCATGGACAACATTTCTGATCATGCAGCAGGGCTCTCTTCTTTTGCTAATGTGATTGTAAGGAGAAGCAGCACATACAAATAAATAGTTATTTGAATTAGAGAAATATAATCTCCTAATGCCATCTTAGGGAAGGGTTTGAGGAGGAGTTCAAGGCATGATAGGAAGATACAACAGAGAGTGAGTTAGTGTCAGTAGATCACAGCTACTTTGACATAATCACACCTGTTGTTCCCCTTTGGAAGAAATCTTGGATTGGACCTGGCATGGTCTGCTGCTTACATTATTCTTTCTTTCTTATGTCAAGAAGTGGGTGGAGACTACTTAGAGGAATGAGGAATCAGCACCATCTTAATATGTGTTTGTGAGTAGAACATCTTGTATTTGTATTACCTGCTCCAGTTTTTAACTTTGTTCATTTTATGTGAATCTACTTATTATACTTGTATTAAAAGTAGTTTAATACTTGGTCATATGTTAGAAACCTGTCATTCAGATTGTGGCATTTCAAAATGTAGACAAAGCTGTCATTCTGACTTGTTTGGCTTTTGAGTTTCATGTCACACTTAGTCCAATCAAAATACAAAAAAGAAAAATTATGTTGCTAATTTTCTTTTTCAAATTTCAAACTTTTGCTTTAATTATAATAAACTTTATAGACACACATTTGAATGGCACACTAATAGCCTAGGAAAATTAGGGGTTTAAATGTAAATATTGTCTTCATCCCTTAGACTCTAAGTAATAGCAACAAACATTGGGCAGATTGGCTGGGCGGGTGGGGTGGGGGAGCGAGCTCAGGAGTTCAAGACCGGTCTGGGCAACATAGGAAGACCTTGTCTCTACCAAAAATACAAAAAAAGACAGATATGGTGGTTTGTGCCTGTGGTCCCAGCCACTCAGGAGGCTGAGGTGGGAGGATTGCTTGAGCCCAGGAGGCGGAGGTTGCAGTGAGCCATGAACACACCACTGCACTCCAGCCCGGGCCACAGAGTGAAAAAAGCCCATCCAGATAATCAGAAAAAAGAGAATCACTCAATGTAAAAAAAAAGGGGTGGGGGAATAAAAATATGTAAATGCACCAAAGATAAATTGCCAGTGGCAGAAGGATGCCTGGTGTTAGCCAGCGGTAAAAATACCCAGTGTTAGCAAGGCTGTAGGGAAATAGTTGCCTACAATGTTTCTGGGATAATACATTGAAGTAAACATTTTGTGGCTTGATATATATGTTCCTTTGACTTACAGTTCAGTTTATAGTTTATATAGTAGATATACTTCCACAGATGTACAAGGAGAATGCAAAGTATTCTTTTTAAATTAAATTAATTTTTTAAAAAGATGGGGTCTTGCTCTGTTGTTCAGGCTGGAGTGCCATGGTGCGATCATAGCTCACTGCAGCCTCAGACTCTCCTGGGCTCAAGAGATTTTCCCACTTCATCCCCCAGAACAGTTGGGGCTACAGATTTACACCGCCTGGCAATGGCAGCATTTTTTCTTTTTATTTATTTTTAAAAAGACTTTTAAATACTCATAATTTCTTTTTTTTACTTTTCTTTTTGTTTTTTTCACTCCTCTCAGCTCATACCTAGGCAGCATTATTTATATATTTGAGGGGGGAAAAAAAAGAGGTATGGTGGTGGAAATGAATTATCTAATGTTCAGACTATGCTGAGTGGCCATCAGTTATAAAAGGATGATTACATTTCTGTATAGTATATAGTGGTGTAGCCTAAATCTGAAAGAATACACAGCAAATTGTTAGCAGTGGTTGTCTTTGGAGAGCAAGAAGGTAGAGTGTCTAATGCCTTCTATTTTATTTTCCTGTGTTACCTTAGGATACATGGCCTTTTTTCATAATTTAAAAAATCAAAGTATAAAAAAGAAAGTTGAAAGTATTCTACTACTTAGTAATAACAACCATCACCTACAGATGTCTCCCAATGTTGGGCATCCCTGCATCCACCTTTCAGTGCGTGCATGCAGGCTGAAATCTGAGGTTGTAATAGGTGTGCCATTTATATACTTTAAGTTGCAAGTTGCATATGAATGACAACCCAGCTAAGGTAATATTGAAGAAATTATTGACCTATAGATAGACATTTATTGCAAGAAGAGATTAATTTCTAAAAGAGTCCTAAAGTTGAGAGAAGAAAATTTATAAAAACCTAAATACTTTTGAGACTTGACAGAACCCACTGACTTCCTGATGTCCAGGATGAGGGAATAAACACATATGTATTCCTTAGTACTTCTCTCCCTTTCCCTCCATTCCCTTCCCGTTTTCTAACCGTAAATATAGATATATTTGGTAATGTTATTTTTTTAACATAGAAATCCTGATAATGTAAAATTACGACAATACAGAAAATAACAATGTAAAATCCTGACAGTGTAAATTTATATATAAATCCTGATAATGTAGAAATAGGACCAATGGCAACAAGAAAATAATACACACACACACACACACGTGTGTGCCACTTGGCAATGACAGCATATATTATTAAATATATATATTTATATAAAAGCTGATAGCATTCATGGTGGTTTGGTTTTATTTATGCATTTACATGGGGTTGGTAACTACACTGGTCCCTTTCACATGTGTTTTTCTATTACAGAATTCTTTATTTTGATTCATTTCCCAGCATTTATTTCAAAAAGTACCATTTCTTAGGTCCTTAAAGTTTACAATACATGTGAATGTGTATTACCATCTTATTTTGACTTCCTGTTTGGGCTTCTCTCTCTCTGTTTCTTTTTTTTTTTTTTTTTTTCGAGACAGGTGCCTAGGCTGGAGTGCAGCAGCATGGTTACAGCTCACTGCAGCCTCAACCTCCTGGGCTCAAGTGATCTGCCCACCTCAGCCTCCTGAGTCGCTGGCACCACAGGCGCTTGCCACCATGTCCAGCTAATTTTTATATTTTTTGTAGAGGTGGTGTCTCCCTGTGTTGTCCAGGCTGGTCTTGAACTCCTGGACTCAAGCATCTACTTGCCTGGGCCTCCCAAAGTGCTGGGATTACAGGCATGAGCCACCATGCCTGGCTACATTTCTCATTCTTTTTGTCACATTCTTCTTCAGGATTCTGTATTTATTCACGTCACTGTTACTTACCTACAATGAGTATTATGGAGAAATCTGAGGCTAACGTGGTTGGTTCCACCCACCCACCTATACTGGACTTGTTTTTTCCCTTCCTGGATATCCTTGATATTGTTTAACTTTAAAGTTCAGTGCCTCATTTGACAGATGTTTTATTGTTTATTCTGTACCAGTTTTTTCTGAGTTGTGGGATATGTTTTCAATCTGTATATTTATTATTATAGAAGGCTTTATAGATTTATGACATTTTAATATTCTGATCTCTTCAGGAATGCAAGTTTAACTTATGTAAATCTCCTTTGTTTATTATCTTTACTCTTTAAAAATATCTATTTATCTTTTCATTAGAAGTATGATTTCTTAAAGTTATGACCATGATTTGTTTTTAGTTGTTTTTGTCTGTTTTTCACTTTCCTTTAAGGTCTCCTGTTGCTTTATAATGTTTTCTTTCTGGTCTTCTTTTAAAAATATGTTTCTGTAATTTCTTTGAGACTGTTTTTCTGAAGTCTTTCTGGTTTTTTTGTATGTATTATTTGGTGGTTGAAATGAACTTAAAGTGAATTGGAAATTCAAGAATCTCATGACTGTGCTTGCTTCCTTGAGCAGCAGCATGCTTACGACTCACTGCAGCCTGAGAATCACTTTTTTGCCCCGTGTAATGTGGGGAAGGTAAAAGGACAGTTGAGAACCACTGGTGTATTCGAGGGGAAACTGATTAGGGACCAACTGGGATGTAAACTTAAAAATAGGGCTTTACAAATGAAGAAGGTGGCATTCTTAGTTGGAAGTGACAGGAATTCAACTAAAATAAATTTAGACAAAAAGGAAAACTGACTTTTAACTAAGTTGATAGAAGGGCAGTAGTAGTACCAAGCGTAAGAAATCAAAAATCTGTTTGGATCTCTTGTTGCTTATTCTTCATTTTGGCTTCATTCTCCTTGAGACTTGACTTGTGGCTACTGGCAGCTCTCAGGCCTTTATGGCACAGCTTCCCAACTCTGAAAAACCACTCCCTCCTGTGGCCTTGGGGTACCGGGGGCCTTGTTTGGCAGTCCTAGAAACATAGTTGGGCGTGAGGTTTGAAGCCGGGTAGTATTTTCCAAAAGAAATATTTCAGGTATGGGCTTGTTCTCAAGATTCTGAAGAACACAGATGTATTCCTTTTGTATCCTGTAGCCTAATTAATGAGCAATTTTAAAGGAAGAAAATGGACAACTAACATTTATTGTACCTTAAGCTGGGTCAGACTTTCACATATACAATATCTTCTCTGTGTTGCAACGTTACCAAGGGCTTTACCGTCCTTTACTGATAAGGAAAATGAGACTGAAAAAATAGAAATGATCTGTTTAAGTTGTCCAGGCTAGTAATACATAATATCATACGCTGTGCCCAAATTTTCCACTGTGAAGTGACATTCAGAAGTCCCCAGGAATCATCTTTATCAAATTTATTTCTATAAAATAGGCGAGATCAAAGTAAGCTGTTTGTGTGACACTATAAACTAGTGTTAGGGCATAATTTCGGTATTGCGAGGAGTTTCTGCTGCAACAAATCTTGGCAGAGATGCATGCTTATGCTATTGTGTATAATATTATGCACAAGCAACAACATACTTAGGACTTAATATTGAAGAACCCTTACGCCTGTGATTGAAGAGGCTGTGATAAGCAGGGTGAAATATTGCAGGTAGCAGAATGTCAGTAAGTGTTACTTTAGGAATGTGGTCCAGAATTCTGCCAAGCAAATCCCTTTGGGAAGCATATTGACAAATTCTTTTTAAGAGATCATCTCTGATCTGTTTGGCTTGTCTGTTTCATTTTCCTTATGTTTTTGAAGCACAGTAAAATAAATTGGGTTGAATATTTTTTGTTTTGTTGTTTTTTGAGATAGGGTCTCACTCTGTATTTCCCAGGCTGGAGTGCATTGGTGTGGTTTTGGCTTACTGCACTTTCTCCCTCCCAGGCTCAAGCAGTCCTCCCACCTCAGCCTCCCAAGTAACTGGGACTATATAGGCACGTGCCACCATGTCTGGCTAATTTTTTTTTTTTCTTTTTGGGACGAAGTCTCGCTCTTGTCGCCTAGGCTGTAGTGCAGTGACACGATCTCAGCTCATTGCAGCCTCCTTCTCCCAGGTTCAAGCGATTCTCCTGCCTCAGCCTCCTGAATAGCTGGGGTTAGAGGCACCTGCTACCAAGCCTGGCTAATTTTTGTATTTTTAGTGGACAGAATGGTTTCACCATTCTGGCCAGGCTTGTCTTAAACTCCTGACCTCGGGTTATCCGCCTGCCTCAGCCTTCCAAAGTGCTGGGATTACAGGCGTGAGCCACCACACCTGGACAGGGTATCACTATATTGCCAAGCCTGGTCTCAAATTTCTAGGTTCAAGCGATCCGCCTGCCTCGGCCTCCCAAAGTGTTGGGATTAGAGGCCACCGAGCCTGGCCTTGAATTTTATTTTTATTTTTATTTTTATTTAAGAGACATGGTCTTGCTCCAAGCTGGAGTGCATTGGCACCTTCTTAGGTTACTGCAGCCTCAAACTCCCGGGCCCAAACAATCCTCCTGACTCAGCATCCCCAGTAGCTAGGACTGGGTCTCTCTATGTTGCTGTTGCCTAGGCTGGTCTTGAACTCCTGGCCTTAAGCGATCCTCCCACCTTGGCCTCCCAAAGCACTGAGATTACAGGTATGAGCCACTGTGCCTGGCCAAAAATGTTTTTGATTAGGAAATCAGCTAGCCGGTAGCCCATGTCATGGTACAAATAAAAAATTCTAATTTTAAGCAAATTTTTAAAGTTTACCAGAAATTTGTAAAGATTATTAACTTGATGCATCTTGAAATCTAAAGAGGAAATAAACCTTTGTGATTGCTATACTTGACTTTTTTCAGTATTAATTAATGGAAGGTTGAAGGACGGGAACGTTTTTGCAGTTACTTTTGGTGACTTGGTTTGTGGCATTTTTATGTTTTAAGGTAACAGCAGTTTATTCCTCTGATAATAAGGTCAAAATTATTTTGACAAATTATCTCAATAGGAGTAATTATGTACTGTTTGGGTCAAGGGGTCTGTCTGTCTATGATCTCAGAAGTTCAAAGTGAAGCTGTAGTAAAAATAGTTACTTCACAGACATACACCTTGCAGCCAACTGTGTTGTACAAATAAACTTGACAGGAACTCACATTCCCAGAGCAGGAGACCACAGTCACCCAGACACAAAGGAAAATCGTTACTAGGCTATAAACCTCAGTTTGTATTTGGCTTTGTAGAAGTTAAACTTAGCCAGCAACTGGTCTTGGCAAACTACACTTAGGCTCACGCTTGTAATCCCAGCACTTTGGGAGGTTGAGGCGGGCGGATCACGAGATCAGGAGATCGAGACCACGGTGAAACCCCGTCTCTACTAAAAATATATATATATAAAAAAATAAGCCGGGCGTGGTGGTGGGCGCCTGTAGTCCCAGCTACTCGGAGAGGCTGAGGCGGGAGAATGGCGTGAACCCAGGAGGCGGAGCTTGTAGTGAGCCGAGATCGCACCACTGCACTCCAGCCTGGGCGACAGAGCGAGACTCCGTCTCAGAAAAAAAAAAAAAAAAAAGTAGCTTCTTTTCTTCTCTCTCTTTTTTTTTTTTTTTTTTTTTTTGAGATGGAGTCTTGCTCTGTCACCCGGGCTGGAGTGCAGTGGCGCGATCTCGGTTCACTGCAAGCTCCGCCTCCCGGGTTCACGCCATTCTCCCGCCTCAGCCTCCCGAGTAGCTGGGACTACAGGCACCCGCCACCACGCCCAGCTAATTTTTTGTATTTTTGGTAGAGACGGGGTTTCACGGTGTTAGCCAGGATGGTCTCCATCTCCTGACCTCATGATCCGCACGTCTCAGCCTCCCAAAGTGCTGGGATTACAGGCGTGAGCCATAGCACCCGGCCAAAAGTAGCTTATTTTCTTAGTAGTCAAGTACAAAATGAATCTAGTTGGGTCTTGGAATGTTATTCTGAGAATTTGTATTTTGCTGAGGTGCAGTGAAGATTTACATAATGATCGACAATACTGAAAACTTTGTTTTAGGCTATATTAAACTTTTTTTTAGATTAAAAAAAATCTTTTGAAGAAAATTTTAAATGCCCAATAATACCAAAGTAGACAGATGGGTATAATGGGCCTCCATGTACTCCCCCAGCCCCAGAAGTGATGAGGTCATGATCAGTCTCGTTTCACCTATCTTAGCCCTCTCCCTAATGACTGTGAAGTACATTCTAAACATGATCATTTGTCTGTAAATATTTCAGTATGTATCTCTAAAAATGGTAGGAAAACCCGCAGCACAACACCACTGCCAAACTCAAAAAAGGAAACAGCAATTTCTGGATATTGTCTAATGTCTCATTACTCTTCACATTTTCATTTGTGTCATAATCGTCATAAATTTTAAAAAAGTTTGAATTCATTTCTCTCTTTTGTGCTCCTTGCAGTATATTTGCTGAAGATTCTAGGTCTTGTTCTTTAGAATATCCTGCAGAGTAGATTTTGCTAATTGTGTCCCAGGGATGTCCTTGAACATGTTTCTCTGTTTCTGTTCTTTGTGAATTAGTTATTGTACTTAGGGGCTCAAACAGGTTAGGTTTGTGAGGTGAGATTACTTCATATGTGGTGGTTCATTTTTCAGGAGACTGTAATATCTGGTTGTCTTCTAAAATGCCTGGATTAAATGATAAAATGGCCAATGTTTCAGTTATTTTTCATTTTTTAGCCGGAGTAGTTTTATAGAGAGAAACCTCATTTGATCAAATCATAATTACTATTTTGATTACTTGGCAATATAATTTGTGTAATAAAAAAGGATCACACTAAATGTTGATTCTTTTGCTTTTTAAAATTGGTTTTCAGAATAACAAAATGGTTTACCAGCATCCTGTAGGTGATATATTAGTTTTTTGTTTTTGATTTCACAGTTACAAACATCATGGATTTAAACTTGCATATTTCAGTCATTCGTTGTTACTAACTTTATTGACACTCAAATTGTCCCATATTTGACCAGTGGAGGCCTCTTCCAGCTGGCTCTTGAGTCCTTTTCACAATACCATAGTATTACTTGATAGCTTCCTTTTTGTCTGCTATGTGTGAGATGAACCTAACATTTCTTGCTCTAGACCTGGAGTTAGCCATTTCTCTGAAGAGCCCTGGTCCGTTTAGTGATAAATTCATATTTAGAGACCACATTCTGGGCACTACTGGGCTGTTCATTTTTTCTAGACCTTTTCAGTGGACAGATCTGAGAACTATATATTTGAAAGCAGTGTCATTTTATATTCATCCAATTCCGATTCAGAAATGCAGGGTTTTTACTTTTCATATGCACTTTCTGTTCTTTTTTAGTCTTATTCTTGGTAATGACTCCACCTTAGCAAGTCTGCTCATGCATTATTTTCCATGACTTAACACATAGAAGTCATTACTCTCAAGGACACTTCCTTGTCCCTGGGTTTCCTTTTTATTCATGGCTTGTAGACCACTCTGGCCCACAGTGACTTCCAGATTCATAGCATGCAAGCATAACTCCCATTTAACAGTCACCGGATACTCCAGGATTTACTGAGTTTTAAAAATTGAAGTATAGCATTGACAGGAAAGTACATACATATTACGGACGGCATGCCTCTACCAGTACACCAGAAGTCCGTTCCATGCCTTTTCCCAGATACTACTCTCACTTCCCGCTCCAAAAGAGAGAGAGAGAGAGAGAGAGAGAGAGAAATACCATCGTCCTGATTTGTAATACTATTGGTTAGTTTTGCCTCCTTTAGAACTATAAACTTTGTGTTTTAGCAGTCATGACTTTTGTGAGAAAGAGAGGTCTTTCTAGCCCTTTCCAACTCTTAATTGTATCTCTAGATAGCATTCAGAAAAGATGTTATCTTCATCTTTGGCATTCTCAAAACTCCTAATACCTTAGGAATATAAGTAGAAGGTCAAGCATGGTCACTTTTTGGTTTCAGTTCCCCTTTTGATTTACAGAAGCTCTGTTTGTATTAGGAATTTTAAACTTTTCCCTATTTTGTAAATATTCTTTCCCAGTCATTTGTATTTAGACTTTATTGCTGTACTGCCCTTAAAGTGTTTTGTGTAGCATTATTTGACTGTTGAGTTTTGTGTCCTGCATAGGAGGACCACCTCCACTCAAAATGATGTGAAAAAACACAATTCTGTGTTTTCTTTTAGTTAGGTTTTATACCTCTTTGTTTATATCTGTAATCTGTCTGGATTTGAATATAGTGTGAGGTATCCATATAAACATTTAAACACAGGATGTTTTAACATCTTTCAGCCTTTTCCATTGAAATAAAACTTGCTTGAATTTCATTTACCTGTGACTACTACACTTTTCCATCTACTGTCAAACTTCTAGAAAAAATTTCCACTTGGATTTTTCCACTTCATCTTCTCTTTGTCCACTCAGCGTTGCCTGCATGGATTCCACCTTACCTTCACCCTGACACTGCTTATGCCGAGGGCAACTGTGGCCTTTTTTTTTTTTTTAAATTGAATCCAGTGGACTGAATATAGACCCCTTCTTCCCTGAGCTGTATGTGTTTATCATCGTTGGATAGTTTCTCCTTTAAATGCATCTCCTTTAGCTTTAATAAAATGTTTTCTTGGCTTTTTTTTTTTTTTTTTTTTTTTTGAGATGGAGTCTTGCTCTATCGCCCAGGCTGGAGTGCAGTGGCGCGATCTCGGCTCGCTGCGCCTCCCAGGTTCACGCCATTCTCCTGCCTCAGCCTCCCTAGTAGCTGGGACTACAGGCGCCCGCCACCACCCCAGCTAATTTTTTGTATTTTTAGTAGAGACGGGTTTCACCGTGTTAGCCAGGATGGTTTCAATCTCTTGACCTCGTGATCCGCCCGCCTTGGCCTCCCTATTTCACTGGCTTAGCTTTCTCAGTTTACCTTGTGCAGCCTCCTCTTTTTTGTTTCTCAGTTGTTAATATTTTCTAGAATTCATTCGGCTACATCCCCTACAGTTTATATTAATGCTTATCCTTGGGTGATGCATCAACTTACAACCTCAGTTATCAACCATATTCTGATAACCCTGAAGTCTCTATCGTCAGCTCAGATTTTTTTTTCTTTCTTTTTTTTTGAGTCGGAGTCTCACTCTATTGCCCAGGCTGGAGTGCAGTGGCACGATCTCGGCGACCTCCACCTCCTGGGTTCAAGCGATTCTCCTGCCTCCCAAGTAGCTGGGACTACAGGCGCTCACCACCACCTGGCTAATTTTTGTATTTTTAGTGGAGATGAGGTTTCAGCGTGTTGGCCAGGCTGGTCTCGAGCTCCTCACCTCAGATGATCCACCCGCCTTGGCATCCCAAAGTGCTGGGATTACAGGCGTGAGCCACCGTGCCCGGTAGATTTCTTTTTAAAACAATGTATTTTTTGTCCCTAACAAAAGGCATTTAATACCAAGCCCATCACCATTTCTTCCCCTCTCTTGACAAACCTCCTCCTATGTTTCTCATTTCAGTGAATGAACAGATTTCTACCCTTGCACAGAAATCTGGTGTCAAAAAAAAAAGGGGGGAGGAATTCACATTATAGGTAACAGTGTTAAAGTGTACCACTCAGTGGTATTTAGTGTATTCACAATGTTGTGCAACCAACCACCAGCTCTCTCTAGTTTTAAAAACTTTTTCATCATACCATTAAATCGCCACCCCTATACCTCTTAAGTAGTTATGCCCCATTTCTCCCTTCCCTCATTGTCTAATCTACTTTCTGTCTCTCTGGATTTGCCGGTTCTGGATATAGCATATAAAATAAGTCGTATAACATGTGACTTTATATGTCTGGCTTCTTTAACTTAGCCTGATGTTATTGAGCTTCATATATTAGTACTTCATTTCTTTCTATGGCTGAATAGTATTTCATTGTATGTATATACTGCAGTTTATTCATTTGTCGATGGACGTTTGAGTTTCTGCCTTTTGATTATTACAGCAAATGCTACTACAAACATTCATGTACAACTTGCTGTGTGGACAGATGTTAGGTATATACCTGTGAGTGGAATTGCTGGGTCATATGGTAACTCTGCTCAACTTTTTAATCATATGTCATTTTCCTTTTTTAAAAAAAATTTTTTTATTTTTTAAACTGAGACAGTTTAAAACAGTCTGGCTCTGTTGCCCAGGCTGGAGTGCCCTGGTGTCATCTTAGGTCACTGCAACCTCCGCCTCCTGGGCTCAAGTCATCTTCCCACCTCAGCCTCCCCGAGTAGCTGGGACTGTAGGTGCACGCCACCGTGCCTGGATAATTTTTGTACTTTTTTGTTTGTTTTTTTTGGTAGAGACAGGGTTTTGCCATGTTGCCCAGGCTGGCATCAAACTCCTGGACTCAAATGATCTGCCCACCTCAGCCTCCCAAAGTTTTGGGATTACAGCGGTGAGCCACCAGGTCCAGCTCATGTCATTTTTGACTTACTACTTTAAGCCCCACTTCTTTAACATCACCAAGTTAGGTTGATTGATTCTCTTCTAAATATCCCTGTTTTCTTCATTGTTTCGACTACTATATACTCGAGGTACACTTTTCAGGATTACTTGAATTGCTTGCTTTTTGTTTCTTTGTTCTCATCATGCCTTATTTATACAATCTTCTACATACTACAAGATTGGTTTTTGCAAATGTAAATCTCATGAGGTCACTCCATTGTTTAAAAGAAAAAGAAAAAAAGAACCACCCTTCAAAGGCTTATCATTGCCCTCTGGATAAAGTCCAAGCATGCAGGGCTTACAAAGGCCCTTTGCTGTCCAGCTTTTGACATTCTGTTTAGTTTCAGCTGCTCCCCTGCCCCCCGCCGTTCCAGTCACATACTGATTGCCCTATTTCAAGTTTTTGTACATGCTCCTCTACCTAAAGTAGAGGTTCAGATTCTAAACCTTGAATTCCCTCACCCAAATCCTTTATTTCTTTTCTTTTTAGAAGCCTTTTCTTATTCTTCATGATTATGTTATGTGCCCTTCTTTTTTGTGTGCCCTCAAATTCTTGTACTGTTGTTGGAGCACATTGTAATTGCCTGTTTACTTCTCTGGGGATCAGGAGCCGATGTTGGTCAAGTGCCAGAAGATGTAGATAGACTGAAAGTACAATTAATAGGAATTTAGCAGAAGGCAAAAGATTATTTGATAAATTATTTAGGGAAGACTTCATGGAAGGGGCTAGTATTGATAGAGACCTTGAAGGAAGCATTCATGGAGGGATGGTAAGGTTCTATCACTTTAAGTGGATTAAGCCTGTTAAATATTCATGTATCTAGACCTAGGAAGATTCATGCTGGGGGCTGAAGCCATGACAAAAGTGAGACATTGGACATTTTTCAACATTGCTTTTGTATTACTTACATGGAACAAGCAAAGGACACAATTATGCCTGTAGAAGAAATGCGTGGAAAGAATGGGCAAAAGATTTCAAGAACTTGGGGGTTTTGACAAGAGTAAGAAGCAATGATATGCTTTATGGAAAGTGTAAGGAAATTTTCAAGGGTAATTTTGACCATGTATACTAATTTCAGAGCTTACTCACCTATGTTTATAAACGCTGGACTTCTGGTGGAAAATGCAACAACTAGGTAATTTCTGGATATATTATAGAATCTTTCACAAGACTCTTATGTACGGTGTTGTAGAAAATGGTCCGAGTAATGTAATGGTGTTTATCTAGAAAAAGGTTGGAAATGAGATCAGTCATGTAGAAAATAACTCCTCACAGTGCATTTGTGTGTGCTGCACTCTGTCCCTCAGTTGACAGGAAAGTGGGACTTTCTGTTTTTTAATAGAATGTCTGCAACATAGTTGGCACTCAGTACACATATGGGTGCCTAACAAAATAACAGTGAAAATGCTGTTGCCTTCTTAATGTGTTTGCACTTTCAATATCTTTAAAAAGTATTTTAGATTAGCCACTTTAAAGTAAAAGTACATTTCTTGTGTTTTGAAATACAGCACTGATTTTAACTATTTGTAAAAGTCTAGTTTGCCTGTTATGCAAAAATGTTAGACTTATACAAATCTCCCCTCACATTTCAAGAAAAGAAGCACTTCATGTTTAAACATAAATTTTTTATTTTTATTTTTGAGACAGAGTCTCGCATTGTCACCCAGGCTGGAATACAGTGGCATGGTCTTGGCTCACTGCAGCCTCTGCCTTCCAGTTCAAGTGATCCTCCTGCCTCAGCCTCCTGAGTAGCTGGGATTACAGGTGTCCACCTCCATGCCTGGCCAATTTTTGTATTTTTACTAAAGACAGGGTTTCACCATGTTGGCCAGGCTGGTCTTGAACTCCTGACCTCAAGTGATCCACCTGCTTCGGCCTCCTGAAAGTGTCGAGATTACAAGTGTGAGTCACCACGCCCTGCCTAAATATAAATTTTCACTATTGGCTTTCTCATATTTTGCTGGCATGTTGTTAAATCATAGTTGTTGAAATAATACCATCTCTTGATTACCCCCAAAATTAATATCTCCTCAGTTACCTAAACATTGGTTCAGTCCTTTGTAGCACTCTGAGTTATATTATACTGCCTTTCATCATTAGACAAAGCTGCTTGAGAATGATGGCAGGTAGTATACGAGAATTACACACCTGTTGAGACTCCCAGCAAGTCCTTTTCAAACCACTCTACTCCTGCGTGTTTTTTGTCCACACTTTCCAGTTTGAGCCAATGAGTACTCAGTTCCACTGGCTGGTAAAATGTGATAATTTTGTGGGTGATTGATACATGCATTCACTATTGTGATTGTTGTTGTGTTGGTTCCTCTGGTGTATATCAGTACTTATTAAATTGTGGTTTTTTTTTGAGATGGAGTCTTGCTCTGTCACCCAGGCTGGAGTGCAATGGCGTGATCTTGGGCTCAATGCAACATTTGCCTCCTGGGTTCAAGCAGTTCTCCTGCCTTAGCCTTCTGAGTAACTGGGATTACAGGCACACACCACCATGCCCAGCTAATTTTTTAATTTTTATTTATTTATTTATATATTTTTTGAGACAGAGTTTCGCCCTTGTTGCCTGGGCTGGAGTGCAGTGGCGCGATCTCGGCTCACCGCAACCTCTGCCTCCAGGGTTCAAGCAGTTTTTCTGCCTCAGCCTCCCGAGTAACTAGGATTACAGGCATGTGCTACTACGCCCGGCTAATTTTGTATTTTTAGTAGAGACGGGATTTCTCCATGTTGGTCAGGCTGGTCTCAAACTCTTGACCTCAGGTGGTCCACCTGCCTCGGCCTCCCAAGGTGCTGGGATTACAGGTGTGAGCCACCGCGCCTGGCCAAATTGCATAATTTAAGTATATGCAGTTCACTGAACGTCAGTTATGCCTCATTAAAGTTGTTTAAAAATTTCTCACATCATCTGCTCACCATCGGTAGGCCAGTACTTTATTAAGTCTGGTGTCTCTGGAAACATTCTGGGCTCTGTACCCCTGCTCACCTGCGCCTTAAGGTCCCTGTCTTGGCCTGTGTGCCCCCACCTTGCCAGTTCCTCGCCTCTCTTATTCCCACCCTGTCATCCTTTCTCCATGCCACAGCACTCTCTTTAGAAGAGGAGAACCTCACGATGCTGCAGCCATTCCTGTATGCTCCAGCTATTACTCTTAAGCTGCTCCTCTGTCCCAGAAGCTGTGGCTCTCAGAGGGTCAACATATACAGACAAGACATATGGGGCCCTTGCTCTCCTTGTGCTCAGAGATGGATGGGCACACAGGAGCACCAACTGTAGAAGCAGGTCCCCAAGACTACAGGGACAGGTCAAATAGGTGTACAAATGTTAGTATAAATGAAAGTTATTAAGCTCAGTACATTCCAATGAAAAGGTATAATTAGACACTCTGAAAGTATACCCTAAAGACAGCAGCGTAAGAATTGCCAACATGATTTGATTTCCGGGGCTCCCTCTCAACGAGAATCTCTGGGGGACGGGCCTGGATATCTGCATTTTAACAGGCTTCCTTAAAAGACCACTGTAGGGCCACCTAGAATGACAAGAGCCTGGCTGGATACCAGTAGAAGTTGATCTTCTGGATAGTTTGCTTTACCCAGGGCTTTCTTACAGTATAGGCATGAAAATGTTTTGGCCATCAAGTAGCATTTTGCCTGGCAAGGTATATCTATTTAATGGTTTAAAACTTACATAAAACATGTACGCTCAAGTTCTGTAATTTATCTATTGGATGAAAATTATGTGCTTAAATGTATTGATTCAACTTTTCTTTTTCCACAGAACTCAACAAAAATCCAGTGGAAGGCTTTTCTGCAGGTTTAATAGATGACAATGATCTCTACCGATGGGAAGTCCTTATTATTGGCCCTCCAGATACACTTTAGTAAGTATAATGGAACTGACACCTTCAAAATGGAGCTCTTTTAATACACTGAATTAAAAACTATTTTGGCAGGCTGGGCGCGGTGGCTCACACCTGTAATCCCAGCACTTTGGGAGGCCGAGGCGGGCCAATCATGAGGTCAGGAGTTCGAGACCAGCCTGGCCAATGTAGTGAAACCCCATCTCTACTAAAAATACAAAAATTAGCCGGATGTGGTGGCACGCACCTGTAGTCTCACCTACTCAGGAGGCTGAGTCAGGAGAATCACTTGAACTCAGGAGGCAGAGATTGCAGTGAGCTGAGACCATGCCATTGCACTCCAGCCTGGGTGACAGAGTGAGACTCCATCTCAAAACAAAACAAAGCAAAACCACAAATATTTTGGCAAACTGACATGACATTATTTTTTAAGGAGCAGGAGAAATGGCTGTATTCAGTATCCTTTGTACTGAATTTGATCATGGAAGAGTTTTTGCGTTCTGCTTGAAGCTCTAATGTCTAAGACCTATTGCTATTAAAAATAATTGTTTCAGCCCGGGCGCGGTGGCTCATGCCTGCAATCCCAGCACTTTAGGAGGCTGAGGTGGGCGGATCACCTGAGAGCTCAGGAGTTTGATACCAGCTTGGCCAACATGGTGAAACCCCGTCTCTACTAAAAATACGAAAATTAGCTGGGCATGGTGGCATGCCTGTAATCCCAGCTACCCAGGAGGCTGAGGCAGGAGAATCACTTGAACTCAGGAGGCAGAAGAGTTAATATATTCTTTGGACATTTTAATTGAGAATGTATTATACACATCAGTGTTTTAAGAAGGCTAAGGAGAATTTTCAAGATTGTCTATTTTCATGGTTCTCTACTTGAGTCCCCACCAAATACTGGTTAGAATCCAGGTGTTCTTATCCCAAACTAAACTAATGGTCACTTTCTCCTAGTTTATTGAAAGTTATTGTTATACTATATGATAATCTATTAACTGACTATTAATTGTTAAACCAGTGGCTTAAGGATAGGCAACAATGTAGTGGTGTTAAAGAACAGTAGAAGAAGAGAAGTAGAATTTTGAAAATATTTCATGTAGTACATTTCTAGATGCAAAGACCACAGTCTTATTTTCTGCTCTTGAGTGTTTGCAGACTAATTTAAATTTACTAGTATGTATTGTTTTGTAAGATGCATCTGCTGGCGTGGTGCGTTGGCTCACGCCTGTAATCCCAGCACTTTGGGAGGCTGCGGCGTGTGGATCACCTGTGGTCAGGAGTTCAAGACCAGCCTGGCCAACAAGGTGAAACCCTGTCTCTACTAAAAATACAAAAATTAGCTGGGCATGGTGGCGCACACCTGTCTGTAGTCCCAGCTGCTCAGGAGGCTGAGGCAGGAGAATCGCTTGAATCCGGGAGGTGGAGGTTGCAGTGAGCCAAGATCACGCCACTGCACTCCAGCCTGGTGACAGAGCAAGACTTCGTCTCGAAAAAGAAAACAAAACCGTCTCTGGTCTTTAGTATACATTTTTAAAATGTTGGCTGTTGAATTGAGATTGAATCACAGCAATATTTCTGGCAGCTCCGCTGGAGTGTGTATATGCTGCTGAGAATACTGGTGGTCACTTCTGGACTGTGCCTTCCTGAGATCAGTAGCCCTTGCTCAGGAAAGAGAGAGAGCATGTTCCTAGGGCAGCACCTGAGAAAGGCAAAGGAAGGTACAGGGGAATGAAGAAAGGCTTGTTAGAAGTAAGCCTTTTAAAATGCTACCAAGAATCGTGTACTTCATAGAATGCTTAAAAAATATTTGTTGTTGGCCAGGCGTAGTGGCTCACGAGACCGAGGTGGGCAGGATCACCTGAGGTCGAGAGTTGGAGACCAGCCTGACCAACATGGAGAAACCCTGTCTCTACTAAAAATACAAAAAAATTAGCCAGGTGAGGTGGCATATGCCTGTAGTCCCAGCTACTCGGGAGGCTGAGGCAGGAGAATTGCTTGAACCCGGGAGGCAGAGGTTGCAGTGAGCCGGGATCGTGTCACCCACTCCAGTCTGGGCAACAAGAGCAGAACTCTGTCTAAAAAAAAAAATTCTTAAAACACTTCTTAACAGGAAGTAGTGAGGTTCTTGTAATTATTTCAGTGGAATGGCGAGAGTAGAGGCCATCTTGGAATTGTTTGAAGAGCGCTATTGGGAGTGAATATATACACCTTATGTATAAATAACTGCCTGTGAAGGGAAGTAGAGGCTTGTACTGGGGGGAGGGGTGTTATAGGATTGAAAATAAATTAGTATAGGCTCAGATGGTACCCAGACCTAAGTGATTAATTCACCACTTTATCATTAGATAATAGAAATACAGTACCAAAATTCTGTAAAAGCTGCTGTGATTATCTCACTGTGCCATCATTAGCCCTCATTTAGTCACTAGAGGGCGCTCCACTCTCTTTTCAGTCTATGTGATTGATAACTGGTACATTCAAGGGTTACTTTGAGACTCCTGTAGTTGCCACAAGTCTTAATTCAGTCATACTTATATTTATATAGCATTACATTTTTATTTTTATTAATGAGTCTTTCCAGTGCAGTAGTCTTTAAGGCCTTTCTATGAAATGTACATTCTGAAACTGGTGTGGTATACCAACTGTTTTCAGACTGATTATCAAGCAGTACGGATAACCACTCATAGCCACAGAAATTAAAATTTCAGGTAGAAGTGGCAATAGGTTTGTAGTACGGAAGTTTAGGGTGGATACAGTGGCTCACGTCTATAATCCCTACACTTTGGGAAACCAAGGGTGGATCGCTTGATCTCAGACGTTGGAGACCAGCTTGGGCTACATGGCAAAACCCTGTCTCTACAAAAAAAATACAAAAATAAGTCAAGCATGGTGATGCATGCCTGCAGTCGGGAGGCTGAGGTGGGAGGATCGCTTGAGCCCAGGAGGTGGAGGCTGCAGTGAGCCAAGATTACGCTACTGCACTCTAGCTTGGGCAACAGAGCTAGACCCTGTCTTAAACTAACAAACAAAACCAGAAAGTCTAAGAAACCTGGATATCACTGTATCATTATAACATTTTATAAATTATTAATGAATGATGACTATATAACTTTTATGTCTCTTTTCCTTTCATCACCAGTCGCTGGTCTGTTCAAGGAGTATGTCTTATTTATTTATTTTGTTTTTAAGCACTGGCAATGATATGAAAAATTTGGAGAATCTTAAGATTATGTGTTTCGTAGTATTGCCTTGGGTAGATATAGAAAATGAAGAATCAGTTAACCAAAACTCTGAATTACATTCTTTTTCAGTTGCAAAATTCTATTCCAGTTATAAATTATTTTCCAGTCCTGTGTGAGACGTAGAGGCAGAAGCCATCTCTTCTGTAATGAAGTTCTGGAGGGAATGAACCTAGTGCCTACATTGCTTAGAAATGGAATGATCAGTGGTAATGCCATGCGGTTTATCACGTAGTGTTCAAGAACATGGACTTTGGGGACTGCCTTTGGTTAGCTCTCTAACTCTACCACTCTTCTTAGTTGAGTGACTTTGAACAATTACTTAAATTTGGTCTTAGCAGTTTCATTTCTAGGGTAAAAACCCTATGCTTAGGAAATGTTTCAAACGTTCAATGTTCTATTGCTTATAATAGCAAAAAAAAAAAAAAAAAATCTTATTTTTTCCCCTTTTGCGGTTTTGTTATTTATTTTTGTGAATATCAATTATAATTCGGAGGACACTTTGTAGTTATTAATTAGACTATATGAAAAACTGTACATATTGTGTCCCTAAGAAATTAGGGTCCTCAGTAACAGAAAAATAAACTCAGAAGGGTCACTGCTCAGCAGTCCACATAACCACAGAGTAGAGCACAAGCTACTGGTTGTGAACAGAAAGAGACTTCATAAAAATATCTTCACATATTTTCTAGCATTATGCCCCTACCAGTAAAGGGAATGTCTATGACAATGCCATTTTTTTTTTCTGCTGTAAGATAAAGAAAAGGCCGTATCCCTTAGACACATACTTAATGAAGAAAATCTCAGCAGAAGCTGCCATGTTTTTCTGTTTTCACTGTTCTTTTCTGACGTTCACCTGGATGTTCCAGAGCAGTTTTCTGAACCTTTCATTGTTGATTGGCCTTTTGTAGAATTCTTCAGCAACACACCATACAGAAGGCACAGGCTAAAATAGTTCTCACAAATAGACGTTGAAATAGGTGTATTTGGATATAAATACAACTTGCCATTCCATTATTTTTTTCTCATGACTAAACTCTAAATTTTTAAAAATGGAGATTTTCAAACCAGTGATGTGCAAAGCCCATTCTCATGACACAGTCATTTAAACTTACTAAATATGGGAAAATTTTATTTCTTCCCTTTGTCTTGTGGAATAATTTAGGTTCTCACCCTGGGCATGATTCACAAAATAGAGTAAGACCACAGATAAAAATGACATAGAAACACAGGCAATGAAGAAAACTTCTAAAAACAAATATCCCCCAGTATCTAGTATCATCCATCCTAGCAGTGATAGAAATGATGGCCAACCCAAGATTCTGAATGGAGTGCGTGAAGCCATATGCAGTTCCCAGTTGATGTTCAGGAACTACAGATGCCACTGTTGGCCATAATGCACAGGCAAGCAATGAATAGAAGATTCCCAGAAGACACATAGCAACCCAAGGGCTCCACATCATAAAGGCCAGCATCATGTGGGACACAAGATTGGCTGCGACCACACGCAGAACCCAGATGCTGTTCTTCCCCGTGTCATCCACCAGGAGCCCAAATACTGGGGTGTGAGAGCTGATACGACATATACAACACTGTTCATTGCACTTGCTGCCTGGAAAGAAAATCCAGATTTCTCTGTAAAGAAAACTTTCCCAAGTCCAATAAAAGGGAACCTGGCAGCACAATAGCAGACACAGATGATAAATAGGGGCCACAGGGGTGAGGGGAAATCCTTTGCATCAGTTAATTTAAAAACTTCCCTTTTTTTGTTGTTGTTGTTGTTCTTTATGAAGGATTCTCTCAGATCTAAGTAAGCGAGAGCCAAGGAGGGCACAGATGAGTGAAAGAATACATTTTATACCCCCAATCTGAAGTGTGACCCCAGGGGTTGTGGGACCGGCAGAACCCCACGAAGCTTCAATCTTAGAGTACAGCCAACTCATGAAGTTCATGTCTACTATACTTCCAATTCTAGCCATGCTAAATTGTTGGAGTCCAGACACCAGGTTTAATTCTTGGTCTTTAAACCAGCTCACAGCATATGTATCCTGGGCAACTGCTGAGCACTCCCCACCAATCCAAACACAAATCTTTCAAATTTCATCAGCCAAAAAACATTAAATATTCCACCCAGAACAAAACAACCTGTCCAATGCAAATAAAACAGCTAAAAGTAATTGTGCCCCATCATATTCCAAATACTCGGTCTTTTAAAAAGCCACCAAAGAAACACAAAACTACATTGGGCCAAGAATACCAGGCATATAGCAGCATGAATTTCATGGTGTTCACCTGCCTATTCTGTTTATCCTGAGTCTGAAGGGGAGCAGGATTATTATAGCAAAAATAGCTGCTGAAGCCAAGGAGGCACATCAATAACAGCATCAAAAGTCATAGCCAGGTGACTGGAGGCCACAGAAGGGCCAGCAGCACCCATGCTTTCTCATCCTTCTCCATTGCGCCCGCGGGAGGCTGAGAGGCGAAAGGGGTGACAACTTCAGGATCTGGCAGAAAAGCAATGCCCACGGAGCACAGCCAAGTCAGTGATCACATGACTCTAAGTATCTTAGAATAATAGATAGTGAACTGTGGCGGATAGAATGAATGGACAAGAGACAGGTACAACAGGACTATAGATTAATAGAACAATGTTGAGCAAATTTCAGACGGCAGCATATAGCACATTATTTAAATAAAATAAGTATGGCAGAATGGTAGGATTTGATCCTTGTAAGATTTTTATAATTTAACACAAAAACAGTAAGGGAGGCCTCATGGAAAAAAATTGAACTAGGCCTGGGTTTTTAAACACTTTCAAATGTGGAACTGTTGGTTACATATCTCTTTTTTTTTTTTTTTTGAAAACAGAGTCTCACTCTGTTGCTCACTGCAACCTCCACCACCTGGGTTCAAGTGATTCTCCTACCTCAGCCTCCCGAGTAGCTTGGATTATGGGCACCTGTCACCGTGCCTGGCTAATTTTTATAGTTTTTAGTAGAGACGGGATTTCACCATCTCAGCCAGGCTGGTCTTGAACTCCTGACCCCATGATCTACCTGCCTCAGCCTCCCAAAGTGCTGGGATTACAGGTGTGAGCCACCGTGCCCGGCCTACATACCTCTTTTTAATATCATGGTAGTAATTGTACTATAGTATCTGTGATGAAGATAATACGTAATGAAAGATATTTTGAATTCATTGGTGCCTTTTAAAATTTTATTTCATTTATTTATTTTTTATTATTATTTTTGGAGACGGAGTCTTGCTTTGTGGCCCAGGTTGGAGTGCAGTGGCACAATCTTGGCTTATTGCAACCTCTGCCTCCCAGGCTCAAGCCATTCTCCTGCTTCAGCCTCCTGAGTAGATGGGATTACAGGCACCTGCCACCGTGCCTGGCTAATTTTTTCATTTTTAGTAGAGACGGGGTTTCACCATATTGGTCAGGTTGTTTTCAAACTCCTGACCTCAAGTGATCTGCCCACCTCAGCCTCCCAAAGTGCCGAGATTACAGGCGTGAGCCACCTTGCCTGGCCTCAGTCACATCTTTCTATATTTGAAAAATAGTGGGTGTGTGACATGTTAATGTGTAGTCTACAGTGTTATTCTACTCTGTGGGTTTTGGGCTTTCTTTTTGCTAACTTGGCTGCTCGGTAGAAGTTTGCACGCACAAGTTGGGTACTAGTTAGTTAAGCATTAAAAAAAAAAAAAAAAAGCGGGTAGGCCAGGTGCGGTGGCTCAGAAGGTCGGGAGTTCAAGACCAGCCTGGGCAACATAGTGAAACCCCGTCTCTACTAAAGATACAAAAATTAGCAGACGTGGTGGCGTGCGCGTGTAATCCTAAGTACTCGGGAGGCTGAAGCAGGAGAATCTCTTCAACCCATGAGGCAGAGGTTGCAGTGTGCTGAGATCACGCCACTGCACTCCAGCCTGGGTGACAGAGGAAGACTCCATCTCAAAAAAAAAAAAACGAGAAAAAGAAAAAGAGGGGAGGGGCAGGTAGAATTTCCACAGGTAAAATAGAAGAAGAGGGGTCCACAGATAGGAGAAAAACTCAGAAATACCATGGTTGCTTCAGAGTGGGCAAGGCCATTTTCAGATAGAGTGAAAATTGTGTGCTTTAAATTTTTAGGGCTACCCTTTTAGTTGAATTTGGTTGACATTTTAGAGATTGAAAACAATTTAGAGTGTCTAAGTCAGTTTTTCATGATGAGGATTCCAGTCAGCTATTATGAAGCTTTTGAGTGAATGTAACCAATCAAAAGTGTGACATGGGAAAGCTGACTTAATGTTATCAAGGAATCAAGTGGCTGCCAGTAGAATCAAGTGCAGGGGCTCTGTGGCAGTGGCTTTGATGTCCTTTTACATTGACTCTCTCTTTTTTGTTGTTGAGACGGAGTCTCACTCTGGCACCCAGGTTGGAGTGCAGTGGCACAATCTTGGCTCACTGCACCCTCCACCTCCCAGGTTCAAACAATTCTCCTACCTCAGCCTCCCAAGTAGCTGGGATTACAGGCGCACACCACCACGTTTGGCTGTTTTCTGTAACTGTGGCTTTCAAACCCATAATTAGAAATACTTTACATCATGACCCAGTGCATACATATGTGTATATAGATTAGTGAATAAAACACATACATAGATTATATAACTAAAACTACTTGTGATAAACTCTCATGTTTTCTATTTTTGTTAACAAAAAAACTTTGATAGTGACTCATTAAACTGCTTTTGCAGCCCTGTTTGAAAAACTAGTCCATATAATCAGTATATCCTAAGACCCATTTTGGCACTAACTTACACAGAGCAACAGGATCAGAAGATAAAGACTTAACTCTTGTTGGTGTAATGCACTCTTCACAACAGCTATTCCAGTCTCTATTCCCTCAAGCCCTCATGCTTCTTCCTTTCAATAGATAACCTCATCAGTTATGAAAAGTAGGGCCCTATGGTGGGCCTTACTTCGTTTCTTCATTTCTTCTGAATATCTCTTTTAAAGCCCTTGTTTTGTACAGTTTCCCCATCTAGTTGCTATCTTCAACTGTTAATTTTTTTGTATAAATTGTCCTGTTTATTATGCTTAAGTACTTTACTACCCTATTCTTTAACCCTTTACAGCTTTTTTTCCTATTGCTCTTTACTAAAAAAAAGGTATTATCAAGGTCACTGACTTCATACTCTGAGTCCTGTGGCATTTCCTAATTATTCAGAAATGTTTGGTGTTAATGATCTGTCTCTTTTTTAAAACTTAATCTGCACCTCCCCCATGTCTTATGATCAGAAAAAACAATAAAAATTCATACTTGCTTGTGAACAGTTCAGGCTATATTAAAATAAGCAGAGAATAAAAGATCTCATAAAACTACATTATTGTTAGTTAACTATTGTTATGTATTGATGTCCTGTTTCTGGACATTTTTCTGTGTATACAAACACACCCCCAATTTTTCACTTTTTCTTTCCTTTCTTTTCTTTTCTTTTTTCTTTTCCCAGGCTGGAGTGCAGTGCGGTGGCGCAATCGCAGCTCTCTGAAGCCTCAACTTCTTGGGCTGAAGGGATCCTTCCCCCTCAGCCTCTGAAGTAGCTAGAATTACAGACATGAGCCACTGTGTCCGGCCTCCCACTTTTTCTTTAAAGACAAATTAGCTTATTTTAGAAATACCTGCTTTTAAAAATTTAACAATAGATTCCTCATATCATTCCATGACAACACTTACTACTGATATTTTTCTTGGTAGATATTTTCCTTCTGCCACTAAAACGATAAGCTCCATAGTGCTCTCTAATGCTTTGTTAGAGAACAAACAGAGTTGTATCCTTTTACGTAGACCAATGGTTAGAGTAACTGGGTATCAATGTATATTTGTTCAGTGAATGAAAACCATTTAATGAGCTGAGAATTTCATTTCTCACTGATCTGAAACAACCACAATCATGATTCTAATGGTTGGACACATTGAACAACAGAAGAATCAGATGTGCAAGTGGTACTGCAATAAAGAAATTTAAAGAGGTCAATGTAGTAGAGGGGACCTGGTGGCTAGTTTAGATTTTAGTCAAATAAAATCTTTCTAGAGGTAATGTTTAAGCTGAGTACCGAATGATAATCAGAAGACAAAGGGAGAAAAGTATTTCCAACAGAGGAAACATTTAGTACCAAGGCCACAAGACAGGAATTTAGTATTTTTGCCTTTTAAGGCTGACTTGATCTCTGTGGTTTTAGTTAATGTATACAACTCATTGTATTGTTCTTTTCATGATTCCTTAAGAATGACTGCTAATTAAGTGTCAGTGATCTGGAAGTGCATTGTCTAAAATAGCAGTCAGGGCATATTTCAAGTGGTTGGTGGCTACATTATTGGACAGCACAAATGCAGAACATCTCCAGCATTACAGTTTGGTTTTACAGTGCTGTTCTGGAAAGTCACTCTTGAGATTTTTTTCGCTGCTATACTCCTAGAGTTTGACACATAAATGCTGAGTAAATATTTGTTAAATGATGAAATGAATAAATGGATAGATGGAGGCAGTGTATCTTTTCCTAGACAAGGAAAAAGAAAATGTGCATAAGTTTTGAGATGAGAAAGGGTTTGATGTGTTTGAGGAACAGAAAGAAGACTGGCTAGAACAGAGAGGAATGATAGTTTCAAATCAACATAGAGAAATGGGTGATATTAAACCTTCTGAATTTTGTTTTAAGTGCACTGGGAAGTGATGGAAGGGTTTGTAGCACAGCAGTAACGTGATCTGATCTGATCTGGTCTGAATGTCTTTTTAGCAGATGATTTCATTTTACTAGCTCTCTTGAAAGTTTAATTAATGTGATAGCTATGACTGTTTATTAAACTACTTATTTGAGAAAGTAACTGCCTGTGGGAATCCAGATTGTTTGTTTACTTCATTTTTGGTGTTAGTGCTAGCACCCTTGTTTTATATTTGTTTTAACACTTCTATACTTAAAGTAGGAACTTATAGGCAAGAACTTCTTTTTGTTCTTTTTTCCAGTGAAGGTGGTGTTTTTAAGGCTCATCTTACTTTCCCAAAAGATTATCCCCTCCGACCACCTAAAATGAAATTCATTACAGAAATCTGGCACCCAAATGGTAAGTTTATCTAGTTTTACTTTTACATTCGCAAATTTGATGGCCTGTCATTGAAGTGTTCAAGGTCAATAAGAAAGATCTGTTTCTCAGTGAAATTGCTTTGGCATTTTTGTACTGTGTTCATTGTGCACATGGCTGCCTACTAAAACCTTTAAAAGGAGGAGAGGCCAGGCACAGCGGCTGACAGCTGTAATCCCAGCACTTTGGAAGGCCAGGCAGGTGGATCACTTGAGGTCAAGAGTTGGAGACCAGCCTGGCAAACATGGTGAAACCCTGTCTCTACTCAAAATACGAAAATTAGTTAGGCATGGTGGCACATACCTGTAATCCCAGCTACTTGGGAGGCTGAGGCACAAGAATCGCTTGAACCCGGGAGGTGCAGGTTGCAGTGAGCCAAGATCACACCACTGCACTCCAGCCTGGGCAGCAGAATGAGACTGTGTCTCAAAAAAGAGAGAGAAGGAGAAACAGAGATCATGTGGAAAAAGTTATTTTTTATTTATTTACTTAGTTTTCAGTTTGGTTTGAGACTCGTATTTTAAACCAGAGGCACGGTTACCGAGGGATAACATCAATAGAGCTCGTATAATTGTGGGGATATTTATCAAGCTATTAGATAATTCACTGGCTAGTACAAAGAACACAGAAATTATGAAACCTGGTTCTGTAACTTATAGTTTTTCATATTATTTTTATACCATGGACAGCTCCTCTATGTATATTCGTAGGTGTAAGATTACTGGCAGTGTCATATGAAACAACATATTACATTTTTTAAGCCTGGAAAGCATCTAGTATGGCTGTGCATGTAGCGATGACATTGACTTTTTTTTACTTAAAGAAGAGCTACCACTTCAAATCCACACGGTGGCAGTTCTCCTGCCTAGCCAGCTGCCACTGGACTCTCTCCCCTATATATAAGCCCCCAATAACTACGTCTTATTTAAAAATAAAAATAAAAAATTCTCTATAAAGTAAAATAAAATCCCCAAAGTTTAGGCCAGATAAGCTATATTTATAAAACAGTCTCTCTGAACTTTTGGCTTTGTTTTGTATGATAAAACTTGCAGAGATTTCTTTTCTAATTATTTTGACTATGTAATCAGAGTTGTCTCTTTAGGCTATTATACTAATTTGCATTTGGCTTCTCATCATCAAGACTTCTGGGTGCAGGGAATAGAAACATATAGATTAGTTTAAGCTGGAATCAGTGAGACAGGAATGAATGATTGAATGAAGTTAAACAAGGATTTATCGGAAGGATATGGAATATGTAATAGAAGCCAAGGCTTGAAAAACAGATGGGCATTATGAGAGACTGGAACTGGCAAATGGAAAACTACTGGGAGGCAAGGGACTTAGCATATTTTATTGCATCTAAGGCATCAGTGATCATAAAAGATAGTTATTTTTCCTACCAGTAAGAAGGGGAAAATATCTCTAACAGTTGATGGCAGAATGCATTAACCGTATTCCTGCATGCTGGCATGCGTGAATGGGTGACGCTTGCCTCTTGTGCTTTGACTTTTATCTCTTCCTAGGCTTTCGGCAGTTTCTTCTACCTTCACTTGCATTACTTGATTATAGTAGGCGATCGTCTTTCAAATATGTAACAGATTCTCAATGTCGGCTTCACCACAGACTAGCTGTGTAACTCTAGGCAAACCCTGTTGGAGCCTTAAGCTAGCTAGCTTGCCTCCCTCCCTCCCTCCGTCTCTCGTTCCCCCACTCCGCCCCTCCTTTTCCCCTTCCCTCTCTCTCTCACTCCCTCCCTCCCTCACTTCTATTTCTCCCATCCCGTCCTTTTATTCTAAGACAGGGTCTCACTTTGCCACCCAGGCTGCAGTGCAATGGCATGATCACAGCTCACTGCAGCCTTGACCTCCTGGGCTCAGGTGATCCTCCCAAGTAGCTGGGACGACAGGGACACACCACCACACCTAGCTAATTTTTGTATTTTTTTTGTAAAGATGGGGTTTCACCATGTTGTTGGCCAGGCAGGTCCTGAACTCCTGGGCACAAGTGATCTGCCCACTTTGTCCTCCCAAAGTACTGGGATTACAGGCGTGAGCTACCACGCCAGGCCTATGTTTTCTATCTGTGAAAATTAAATGAAAACATACATGTAAGCAAATACATGGGAGACTTCCCTTCTGGTAAAAAGAAAGATAGCAATCACCTGGGTAGTTTAAGAGGACAACTGATAAAATGGTGTTGTGTTTTGTTTTAAGGTTGAAGAGACTTTTTTTTTTCTTTTCTTTTCGTTTCTTTTTTTTTTTTTTGAGACGGAGTCTCACTCTCTCGCCCAGGCTGGAATGCAGTGGGACAATCTTGGCTCACTGCAACCTCCGCCTCCTGGGTTCAAGCGATTCTCCTGCCTCAGCCTCCTGAATAGCTGGGATTACAGGTGTCCACCACCACGCCTGGCTAATTTTTGTATTTTTAGTAGAGTAGGGGTTTCACCATGTTGGACAGGCTGGTCTTGAACTCCTGACCTCAAGTGATCTGCCTCCTCAGCCTCCCAAAGTGCTGGGATTATAGGCGTGAGCCACCGTGCCCGGTCTTAGATGGAATTTTGAACGAAGATGATGCTTGTCTTGAACTTCGTTCTTTAGGCTGTGAGGACTCGTTTAATTCATGACATTTAAAGCTGTACATAATAGTAAGTTGTCATGACAAAAAGAGAAAATGACAAAAAATAAAAAAGCTATGTAATAGGTTTCTCTTATATTTTCCTTCTTGAAAGATTACACTCGTAGAAGATTGGAAGGGGAAGTCAGAGAGAGAGCAGGGAGGTAGAGCATTTTAGCAATAATTTGAGTAAAAAGCAATAAAAGCTTGGACTAAGGATAGTGTCACAGGAAGGGTAATTTAGTTTCTTTGACTTGACTGCCAGAGGTGGATGGTAATGGAGAAGTAAGAGTTTAGGATTGACTGGCCATTTACAAAAATAATTATAGAGCAAAAACCATAATGAAATACCACTTTTTACCCACTAGGATTCCTATAATCAAAAAGATAATAACAAGTGTCAATGAGGAAGTAGAGAAATTAGAACTCCCATGCACTACTGGCAAGAAGGTAATGGTGCGGGTGTTTGGAGAAGAGCCTGGCAGTCCTCAAAAGGTTCAGCATAGTTACCATAGGACCCCGCACTTCCATCCTGGGAACCCAACCAAGAAAACTAAAACACACGTCCAGAAAAACTCGAACACGAGTGTTCACAGCAGCATTTATTATTCATAACAGCCAAAAAGTAGAAACAGCCCAAATGTCTATCAGCTGATAAATAGAAAAACAAAATGTGGATCCATATAACGGAATATTTTTTGGCAATAAAAAGAAATGAATTACATGATATTGTTTTCTAAAGAAAAGAAAGAAGTGAAGTAGTGATACATGCTACAACATAGATGAACCTTGGAAACATTATATTAAATGAACAAAGTCAGTCATAAAAGGTGACATAGTGTACGATTCCCTTTATATGAAATGTCAAGAATAGGCAAATCCATAGAGACCGAAAGTAGGTTAGTGGTTCCCTACTGCTGGAGGGGAGGTGGGGGGATTGAGGAATGGTTGCTTAATGGTACTGGATTTCATTGTAGGGTGAAAAAATACTCTAAAATTGATTGTGGTATTGATTGTACAACTCTGTAGACATATAGACAGAAACCATTAAATTGTGCTCTTCAAATAGGTAAATTGTATAGTAGGTGAATTATAGAGATATTATAAAATTATTGTAGGGGAATAGTTTTATGTGACTGACCTTACATATATTCAGCTTTTCTTGAGGTATACTTGCTGAGTGCTTGCTTTTTTTTTTGAGTCGGAGTCTTGCTCTTTCGCCCAGGCTGGAGTGCAGTGGCGTGAGCAGTGGCGCGATCTCGGCTCACTGCAAGCTCCGCCTCCTGGGTTCACGACATTCTCCTGCCTCAGCCTCCTGAGTAGCTGGGACTACAGGTGCCCGCCACCACGCCCGGCTAATTTTTTGTATTTTTGGTGGAGATGGGGTTTCCCTGTGTTAGCCAGGATGGTCTCGATCTCCTGACCTCGTGATCCACCCACCTCAGCCTCCCAAAGTGCTGAGATTACAGGCGTGAGCCACTGCGCCCGGCCTAAGGTATACTTGCTACATCCAGTTAGATAATTAGTTAAACCAGTCCAGGGTTCAGCAGTGAGCTTAAGGGCCTTGGAAGTTACTGTATCAAGATGATAGATAACATGATAATGAATGGGTTAGTTTTCCTAGGGAAAATACAGTTAATGTTGGAGATTAGGATAACATCAAAAGTCAAATTAAGGAAAATGAAAACTAGAAAGTGACTGAGAGAATGTTCAAGAACCACGGGAAAACAAGAGCACCACAGATGCCAGGGGAGGAAAATGTATCCAGCAAAGTGTTGTCATAGTATTAGTTGTCTTGGCCCAGAGGGGTGACTTCAGGTAGATGAAAGTACCCAGGAGAATAAATACGCTATCCAGACCACTTGTGGACACAGTTGTAGCATCCTGCTAGGGAGAAGCCAGTTTCTAGGAGAATAAAGGAATACCCAAGTAGTGAGTAAATAGAGAAGATGAGGGTAAATCAGTTTTTCAGAATTTTAGATGCATGGCCTCAAGAAAAAGGAGATAGCTAGAAGTATATGCATTGTTTATGTAGCTTAGTTTTGTTTGTTTGGTTTGGTTTGTTTTTTTTTTTTTTTTTTGAGACAAAGTCTTACTCTGTCGCCCAGGCTGGAGTGCAGTGGCTCGCTGCAACCTCCGCCTCCCAGGTTCAAGCAATTCACCTGCCTCAGCCTCCTGAGTAGCTGGGATTACAGATGCGTGCCACCAAGCCCGGCTAATTCTTGTATTTTTATTAGAGATGGGTTCACCATGTTGGTCAGGCTGGTCTCGATCTCAGGTGATCTGCCCGCCTCAGCCTCCCAAAGTGCTGAGATTACAGGCCAGCCATACATTACAGTAGGCTGAGCCACTGTGTCTGGCCCAGGTAGCTTAGTTCCATCTCTAATGAACACTGAAATGAAAGAAAAAAGTAACAAGCAAAAATTATATGGGGAAAACTTAAGAAACACTGTGGCAAGAGGAAAGTAAGCATTTTGTACATTACTGGCTAAAGGATAAGAACAGACATTTCACAAAAGAGGAAAGACATACAGGTTATATCCATGGAAAGTTGTCACCCCAAAAGCATTTAGAAAAGTGAATTAAACCAGATGTTATGTATGAAATTTGAACAGCATCAATAAAGGAAAATATTCATCCCGAAGAGGCAATGAAATGGCCATCTCAGATTGCTGATGGCAGTATAAATTGATACAGTCCTTTAAAATATGGTTTGATAATAGGTATTAAGCCTAAAAATCTTCTCATTCTAAAATAAACGGTATGTTTAAAATGACATGAGAAGGTTAAACATGTAAAGATCCTGGATTAGTGATAACTTGATTTTTTTTTAAAAGGAAAATGGATCTTATATAGTGGTGGTAGAATTCTGTACACATACTTAATAGCATGTTTTTAAAGAAAAATGACTTGGAAAAAATCCTTATTACACAATAAGTACAGAAAACATTGTAAAATAGTAATACTCTATGAAATTTTTATGCTGAACTTTGTAGTGTTACAAGTTTCTATGTTATTCCTTTTTTTTTTTTTGGAGATGGAGTTTCACCCGTTGCCCAGGCTAGACTGCAGTGGTGCGATGTTGGCTCACGGCAACCTCCGCCTCCCGGCTTCAAGCAGTTCTCCTGCCCCAGCCTCCCAAGTAGCTGGGATTACAGGCATGTGCCACAACAGCCAGCTAATTTTGTATTTTTAGTAGAGATGGGATTTCTCCATGTTGGCCAGGCTGGTCTCAAACTCCTGACTGCAGGTGATCTGCCCTCCTCGGCCTCCCAAACTGCTGGGATTACAGGCGTGAGCTACCACGCCCGCACCTCGATGTTATTCTTGCCTTGATTCTATTTTAGTAAATAGATTTTACTAGCAGATAGGGATGGGTTGGGAAGAGGAACCTTCATTATAGAAAAACTCATACATAAAACATTGAAGGCACGGGCCTTGCCTGTCATATCTTCACTGCTGTACTTCTCTGTCAGATGTGTGGCTGGCATGCAGTAGGCATTGAAAAAGTATTTGTTGGCCAGTGCAGGGGCTGTTTCCTGTAATCCCAGTTTGGGACCAGCTTGGGCAATATAGTAAGACTATATCTCTACCAAAAAAAAAAAAAAAGCCAGGAATGATGCCATGTGCCTATCTATGGTCCCAACTACTTGGGAGGCTGAGGTGGGAGGATTGCTAGAGCCCAGGAGTTTGAGACCAGCCTGGGCAACATAGTGAGACCCCCATCTCTACGAAAAAAAAAAAAAAAAAGTCAGGTTAGCCAGGCATCATGCCATGTGCCCGTGGTCCCAGCTACTTGGAGGGCTGAGGCAGGAGGATCGCTTGAGCCTGGGAGGTCAAGGCTGCATAAAGCTGTGATCATACCACTACATTCCAGCCTGGGTGACAAAGTGAGACCCTGTCTCAAAAAACCAAAACAGCAACAACAGACAACACCAAAAAATAAGAATTTGTTGAATTAAGAGAGCAGTGATATTGATTGGTAGATACAAACTTTGATTCTGATTACCCAGAGTTCATAACAGCAGAAATACTGATGTTATGAAATGAAAAATAAGATTTAGCATTATATTTATTCACAAATTTGTTAGACTATACAGGATAAGTTAGGAATGAAATATACGTAAATATTGTCACTACTCAAATTCCTTTCTAAAATTTCTTCCTCAAAGTATGCTTTTAAAAAAAATTTACGGTGGGTAAATGTTACCGTAAAAGATCAGTTTCACAATAGGGATTATTTATATGATGTATAAATGAATTAGTGGATTAGGGCCTTTTTTTTAATGAATAAGTAATATCTTACTTTTTGCTAAACCACTTAAACAGTTATGTCAATACATGTCTCCTAAAAATAAGGATGTTTTCTTATTAAATGTGTTTATAGAAAGGAAGCCTCATGAGTGTCATATATGTTGATGAGTTTTCATTGGCAGTATGGCATGTTTGTTTTGTGAATTTGAATATACTCCTTTCCCAGAAAATACAATTTTGCCTTTATATGATTGTAAAAATATATTTCCTAGGAAAAGTCTCTGGGCCTTTGACTATTACCAATTTAAGTCGGTAAGTTAGTGGGGAAACTAGGAGGCCATTACACAGAAACTCAGTTGCTGGTTTTTGGAAAAATATGCTTTCTGCAAATGAAGAACACATCCAGTAGTTGCTATTTATTCATTTATTATATTATACTTAGGACATGTAAATGTTAGGCACCATTTACGTGCTAGATATCTTCATGTTTTACATAAATGAAAAAGATAGCTTGTATTCCTATTGGGTTTGTCAGATGGATCCTGTGTATTTAGTACAATCTATATACTATAGTCTTCCTAAAAAGTCAACACATTGCATTTCAGACATTAACTTCTGCGTATGTGTCATGTTTGTTAAAGGTACTGTGTGAATCAGGATCACATTTGTAATTGATATTTCATGTATAACCAAATTAGCAATATATGAAACAAGCCTCTTATTGAATTTTGCAGTTGATAAAAATGGTGATGTGTGCATTTCTATTCTTCATGAGCCTGGGGAAGATAAGTATGGTTATGAAAAGCCAGAGGAACGCTGGCTCCCTATCCACACTGTGGAAACCATCATGATTAGTGTCATTTCTATGCTGGCAGACCCTAATGGAGACTCACCTGCTAACGTTGATGCTGCGGTAAGGTGGTCACACGTCTTCCCTTCCCTTCACTTTCCCTTGCAACAAAACTTGAACTATAGTTAGTATGTATGTAAGTATGCATGAATGTATGCATGCGTATGTGTGTATCTCTTTCCATAGTTCTTATTTTTGACAAAATAAATATAAATAAATATATTTATTTATGTATTTATTTTATTTTTTTGAGACAGGGTCTCTCTGTCACCTAGGCTGGAGTGCAGTGGCACATCATAGTGGCAACCTCAAACTCCTGGGCCCAAGTGGTCCTCCAGCCTTGGCTTCTCAAATTGTTCCAATTACATGTGTGAGCCACCATGCCTGGCCAAAAGTGCATATTTATTGTATACAACATGTTGTTTTGAAATATGGATATGTTGTGGAATGGCTAATTTGAGCTAATTCACATATGCATTACCTCACATACTTACTAATTTTGTTGTGAGAACACTTAAATTCTCCTCTCAGCAGTTTTCAAGAATACTATATGTTGTTATTAGGATGTAAACTGTGACACCAAATTTAGAATTGGGGGTGGGATGGGCAGAGCAGAAGTGTAGTTTTTCAGTGCAATCAGATTTTTATCAGCTTAAAATGGCTTGTCATAACTATGAAATTTTTTTGTAAGCCTCGTGGTAACCACAGAGCAAAATCCTACAGTAGTTAACACAAAAGATAAAAAGTAAGGAATTGGGGCTGGGCATGGTGGCTCACGACTGTAATCCCAGCACTGTGGGAGGCTGAGGCAGGTGGATCACAAGGTCAGGAGATTGAGACCATCCTGGCTAACACAGTGAAACCCCGTCTCCATTAAAAATACGAAAAATTAGCCGGGCGTGGTGGCGGGCGCCTGTAGTCCCAGCTACTCGGGAGGCTGAGGCAGGAGAATCACTTCAACCTGGGAGGCGGAGGTTGCAATGAGCCGAGATCTGGACTCTAAAAACAAAAGCGATTGTCATACCTAAGACAATTTAATGCCTGGTCTAAAGTTCATATTATTATCCCCAAGTTTTCAATTTTCAAGAGTTTCACATCTATAGAAAAAAATGTATTAGTTAAATGAACACCAGCAACCTTTCACCTAGGTTCACCAGTTGTAGAAATTTTGCAACTTTTTTTTCTAAACAGTTTGAGAGTAGTTTGTAGATACCATAACCCTTCACCCCAAAATGTTTCAGGATCTGTTCCCTAAGAACAAGGCTGTCTTTCCATATACACAGTCCAAGTCTGTCATTGATGTACTATTATTGTTTATACATATACAATCTATATTCACATTGGATTGGATTGTCCAGTATTCTTTATAGCTGCCATGCCCCTATCCCGCAGGTTTTTTTCTTTTTAAATCCAGAGGCTAGTCTAGGAAGCTCTGTTTTATTTGTATTCAAGTTTTATTAGTCGGCTTTAATCTAGAATAGTTCTAGTTCCTTAGCCTTCTCTCCTTTGAAAAGCCTTTTGTTCTTATTCTTAGAACCTTTGTTAGTACTATATACCAAAGCCAGGCCATAAAATTTACCTTTTTTCTTAGGTTAATAACAACTTCGGTGGAATCTTATATATAGACTAAGACACTATAGATAACTCCCTTTGAAAGCTATGACTGAAATTAATAATAGAATTGAACTAAAAACTGGCAGAAAACTATCTATTTAATCAAGTATTAGTCTAAATGTAAGAGATGATAAGGGAGAAGGGGTGACAGCTGCATTAAAAGAAATCCTAGGGAATCATTTTGAGAGAGAACTGATGAATGTTTATGTGGTTCATGCTCAACTATCAGCAATTTTAATAATAATATCAGAGTTGGCCAGGCACGGTGGCTCACACCTGTAATCCCAGCCTTTTGGGAATCCGAGGCGGGCAGATCACAAGGTCAGGAGTTCGAGACCAGCCTGGCCATAGTAAAACCCTGTCTTTACTAAAAATACAAAAAAATTAGCCAGGCGTGGTGGCAGGAGCCTGTAATCCCAGCTACTTGGGAGACTGAGGCACGGAGAATTGCTTGAACCTGGGAGGCAGAGCTTGCAGTGAGCCCAGATTGCACCACTGCACTCCAGCCAGGGTAACAGTGCGAGACTCCATCTCAAAAAAAAAAAAAAAAAATCAGAGCTGACAAGTTGCCCTTTTTATTTTATGTATGTATTTATTTATTTTTGAGACAGAGTCTTGCTCTGACGCCCAGGCTGGAGTGCAGTGGCGTGATCTCACCTCACTGCAACCACAACTTCTGCCTTCCGTGTTCAAGTGATTCTCCTGCCTTAGCCTCCCAAGTAGCTGGTATTACAGACGTGCGGAACCATGCCCAGCAATTTTTTTGTGTGTTTTTAGTAGAGATGGGGTTTCACCATGTTGGCCAGGCTGGTCTCAAACTCCTGACCTCAAATGATCTGCCCGCCTTGGCCTCCCAAGGTGCTGGGATTACAGGTATGAGCTACTGCGCCTGGCCCTTTTATCTTAAAGAAGAGTAAATTAATAGCCAATAATTAAGACCATGAATATGCAAAAATTACTTTATTAACCCTTCAAAATAGCTGAATCTAAAAAGAGCCAAATGTACTGCCAGAGTAAAGTCATTCTCTTGATGCTAAACATTTTTGTAAGTGTTGAAATAGGCCTTAATGTGAGGTTGAAATATGCAAGTATGAGTTCTAGTCCGAATACCACAAATTGTGTAAAATCTATTCCTTTTTTTTCTTGAAACCCACTGGTTCTTCCTTCTGATTTAACTAGTTAGTTGTCTCATATTAAAACCAAAAACCATGACTTATAAACAGTTTACTGTTCTTTTTTTTTTTTTTTTTTGAGACAGAGTCTCACTCTGTTACTCAGGCTGGAGTGCAGTGGCACAATCTCAGCTCACTGCAACCTCCACCTCCCAGGTTCAAGTGATTCTCCTGCCTCAGTCTCCCGAGTGGCTGGGATTACAGGCGCCCGCCACCACGCCTGGCTAATTTTTGTATTTTTAGTAGAGACAGGGTTTTGCCATGTTGGCCAGGCTGGTCTCAAACTCCTGACCTCAGGTGATCCACCCACCTCGGCTTCCCAAAGTGTTGGGATTACAGGTGTGAGCCACCCGGCCCAGTTTACTGTTCTTACTTGCTTTTTCTTCTCACATACTACACCTTTGATCATATTTTCATAGTATTGATTTTCTGACCTCTCAGTCTGCAGTACCTATTCCAGGAAACCCTCATTTTTCTTAGCCACCTCTCTCCTGGGTCCCTTTATTCTTTGGCTCCAATTTTTTTTTTTTAAAGACGTAGTCTCGCTCTGTCGCCAGGCTGGAGTGCAGTGGCGCAATCTCAGCTCACTGCAATCTCCACCTCCCAAGTTCAAGCGATCCTCCTGCCTCAGCCTCCCAAATAGTTGGAACTACAGGCGCGCGCCACCATGCCCAGCTAATTTTTTGTATTTTTAGTAGAGACGGGGTTTCACCATGTTGGCCAGGATGGTCTTGATCTCTTGATGTCGTGATCCGCCTGCCTTGGCCTCCCAAAGTGCTGGGATTACAGGCATGAGCCACCTCGCCTGGCCGCTTTGGCCCCAGATTTGATTGACTTTCTCAGCCTGAGGCTTAGCTGATTTGCTCAGATTACCCCTTCACTGTTCTTCTCAATTGAATCTTTTGTTTCATGGGTCCCATTTCTTCTTTTTCTTCTTGGTTGATTTCCTCCTTCATCCTAGAGTAATGTCTTAGGGTATGTGGCAATTAAATCCTTAGTCTATTTATGATGTAAGGTGCTTTTATTCTTCCCTTATACTTGATTGATACTTTGTTTCTAATATTATAGGGAGAAAATCAAATTTATATAGAATTTATATTTTACTATTTATTATTGCTGATGCGAAAATTGATACTAGGCTGATTCTTTTCCATTTTTAGGTGACTTGCTCTTTTTTCCTTTTCTTTTTTTCCCCATTGTACTTAGGTTCTTTTCTTTATGATTGGTTTTTGGAAATTTCACAGAGTTGTGTGAACTCTTTTTAATTTGCCAAATTAAAATTTGCTTTAATTTTAAAGATACCAGCCCTGGGAAATTTTCCTTTTAAATTATTTTGAGGCTGGGCATGGTGGCTTACGCCTGTAATCCCAGCACTTTGGGAGGCCGAGGCAGGTGAGTTACTTAAGGCTAGGAGTTTGAGACCAGCCTAGGCGACATGGTGAAACCCCATCTACAAAAAATACAAAAATTAGCTGGGTGTGGTGATGTGCACATGTTGTCCTAGACGCTTCGGAGGCTGGGGTGGGGGATTGATCACATGAGCCCAGGTGTTCAAGCCTGCAGTGAGCTATGATCACCTCCGCACTTCAGCCTAGGCAACAGAGTGAGACCCTATCTCAAAAAAAAAAAAAAAGAAAGAAAAGAAAAAGAAATGACAGTCTGAGGGGGAAAAGAAAGAAATGGTATTTATGTCGCTCAAAGCTATATGGCTATATGGATGACAAAGCTACTAAACTGAAGTTAAGGGTAAGGGTTGGAGGAAGAGGTGTCATTTAAATTCCAAAATGAAGGAGTAATTGTTTTTGGCACCAATACCCACACTAGCAGTTCTTTTATTTATTTTTTGTTTTTTTTGAGACAGATTCTCGCTCTGTCGCCCAGGCTGGAATGCAGTGGCATGATCTCGGCTCACTGCAACCTTTGCCTCCTGAGTTCAAGCGATTCTTTCACCTCAGCCTGAGTAAATGGGATTATAGGCGCGTGCCACCATGCCTGGCTAAATTTTTTGTATTTTTAGTAGAGATGGGGTTTCACCATGTTGGCCAGTCTGGTCTTAAACTCCTGACCTCAGATGATCCACCTGCCTCTGCCTCCCGAAGTGCTGAGATTACAGATGTGAGTCACCACACCCAGCCTAGCGGTTCTAATTATAGTATTCTTCAGTATATTTATATAAAGTTTATATATTATTATTTTGGGAAAGTGTTAAAATTTTGGATATAGGTGAGGGAAAATGTTGAGTATACAGACTTTGAATTAATCTCTGTTTTCAGGCCCTCTTTTTTTTTTTTTTGAGAGACGGAGTCTCGCTGTGTCGCTCAGGCTGGAGTGCAGTGTCACGATATTGGCTTACTGCAATGTCTGCCTCTCAGGTTCAAGCGATTCTCCCACCTCAGCTTCCCAAGTAGCTGGGACTACAGGCGTGCACCACCACGTCCAGCTAATTTTTGTATCTTTTAGTTGAGATGGGGTTTCATCATGTTGGCCAGGCTGGTCTTGAAGTCCTGACCTCAGGTGATCCTGAGGTCCTGCCTCGGCCTCCCAAAGTGCTGAGATTATAGGCGTGAGCCACTGTGCATGGCCTCAGCCCCACTTTTTCTTCAGGCTCTTCTCAGATTTGCCATTTCCAAATTTTAGCTTCTTTAGGCCTCTGTTTAATAGACCCTGTTCCCTTTGTTTCCCCTCTCCTCCAACTCCTCTCTCTCTTTCCCTTCCCTTTCCTTCCCCTCCCCTCATTACCCCACTGTTCTATTCCATTTTTGCATGTCAGGCAGTGACAGTGATAATTGTCATATATTTTCCTCTACACTAGAAATGGTACTTAGTATCATCTCAATATGGTACATCCCACCTATCTACCTTATGTTGCAGACACTTTTATGTTTATTTTCTGGTTGTTTCCAATAGGGAGAGTTGGTAATCCTTCAGATTACCAACTGAATGTCTTTTTTTTGAGACGGAGTCTCGCTCTGTCGCCCAGGCTGCACTGCAGTGGCACCATCTCAGGTCACAGCAAGCTCCACTTCCCCGGTTCAAGCGATTTTCCTGCCTCAGCCTCCTGAGTAGCTGGGATTACAGGCATGTGCCACCATGCCTGGCTAATTTTTATACTTTTACTTTCACCATATTGGTCAGGCTGGTCTCAAACTCCCGACCTCGTAATCCTCCCACCTCGGCCTCCCAGCATGCTGGGATCATAGACGTGAGCCACGGCCCCTGGCCTGAATGTCTTATTTGTATATTTTAGCTTTCTTTTTCAGTGTAATACAAAACTGTAAATGTTCTTTTGTGACCTTTTTCTTTTTTAAAGATAATTTTTAATGTAGAGGTAATTTGCATAGGAGATTTCTGCCTGTATATCCTGGTAGTGTCTTGCAAAAGTATGTCTAACTGCTTTCTACCTTATCAACTCTATAATATTTTTGAAGTGTACAAATCACCAAGGGATTACAATCAAAATTAAAATAAATATTTGAGATTATAAAGGAGAATTTGCATGAAATCACTTGATACTGCTTTTTAATCTACAGAAAGAATGGAGGGAAGATAGAAATGGAGAATTTAAAAGAAAAGTTGCCCGCTGTGTAAGAAAAAGCCAAGAGACTGCTTTTGAGTGACATTTATTTAGCAGCTAGTAACTTCACTTATTTCAGGGTAAGTTTATTTTAAATATCATACTTTTGTTTTTTTGTAAATATCATATTAGTTTTTGGAAATTGTGTGATTTGGGTATTTGAATTAACATTTTTTCATTGACTTCATTTTTTAATGGTATTATCCTGTAGTCTAGTTCTCAAAACTACTGTATAATCTGCTTGCTTTTCTCCTAAGACACCCAGCTGTTTTTGACTAGATATTCTGCATTCATATGGTTAGTTATGCTGGTGGTCTATTTCTTTTCCACTGATGGTAAAGTTTCTAATGATAAGGTTCTTATTTCAGTTTAGTTTCTTTGTTTGACTTTTTGATCTAGCATCCTGATCACTTGGGCACTAATGTATCTTCATATACTGTATTATGTAGGGTGTAGGCAAGACTATTAGTCATCTACCTATTCCTTTAAGGTTGGTCTTCTGGCCGGGCGTGGTGGCTCACGCCTGTAATCCCAGCACTTTGGGAAGCCGAGGGGGGTGGAACACCTGAGATCAGGAGTTTGAGACTAGCCTGGACAACATGGTGAAACCCCGCCTCTACTAAAAATACAAAAATTAGTCGGGCGTGGTGGCGTGCGTCTGTAATCCCAGCTACTCAGGAGGTTGAGGGAGGAGAATCGCTTGAACCTGGGAGGCGGAGGTTGCAGTGAGCCAAGATTGCACCATGGCACTACAGCCTGTACGACAGAGCAAGACTCTATCTCAGAAAAAAACAAAAAACAAGTTGGTCTTCTATCTCCTTGGTCTTTACAGATAGGGCCCGTAGTTAAAAAATTCCCTTTTATTGTATAACATCTGTCCACAGTTTTACGTTAGGTCTAGAAAGGAGTCAAAGATGGAAGGCACCCATCCACCTTAGAAGAGGAAATAATATAGATTAATTACTCACATGTGAGTTATTTGGTCTCTTCTTTTAAAATTAAATATTGAAATGATAGAAACTGAAATGAAGACTATCCTTTCAGGGATCATTTCTATAGTTTGTTACTATAGAAGTTTTCTGAAGGTGTAGAGCACCAAAGGATGCAACATTGAGCTTGTTTCAAATTCAGCTGGTTTGATTCAGGAAGCTGCAACAGTTAAAAACATAGCAGAAAATTTTTATTGAGTATCTATGTCTCTGAAAAAGGAATAGTTCTGCAAGTTGGTGAATAAAGTCTAGGAGTTGTCCAGCTACAGAAACAAGATGCCAGATGATTTGTAAGACCTATTTGTGATATTTAAATTAGTCAATAAAAGACCTATTGATTTGTGGGGGTTGAGGGAGAAACTGAAATACACTGTCTGAAAAATCACGATCCATGGCACATCTTGAATCTACCTATTTTAAGAAAACAAACATTACCATTATCTTCTGTCCCCTACACTCCACTGCTTTCTTCTGTCCCTTTCTCATATTCCTAATTCTGGGTTTACTATTGCTTTTCTTCATAATTTTACCAAATTTGCATTTTTGAACAATGTATTTCATGATTTTGAACTGTTTATATGTGGAATGATAATGAATGCATTCTTCTGTTACTTTTATTGCTCAATATTCTTCAAATTGATCTGGGTTGCAAATAGGTACATTTCACCTGTGTGCTATTACACTCAGTAAATTACCGCTCTACTCCTTATTCTCATTGCAGTTATTTTCTGAATTGGTGTAGGGGTGTTTTTTCTTTTTCTGTTATAGAGGGTGGCTATCCTTGTTTCCTGATTTGCATGTACTGTAAGAGGTTCTCTAGAGTAGATACTTAGGGGTGGAATTGTTAAATCAAGGGTACATGTATGTCATTTTGACTAGATAATGCCAAATTGTTTTCTAAAGTGTTCCTTCTTTTCATAGTCCCATTGGCAAGGATAAAGATTCCCTTTGTGGCTGGGTGCGGTGGCTCACACCTGTAATCCCAGCACTTTGGGAGGCCGAGGCAGGTGGATCACAAGGTCAGGAGTTCAAGACCAGCCTGGCCAATATGGTGAAACCCCGTCTCTACTAAAAATATAAAAAATTAGCCAGGCACAGTGGTGTGTGCCTGTTGTCCCAGTTACTCAGGAGGCTGAGGCAGGAGAATCGCTTGAACCCCAGAGGCGGAGGTTGCAGTGAGCTGAGATTGCATCATTGTACTCCAGCCGGGGCAACAGAGTGAGACTCCATCTCAAAAAAAAAAAAAAAAAAAAAAGCCCGGGTGCCGCGGCTCACACTTGTAATCCTAGCACTTGTGGGAGCTGAGGCAGGTGGATTACCTGATGATGTGAGTTCAAGACCAGCCTGGCCGACATGGTGAAACCTCGTCTCTACCAAATATACAAAAAATTAGCCATGTGCAGTGGTGCACACCTGTAATCCCAGCTACTCTGGAGGCTGAGGCAGGAGAATCACTTGAACTCAGGAAGCGGAGGCTGCGATGAGCCGAGATCACGCCACTATACTCCAGCCTGGGCTACAGAGTGAGACTTCATCTCAAAAAAAAAAAAAAAAGTCTATCTATCTAAATCTGGATATTGTGGACTTAATATGAATTGCCCTAGTTACCAATGAAATTGCATATTGTTTCATGTGTTTGATCATTGAGGTTTTCTCTGTGAAATGCGGGTTCAGGTTTTTAGACTACTCTTTCGGTTTGTTGATTTGTGTATTTTCTTTGTGGTACCCTTTGGACAAACTGCGGTTCTCATATATATATATATATATATTTTTTTTTTTTTTTTGAGGGGGCAGAGTTTCGCTCTGTTGCTCAGGCTGGAGCGCAGTGGTGCAACCTCGGCTCACTGCAATCTCCGCCTCCTGGGTTCAAGCAATTCTCGTGCCTCAGCCTCCCAGAGTGCTGGGATTACAGGCATGAGCCACTGCACCTGGCCTGAGGTTCTTAATTTTAATGCAGGTGAATTTATTAGTCCTTTCCTTTATGGATTTTACTTTTCGTTTCTTAGCTAGAGAGCCTGTTCTTTTTTAACCACAAAAATCTGTTTTGTTTCGCTTTTCATATTTGTGTTGAATCCACTGAAATTGATTTTTGTGTATGGTATGAGGTAGAGGTTGAACTTCATTCACCCCACTTTTCCCCTGATGTATAACTGTTGACTATACCATTTATTGACAAGTCCTTGCTTTCACCACTGGTACACAGTGCCTGTTATGTTGTACAGTCAGATTTCCAACACATCAACCAGTACGTGTTGATCTGTTTTGGGCATTTTTTTTTTTTTTGAGATGGAGTTTTGCTCTCATTGCCCAGGCTGGAGTGCAATGGCGTGATGTCAGCTCACGGCAACCTCCGCCTCCCAGGTTCAAGCAATTATCCTGCCTCGGCCTCCCAAGTAGCTGGGATTACAGGTGTATGCCCCCACTCCTGGCTTATTTTGTATTTTTTAGTAGAGTTGGGATTTCACCATGTTGGTCAGGCTGGCCTCAAACTCCTGACCTCAAGTGATCCACCTGCCTCGGCCTCTCACAGTGCTGGGATGACAGGCATGAGCCACTGTACCTGGCCATGGCCTTTTGTATTTTTCAATGGTGGCTTATCTTAATTTTAATTTGTTATTTTTGTGATTAAATGTATCAAATGCAAAGGTTTAAGTCAGAAGTAAAGCTAAAGTCTGTCCACCATTTATCCTGTTTTCATGTTTGATATCTCTAGTTTCTAGAAAAAATTTAGATGTGCTTTTAGATCTCCTTATTATAACCAGAAGTGCTCCCCTTTACTACCAGATATACCATGCGGTCTAAAAATTATTCCTATTTTCACCATCTTTTAAAAATCTGCTTAGGAAGTAAATGCCTCAGTAAGTACCTAAACCAATCATTAGTTGAACTAAAAGTGTAATCATTTAAAAATTGAATTAAATATACATCACACCAAAATCACTAATGTGTTCTAACAATGGGTCTATATTTCACTCATCTGTCTGATATTCAGAGTATAGTAGGCTAGCTTGTCCAGCCTGCAGCCTGCGGGCCACATGTATCCCAGGACAGCTTTGAATGCAGCCCAACACAAATTCGTAAAATTTCTTAAAACATTAAGATTTTTTTTTCTTTTTTCTTTTTTAAGTTCATCAGCTATGGTTAGTGTTAGTGTATTTTGTGTGGCCCAAGACAATTTGTCTTCCAGTGTGGTTCAGAGAAGCCAAAAGATTGGGCACCCCTGCTGTAGACAATCAAATGCTTAAATAAATGAGTCAGTCTTCTTTTTATTGAGATGTGCACCTAATTTTTAAATGTCATTGCCATTACACAATTTTTTTGTGTTTAGGCTTTATACCATGGAAACCTGTTTCCTTAGGCCGGGCGCGGTGGCGCATGCATGTAAGCCCAGCACTTGTTGGGAGGCCGAGATGGGTGGATCACTTGAGGCCAGGAGTTCAAGACCAGCCTGGCCAACATGTTGAAACCCCGTCTCCACTAAAAATACAAAAAGTAGCTGGGCATAATGGCGGGCGCCTGTAATTCCAGCTACTTGGGAGGCTGGCGCAGGAGAATCACTTGAATCCCGGAGGCGGAGGCTGCAGGAGGCAGAGGCAGTGAGCCGAGAGAGTGAGACTCCATCTCAAAAAAAAAAAAAAGTAAAAGATAACTGTTTCCCCAAGGCCGGCTTTGTAGACTGAAGAGTCAGCAGCCTCACCTGTCTCTTCTTGAAGGCTGGCTTTTCTCACGGCTTTGTCACCATGCACTTTCTGAGTATTGTTTGTGTTTTCAGTCATGTGATAGGACATAGATGTGAACGACAACTCACTATAAACACTTGAAAAATGTATAGTCTGTCTGGGCTGAACTGAAAGTGAAATCAATTTAAGATTATTTGAAAATACATATTTATCTACATTCAAGTCCATGACCCACACATATTGTCTCAAAATGCACGGATTACTGTGGATGCCACTTGGCCCAGGCTTTATCTCACATTTTGTTAGTGTTTATACCTCGTCCTGTATAGAGATTATTAGTACCCTTATGTTCTAATTCAGCTGTGGGGTAGGAAGAATAGAGAGGAAAAGGAAACAAATTCTCCCCTTGCCACAGATCAGAACCATGGCTACTTTGTATACTACTGGACAGGAGGACTCTGTTCTGCATCAAGGCTGGAGGGACTGTATTGGTTCTTTATTGCTACGTAACAAATTACTAAAACACAGTGGCTTGAAACAACATCTATCATCTCATGATTTCCATGGCCATGGGATCTGGCTGTGGCTTGGTTGACTCCAGGTCTCTCATTAGGCTGTGGTCAAGGTGTTGACTCAACTGGGGTGCATCTGCTTCCAGGCACGACCGAGTTCCTCCTCACTGCCTGTTGGCTGGAGCTCTCCCTCAGTTCTGTCTACTGAAGACCTCTCCATAAGTCAATTCAGAACATGGCAGTTGGCTTCATCAGAGGCAGCAAGTGAGAGAGGGTGAGCCAGGTGTGGGTAGACTGCCTTGAGGGAGGCAGTCATTGCCAAGCTTCCAGGAACCTCGCCTGCTGTAAAGCACAGCTGAGTTCCCCTGTAGGAATTGCTGGTGCTCCCCTGCATTCAGTGACTAGTGGATTAGGCGGGTGGAGTTGGGTTGGTACAAAGCTTGGTCAACTGGCTCTTCTGTCTTGTTTGGGAATTCTCGGGAGGGTCATTCTAACATAGTATTGACTGAGGCCTTTGTTCAACTGCCTTGAGTTAGTTCATCTTCTCTCTTTGTCTAAGCTTGCATCCCTCACTCTTGTTTTTGAGAGCAGCACCTCCTGACAGACCTCAAATCTCTGCCTCAGAATCTGTTTCCTAGGGAACTTGACCCAGAATAAGTACTATGCATTGTGTAACTCAGCACAGTAAGGTAGAAGGCTGCCTGCCTTACTTAGTTGCAGATGTGGGGCATGAATCTATAGTTATTTCTCATACATTTGCAAAGGCACTGTCCTCTTGGGGAAAGAAGGAACACATAGGATGCGATAGATATATTATACTGGCCTGTAAAGAGCTGTTTGTCTAGCCATGTAGACCAAGTATAAAATAAAGTAAGGTTAAATGACATTAAAAACTTCACTGGAGGCCAGGGGCGGTGGCTCACGCCTGTAATCCCAGCACTTTGGAGGGCAAGATCGGTGGGTGGGAGTTTGAGACCAACATGGCAAAACCGCTTCCTACTAAAAATACAAAAAAAAAATTAGCCAGTACGGTGGTGCGCAACTGTAATCCCAGCTACTTGGGAAGCTGAGGCAGGAGAATCACTTCAACCTGGGAGGCGGAGATTGCACCACTGAACTCCAGCCTGGGTGACAGAGAGTAACTCTGTCTCCAAAAAAAAGGAGGGAGGGGGGCTTCAGTGGGATTAGAAGCAGACCATGACTCAATTTGAGGTGGTTAGGATAGAGGTTAGAAGTAGGGCTGCTGGTGACCTTGCAAGTCTCCAGAGTAGAGATGAAGATCTGTTTGGTGTAGAGAGCAGTACTTACCAGGGCAAGGACAACAGCTTGGAGACTGCACAATTAGGGTACAGAAGGAAGAGACAGAGACTGGCTTGGTAACACGCAGGAAAGTTAGGAGAGTGAGTTCTCACAGAGCGCTCAGAAAGGAAGTTGGTGTTAGAGCTGCTCACCAATCTCATGGTAGAAGACGACGAGTAGCATGGTCCCAGTGTGGGGGAAAAAGTCAGCGGATTGGTGACAGGGCAGGAGTACACTGGCTGGCTGTGTAGGGTGATTTGGAACTTTTGGAAGCATTTTTTGTGAAGGGTAATGGGGAAAACTTAATTGGTATTGGCTGTTTTCACTTACGAGATCATTGAAACACTTCAGATCATTGAAATACTTGCCTGTGATTGAAGAATTACTTTTATTTTTGTCATTAACATCAAAAAGTGGCTTCTATTTGGGAGCACATTGGTCTGTTTTATATTTTTTTAGATCTTTTTAAAAGATTAGGTTTTGTAGCCATATGGAAAATTAAAGACTTGACTCTAGTTTTAGAAATATTAATAAATGGAATAAGACACTCAAGTTCTTTGGAGGTAAACCATCTCCAGATTTTTAGGTTAAAAAGCAGGCATAATTATGAGAAGATTTGAGGCAAATGACAGGTGCAACTGATATAATTTCAATTAACATTGAAACATAAATTCTGCGAAGTGGATATGCTTAAAATGTAAATGACTGTTGCAAGTCAGCACCATTTATTTGCAGTGTTGTGCTGGTAATTCAGTTTCACATTTATCTTTCTGGAGAAAAGAATGACAAAACCTGCCTTTTCCGTACTGAGGCCTTATCTCTATTTAGAATTTAGTATAACTTTTATTAAAAGGGAAGAGGGATAGATTTTCTTTTTCCTCTGCTGAAAAGGGTAATGCTGTTTAAAACTGGATCTTTGCTATTAAAAGGCTAGGTCGCCTGATTTTAGTGGTTTTTTTTTTTTTTTTTTTTAAGACTGGAGTCTTGCTCTGTTGCCTAGGCTGGAGTGCAGTGGCATCCTCCCCTGCCCTGTTCTGTTCCTTTTTCGAGACAAGGTCTCACTCTCGCTGTCACGCAGGCTTCAGTGCAGTGGTACACTCATGTCTCACTGCAGCCTTGAACTCCTAGCTTCAAGTTATCCTCCCACCTCAGCCTCTCGAGTAGCTGGGACTACAGGCCTGTGCCACCGTGGCTGGTTAATTATATGATTTATTGTAGAGACAAGGGTCTCCTGTTGCCCAGGCTGGTCTCGAACTCCTGGTGTCTAACAGTCTTCCCACCTTGGCCTCCCAAAGTGCTGGGACTACAGGCAGGAGCCACTGTGCCTGGCCATCTCTTGGGTTTCAGTGTATGTCTTTTGATTTTCTAATAAAAATATGTATGTGCATATGTGTATGTGGTGAAAGTGATATATTTGTTACTTAGTACATTTCATGCTTTGCTAAGGGCCATTTACATTGATTGGTACATGTCTTTTGGAAAGACATTTAGCAGTCGTTCTACCTCTCAGGATCTTGTAGGGAGGCTGTCTAAATGGCTTTCTTTCTTCCCACAACAGAGCTTTTGGTATGGTTGCATTTGAGTGATTGTAAGACAGGTAAATTTGGCCAGGCGTGGTGGCTCACGCCTCTAATCCCAGCACTTTGGGAGGCCAGGGCGGACCGATCACGAGGTCAGGAGATCGAGACCATCCTGGCTAACACAGTGAAACCCCATCTCTACTAAAAATACAAAAAATTAGCCGGGCGTGTTGGTGGGCGCCTGTAGTCCCAGCTACTCGGGAGGCTGAGGCAGGAGAATGGTGTGAACCCGGGAGGTGGAGCTTGCAGTGAGCCGAGATCGCGCCACTGCACTCCAGCCTGGGTGACAGAGGAAGACTCTGTCTCAAAAAAAAAAAAAATTGATAAGTTCATGTTGGGCTTTAGAAGGCATGCTGAATTTTGAACATGTCTGGTGTGAGTTAAAATTTGCCATAACTCTTCAGTGTATTTGGCTTCTCTGTGAGGAATTTAAAATTATATCCCTTGATTTCTTAGTCATCTTCTGTTTCTTTTGCCCAAAATTGTGCATGGCAATGGATTCAGAGTTTCTGAGTTCTTTGGAACACTTGACTTAAAGATGCAGTCCTAATAGGTGTTTCCTTTTCTGCTGTCCTTGGCACCCCCACCCACCCCCCTTTCAAAGCACATATTAATATAGTAAAGACTCTGAAAAGTCTAATAGTCAAATGAGACTTTTAAAGCTTTAACCACTGGGTGCAGTAGCACATGCCTGTAATCCCAACGCTTTGGGAGGCCAAGGTGGCAGCGTTGCTTGAGCCTGTAGTTCAAGACTAGCCTGGGTGACGTGGTGAGGACCCTGTTTCTACAAAAAAATTTAAAAATTAGCTGGGCATGGTGGTGTGCGCCTGTGGTCCCAGCTGCTTGGGAGGCTGAGGTGTGAAGATCACTTGAGCCCAGAGGCTGCAGTGAGCCATGTTCATGCCACTACACTCCAGCATGAGGGACAGAGTGGGTGGGACCCTGTCTCAAATAAATAACAAACAAAAACTTCAACCTAGTGTTTTTCTAGCTTTTTGAACAGGAAACTCAGCCACTTATTGGCTATGTGAACTTGTCTCAGCTTTAGAGGGGGAGACTCCTTCATAATGATGACTGTGAGCATTCAGAAAATGAGTTTGTAAAGCACTTATTATGCTGCTTGGCACATAAGAACTCGATGAGATGGTACTGCTTTTTATGTAGATGTGTTCTTGACTTATAGTCTAATTTGATGATACGAGGCCAACAGATTCAAAACAGTTAGAAACTGTAATTGGGATGGAAGGTCATTTGTGGCAGGCTTTGTGGAGAAAATGGGTTTGAAGGGAGCTATAGTGAGTTGGATAGAATTTAGCAAGTTGGGAAGTGTGGCAATCTTAAGTTGTTTCTCTGAACATCCTCAAATATTTGTAAATTTCCAAATCACTTGGCTTTTAAATCTTCTCTTATGGATTCTAGATTTAATGTAAGTTGAAAGACATTTGAAGTACTGAAAAATCTAAATTAGCGCTGTCCAGTAGAACATTCTGTGATGATAAAGGTATAGCTGTGCTGTTCAGCTTGCCAGTCACTAGCCACGTGTGACTATTGAGCACGTGAAATGTGGTTAGCATGACTCAGGAACTAAATTGTAAATTGTGCTTAGTGTCAATTAATTTACATGTAAAATTAAATATACCCACGTGGCTGTGAGCTACCATAATAGAAACAAAGTGAGCTCAGAATGAAAATAAGGATTTGTTGCCAAATAAATCTAATATGGATAAAACCTACTTACAGTTAATTCTTTTGTAATTGATAAATTGACTATATAATGTTGTTTTTGTTGTTGTAGGTCTCCAATTGAGAAACATGGCACTGTTTTTCCTGCACTCTACCCACCTATTGCTGGACTTCTGTTGTACAAGTTGGCAAACACTGGCTGGAACTGGGCTGCAATAAAACATGCCAGTTATCAATGCTGACAAGAGCCTAACAAGTGCCAACTTACAGATGATTACGCATTTTGAATTCTAATGAACTGTTTTAACCTTCAGGAAGAATTGTAAAGACCTGTACATAGCACAACATGATCCGGATAATATATATACTGTTCATGTACATCCACAAATACACGTTGTACCAAATAATGCTTTCTTGTAGTAGAATAAGAATCGTGTAAATTCTAAAAGATTTTAGCAGGTTTTCTTTCCTATTCATTGTTTCTTATCAGTTTAAAAGGATTCCTTTAAGCATGTCAGATGAAAAGCAATTAGGATTAAAAGTTCCATTTAATTTCCCTTAAACCATTGAGGCTTCATTAAACTCTTTTCACTTACTAAACTTTTGTATCTTCTTTGTTTTGACACACTCCCCTTTGCTTTTATCTCTTATCTGCCAGAATGCTCTCAAATGATTTAGTTCAAATACTGAAATACTTAATGAGCAATTACTTGATTTTTAATGATGACTTCGAAGGAGTCATCACTAGGTGCTTTGTCCTTTTTGTATTCTAGTTGCACCCACCTCTTGGATTGGATATAGCAATAACATTTATTGGCCGTTGTGAGCTCTTGATCCCAGTCATTACCCCCGAGAACTAAAAATAGATGGTTCTTAATTCAACTTACTGAAAATTTCCCCAAACAATAGCAAATCTGACTTTTCCCCCTTCAGTTGCCTGGTATTAAGGTTGGATAAATGAAGCATGCACAGCTACAGGCTTTCTACTTAACTTCTGGGTTTGCTATTACAAATGCTATTTACTCTCATACCCTTCTCCTTAGTCCTTCATATTTCTCTGCCTCTATTCTTCTATACTGCAGATTTTTCTCACCTATTGTACAAAGAAATTGCGATGTATATTTTCCTGTAATTTGATTTTGGAATTCTGTCACCTTATGTAGTGAGTTCTTCCAAAATATAATTTTTTTTCAATAATTGTCAAGTTGTTGGCTTTTATTGTATTGAATGAAGGCTATAATACTGAATGCCAGAGAAGTGGTTTAGGAAAATCTCAGGTTGATTCCTTATGCAAATGAACTTTTAATACTTGAAAATCACATGGCCATGGCAGTATATGTATTTGGTTCTATCTAGATTATTATGTGAATCTAAAAGCATTACAGGGGTAAATATGCTTTGCTATTTGACATATAGATCCCGTCACTAACAATAGTACACTTGGATGTGATTAATGTTTGAGCTTAAATATATTTCATATCATACAGTTTTCTAAAACAACTTCAGCAAATGGTGAAATGAACATGTGCAGTGTTAAAGGCAGGCCTTAGGCTCCTTCATGTTTGTTGTGAGGTTGTGTGTGGGAAGTAGTCTTTGGCTTATAAGGGATAGAACTTGAGACAGTAGCATATGGGACATGGTGTCTGATTGTGAGAATCAGTGAGAATTCGTGCATCTCTGCTCTGTGGGGTTTGGAGAAATGCTTTGGCAGAAGAGTGAAAGAACTCCTGCCAAGAGCCCAGACCTCTACAAACATTGTATGTCCTTTTTTAAGCAGAAATAAAATGGTTGAGGATGTAGTCACAGTAGAGAGTGATTTTTTTCTAAATCCCTGTCTGTTCTCTACTCTGAAACATTATAAAAACCCGTAAACATTATACAAACCCACAAACCTTATAGAAACTCGTAAGTGTGTTGTGACTGGAAATTGATTCATTGGAACCCAGTTTTCTTTAAGAACTTTGTGACTTGGTTTTTTTTCCAAAGACTGTAAAAATAGTTGCCCCAAAATGTCAGCACTGCACACCCTCCAGGGACTTGCAATGCAATCCTTTTTACTTTTTTTTTTTTTTTAAGAAACTGGGTCTCTCTGTCACCCAGGCTGGAGTGCAGTGGCAATGATCATAGCTAACTGCAGCTTTGACCTCCTGGGCTCAAGTGATCCTCCTGCCTCAGCCTCCTGAGTAGCTAGGACTACAGGTGTATGCCACCATGCCTGGCTAATAAAAAAAAATTCTTTTAAGAGATGGGATCCCTCCCTTTTTAAATCAGAAATTGTTCATATGGTGGTTGCTTGTGGCAAAATGGAGTTAGAATTTTGCTCTCCTATTGCTATAATTCTGCTAGCAATCTGTTGAGGTGAAACTTGGGATCTGACTCTTCAGCAAGCAGCAAATGACCTAGTAACTCAGGGACAACTATTTTTGAACTTTAAGTGCCACTTTAATGCAGTTACTTTGATAAAACCATGTGGTTTTTTTAGGGCTAGCTCTACGGGAGTGGAAATGAGAGCCAGGAATGAGTGCGTCTCTCTTCACATGCTTTTCCACCTGCCCTGTGTTACACACTGAAACAGGCCTACATAGATGTTACGACTTCCCTTCCTCTGTCAGAGATGTCATCTGTGCCTTTCTCAGTGTTCATCTGATAATGTAAATTTAAATGCCTCTACATTTGATACGAAACCCACACTCAGGTGACACTGAACCAGGTGGCTTTTGTCCCACCAGTGCCTCATCATCAGTGTGAGGCAATTCTTCTCTGCTTTAGGAAAACGATTTTTCCCCCTAAACTTGTGCCAACCATCAACAACATCTCCATAGATCTTATGGATTGTAGAACTGTTGGCTGTTTCCTAAGTTTATTCCAAGTTCTCGTAGAGGCATATAGATTTCAGTCCGTGCTCGTATGGGATAGATGATCTGAGTGGCTTTCTAGCCTCTTTTTTGAGTTTAAAATCCATATGAGGTTGACTTGTCATTCTAAGGTAACATGTTTGTGAGGTTATTCCACTAGTACTGTGATCATGTGGGTGTCAGTATTTTTAACGGCCTTCATTCTTGGTTGTGAAATTTTATTTGATATGCTCACTTACCCTCTACAAATCTGCCCGCTTTGGGCTGTGGTGCCTGTGTATCTTTGCCCCTCTGGTCTCCAGTTGGTGGAATTACCTTTTTTGTACTGCCACTTCTCAGCATCTTTGAAATTTGACATAATGTTGCTTCATTTCAGTTTTTTTAGTTCTGTAATTTGTTGATTGTATTTAACTATGTGAGTTCTGTTGTGATGTTTACTGTATTGTAAAGCACCTCGTTCATGTGATGGGTGCTCTATAAATCAATAAATGATGACTTAGAGGCTGTATCATGAGCTATTTTGGTTTTAGGATGCAGGTCTCAAAAGCAAGTTGTGGGACTCTTTCTGTATAAACAGCACATGATACCAAAGGAACCACAGGGAAACCTTGTATTTTACAAACTTTAAAGAAGGAACCAGAGAAGTTAACTTGCCCTCCAACCTGATAATGATGCTCTTTAGATTTCCAGTACGTGGCCACGCACCATTTTAACTCAGAGTTTGTGTGCACTGTGATTTAGAACCTTCAAGTGAGCACTTATTAGAGCATTATTGGGGATTTTGTCTTTGGCCTAAACTGGCTCTACCATAAAGATAAGCTAAAAGGTGAGGAACCCAGACTCAAATGTGAACTGGAAGAGACTGCAGGCACCATCTCAGTCACCATCTCAGTCACCACCTCTGTCCTCTAAACAGATGGGAAAATGCCCCAATACCTGCCCAGGGGTCATTTAGTAAGTTACTGACAAAAGAGGCAAGACTGAGTAGAGGACCTTCTTTACAAGATACACAAGATACCAACATCCAGCTTTTTATCCTGAATCCTTACGAATAGTTCATACAGAGTTAGTGTTAGGTGTTGAAAGCTTGTTTGTCCTTGATACAAATCGCTAGTGACTATTAAGGGCTCTTCCTTACAAACTCGGAGAAAGGAACATGGAGTCAGACCTCTTATTCAGCTAAATTATAAACAACAAGATCCCCAGAGAGGAGTTTTGGAAAGATTAGGGATTATTTCTAGAGTGCAAATACCCGATAAATATATTTGGAATGAACTGTTGTGGAAGGGTCTAGACAATATCCCCAAACTTACATCAGTTTTAGACATAATCGGCTACTCAAGGTATAGAGCCAAAATGGTTTACTTGCATGCTGCTTCCAGTGCAAATGAATGGGTTGTCGATGGTGTATGCAAGGCACGAGGCTTCCAGGAACGATGTGGATCTCCCTCTCCCTCTCATGGGACAGGGCTAATAACCACCTTATCAAATTGAACCCTTTCTGCCTTGAGGAGGCCCGGAACCCTCACAGGATTCAGCTCACAGATCATGATTTTCTGGGTATGGTATTTCTGGTGGTTCAATTTCGGATGTCTGTAATCTGGCTGCCAACGTAGGATTAGGCTTTTTGGCTTGTTGAGTTGACACTCCTCACTGAGCTTTAGTGAAATGATGCAAGAATTTTGAATTCTGTTCACACAGGTAAATAAGGAAAAGCGTTTCACAAAAGGCAGCCAAACACATCTAAGACATAGGAGCTGCACAGAAAGTCCTAGGCAAGAAACTTGATTTTTTTTCCTCATCTTGGTAGTATCCAGTGTTCACAGTGACTTCCATTTATTACCAACAAGAGCGCTGGAAATCAAGTTTTTCTATTTGTTGAGCCTCTCTTTTGTGGCAAGCTTGTGCTATGTGTTTTTCCTAAAGGTTCTAGTCACATTCTTAGAAGAAACTTCCAAAGTAATCATTTCTCATGAGGAAACAGGCTCAGGTTAATTTGCCATCGTTGTAGAGCACACAAGTTGCATGACTAGGATTCGGTTCCACCGCCTCCCTTACATAGTGGGTGCTATTAGCCCTTCTTCACAGGTGAGGAAACCAGAGCTCAGGAACACTGACTTTTCTAGGGTCACAGAGCATGGATGTGTTGAGACTGGTGCCTGACCCAATTCATCGGACTAGCACTGGAGGTGTCCTCCTCTTCCCGCCCTGCCATGACACCACATTGCCTCCTGAGTCTGTTCCCCTGTGCTCTTGAAGATACGGTAGACAGCATTTATTCCCTTCCTGTTCATGTTCCTTGTCTGAGACAACACCTCACTAAGTTCCTCTGAATCGGACTGCAAAACCTGAAGTGGGTCTGAAATGAACCATGCTCCAGTGCTCAGCTTTTTCAAGACATCTGTATTTCTGGTTATAGCTAATGTTATAGCTCCATCCAAACCTGGTGGGTGCTGTAGTTTACTGAGTACTACGAGTGCTTTATTTCATAGGCTTTACTACGTTCTCTCTAACTCAGGTGTTACAGGCCAGTAAGAGTCCCCTCAAAAGACAAGGGCTGGCCAGGCGTGGTGGCTCACGCCTGTAATCCCAGCACTTTGGGAGGCCGAAGTGGGTGGGTCACGAGGTCAGGAGTTCAAGACCAGCCTGGCCAATATGGTGAAACCCCGTCTCTACTAAAAATAAAAAATTAGCTGGGCGTGGTGGCGTGTGCCTGTAATCCCAGCTACTCGGGAGGCTGAGGCAGAAGAATCGCTTGGACCCGGGAGGTGGAGGTTGCAGTGAACCAAGATCGCGCCACTGCACTCCAGCCTGGGCAACAGAGCAAGACTCCATCTCAAAAAAAAAAAATCAAAACAACAACAACAAACAGACAAGGGCCCAGGGATACCGTTAAGTCATTTCTAAGATGGGTACTTCAACCTCTGGTAGAGGGCTCCTTAGAGCGAGGTTGTGATGAAGAGGCAGTCAAGCCCCTGAGTTGATCAATCCCTTCAGGCGAGTTCTTTGATCATGTGCATCTAGTCCAAGCAAACTCTGAAAGGGCACACATTTGTGTGCTACTCAAAGGGAGAGGGTCTCTGGTTTTCATCAACTTCTCAAAGGGGGTCATGGCCCTCCAAATCTTTAGGAACCGTGGATTCTAGTCGTATTTCCTCATCAAACAGGTAGAATCTGAGATGCAGCATAAGGCTTGCGAGGACTTGCCCATCATCAACACAGCAAATCAGCTGCAGAGCCGAACTTGAACTCAGGTCTCTTAACTCCCAGAATAGCACATAGTGGAAACACCTCATCAAACATTTTGAGCGCCTGCTATATTCCAGACCCTAGGCTGGTGCTGCTGAGGTAATGATAGTCATCATGCAAAATTGGGAGTCAGCTGTGACAGTACTTTACAACAACTTTAATGTCGCTTTTACGTTATGGCCCAAGCAATATTTGCAGGGTACTCCACAATAAAAAGATGAGGCTGCTTGCATCCAGAGGAGCCTGGCATGCCTGGCCACTCTGAAGGCCCCAAAGACTCACCATTGGGCACACCTATAAACCATTCTCAACAGAGAGGGACGCTTTGAGCGATGGCCTTCCATGGTAGGGAAAGTTCTCCCCTACCCTTTTTGTCTCAGCGTTGCTTGCTCAGTGCAGTTCCTCTAAGCACCTCCCTACCCATACCATCTTCATGCATTTTGTCTCCTGCCACAACAAAAAGGCTTACACATTTCAACACCGTCTCTCATCTCCCAGGTACCTGTCAGCCAGAATTCCTACTCTTCCTCAAAAATTTAGTGCTTGACTCTACGTTCCCATGATCTAAGTTCCAAATTCCTCCTCCACTCCACCTCACTACCCACTAATGCTTATCCTTAACAGCACCTAAAGCTTCTCCAACTTTAAATCCTCCTTTTCGTTTCTGACACTCTTATTCTGTTCTCAGATCCTTCTTTTTAAATTTCTTTTCTTTTTCTTATTTAATTTTAGAGACAGAGTCTTGCTCTGTCACCCAGGCTGCAGTGCAGCGGCAGGATAGAGCTCACTGCAGTCCCAAACTCCTGGACTCAAGCAATTCTCCAGCCTCAGCCTCCCAAGTAGCGACAACTAAAAGCCTGAACCACCAGGTATAGCTAATTCAGATCCTTCCTTCCAACCTTTTATCTCTTAACTCCTGGCTGTCCTCCAAGGCTACCACTTTCCCTGCAATCCTGAACTATTGATGCATTCTTTTGATTCTCCCTTGAGTAAAAGTCTTTTTTGAAAGGTCTCATGCTGGGCCGGGCATGGTGGCTCATGCCTGTAATTTCAGTACTTTGGGAGTTTGGGGTGGGAGGATTGCTTGAGACTAGGAGTTCAAGACCAACCTGGCCAACACAGAGACTCCATCTCCGAAAAAAACAAAAAACAAGAAAGGTCTCATGCTATTCAGCTATCTTACTGTTTAGCCCTCCATTTTGCAATTGTCTAACTAATCGTATAGTCCTCCCCACATTCACAAAAGATTTTAGCTGCGGATACTCCTTTCCTTTCCTACCTCTAAATCCCAACATCTAATGTTCCTGGCTTCTCACTTCCACTTCAGCCACTCTATTCCGTGGCTCTGTCCTGGACATTTTTTTTTTTTTTTTTTTTTGAGACAGAGTCTCACTCTGTTGCCCAGGCTGGAGTGCAGTGACACAATCTCGGCTCACTGCAACCTCTGCCTCCTGGGTTCAAGCGATTCTACTGCCCCAGCCTCCCGAGTAGCTGGGATTACAGGCATGCACCACCACGCCCGGCTAATTTCTGTATTTTTAGTAGAGACGGGGTTTCACCATGTTGGCCAGGCTGGTCTTGAGCTCCTGACTTCAGGTGATTCACCCTCCTCGGCCTCCCAAAGTGCTGGGATTACAGGCGTGAGCCACCACGCCCGGCCTATCCTGGACTTTTCTCATCTCCTAGTGCTACTTCACTATGAACCTGTTTGCCACTTTAAACCAAGCTCTCACAACATTACCTGCACTGCACTGGCCTTCAATTATTAGAGACCTGCAGTTTCGTGGCTCCTCCATCAGTCCCTAGCCAGTCTGTATCCCATGTCTGATGGCCTGGGCTGTCGTCTCATAGCACCCTCAATTTATTTTGGGCAATGCAATCCCAAGCCCTGGACAAATGCTATAATTAAAAATATCTGCTACTGCAGCCTGGTGGCTGAGTTCTAGAAAAAAGTGATCCATCCACACATACATGAGGCACATGAAACCAGGCCTTCCAACTTCAGCGTCCTCTTCCAAAGTTTCTTCGCTCTTCTTGGTCTCCTTGTCTCATAACTTCACCCATAAAATCGATGTCATCAAACGATCTCCCTGATTTTCTTCCCCCCTATATATCTGCACGCATGTTCTTGTTTCCTAACGTTTTAGTGGAATAAAAGGTGACCTGCCTCTAGGCTAAATTTAATCCATTTTCCTGAGTTCTGCATCGCATGCAGAGCATCCTACCTCCCCAGGGACCTCTCCACTGACTCCTTTCTGCCAGCCTCTCCTTTCTTTACAAAGCTAAAGGACCAACAAATCCCCTCTCTCGACCCTCTCATTGCCAAGCTTCTCCAGAGTAGTCTGCATTCGTTGTGTCATCCTTTTCGGTGCCCTGCCAAGGACGTGGAATATGACAGGGCTCAGTCAGTGCTTAATAAATCTCGAGCCTCAAAAATACCCGGTAAAAAGAAACCCGGCTCCCCGCTTCCCCCAGAGTCCAGCATCCCCTCCGCTTTCATTCACCCACTTTCCTACCCTCGGCTCCGCCCTTTGCCGCGACTCCCGCGATTCTCGCGACACTTGGTGATTCCGTTCCGCACCGACCCGGTTGAGCCGCGCACTTCTCGCGAGGCTGCAGGCAGTGCCGGGCCAGACATGGCGGAAGGTAGGATTTTTTGTGGAGCCGCGCGGGCAGACGCGGAGCTGTGGGGGCGCTGCTGGCCGTGCGAAGCTGCCGTGGGAGGGGAAGGCCGGTCGTGGTTGCATGGGGGCTCCGCGGGTCTCGCGAGCCTTCCTGTCTAGTCTCTCCTGAGCTTCTTGGGCCGGGGTCCGGAGCGCGGTTCCTATGACAACGCCCCTCCCGCGATGCCGACCCCGCGGGACTGCGGCCGGCTGCGGAGCCGGGCTGGCAGGTCCCGTGCCGGTGCTGCGTGCAGCCGCGGGGCCCCGAGGGCAGCACGGGAGGCTCTTGATTGCCGGCGGTGCCGGGACGCCGGGGGAAGTAAGCCTTCTCCTTAGGAAATCGAAACTGCTGTCCTGGCACGTCCTGCATCCGGAAGGGGTCCATCCCTCGCTTGCGGAAGAGCGTGGGACTCCTCGGGCTGGGGTGGGGTGAGGTGGGGTGGGGTGGGGGCGAGGCAGCGCCGAGCTGGCCCACGCCGCAGGCGGGCGCACTGGCGGCTCCGGCTCTGCAGCAACCCCTGCTTTCAGGCCAGGCGTACAGATGAAGACGGGAGGAAGGGGTTTGCGGGAAGGGAGTTGGCCAAGGTCACACTGCTCACAAGAGGGCTGCTCAAACCAGACCTCTGTGCCTTTGCCTCCCCGTCCAGTGCCTACCCTCTGGTCTGGTGCACTTTTCATGACATTGCAGCTTAAGGCACTCTGGTCTCTCAGAGTCTGCCTCTCTTAATGTAGCAGTAATTAGAAGCCTTCATTGTCAAAGCCTTATTGTACACGTAGGGGGAAAGAAGGCCCAGAGACGGGGAGTTACCTGTCAGGAATCGTGCAGCGACATTGTTGGATCTGGGCAGCGTGGTTCTCCTCTTTACCCCATTATTGGAGAACATTATTCCTTATTTGACCTTTGTTTATTGAGTGACTGCAGTGTGCTTGGCCACGATCTTTCCTGTTGGTTTTGAGCTTTGACTGAACCCGTTACTTGATGGATCTTAGATTTGGGCAGCATCTGACAGTTGGTCGGCTTTTCTCATTTGCATTAGACTTCAGATAACCTCGTGAAGGAGGCCTGGCGTGTGTATTTGCCCTTTATTGATAAAGGAATTTAGGCAAAGTTACAGAGATAGCTGGGACTGACACCCAGTTGGTTTTGGGGTATGTGTGTGTGTTTTGAGACAGGGTCTCGCTCTGTCCCACCGGCTGGAGTACAGAGTGGCGCGGTCACGGCTCACTGTAGCTTCAGCCTCCTGGGCTCAAGCGATCCTTCTGCCTCAGCCTCCTGAGTAGCTGGGACCACGGGCGCTCGCCACCACACCTGGCTAATTAAAAAGGTGTGTGTGTCTGTGTGTGTGTAGACAAGGTCTTGGCCCCGTGTGGTGGCTCGCGTTAGTAATTTCAGCACTTTGGGAGGCGGAGGTGGGAGGATCGCTTGAGGCCAGAAGATCAAGAGCAGCCTGGGCAACATGGCGAAACCTCGTATCCACAAAAAATACGACAGTTAGCCAGGTGTGGTGGCACGTGTCTGTAATTCCAGGTACTCGGGAGGATGAGGCACAAGAATCGCTTGAACCCGGAAAACGGAGGTTACAGTGAGCTGAGATCGTGCCACTGCACTCCAGCCTGGAGTGAATGGAGTAATGGCGGGTGCCTGTAGTCCTAGCAGTAATACTAGGGAGGTGGGAGGATCATTTGAATCCGGGAGGCGGAGGTTGCAGTGAACTGCATCAGCCTAGGCGACAGAGCAAGATCCTGTCTTAAAAAAGAGAGAGACTAGGTCACACTATGTCACCCAGGCTGGTCTCCCAACTCTTGGGCTCAAGCAGTCCATCCGCTTTGGCCTCTCAAAGTGCTGGGGTTACAGGTATGAGCCATCGTGCCTGGCAGGCACCCAGTTTTTGTCTTTACTTTTTCTACCATATCACTGGAGGGGGAAACTTTAGGTGAATATTGCCTGAAGGCAGAGGAGTAAGAAAAGGAGCAAAAACCCAAGGCATTCCCTGAAGTTGCTTTTTGAGTAAATCACAGAATGTTGTTTTACACAGCAGACAGCTGTTGCTCACAGGAGTGAGGTGGGTAGAAAGGTTCAGGAAGGTCTTCTGTGAGGTAATGGGTAGTCTGGCGCTTTTGCACTAGGAAGGTAAGTTCGGTGTTTTGGGAATACATTAGCAAGGTTGAGATTGTGGAGGGCGGCTGGTTTTTCATTCAGCAGCTTTACTGAGCACCTGCTGTGCTTTGCAGTCGGGTTCCAGCCCTGAGGAGCTCATACAGGCTGAGTCAGCATACTCATCATCTGGCAAGCGCCTTGAGAGACATCTTGCCAGTGGGGTGTCTCTCCTCAAACACACGAAGAAGACATCCTTTCAGGGTTAAATTAGCAGGGGGATAGCTAGGCAAGCAGTCGTGAAGTTCTGACTTCACAGTCTTTCTTTCCTTCCCTTCCCTTCCCTTTTCCTTTCCTTTTGAGGGAGTCTCACTCTGTTGCCCAGGCGGGAGTGCAATAGCGCAGTCTCGGCTCACCGAAGCCTCCACCTCCTGGGTTCAAGCGATTCTCCCGCCTCAGCCTCCCGAGTAGCTGGGATTACAGGCACCCGCCATCATACCCGGCTAATTTTTGTAGAGATGGGGTTTCACTGTGTTGGTTAGGCTGGTCTTGAACTCCCGACCTCAGCTGATCTGCCGGTCTCGGCCTCCCAAAGTGCTGGGATTACCGGTGTCAGCCACCACACCTGGCCGGCCACGGTTTTTCTTTTACCTTTTTTGTGTCCCAACTTTTTGTTGGGATTTAAGCTTTTTAGAAACGATGTTGCAGACTTCAACTAGGAGGCATTCTGGGCCATTTAGCTCATTAACCTGAAGGTGCTTGCTATGCAAAGGAAGGCAAGATTGGGTAGAAAATGTTTCATGGGATATTAATTAATACTGCTTGTGCTTTAATCAGATTCTCAGAGCCTGCTATGCTTGTTTGGAGAGAGTTATTTAAATATAAATAAATAGCAGACATCTGTGTCATATAACTTGAATGATCTGTAAACACACTATGGGAACTTCCCTGATAATGGTTGGTTGGCCGTGTGAGAATGTGGGAGATAGTGCCTAGGAATAGTAAATAGGATCCTGAGGGACTGAGGATACAGCTTCTTCTGTGACTTGTTTAGAGAACAGCCTTCTTTCCTTGCATCTATCCATGGCTATTCATTTGACCATATATTTAGCCAAAGTCTGTCCTAAAATTAGTTTTATTCGCCAACTCTACATCTCTGTGGCTATCCTGCTTATTCTAAGCTTCGTTTGTGGTTTTTTTTTTTTTTTTTTTTTTTTGAGACAGGATCTCACTCTGTCACCCAGGCTGGAGTACAATGGCGTGATCACAGCTCACTGCAATCTCCACCTCCCAGGCTCAAGTGATTCTCTCACTTCAGCCTCCCAAGTAGCTGGGAGTGCAGATGTGCATGCCGCCACATCAGCTAATTTTTGTATTTTTTGTAGAGTTGGGGTTTTGTGATGATGTCCAGGCTGGTCTTGAACTCCTGGGCTCAAGCCATTCACCTGCCTGGGCCTCCCAAAGTGCTGGGATTACAGGTGTGAGCCACCGCTCCCAGCCCTAAGCTTCCTTTGTAACCCAAGTGAACTACTTCAAAAGGTTCCAATTAAAAGGTTGCTTTTAACTTTTCCTCCTAGATTTTGCTTTCTCACAGCCTAATTTCACAGTTTCTAGTGTTCCCTTTAAGACATCAATCAGATCATGTCTCTCCCACTCTTCTTAATATACTCCTGCTCCTCAATGCCCAACTCTCACAGTTCTCCATAATCTTAAAATATATTCCAATTCTCTGTTAAGTATTAACAGGGTGTGGGCCCCACTTAACGCTTCGAGCTTATTTCCTACTTTCATTCACTATGCCCCTGCCACACTGACTTTTTTGCTGTTCTTTGTGTGTGCCCAACATGCTGCTACCTCTGTGTCTTTGTCCCTGCAGTTCTCTTGGCCTGGAACAGTCCTCCACTGTTTCTCCACACAACTGACCCACTTTATTCACTCAGTGTCTGTTCAGTTGTCATCTCATTAGAGAGCATCCCTCACTGGAATATAAACCCCATGAGGGCAGGAACTTGGTCTGTTTTGCTCACTCCTGTATCTCCCAGCTTAGAATCATGGCTGTGATTGAAGGAATGTATGAATTTATTGAGCATCACCTGCTAGCCATCAAGAAAAGTTGCCTGGATACATCCTTAGCCTCTTGTCAAGCAAACTGGCTGGTCCACCTTTTATTATGCTCTGGATAACATAAGTCTGCTAGGAGCTACCTAACCTGCTTTTCTTCCAGCCCATTTTGTTTTAGCAACTAAAATACAATGTTTAAGGCTGGGGACTGTGGCTTACGCCTGTAATCTCAGCACTTTGGTAGGCCAAGGTGGGCGGATCACTTGAGGTCAGGAGTTCCAGACCAGCCTGACCAACATGGTGGAACCCCATCTCTACTAAACATACAAAAATTAGCCAGGCGTGGTGGCATGTGCCTGTAATCCCAGCTGCTCAGGAGACTGAGTCAGGAGAATCACTTGAACCCGGGAGGTGGAGGTTGCAGTGATCCGAGATCGTGCCACCGCACCCCAGCATGAGCAACAGAGACTGTCTCAAAAAATAATAATAATAAAATAAAATGTAGTGTTTAAGAGCTCAGACTCTGCAGCTGGACATGGATTTAAATCCTAGTTTAAGCTGTGATCATAAACCAATTAATTGCTGTCAGTCTCAGTGTCCTCAGCTTTAAAAGGGGGATCATCTGTAGCTCACAAGTAGCTTTGGGGATCCTAGGATATTTCTCAGTTGCAGGAAGAGCCTTTTTCCACAGCGCCTAATGTTTCTTCCACAGCGACTGATGCTTTTCCCACAGCACCTGATGCTTTCACCCTGGTGCACAGTCTTTCTCTTGAGTCTCCTCTAAAATCACTCTCCATTTCTTTTCCTCAGTAAAAGTAAAAATTGAAAAAAATGTAATTTTTTTGTAAATAGTATATTGAACAGAAAATTTATCATAAATTTTTGTTAACTTGATGGAATTTGATCAGAAAAATACTTTTGACAACAACCCAAGCAACATGGGGAAAGCATTCCATGTTCTGGGTATTCATTGACCAACACAATAGTCACTAGCCACATGTGGCTACTTAAATTTGATTAAAATTAAATAAAATTTAAAATTAACTTCTCAGTTGTGCTAGTCCTATTCCAAGTACTCAGTAGCCATGTGGCTAGTAGCTTCCCCTAATGGACAGCACATATTAATAGAACACTTGCACCATTGCCAGAAGTGCTTTGGATAGTCCTGTTCCAGAAAATGCTTCATTAGTGGAGGCTGGTAGAAATAAGGAAAGAAGGAACTTTGCTGTTTCCACTTTTTTTTTTTTTTTTGAGTCGGAGTCTGGCTCTGTCGCCCAGGCTGGAGTGCAGTGGCGCGATCTCGGCTCACTGCAAGCTCCCCTCCCGGGTTCACACCATTCTCCTGCCTCAGCCTCCCGAGTAGCTGGGACTACAGGCGCCCACCACCAAGCCTGGCTAATTTTTTGTATTTTTGGTAGAGACGAGGTTTCACTGTGTTAGCAAGGATGGTCTTGATCTCCTGACCTCGTGATCCGCCCGCCTTGGCCTCCCAAAGTGCTGGGATTACAGGCGTGAGCCACTGCGCCTGGCCCTACTTCTGAAATTTATCTGTTTATTGTTTTACTTACTGAACAAATGTCCCAGGTCATTGATAATTATGTATAGTCCAGAGACCTCTTAAGGACTGTTCCTTTTATACCATTCTTTTCTTTTCTCTCCCTTTCCTGGTGACGACTGTCACCAGCTGTGGCTGTTAGCTTTCTCCTTGTGAATTATTTTTACTGAGAAATAAGATTTATCCATTAGTGGATATGTCAAAGTAAAGCTACTGAATTGTGCTGAGATACACAGGATTCTGTCACTGGAAAGGTGATTTGCTGTAGGCAGTTTGAGATACTACCATGATTTACAGCCTTGCTGAACAAAATGAGAAATTGCTGTGTCCCCAGAATCTCCTGTTGAACCTGTGGTATTTATTGAACCCCATCTGGTAAGGTACTGTCGGGAGGAGGAGATAACCATGGAATGGGTATAGAGGGAGAAGTAATTGGTAGTTAAATAAGAATAGCCAGAACTAAAGCTTATTCACAGGGAGTTCTGACGTCTAGGAGGGGAGATAAAAGAAATTGTATATGAGAAACTATATTGTAAGGTGAAAGGTAAAAAATGCTTAGGAGTTACTTTGAAAACTCGGAGAGATTTTTTAAGGAAGTAATGGGGAAAGTATTTTGGATAATCAGGGAAGGTCTTGTTGCAGGAGACATTGCTTGAGCTGAGCTTTGAAAAATGGCCCTCCTTTGGACATGGGGACAGGAGATTGAGGAGAGGCTACTGTTCTAGTGGAAGGAATTAGTGGGATGTGAAGTTGGAAGAGTATGTTAAGGGCCAGATTATTAAGGGCATTGGTTCAGCATTTGGATTTTATTCTGAGACTCATGGAGCGATACTACTGAGAGGAATCAGCCACGGTAGTGACATAACAGGAATTGTGTGAGGCATGACGAAATGACTGCAGTGTAGAGGATGGATTGGGAAGAAAGGAAGTCAGAGAGCAAGCTGTAGCAGTTGATGGTGAGCCATTTGGTAGGGGCTGTGGGGCTGATGAGGACTGATGGGAGAAAGAGCACAGAACATATGAAAGACAGGACTTTTGAAACCTGGTTGAATGTTGATGAGAGAGAATCAAAGATGACTCAGGAGTTCTAGGTCTGGATGACTCAGACAAATGGCTGAGCTGCTAAGAGGTAGAGGAGGAATAGATTTGAGAACAAATATTTGACCTCACTTTTGGACATATTTGCTTTACCCGGTATACTTCTGTGTGGTGATGTCTAAGTTGGAAGTGTTTCCAGTCAGGAGTTTGGGGTGGAAATGGCTAGTTAGCTAATATTTGTTGTGCATTTCTTATGAAACCAGCCCAATTGTCACTGCTATACAAGGTGAGCTTTTGAAAGATGTGTAAGTCATGCCACTGACTGTAACATGAGGCAGACGAACCTAACAGAGTTGAATTGCATTCAGGAAAAACGTATTTTACGGTAGGTGCAAGCTACTATGCCAGAGATGACAAAATGAGCAAGACACAACCTTAACCTTAATGGAACTTGCAGAACAGAGAGGGGAAGGCAAAAGTATTTCAAATCAGCATGCATGTTGTGCTTTCTAGTTATACCAGGTTTTCTCTTCTACATTCATGATTAATGGCGCTACTGTTCAGCCAGACTCTCAAGTCACTAACCAAAAAGTTATCCCCGACTCCCCCCAAGATCTGCATCAGTCACCAAATCCCCCAGATGCTGTACACCTCTCACATCTGTGATTTCCTCTCTCCTTCATTCCGTTAGTACATAGTTCTCAACCTGGAGAACCCTGCACAGTACAGTTACCTGGGAGCTTTTTTTTTTTTTTTTTTTTTTTTTTTGAGACAGAGTCTCGCTCTATCGCCCAGGCTGGAGTGCAGTGCTGCGATCTGAGCTCACTGCAAGCTCCACCTCCTGGGTTCACGCCATTCTCCTGCTTCAGGCTCCCAAGTAGCTGGGACTACAGGCGCCCGCCACCGCGCCTGGCTAATTTTTTGTATTTTTAATAGAGACGGGGTTTCACCATATTAGCCAGGATGGTCTCGATCTCCTCACCTCATAATCTGCCTGCCTCGGCCTCCCAAAGTGCTGGGATTACAGGCGTGAGCCACCGCACCCGGCCACCTGGGAGCTTTTAAACATCCAGATTTGTGGGCTGGGCGTGGTGGCTCACGCCTGTAATCCCAGCACTTTGGGAGGCCGAGGCGGGCCGGTCACAAGGTCAGGAGTTTGAGACCAGCCTGGGCAACATGGTGAAACGCTGTCTCTACTAAAAATACAAAAAGTAGCCAGGCTTGGTGGTGCACTCCTGTAATCCTAGCTATTTGGGAGGCTGAGGCCAGAGAATTGCTTGAACCTGGGAGGCGGAGGTTGCAGTGAGCTGAGATCGCGCCATTGCACTCCAGCTTGGGCGACAAGAGTGAGACTCCGTTTCAAAAGAAAAAAAAAAAAAGAAAAGTAGTAGTGGTGGTAATTAATCACCAGTGAAGAGCTTTTCTAATCTGATGCCAATAAGGAAGATAGTATTTTCTGGGAAGCTGACACTTTAATGAAATATTTTTTTGTGGAAGATCCTAATATAAGCCTGGAACAAAAAATTATTCTTGTAGTTCTCCAAATAGAATGTTATCACAGCCTTTACAATCATTTCTCTTTATCTAATGGACATAGTTAAAGCAGAATAGGTATAAAGTAATTTAGTCATTAAAGAATTACATGAAGAGACGGCACGGTGGCTCACGCCTGTCATCCCAGCACTTTGGGAGGCCGAGGCCAGGGGATCACCTGAGGTCAGGAGTTCAAGACCAGCCTGGCCAACATGGTGAAATCCTGTCTCTGCTAAAAATACAAAAAAATTAGCTGGGCATGGTGGCAGGCACCTGTAATCCCAGCTGCTTCAGGAGGCTGAGGCAGGAGGATTGCTTGAATCCGGGAGGCAGAGGTTGCAGTGAGCCAAGATCACACCATTGCACTGCAGTCTGGTCGACAAGAGAAACTCTGTCTCAAAAAAAAAAAAAAAAAAAGACGAAGAACACTAATTCATTGCTACAGTTTTGGCTAGAATAGAGGAGCTATGGAAGTGTAGAGAAAGGAAGTGCCGGGGTGGTGTGACTCTAAGAAGACTGAATACAGTGTGGCCAGAGGGGAGTGGAATGCATTTACTGCGGGAAATGGAAGGCGCTCATTTAATTGCTGGATTGATTAATGACTAATCTTGGTGTTCTGATATTGGAGCTGAAATCTGGCATCATGGTATTAATGGGATGGGTTCTGGCTTAAGATCACAAATCTTGAGTCTGTCTTCTGCTAATTGTGTGATTTTAGGCAACCCACTTAACGCAAGTGAATTTCACTGTTAGTATATTACTTTTTCAATATAGTTAGAATTTGAGATGATGAATGTGAAGAGCTTAACTGCCATAGGAGACATAAAAAATATTAATTCCCACTTTCTGTCTTATTGCAAAATATTACAGGAAAGTGTACATTTCCGTTTACTCCATAAGATGATGTTGACATTAATCTAGCAAAAAGTTACTAGGGCATTAAAATCTTTTACTATACAGAATTTTTTGTTTGTAAGTATTGGTGTTTTAGTTTCATGTGGCTGCTGCAACGGATTTCCACAAGCTAGATGGCGTAAAACAACAGAAACGTGTTCTTATGATTCTGGAGGACAGAAGTCTGATTGAAATCAGTATCACTGGGCTCAAATCAAGGTCTCAGTAGGGCCCTATTCCCTCTGGAGGCTCTAGGAGAAAATCTTTTTCCTGATTCTTCCACCTGCAAGAGGCTGCTGACATTCCTTGGCTATTGGCTGCATCATTCCAGTCTTCAAGGACAGCATCTTCAAATTTCTCTCTGTTCTGTGTTCACAAGACCTTCTACTCTGAGTGGGTCAAACTCCCTCTGTGCCTTCTTTTTTTTTTTTTTTTTTTTTGAGATGGAGTCTCACTCTGTGGTCCAGGCTGGAGTGCAGTGGTATGATCTTGGCTCATTGCAACCTCCGCCTCCCGGATTCAGGCGATTCTCCTGCCTCAGCCTCCCGAGTAGCTGGGACTACAGGTGCCCGCCACCACACCTGGCTAATTTTTGTATTTTTAGTAGACATGGGGTTTCACCGTGTTAGCCAGGATGGTCTCGATCTCCTGACCTCGTGATCCACCCACCTTGGCCTCTGAAAGTGCTGGGATTACAGGCGTGAGCCACTGCTGCCGGCCCTTTGCTCCCTCTTACAAGGATACATGAACAGTTACGTGCTGCATAATGATGTTTTGGTCAATGCAGAGACACTTTTTGTTGTTGTTGTTGTTGTCATATAAGGTAACATTCACAGGTTCCAGGGATTAGGATATTAGTGTCTTATGGGGGTGGGGGCATTTTTCTGCCTACCATGGTAGGTAAAGTCGTGTAGTTTATTAAGTCAGAAGATTTCTGAAATTCCTCTGTGTGCAGTTTCTGAATGCTCAAAGACCACGCGTGCCACACGGTTCAAGATACTACCAGTGAAGTGAATAAGATGGTTTCTGGGCTCAAGAAACTTCTTAAGTGAATCAGAATGCCACATTAGGAAACTGGCACTTTTGTAGACAGTGGGGAACCAGCTGAAATTGATTGGTTAGGTGAGCTGTGTTTTAGGAAGATTAATAACGATGTATGTAGGATAGAATAGAGAGGTAGAAGGATGAGAAGGGCAACAGGAATGATGCTAAGGCCTCAAGGAAATGTTGGTGTGATCAGCAAGGAATAGAAAGATGTCACGGTACATCCCAGAGGAAGGAGTTTGTTGTTAGATTTATTGAGGTGTAATTGACAAACAATAAAATGTACCAATTTTAACTGTCAGTTGACAAATATATACAGTCATATAACCACCAGCACAATCATGCTAGAAGATGTCTATCACCGTAAAAAATTCCCTTGAACTCCTTTGCAGTCAGTCCCATTCCCCTGCCTCCTGGCAATCACTGATTTGCTTTCTCTTGCTATAGTTTGCCTAGTATGGTTTGTTGTTGTTATTGTTGTTTGGTTTTTCTGAGATGGAGTCTGGCTCTGTTGCCCAGGCTGGAGTGCAGTGGCTTGACCTCGGCTCACTGCAACCTCTGCCTCCCGGGTTCAAGCGGTTCTCCTGTCTTAGCCTCCCAAGTAGCTGGGATTACAAGTGTGTGCCACCCTGGTCCAGCTAATTTTTGTATTTTTAGTACAGACAGGGTTTCACCGTGTTGGCCAGGCTGGTCTCGAACTCCTGACCTCAAGTGATCCTAGTTTGCCTACTATGAAACTACACCTTCATATGGGATCATACAGTATGTAGTCTTTTGTGCCTGGCTCCTTTCACGTAGCATATTGCTTTTGAGATACATCTGTACCTCATGTGTCTGGTATCAGTCCCTTCTGTTTTATTGCTGAGTGCTCTTCCATTATATGGATGTGTGACAGTTGTGTCTGTTTACCAGCTGGACATTCCGGTTGTTTCCAGTTGTTATAATAAAGCTTCTTTGAACATTTAAATAGAATTCGTGTTTATTTTGAGGAAATAACTGGGAGTGGAATTGTTGGCCATAAGGCAAGTGTATGTTTAGCTTTATAAGAAACCATCAAACTGTTTTCCAGAATGGTTATGCCATTTTGCATTTCCATTAGCAATGTATCAGGCTTCTAGCTTCTAGTTCTCCAATTTTTTTGTTTGTTTGTGTTTTGTTACCCAGGCTGGGGTGCAGTGGTATGATCATAGCTTACTGCAGCCTCGAACTCCTGGGCTCAAGCAGTCCTTCCATCTCAGCCTCTCAAGTGGCTAGGACTACAGGTACACACCACCACACTTGGCTAATTTTTAAAATTTTTTTGTGGAGACGGGGGTCTCACTCTGTTGCCCAGCTGTTCTCAAACTCCTAGCTTCAAGCTGTTCTCCCGCCTCAGCCTTCCAAACTTTTGGGATTATAGGTGTGAACCACTGCGCTTGGCCTAGTTCTCCAAATCTTTGCCATAACTTTTTAATTTTAGCCATACTAGTGGGTGTGTAGTGGTATTTCATTGTGATTTCGATTTGCATCTTAATTACTAATGATGCACATCTTTTCATGTGCTTATTTACTATACATTTATCTTGTTTGGTGAACTCTCCAGTTTTTTTGCCCTTTTTTATTGGGTTGTCTTATTGAGTTGTAAGAGTTCTTAATATAATCTGTATACAAGTCTTTTTTTTTTTTTTTTTTTTTAAGACGGAGTTTCATTCTGTTGCCCAGGGTGGAGTGCAGTGGTACGATCTCAGCTCACTGCAACCTCTGTCTCCTGGATTCAAGTGATTCCCCTGCCTCATCCTCCCTAGTAGCTGGGACTAGAGGCACACGCCACTGCACCCAGCTAATTTTTGTGTTTTTGTAGAGACGGGGTTTTGCCATGTTGGCCAGGCTGGTCTTGAACTCCTGACCTCAAGTGATCCATCCACCTTGGCCTCCCAAAGTGCTGGGATTACAGGTGTGAGCCATCATGCCCAGCCTTGTCTGCAAGTTTTTTGTTGGATGTTTTGCACATATTTTCTCCCAGTCTGTGGCTTGCCTTTTTATTTTTTTATGACTTTTCAAGAACAGTTTTTAAAATTTGGTAAAGTCAAATTTAGCCATTTTTCTTCTGTAATTTTTTTTTTAACAGTTTGTCTTTGCTTAATCTGAGGTCACTAAGATTTTTTCTGTGTTTTAGTCTGGAAGTTCTGTAGTTTTTGTTTTTTTTTTAATTTTTATTTAATTTTTAAAAATTTTACCTGTCAATGATTTGAAGCTCATTTTTAAAAATTGTTGTTTCTTTTTGTTTTTGTTTTTAAAGAGACAGGAAGACAGGGTTTCCCAGGCTGGAGTTTAGTGGCTATTCACAGACGTGATCATAGTGCCTTATAGCCTCAAACTCGTGGGTTCAAGTGATCCTTCCTCCCCAGCCTCCTGAGTAGCTGGGACTTCATCTGCCTCTAGAAGGCTACAGTTTTAACCCTTACATTTAGATATGTGATTTTGAGTTAGTTTTTATATGTAGTGGTGTCTAGGAATAGGGATTTGCATTTTCATATGGATCGCCAGTTGTTCTGGTCCCACTGCTCTTTCCTCATTGAAATGCCTTCACACCATTGTCAGATCATTTGTGTATGTCAAAGTCTATTCCTGGATTCTGTTATTTTCCATTGCTCTGGATATCTATCTTGATGCCAGTATGATGCTGTCCTATTTACTGTAGCTTTATACGCAGCCTTGAGTCAGGTAAATGCTAAACCTTTTTCTTTCTCCCGCCCAGAATTTTTTTGGCTATTCTAGGAACTTTGCATTTCCACCCAAATTTTAGAATCAGCTGCCTGTGGCTGTGCATGCCTGTAATCGCAGCAGTTTAAAAGACCAAAGTGGGAGGATCCCTTGAGGCCAGGAGTTCAAGACCAGCTTGGGCGCCATACTGAGACCCTGTCTCTACAAAAAAATTGGCCAGATGTGGTGGTGCTAACCTGTAGTTCTAGTTGTTTGAGCCCAGGAGTTCGAGGCTGCAGTGAGTTATGATCAGGCCACTGCACCCCAGCCTGGGTGACAGAGGGAGACCCTGTTTCTAAGAAAAAAAAAATTTAGAATCATTCTTTCAAATTCTACAAACACAGTTTGCTGGGATTTTTATTGGGAAGGTATTGGATCTATAGACCAATTTGGAGACACCTGACATCTTAACAATATTGAGCTATTGAGCCTTCCAATCCATGAGCGCAGTATATAACTCTCTGTTTATTTAGGTTGCCTTTCATTTCTGTCAGCAGTGTTTCATAGTTTCAGTGTGCATGCGTTGCACATTTTGTTAAATTTATCTCTAAATATTTTGTATGTTTGGTATACTATTATAAATGCATTATCACAGCTTGTACATGGATAACCTAGAGCTTTGATAACATGAAATGAAGTAGGAAGAAGACTTTGATTTGAGGAAGACATGAAGTTTGATTTTGGACTTGTGGAGTTTATAGTACCAGTCAGTCATTCTTTCAGCAGGAGCTGTTGAAGGAAAAAGAGATTCGGGTCCATTTTTACAGCAGTGACAGTAAAGTATGGGTACGCACGAAACCACGTTCAAGGAAGACAATTTAGAAGAGGTTCAGATGTAGGTCTGCACCTTGCAATGCTGTGCCGTTTGAGAAAGTGGGGAGTCAGAATAGCAGGTGAAGGGTCTGTAACAAGGCTAGGAAGAAAGCTAGAGTACAGAGTTAGGAAGCCAAAACAAGAGTTGTAAGAATGGGGTGGTTGAGAGTTGGAGGCTACAGAGAGGTGGAGGAGCTTGAAGAATAAGGAAAAGGTCATCAAAGTGGGTGATTTGATCATTGTGACTGTTGAGTAGAGTGATGTGGGTTGAAGCCAAGTTTCAGAAGGTTAGGGAGGTAAGGCAGGAAGTAGTGACTAAGGAGGACTCTTAAGAAATGGGTGGAGAAGGCAAAGCGTATGATAAACTGGGCAGTCACGGGCATAACTGTGTGGAAGAGATGTTTGTCTAGGGGTAGGAGGCGTTACTGTGCGCCTGTTTCTGAGGGTGAGGAGATAAGCTTGGAGAGAGGCATATCTTGAAGATGCAGTGGCTGCTGTTGTGGCTTAGGGTTTGGTAAGAAGTGAGAGGTTACAGAATTCTAGGCGTTCCAGATAGATAAACTGCTTTCTTCCCTTTTCGTTTGGCTCTGGGTGTGATTTTAACATCCTAATTTAAAATCACCAGCAGGGGAACAGGGCTTGTATGGCCTCTCAGCCAAATCTGACCTGAGACCTGTCGACTTGTTTTTGTGCAGTCCTTAAGCTGAGAATTTATTTATATGTTAGAGATGTAACATATAAAAATAACTTATAAATGTTAACTATATTTTAAATATTTTAACCTTGTTGAAGAAAAATCAAAACAATGTATCATGGTGTGAAAATTATATGAAATTCCATTTTCAGTGTTCATAAATAAAGTATTTTTAGGGAAACAGCCACATTCATTAATTTGTACTTTTGCGTTATAACTGGCAGAGTTGAATGGTGCCACAGAGACCCACAGAGACTGTATGGCTCCCAAAGCCTAAAATATTTGCTACCTAGCCCTTTACAGAAAGTATGCCAACTCCTGACCTAGAAGGAAGAGTGGTCTAAAAATCATTCTTGGTTTCTCTTCTGACTGTGCCATATAACTTCTGAAGAGGTAATTTGCTGATTAACTACTGTTTTGCAATAGACATTGCACTCTTTATTTTAGGGTATTCATAATGAATGAAGTTTTTTTGTCTTAAGCATGTTTTGTTAACTCAAGAGTGATGAACTATGAGAAAGGATACTTACTGAAAGTCTGATCATAGACTGCACTCATGGAGAACAGGTAGGTGTTATTTGGAAAGAAACATGAGAAAATTGGAAGTTCCTGGCATTCTTCACTGATACTTAGCGTAGCTTTTTTGGTGAAACTCTAGGTTTTATCTATTATTTAAATTTCTAGGTTTGCTCTCCTCTCCTCTCCTTTTTTGAGACAGAGTCTCGCTCTGTCACCCAGGCTGGAATGCAGTGGCATCATCTCTGGGACTACAGGCATGCGCCACCATGCCCGGCTAATTACATTTCTAGGCTTGCTTTTCAAATGAAAGTTGGAAGGGGACAAAGAAAAAACCACGGCTGAAAACTGGCCACTTGATGAAGAATAAGTAGGCGGAGGAGTAGCAGCAGTGGTAAACCTTACTAAACCAGACACTGTTCCGAGTGATTTAACCTATCCTAATGACTTTACACATACTTCTCTAAGACAGTGGTCCCCAATCTTTTTGGCACCAGAGACTGGTTTTGTGGAAGACAATTTTTCCGTAGATGGGGTAGGGAAGGGAGTAGTTTCAGGATGAAACTATTCCACCTCAGATCATCAGGCATTGGAGTCTCCTAAGGAACGCGCAACCTAGATCCCTCGCATGCGCGGTTCACAGTAGGGTTCACATTCCTGTGAGAATCTAATGCTGCTGCTGATCTGACAGGAGGCGGAGCTCAGGTGGCCATGCTGACTTGCCCGCAGCTCACCTCCTGCTGGGTGTGACCTAGTTCCTAACATGCCAAAACTAGTACCCGTCCACGGCCTGGAGGCTGGGGACACCTGCTCTAAGATAATATCATTAGTCTCATTTTCCATGTGAGAAGACTGAAGCACAGAGAGGAGTAAGTCACTTGCCCAAGGTCACACAGCTAGTAAATGGGTAAGCTGGGGTCAAACCCAGTCAGTGAGGCTCTGGAATGCGTGCTCTGGGCTATCAGTGTGCAGGGAGAATCTTGCAACACAGGACTGACTACCCCGGGTTGCCTTTCTAAGAATTGTAATAATAGCTAATATCTTTTGGCCACCTACTGCAGAGCAGGTTGTATTCTAAGGTTATTACATGTATTAGTACCTTCAGTGTTTACAACATCCTTACAGGTGAAGAGAATGGGTCACTTGCCTAAGGTGTATCAAAACTAGGCAGTAGTGGGGCTGGGTTTGATCCCAGTCAGTCTAGCCCTAGAACCTGCACACTGTAAATTCTCTCTCCATTATTGCTCAGAATAATGTTGTACTTTTTCTTGTAAGAACTGTACAGCTTGGTGACACTTCAAGGACACATTTGCATTGCTGTTTGTAAGCAGACAGTATTCCCCACGGGCTGGTAATGTCTCAGCCATAAGCACTCGTCCATTATACTGTGAAATGGTATGGCAATTGAAGTAGCGCTGGTAAGTGCTCATAAGCTGCCTGAGTGCATTTGTGATCCTTTGGGTTCCCCCGACAAAAGCTGCCGGGTGGGGAGCATCTGTAATTTTGTGACTAAGAGCCCCAAATCATGCTAAAGCCCTGCTTTTATCTTGCTTCTTCTCTGCTCATTACCTTGGTAGTTTATATCTTGTGTCATTGTCCAGGCAGCTGCTACATATTTGAATCAGGAATTCTGTAGAGAGACTAGGGCTGTTGCTGTAGATTTTGGAATTTATGTGTATAACTGATATTTAAGGAAATGTGTATGGTTTCCTAGAGAGCAGAGAGGGGGAAGATGGCTGAAACAGAGCTTTCAGGATCTCCTCCATTTGAAGGCTTAGACAGAGGAATCAGCAACTTTCCAGTCATTTTTTTTTTCTTTTTCTTTTTCTCTCTCTCTTTTTTTTTTTTTTAAAGACAGGGTCTCTCTCTGTCGCCCAGGCTGGAGTGCAGTGGTGCGATCTCAGCTCACCACAACCTCTACCTCCCACCAGGCTCAAGCAATCCTTCTGCCTCAGCCTCCTGAGTAGCTGGGACTACAGGTGCCCACCACCACCCCTGGCTCATTTTTGTATTTTTTTGTAGAGACGGGGTTTCACCATGTTGCCCAGGCTGGTCTCAAACTCATAGGCTTTAGAGATCCTCCTGCCTGGGCCCCACAAAGTGCTGGGATTACAGGTGTGAACCACCACACCCAGCCTAGATTGCCCTTTTAACTCTTAAAAGAGGCACCTCCTAATCTGCCAAAATGCTTAGTGCATAAATATTTGCAGATCGACCGTTTAAGTGAAATGGAAATGGAAATTCCCCAGCCAGCTATAGTCATGCTGGGTTGGAGTTCTTGAGGAGCAAAAGATTTAGGTTGGCTAGAATATGGTGTCATTGAAACCAAGGTTAGAGGGTTCAGGTTGCTTATGGAAGAAAAGGTTACCCCTGTGGAAACTTGGGGGCTGTCTCTTGGCAAGTGGGATATAATTTTGTAGCCACCAGGTTGAACTAGCGAGATGTGGTATATACTATAGCCATCCTTTTCAGTTGACTTGCATAGCATCTGGTGAGTGGCTGATATTATTGTCAGTGAACTCTTGGAGGAGAGGGCGAGGCTTGGGCTCATAATTATTTGTATTTCTCATACTGCGTTTATGTACTTTGTCTGTTTGACAAATCTGTTGATTGATACAAGCTTAAAAGGAGAATCTGACCAAGGAAATAAAAGATCGAAACCTTCTCTTGCATTTTCTGGGTCCAGTATGCTACAAACAAATACAGGCTTTATTTAAATCTTTGAAGTAAGATACTACTTTTCTGAAACATATTCTTTACACTAGCTTAAACCAGGAGGTCTCCCGCCACACTCCATTTGTATCCGCTATCAGAGTGCTCTCAGGGTTTACTGCGTTGGCTTAATTGCCTGTCTTCTCTATTTCTCATAACTTTTTTTCTTTATTTGGTTGTTTTTTTGTTGTTGTTGTTGTTGTTTGTTTTTTGAGACGGACTGTCCTCTGTCACCCAGGCTGGAGTGCAGGGGCACGATCTCGGCTCACTGCAACCTTCACCTCCTGGGTTCCAGCGATTCTTCTGCCTCAGCCTCCCAAGTGGCTGGGACTACAGTTGCGTGCCACCACACCCAGATAATTTTTGTATTTTTAGTAGAGATGGGGTTTCACCATATTGGCCAGACTGATGTTGAACTCCTGACCTCATGATCTGCCCGCCTCAGCCTCCCAAAGTGCTGGGATTACGGGCATGAGCCACCAGACCTGGCTGGTTGGTTTTTTTTTTTTTTGAGACAGGGTCTTGCTCTGTTGTCCAGGCTGGAGTACAGTGGCACAATTTCGGCTCTTTGCAGCCTGAACCTCCTAGGCTCAAGGGGATCCTCCTGCCTCAGCCTCCAAAGTATGCACATCTCTGGTCCTGGAGGCAGGTGGGTCGCTTGAGCCTGGGAGTGCAAGGCAACATAGCCCTGGCAGCATAGCAAGGCCCATCTGTACAAAAAACTTAAAAATTTATAGCCAGGTGTGATGGCACACACTTGTGGTCCCAGGTACTAGGGAGGCTGAGTCAGGAGGATCACTTGAGCCCAGGAGTTTGGGACCAGGCCTGGCAACATAGTGATACCCCATCTCTACAAAAAATTTAAAATTTAGCCAGGCATGGTGGCAAGCACGTGTAGTCCTAGCTACTTTGGAGGCTAAGGTGAGAAGATCACTTGAGTTCAGGAGTTCAGGAGTTTCAGGAGTTTGAGTTCAGGAGTTTGAGGCTGTGATGAGCTAGGATTGTGCCACTGCGCTCCAGGCTGAGTGACAGAGACCCTGTTTCTTTAAAAAGAAAAAGAAAAGATTGGGAAAGGATGCAGGGAAGCATGTGAAAGAGACAGAGAACCAGAATCAGAGGATGGTATTGTGGTTGCTGAAGTAAGAGAAGGGATGGACAACAGTGTGATGTGGTGTCAGAGGTCTAGGAGGAGAACCACTGGCAGGAGTCCATTGGACTTGGCAATTAGAAGGTCATGGGTGAGAGGAGTTTCAAGGGGATGGTGGGGACAGAAGAGGGAATGGCAGGTGAGACAGTGGTGTATGGTAGCTAGAGATGGCAGGCTGAGGATTTCAGATGTGATGTGGAAGTGGGATGCTTTAATAGATAAGAGACTTAAACTGGCTCATATGCTGACTAGAACCACCAGTTGAAAGAGAGACTGGAGTTCGGAGATGGGGTGGTTGATGATAAAGCAAAGGTCCTGAGGATCCAGGAGAGTGATGAGATTTAGGGAGCACATAGGGGGATTAAACTTGGGTAGGAAGGAGATACCCTTTCTGAGGAAGCAAAGGGGAGATGGGAATCATTGCTGGGACGGTGGGAGTTATTGGCAGTAGCTCAGTTTTCTCAGGGTGTTGGCATGGAATGAGGCAGGTTGGATGGGAGATGGGCTTGAGGGCAGTGTCAAGATTTGGAATGTCTGTGATGTGGAAGAGGGAGGGGTGAAGAGACCAAGGCCCGGAGGATGGTTGTAGCAGCACTGTGGAGCCATGGAGACCTTGATTGATAAAGCTGCCAATTTGCGTGGTTGCGTAAATCCCCTATCTCACCCCTTCTCAAGACTCCAGAGCTCAGGCGAAGTTTCATGGCGGCTTCCTCAGGGAAGCCTTTCCCGACCTTTTCGATTAACTTGCTTTATAGGCTCTCATAGCTGTTTTTACCTTCTAGCTCTCTAACGTAGAGTTGTAGTTTTGCATTTGACTGTTGTAATTATTTTAATTATAAATTATAACAAAAGTTATTTGACTTATGGCTGGGCATGGTAGCTCATGCCTACAAGGCCAGCACTTTGGGAGGCCAAGGTGGGTGGATCACTTGAGGCCAGGAGTCTGAGACCAGCCTGGCCAACATGGCAAAACCCTGTCTCTACTAAAAATACAAAAATTAGCCGGGCGTGGTGGTACCCACCTGTCATCCCAGCTGCTTGGGAGGTTGAAGCAGGAGAATCGCTTGAACCCGGGAGACGGAGGTTGCAGTGAGCCAAGATTGCGCCACTGCACTCTAGCCCAGGCGACAGAGTGAGACTCTGTCAAAAAAAAAAAAAAAAAAAAAAATTGTTTATCTTTGTTTTTCTCAGTAACTCAGGGCTCCGAGGACAGGTATGTCAGAGTGCGCTTACCATCGTGCAGCGTCCAGCACCTGGTGGACACTTGATAAATGCTTGTTGAATTTAATTAATCAAATACAGTGGTTCTCAACCTTTTAACCTGCCCCAACGCACCTGTGGAAGATGGCGTGCCTCCATCTGAACCATTATTGACTGCCCTGATCCTCACCTGAAGGAGGATAGGTGCCAGGGTTGGGGAGCGTAGTTAATATGATTACAGGCACTGGAATAAGAATGTTGGGCTCAGATCCCAGCCCGTCCGCTCACCAGCCTTGCAACCCAGGGGAAATCTGTAACCTCTCTGTGCCCCAGTGTCCTCCTCTATAAAATGGGGCTGGTATACAGAGTACCTACCTCATAGGCTTATCATGAAGATGACATGAAGCTGGGCACAGTGGGATGTGCCTGTGGTCCCACCTGTGGGAGGCTGAGGCAGGGGGAACAGTTGAGTCCAGGAGTTTGAGTCTAGCCTGGGCAACATAGTGAGACCTTCATCTCTTTAAAAAAAAAAAGAGGCTGGGCGCGGTAGCTCACGCCTGTACTCCCAACACTTTGGGAGGCCGAGGTGGGTGGATCACAAGGTCTGGAGTTTGAGACCATCCTGGCCAACATGGTGAAACCCCATCTCTACTAAAAATGCAAAAAATGAGCCGGGCATGGTGGCATGTGCCTGTAATCCCAGCTACTCAGGAGGCTGAGGCAGGAGAATCGCTTGAACCCAGGAGGCGGAGGTTGCAGTGAGCCCAGATCGCACCACTGCACTCCAGCCTCATGACAGAGCAAGACTCCGTCTCAAAAAAAAAAAAAAAAGAGAGATTAAATGAGGGAATTTATGTAAAGCTTGTAGAAGTACATGTGAAAATTAGGAAATTGTTATTACTGTTAGTGGTTTCAAAAAATCTAGGTGATTTTGGTAGCCTTTTCTCCTGGAGAATTCCTGGCTTTGTGGTAAAGGATTTGCAGGGCAAGTGCCTGTCAGCATCTTTAGGTACATCTCTTCATTGTCATATACTATATAATATTGAGCTTCTGAGAGGAGAAATCCCTGTAACCATGATGGTCTCCCTGGTTCAGTGACCAGCACCCTGAAACAAAGCCATTCTTTTTTTTTTCTTTTTAATGAATATTTAAAAACGTGGAGACAGTATGTTGCCCAGGCTGGTCTCAAACTCCTGGGCTCAAGTGATTCCCCCTGATTTGGCCTCCCAAAGTTTTGGGATTACAGGTGTGAGCCACTGTACCCAGCCATCAAAGCCATTCTTGATCCTGTAGGACTATCACTAAGAAATAGTAGAACTGTCAAGTGGCCAGTCACTTTGGGAGCTTTCCCATCTGTGGGATGAGGGACTAGTGAATGCCGCCTGCTTTCCACCAGCCACGGTAAACTTGATTCTTTGTTTTCCTTGCAGAGGAGGTGGCCAAGTTGGAGAAGCACTTGATGCTTCTACGACAAGAGTATGTCAAGCTGCAGAAGAAACTGGCAGAGACAGAGAAGCGCTGCACTCTCTTGGCTGCGCAGGCGAAAAAGGAAAGCAGCAGCGAGTCCTTCATCAGCCGTCTGCTGGCCATCGTGGCAGACCTCTACGAGCAGGAGCAATACAGGTGGGAGAGCTCCTGGACACAGAAGGCCCTTTGGCTTTATTCCTGGGCCACACTACAGCTTTTCTCATTCACCTTCTTCCAAAATTTATTTCTCTCTAATGAGAATATTAGCAAATCTATTCCCTAGAATAGAAGCTCCTTGAGGCAAGTTTTTTTTTTTTTTTTTTTTGAGATGGAGTCCTGCTGTGTTGCCCAGGCTGGAGTGCAGTGGCGAGATCTCGGCTCATTGCAGCCTCTGCTTCCCAGGTTCAAGGGATTCTCTTGCCTCAGCCTCCCGAGTAGCTGGGACTACAGGCGCCCACCACTGTGGCCGGCTAATTTTTTATATTTTTAGTAGAGATGGGGTTTCAACATGTTAGCCAGGATGGTCTCGATCTCCTGACTTCATGGTCCGCCTGCCTCCCAGAGTGCTGGGATTACAGGCGTGAGCCACCATGCCAGGCCTGAGGCAAGATCTTTGTGTCTCGTTCACTGCTTATCTTCCTTATCTTCAGCAAAGGGTGTGGGAGTCATGGTGATAGCATTGCTAATCAAGCAGGAATTGACTTAACGTGTCTAGGAATTCAGAGGGCAAAGGTCCGTTTCTCTTGAGATGATCAAAGCAAAACAGTCTTGGAACTAGTTGGAGAGTGCATCATGATGGTTGAGGTTGAACTCTGGAGCCATACAGCTTCTGTTAGAAGCTCAGGGCTGGGCACGGTGGCTCATGCCTATAATCCCAGCACTTTGGGAGGCCGAGGCGGGCGGATCACGAGGTCAGGAGATCATCCTGGCTAACACGGTGAAACCCCGTCTCTACAAAAAATATAAAAAATTAGCCGCGCATGGTGGTGGGCACCTGTAGTCCCAGCTACTCGGGAGGCTGAGGCAGGAGAATGGCGTAAACCCAGGAGACGGAGCTTGCAGTAAGCCGAGATTGTGCCACTGCACTCCAGCCTGGGCAATAGAGTGAGACTCCATCTCAAAAAAAAAAAGAAGCTCAGCTGGCCACTTATTACACTTATTAGCTATGCAACTTCAGTCTATATGACATACATCAGGTTCCTGATCTATCAAATGAAGTTACTGCTGCTACTTACCTTCGGGCTATTGTGAGGATCAAATCAATAAATGCATGTTAAGCACTTGGAACACTGCATAGCACATAGTAAGCACTCAGTTGTTAGCTGTCGTTTTTCTTTTTAAAACTTAAAAAAATTGTTTTCACTGGTTATAGCAGCAATAGGATGTTAGCTTTTGTTATTAAGTGAGTTTTGAGGTAGATGTTAAAGGCTGGATAGGGTTTAATAGGTAAAGACAGTGGTATTACAAGTAAGGGCAGTAACTCAGAAAAGCCTCAAAGATGAGGAAATACAGAGGATTTAGATGACAGAGAGGGGGGCAGTTTAGGGTACTTGCCCATGTAGAGGAGCAGTGAGAGGTGGGAAAACTGGGTAGATTGCATTAGGATGCTCAGGTGAGGTGTTTGGACTTGGTCTTCTAGGAAGTAGAGCTGTGTGTTTTCCAGTTTGGGGACTGTCATAATCAGGGTGGTGTTTTAGGAAGATTAATATGTGGCTAGGCGCAGTGGCGCATGCCTGTAATCCCAGCAATTTGGGAGGCCAAGGCAGGTGGATCACCTGAGGTCAGGAGTTTGAAACCAGCCTGACCAACACGGTAGCACCCCGTCTCTACTAAAACTACAAAAATTAGCTGGGTGTGGTTGTGGGTGCCTGTAATCCCAGCTCCTTGGGAAGCTGAGGCAGGAGAATTGCTTGAATCTGGGAGGTGGAGGTTGCAGTGAGCTGAGATTGTGCCACTGCACTCCAGCCTGGGAGACAGAGAGAGACCCTTTCTTAAAAAATAAATAAATAAATAAATAAATAAATAAATAGATAAATAAAGATTAACATGCTAATGTTGGCCAGGCACGGTGGCTCACGCCTGTAATCCCAGCACTTAGGAGGCCAAGGCGGGCGGGTCACCTGAGGTCAGGAGTTTAAGACCAGCCTGGCTAACACGGTGAAACCCCGTTTCTACTAAAAATAAAAAAAAATTAGCTGGGTGTGGTGGTGGGCGCCTGTAATCCCAGCTACTCGGGAAGCTGAGGCAGGAGAATTGCTTGAACTCGATAGGCGGAGGTTGCAGTGAGCCAAGATTGCGCCACTGCACGGCAGCCTGGGCAACAGAGCAAGACCCTGTCTCAAAAAAAAAAAAAAAAAAAAAAAAAAAAAAAGGCATGCTAATGTCATCTAGGTGGAATTGTAAATAGAAAAGAGCAGGGTGAGCACCTGTGATGTTGCGTATAGTCCAGGACAGCGATGATGAAAGACTGAACTGGGATGCTGGATATGGCAAAGAAACACAGATGTGAATATACATAAGAAGGAAGGACTTGAGCCACTAGGGAGATACAAGCTCAGTCTACATAAGACTCAGTAAAATTTTCAAATAATTATGACATTTTAAATAGATCGCTCACACCTGTAATCCCAGCACTTTGGGAGGCCAAGGCAAGTGGATCACCTGAGGTCAGGAGTTTGAGACCAGACTGACCAACATGAAACCCCGTCTGTACTAAAAATACAAAAATTAGCCACATGTGGTGGCACACGCCTGTAATCCCAGCTACTCGGGAGGCTGAGGCAGAAGAATTGCTTCAACCTGGGAGGTGGAGGTTGCAGTGAGCCGAGATTGTGCCACTGCACTCCAGCCTGGGTGATTGAGTGAGACTGTCTTAAAAAAAAGAAAATCAAAATTTCGAGGATGCAAGTAACAATAAAATAACTCAGGATTCAAAACTGCTATCAACTTAGCCCTTTCTAAATAAAAGAATAATCTATTACATGAAAAAGGAAGTATATATTCTGAGTAAAGGATAGTTCCATAAATTGAATAGATGTAGCTTCTTGTAAAATGTAATCCATCCTCTTTTTTTTCCTCTTCTTCCATGAACAAGTGGAAACTTTGTTTCTTACTGGCCCAGGGAAGCCTCATGTTTTTCTGTTACAGACACATCTCTCCTACTCTTCGAGGCTCTTTCCCATTAGAACTCCCATCGTTTAGTTTCTCAATTGCTTATCAATTGATTAGTAATTTTATTTTGCATTCGTTGTGTTGGAGTCCTTCTAGGAGACAATGGGAATGAGACTGGGCAGTTTTCTTCCTGTCACTTTTTAGCTGGTTATGGTATGATCTTAGGACTCCCAACAAGTCTCCCTTCAGCTTCTAAAACCTGCCCTAGGCCGGGCGTGGTGGTTCACTCCTGTCATCCCAGCACTTGGGAGGCTGAGGCAGGCGGATTGCTCGAGGCCAGGAGTTTGAGACCAGCCTGGCCAAATGGCGAAACCCTGTCTCTACTAAAATTACAAAAATTAGCTGGGCTGAGTGGCACATGCCTGTATTCCCAGCCACTCCGGAGGCTGAGGCAGAATTGCTTGAACCCGGAAGGCAGAGGTTGCAGTGAGCTGAGATCGTGCCACTGCACTCCAGCCTGGGGGATGGAGTGAGACCCTGTCTAAAAAAAAAAAACAAGGCTGGGTGTGGTGGCTCACAGCTGTAATCCCAGCACTTTTTGAGAGGTTGAGTTGGGCGGATCAGGAGTTCGAGACCAGCCTGACCAACATGGTGAAACCCTGTCTCTACTAAAAATACAAAAATAAGCGGAGCATGGTGGCGCGCACCTGTAATCCCAGCTACTCAGGAGGCCGAGGCAGGAGAATCGCTTGAACCTGGGAGGTGGAGGTTGTGGTGAGCCTGGATTGTGCCACTGTACTCTAGCCTGGGCAACAAGAGTGAACTCCGTCTCAAAAAAAAAAAAAAAAAGCCTGCTCTTTATCTAAAGAAGGTTGAAACTCTATGTTATCTACAGTTGAATATCAGATAGGGAATGGAGTCTTCATAGGGGACTAAGCTGTGGACTTAGGGGACTAAGATGTGGTAACTGAAACTGAGGAATCAATTTCTAAAGCAGACATCTTTTACCAACGTAGGGGAAAAAATACCTTTATCCCATAACATGCATTTTGTTGAAAAATTTAAATAGTATTTTTATGTACATCTTAGTAGCCGGAATGACTGATGTATAGGTTTTAAAATTTTTTAAGTTGAGAAATGTGGAAGAAACTGGTAGCCTTTTTTTTTTTTTTTTTTTTTTTTTTTTTATAAATAAGAGACAGAGTCTCACTCTGTTGCCCAGGCTGGTCTCAAACTTCTAATCCTGGCCTCCCAAAGTGCTGGGATTACAGGTGTGTGCCACTGTGCCTGGCCTACATTTCAAGTTCAGGAGAACAGTTTTGTCCCATAAGGTAGTTAAAAATGATGGCTATATGTAGTTATTTACTGTACTCATTCTTTTACCAAACAAACCTATAGTTTTTCCCTATTGAAGTGTTTGAGAAACTAACAAGAAACTATTCATCTCCTCTCCAGTTACAACATTCTGGTTTCCATGTTTTAAAAAGGAAATACTCTTTAATTGAGTGGAATCAAGTTTTTTAAAAAAAATTACTAGGTCCTTAATTGTTTCAACATAGAATCTTTATGGACTGGACTTGTCTCATTTTCCGGTTTTCATTTGTGTTTTAAAAAATTATTATTGGAAATTATTGATGAAATCCTTATCTTTATTTCCCTTTGTTATATCAGATTACAAAAGATATAATTTTGACCTGACATTCATGAATGTGGTAGGGATTTTCTAGAAACATTCATTTTTGTAATTTTGTGGCTAAAAGTTATACTCGTGGTTGAAACAGTACAGACTGAAAATCTATTTAAGTTATTAGGATGTAATACTTTATAAATATATTTAGAGTTTAAAAATTATTTGTGCTTTTTAGGTAGCTTCTTGTTTTCATTAAATTTTTTACACTTTGTCACAGGTTGTGCTGATACAGTTTGATGTTCTGTTTTGCGTAGAGTATTCTGTTTCTTCTTTGACCATTAATAATGTTCTACTGTGTTAACAGCAGTTTGTAATAATTTGAAATAATAAATACTCTTAATCTTGTGATCTAATATCAGTTATAGCTTGGTCTTTGATAGAACTAGAATTGCTGATACTTTAAAATGATGATTAAGTGTATTCTAGACAATACTCTTGTAGCGTAGAGTGTGTCTCTGTCAAGCATTATATACAAACAATATTCTGTTTGGGTTTCCTCTTTTTTTTTTTTGAGACAGAGTCTTGCTCTGTCGCCCAGGCTAGAGTGCAGTGGCGCGATCTCGGCTCACTGCAACCTCTGCCTCCTGGGTTCAAGCGATTCTCCTGCCTCAGCCTCCTGACCAACTGGGATTACAGGTGCCTGCTACCATGCTTGGCTAATTTTTGTATTTTTAGTAGAGACGGGGTTTCACTATGTTAGCCAGGATGGTCTCAATCTCCTAACCTCGTGATCTGCCCACCTTGGCCTCCCAAAGTGCTGAGATTTCAGGTGTGAGCCCCCACGCCTGGCTTGGGTTTCCTTTTAAGTGGATGGGTCAATTCATATAATGGTATTTTTTTTTCTTTTTCTTTTTTTCCATATAGTGGTTTTTGTGTATTTAGTTTCTAAAGACTTTCCAACCTAGTAAATAATTTTAAAGTTGAATATGAAAATAAAACATATAACTACAAGCAGGATGATGACAGTGACTTTGGATTCCTGCCAGCAGAGCCATACGGCATGTGTTCGTGTCAGCCTAGTGGGTCATCTTGACGTTTTTGTTAACTGCCCAGATGCTCTCCTCTAGTAGTATTTGACATTTCAGAGTTAAACATAAATATCTATTCAGGAAGGTCTTTTCATATAATGGCATGTCATAATTATGGAAACATGTTTTGAAAAGAAAGCTTTTTCCTCACCCCATTTTTTATAAGTAGTTGAGTAAAAAATGGTCAGTATTAGGTCTGAATGTTTCTAGTGAGAACAGGAGCCCAGATACTGGGTTTCATGTTCATGACTGCTTGTTAGTTTGTTCACGGTTTTTCTGTTTAACCTTGCTTGAGCATCACTGTGGAGCATAGTAGCGCTGTAGTCTCAGAGTTGTCATCACCATCTTTAACCTTTCTGTCTTTCTCTCCCTGATGGTTTAGCTTGTTTTAGTCTATAGAAAATATCCTCTACTTCTTATGTGAATATTGATCATCCTACTTAACTTGTAGGTTCACCACCAGAAGAATCTCATGAGAAGATGTATTTGAAAGCAGAGCATGCCATGTGAATTAAAGCCAGAATTTATCAATAGAAAACATTTCTAGCAACATACTATAAAGATGACTCATCAGAATTCAGTGCTAGCATATAGAACTAATTCTTCGCTGTAATTTTTTCTTTTGCAGATGTATGTTGATGAATACTCATGTGTTTATCAGCTATGAATCCTAGCTATACCTAGTTACGATGACATTTTTCTAATATATGTGGATCTTTTTCTTCATCAGCGATCTGAAGATAAAGGTTGGGGACAGGCACATCAGTGCTCACAAGTTTGTCCTGGCAGCCCGCAGTGACAGCTGGAGTCTGGCTAACTTGTCTTCCACTAAAGAGTTGGACCTGTCAGGTGAGCCTTTGAGTGATCAGGGACACAAAACTGCTAGCGGAAGGGCTCTTGGCAGAAGGTTATGGTGTCTCATTTTGAAATATTTGTGATTTAATGAAAGTAAAATAATTTTCTTAGCAATTGATGGTGACCATGAACTAGTGAAATAATTAATGAATCAGTAGGTTGTACTTTTAGGTACTTTGTGTACCTACCTATTTAGGAGGTAATACCTGGCTAACAAATCGTAAATATTTGAGTATCTGCAATGTCCTTATGATTTATAAAATATAAATATTTTTCCGTACACTCATTTCATGAAAAAATATGCTGTAAATAAGGATTCATGTCCAGAAAAAATGTTTCCCTCAAGTCTAATAAAAAGTCCTGCTGTCAAATTGCTTAAAACTTCATACTAGATGCCAAAGGACTTTTTTTTTTTTTTTTTTGAGACAGAGTCTCACTCTGTTACCCAGGCTGGAGTGCGATAGTGATCTCGGCTCACTGCAACCTCCGCCTTCCAGGTTCAAGTGATTCTCGTGCCTCGGCCTCCCGAGTAGCTGGGATTACAGGCACCCGCCACCACGCCCAGCTAATTTTTGTATTTTTAGTAGAGACAGGGTTTCACCATGTTGGCCAGACTGGTCTTGATCTCCTGACCTTAGGTGGTCCACCCACCTCGGCCTCCCAAAGTGCTGGGATTACAGGCGTGAGCCACCGTGTCTGGCCAAAGTACTTTTTCTAGTCTATCAGAACTGAACTCAGAATAGTTACTCTGAAGAATAACAATATTCTTTCTTTAACATCAAAAGATGACCATTAGCCTTCAGAATTTTAATAGGTTTGGGTTATTATGTGAGATGGTGGATATGTTAATTTGCTTCACCATAGTGCCCATTTTACTATATATGTATCCCACAGCATTGTGTTGTATAGCTTAAATATACACAATACAATTTGTTTTTAAAAAAAGAATTTGAAGGCCGGGTATGGTGGCTCATGCCTGTAATCCTAGCACTTCGAGAGGCCAAAGTGGGAGGATCACTTGAGCCCAGGGAATTCAAGACTAGCCTGGGCAAGACCCTGTCTCTACAGCAAATTAAAAAAAAAATTAGCTGGACAGGATGGCATGTGCTTGTAGTCCCAGCTTGTTGGGAATCTGAGGTGGATGGATTTCTTGAGCCAAGAGTTTGAGGCCACAGTGAGCTATGATGTCACCACTGCATTCCAGCCTGGGCAACAGAACAAGACCCTGTCTCAAAGAAAAAAAAAAGAAAAAATTAATAGCTACATTGGCCTATTTAATGTTACTTGTTTTATGTCACATTTTTTTGTGTAGGATTGAAGCAAATAGGGTGGCAAGTAGACTTGAAAACAGTCATTTTCAAAAGTTGACCTGAAGTTTGCATTTTCATTTAGTACTTGCCTGACTGCTATTGGAAAAAAAGGGGCAAAGAGCAAAATTTTAATTTAATTCTAGTATTAATACTCATCAGAATTATATGGTGAGGAGAATAACAGGGATGTGTTCTGAGAATGTGTCATTACGTGGTTTTGTTGTGGGAACATCATAGAGTATAGTTACACAAATCTACATGGTATAGCCTACTACACACCTAGGCTATATGGTATAGTATGTTGCTTCTAGGCTACAACCCTGTACAGCATGTTACTGTATAACTGTACAGCATGCACAGCATGTTACTGTATAACTGTACAGCACGTACAGCATGTTACTGTATAACTGTACAGCACGTACAGCATGTTACTGTATAACTGTACAGCACGCACAGCATGTTACTGTATAACTGTACAGCACGCACAGCATGTTACTGTATAACTGTACAGCACGCACAGCATGTTACTGTATAACTGTACAGCACGCACAGCATGTTACTGTATAACTGTACAGCACGTACAGCATGTTACTGTATAACTGTACAGCACGTACAGCATGTTACTGTATAACTGTACAGCACGCACAGCATGTTACTGTATAACTGTACAGCATGCACAGCATGTTACTGTATAACTGTACAGCATGCACAGCATGTTACTGTATAACTGTACAGCATGTACAGCATGTTACTGTATAACTGTACAGCACGTACAGCATGTTACTGTATAACTGTACAGCATGCACAGCATGTTACTGTATAACTGTACAGCACGTACAGCATGTTACTGTATAACTGTACAGCACGTACAGCATGTTACTGTATAACTGTACAGCACGCACAGCATGTTACTGTATAACTGTACAGCATGTTACTGTATAACTGTACAGCATGTTACTGTATAACTGTACAGCACGTACAGCATGTTACTGTGCTGAATGCCACAGGCAGCAGTAACACAGTGGTATTTGTATATCTAAACATAGAAAAGGTCAGTAAAAATACAATATTATAATTTTATGGGACCATCATCGTATCTGCAGTCTGTTGTTGACCAAACATAGTTATGCTGCTTATGACTGTACTTGCCAAAGTGATTGTCTGTGTGAATTATATCTTTGTTCAGAAGGTTTGTCAGTTGAGAAGGTACTGTTTTCCATGCACAGTGCCAGGAACACTGAGATGATTATAACACAGTCCCTGCCATACGGAGCCCATACTCTGCTGGAGGAAACAGGCCATTCACAAATCATTTCAGACCAGGGCTATAAATACAGAAATGTAGTTAGCTTGTATATAAGGTTGAGAAGAGACTAAGTTGGGGTGATAAAGGAGGGTTTCAGAGGTGGCTAATACCTGAGTAGTGTTGTAAAGGCTAAGTAGGCATTTATCTCATGGATTAAGGGGAACATATATCAGTGTTTCCCAACTGTGAGCGAACTCTGTCTCTTTATGATAATTTCTAGGATTTAACTTGAGGTCCATAACTAAAAGTTGTAGATACAAATGCACATACATACCTACACATGTGCAGATGCCTGCATGCCAGTAACTGAAAACGTCTGCCTGGAAAATAGTTTTTCACTGGGAGGGTACCAGTCCAGGTGATCGAAATCTCAAGGGATAGCTTTTTTTTTTTTAAAGCATAATGTTTTGGAGCCATGTATCTTTGACCTCATATATAACAGAATTATGAAGACCTTATAAGATCATGTAGTGTTCTTCACAAAATGTATGACAGGATCTTGATTATATGAACAGAATGTTTATGAAGACTAGAAGATAATAAATTTATGGAAAATATTCGACTTTGTTAGAAAAAAGTTAAGAATAAGCTACCATCTTTTGAAATCTATATAATCAAACATTGGTGAACCTAGTAGCTGTGAGGCTCATGAAGGTGGTATTCTCGTACGTTTGCCAGTGACATTACAAATAGGTATGACAGTTCTAGAAAGCAGTTAGGCAGCTGAGCTGTGAAATATTCCTACTTTTTTTTTCTTCATTATCTGACTTCTGGGATACTATCATAGGTAACTCAGACAGTGTTAATGTTCCTCAGTTTTATTTTAATTGTGAAATATCGACTGCCACCAAAATGAATGAGAGTGGGAAAAACGAAACATCGCTGCTCTCTGAAACAAAACGACACAACACAGAAAATTACATCAAGGAATAAAAAGCCAATTTTAACATTGAATTAAAAAATTTTGCCTTACACTGAACTTTTTTAGTACCTCCAAACGTTTAGAGCTTTAATTCAGTGCTGTCTGACCACAAGATTGCATCACTGTGAGTCAGGAAGTTTTCTCGAGTTCAGGAAAATAGAATATTAATGTCTTTTAAATGTCTCTGGACTCTCCTCCAGTTGTAAATAATAAGCGTGTTTTGATTCTAAGGTTTGCTTTCAGGAGTGATCTGTTTCAAAGCAAATGGTTTTTGTGGCTTTCACAGATCAGGCACCGGTGAAGACAGCAGATAGGAGAACATGTGGCATTTTTACTTTTCATGACATTTTAATGAAACGCATCTTTGAAATGTGTTATTGGGGAGAGGTCCAAGGTGGTAGTGGCATGTGTGGACCTGTTCCTGTTGAATTGTGTGCTTTGCCCAGCAGTCCTGCTCATTGCCTAAACCTGGGGTTGCAGTTTCTGAGACTGCCTGGGAAGCCTGTGTGTTATGTGATACTTGGAAGCACTGACACTTTATGGCAGCAATTTGAGGAACATTGGAAATCGGTTCTTGTAAACAGGTGTATAAATAGCATAAAAGCTGTATTTTAAAGGCTCAAATGTTTTCCACACCAACAGGCTTGATAAAATCATTTAATGAATTTGTTGGTGTTTTGTTTTTTCAACATTAATCCATTCATATAAAAAATATTGAGTGGTAAGCGCTTTTCAAGGTGTTAGGGATACAAAGTGTACAAAATTAAATTCTTGCTTGCATGAAACTTACATCTTAGAATGTAAGAAAAACTCCACATTTTTCTTTTTGATGTTCTTGTCTAATTGATCTTTCTTTCTTTTTTTTTTTTTTTAAAGACAGGATTTCACTCTGTCACCCAGGCTAGAGTGCCATGGTGCAATCACGGCTCACTACAGCCTTGACCTCCTGGCCTCAGGTGATCCTCCCACCTCAGCCTCCTGAGTATCTGGGACCACGGGTGTGTGCTACCATGCCTGGCTCATTTTTTGTAGACATGGGATTTTGCCATGTTGCCCAGGCTGGTCTTGAACTCCTGGACTCAAGGAATCTTCCTACCTTGGTCTCCCGAAGGCTTGTTGGGATTACAGGTGTAAGGCACTGCACACAGCCTTAATTATGAGAATTTTAGCATATGTTGATGAAATACAACAGGCATTGTATACACTTTAAAGGTGTTTGGATATATGAATCATACCTTGTTCAAAAAACTGAAATGTTTGTACCTGATGTGATCCACTGATGAAGGCACAATCACTTCTGTAGGATTCCTTTTTGTTTTTGAGATAGGGTCTCACTGTGTCGCCCAGGCTGGAATGCAGTGACACTATCGCGGCTCACTGCAGTGTTGAACTCCTGGGCTCAAGAGATCCTCCCACCTCAGCCTCTCAAGTAGCTGGGAGTACAGGTGTGCACCACCATCCCTGGCTAAATTGTTTAATAGAGATGGGCTCTTGCTGTGTTGCCAAGGCTGGTCTCAAACTCCTGGGCTCAGATGATCCTCCTGCCTCGGCTACCCACAGTGTTGGAATTTCAGGCATGAGCCACTCTGCCTGGCTCTTGTATAGGATTTTTGCCATTAATGCATAACCTCAATCTAATCATGAGAAAACATCAGACCCAAATTGAGGGACATTTCTCAAAATAATCAGCCAGAGTGTTTCTCAAACATGTCAAGGTTATGAAAAACAAGAATGGTTTAGAAAGTATTACAGATTGACTGAGACTAACACGGAATGCGTGTAGAATCCTCAGTTGGATTCTGGCCATAAAAAGGGTATTACTGATAAAACTGGCAAAATAGGGCCTATAATTAGTTAATGGTATTGGTATTGTATGTATTACCTAGTTACCTAATTTTGATCATTGTACTATGGTTATATAAGCTGTATTAATAATAGGGGAAGATGAGTAAAGGGCATATGGGGATGCTCTGCAGCTTTTCTCAAAGTATGAAAGTATCTGAAAATGTAAACAAAGTAGAAATTTGCTTTTTTATTTCTTACTAAGGTATCTTTAAATATATGAAGTGATAGATATGTTAATTAGCTTATAACCATTTCATAGTGCATACATATATCAAAACATGTCATACATTAACTCTATATAATTTTTGTCTGTTAAACCCTAATAAAAAAGAATAAAAGATAAAAGTTTATAAAGATACTGATTGACCAAGTGGGAAGAGAAAATATGACTGTTAGCTCAGCAAAGCATAACAAATCCAAGGAAAGTATTATATTTACTTCTTGGTGAAGTAAAGCAATTTGCTTCTAGCAAAATGATCTGTTTATGGCCTCTCTGTAGCACTTTACCAGTAGCAGCTGACACGATGAGAGGTTCCAGTGGATTAGAATGGCTGTTTTGAAGCTAGAGTTTGTTGCATACTTTCTCAAGCAAAGATCTTACAGTTCCTTGGCATAAGGGCTCAGGGTGTGAGTCATTCAGCTCTCCTGGAATGTGTCCTGGATAGTGTCAAGCCATTCCAAACAGCAGAAAGCATCCTCCTTTATTCCTTTTCACTCTGGTTGGGAAAGCTATCCCCTGAAGCACCATCTGGAAAGCTTGCACTCTGCAGTGGAAAGGGCATAGTTTCCCAAACTGTGTACTCGGGGAGCTGTGTGATATTTAAATTTTTAAGATAAGCACAGCAATATTCAACATCTGTTGGCTACTGTGTGAACTACTAGGTTAAGGCTGTTCAGTTTCAGTATTAAATCATACTGTGTTCCTTCGATGACATCCACGGGAAGTTTAGAATATGCTCACAAAAAAGAATAAAAAAGAATATGCTCACAAATTCTTTGCTATTTCTCCTTCAAAGGTGGATTCAAATTCTCCTCTTCAGTATAGGCTGATTCACCTCTAATGAATGGAGTGTGGTAGAAGTGACAGCATGTGACTTGAGAGATGGCGTCATCGAAGGCACTGTGGCTTCCTCCTAGCTCTCTCTTTTGGATTGCTCACTTTGGGGGAACGTTAGCGGCCATGTCATGAGGACACTCAAACAGCCTTGTGGCCTTCTGCCAGCAGCTGAGTCCCATGCCCAAAGATTCTCTCAGAGCTCAAAATCTATTTTATCTGCGGTTATATTCTTTACTTAATCCTCATACTGCTTTTGAGTGTTTCTCACCAATCTTTGGTTATGTTAAATTTGTGTTTGTGTTGGCTTATTGCAGATTTGGTTTAGGTTCATTGTTCTTTTAATTTTTATTTATATTTAGCCAATTCAATAATTTCTTTTTATCTGTATTAAATCTTTCTTTGAAATTCCTTTGAATTATTTTTTCTTTTTGAGTTGAATTACTATCTTTTATCTCATTTTCTTTTTTTTTTTTTTTTTTTGAGACAGAGCCTCACTCTGTCACCCAGGCTGGAGTGCAGTGGTGTGATCTCAGCTCACTGCAACCTCCACCTCCTGGGCTCAAGCGATTCTCCTGCTTCAGCCTCCTGAGTAGCTGGGATTACAGGCGCCCACCACCACGCCTGGCTAATTTTTGTATTTTTAGTAGAGATGGGGTTTTGCCACGTTGGCCATGCCAGTCTTGAACTCCTGACCTCAGGTGATCCACCCACTTAGGCCTCCCAAAGTGCTGGGATCACAGGTGTGAGCCACTGTGCCTGGCCTCATTTTCTAGTAAGGTTAAGACTATGACTTTTTTTTTATAGTATGAATCTGGCTACATCACAAATATTTTGGTAGGTACTGTTTTCATTGTGATCAATTTCTAAATAGTCTGTTGTAATAATAGCAAGTTTTTATATAGCAGTTACTATGTGGTGGTGGTGTTTTGAGTGCTTTATTATGTATTAACTCCACACAGTTAGCAAGGATTGGAGCCGGGATTTGAACCCTAGGCAGTTTGGCTGCAGAATTCGTGCCATTAACCACAGTGCTGTGCTGCCTCTCAGTTTGGTTTCTTTTTCCTCCAAATTGAGGTGTAATGGAAGTACAGTAAACTGCCCACATTAAAAGTGGGCAATTGGATAAGTTTTGACATATGAATACACCTGTGAAGCCACTGCCACAATCAACATAAACATTTCCATCCTTGCTGGGTGTGGTGGCTCATGCCTGTAATTCCAGCACTTTGGGAGGCCAAGTTGGGTGGATCACTTGAGGTCAGGAGTTCGAGACCAGCCTGGCTAACATGGCGAAACCCCATTTCTACTAAAAATACAAAAAATTAGCTGAGCATGGTGGCACATGCCTGTAATCTCAGCTACTTGGGAGGCTGAGGCAGGAGATTACTTGAACCTGGGAGGCAGAGGTTGCAGTGAGCCGAGATCGCGCCATTGCACTCCCGCCTGGACCACAGAGTGAGACTCTGTCTCAAGGAAAAAAAAAAAAAAAACTAACAAAAAACATTTCCATCCTTAAAGCTTTCCTCATGTCTCCTTGCAATCCATCCCTTTTGCCATCCACTTCTGCAGGTAAACGCTGATCTGCTTTCAGTCATTATAGATTAGTTTGCAGTTTCTAGGCTTTTATAGAAATGGAATCATAGAGCATAGAGTCCCTTCTGTCTGGCTTCTTTCACTTTTAGCATATAGATTTTGACATTCACCCCACACCTTAGTATGTTGCTTTGTGTTTTAATTATTCATTACTTGTTATTGTTGAATAGTATTCCATTGTATGAAAATACCACACTTTTTTTTTGCGTTTACCTGTTGATGGACATTTGTGTTCTTTCTGGGTTTTATTAGAAAGAAAATTACCTGTGTTCAGTTGTGTAAGGCCTTTGTGTAGACATATTTTTATATCTCTTGAGTAAATATGTAGGAGGGACTGTTTAATGTTAAGAAACTACCAAACTGTCTTCCAAAATAGATGTACCATTTTACATTCCTGTTAGCCGTGGATATGAGAGCTCCAGGTGCTTCACATCCTGACTAACGCTTGATATAGGCAGGTTGTTTTGGTTTTTGTTTACAATTTTAGCCATTCTAATGGATACAGAGTGCATGGCGGTTTTATTTTGCATTCTCCTGATAATAATGCTGAGCCTTCTTTGTGTGTTATTGACAATTTGTATATTTTCTTATAAAGTGTTTACATCTTTGGCCTTTTCAAAATGTGGCATTGTATTGAGTTTTGAGTATTGAGTATTAACAGTTCTGTATATAATTTAGATACAAGTCATTTGTCTGAAAGCAAGCATCCTTAAACTTTGTTCTTGATCTCAGGGAGAAACAATGAGATCTTTTATCATTTTGTATAGATTAGTTGTAGGTTTTTCTTGGATACGGTTTATCAATTTGAGTATTCCTGGTTTTCTAGATAAGTTACCTGAATTGGTTTTTGAGTTTTGCCAAACACTTTCTTTGACATCTGTAGAAATGATTATATAATTTTTGATGAATTACAAATGTTAAACTAAGATTGCATTTCTGCTGTAAAAACCTATTTGGTCATTATATATTACCCTTTTTTATGTATGTTGTTGGATCCTATTTGCCAATATTTTGTTAAAAATTTTACAGCAGTAATCATGAGGGATATTGGTATGTAATTTTTTTTAATGTCTCTATCACATTTTACTATTAGGGTTATATAGGCCTTATATGATCCTTTGTTGTCTATTTTCTGAAAATGTTTTCTAAGATTGATGTTATTGCTTATTTCTTGAATGTTTGATAGAATTCACCATTGAAGTAATCTAGGTCCAGAATTTGCTTTTTGGGAAGCTTTTTGAAAACAAATTTTTAAAATATGTATTCTGTATAGATATAGGACTATTCAGATTTGTTTCTTCTGTGTCAGGTTTGGGAAGTTTTGTTTTTCAGAAATATGTCTATTTAAGTTGTTGAATTTGTTAGTATGAATTTGTTTGTAGTTTTCTCCTTTTAATGTCTGTAGCAATAACTCGTTTTTCATTCTTGGGTATTGGTGATTTATGTTCTCACTCTTTTTTTCTTGATAAGTCTATAGAAGTTTGGCATTTTTATTATCTTCTCAAAGAATGAGCTCTTGGCTTTGTTAATTTTCTCTATTGGTTGTTTTCTATTTTATTGATTTCTTTTTTTTTTTTTTTTTTTTTTTGAGACGGTGTCTCGCTGTGTCGCCCAGGCTGGAGTGCAGTGGCGCGATCTCAGCTCACTGCAACCTCTGCCTCCCGGGTTCAAGCAACTCTGCAGCCTCAGCCTCCTGAGTAGCTGGGATTGCAGGCATGCGCCACCACGCCCAGCTATATTTTATTGATATCTGTCCTTTTTTTCTTTCTTTGGATTACTTTGCTCTCCCCTTCTCCTTTTTTCTCCCTGGTTTCTCAAAGTTGTGGAACCTGAGATAATTTATTTTAGATCTTTTCTAATACAAGTGTTTAAAGCTTTGAATTTCCTTCTGAGCACTTCTCTAGCTGTGTCCTGTGAATTTTATAGTAGCTGGGACTGTAAGCGCATGCCACCACACTTGGCTAATTAAAAAAAAATGTTTTTTTGTAGAGACAGGATCTCACTGTGTTGCCCTGGCTGGTCTCGAACTCTTAGCCTCAAATTATCTTCCCTCTTCGGCCTCCCAAAGCTCTGGATTCACAGGCGATATCCACTATGCATAGCCTAGTTCTATCAACTCCTTAAAGGAGAGTGTTAACATCTATTATAATTTTAGAATTGTCTAGTTCTCCTTTTAATTTTTGTCAGTTTTTCTGCATGTATTTTTTAGCCTCTATTATGTACATTTACATTTATAATTATGACTTCCTAATGAATTGTTGCTTTTATCATTTTAAAATAATTTTTGCCAAGTACAGTGGCTCACACCTGTAATCTCACACTTTGAGAGGCTGAGGCAAGCGGATCCCTTGAGCCTAGGAGTTTGAGACCAGCCTGGGCAACATGGCAAAACTCCGTCTCTTCCAAAAATGCAAAAAAATTAGCCAGGTGTGGTGGCACGCACCTGTGGTCCCAGTTACTTAGAAGGTTGAGGTGGGAGGATCAGTTGAGCCTGCAAGGCAGAGGTTGCAGTGAACTGAGATCACGCCACTGCACTCCAGCTTGGGTGACAGTGAGACGCTGTCTCAAAAAAAAAATTATATAAATATGTATATAAATATATATATACACACACACTGAAGCTGTAGGAGAGGAACAAAATGGGGAAACTCGTCCAGTGCAGTTGCTGCTTCAGGTTTCGCCTCCCTCTCAGTTCACCTGCTTTTGTTGACTTTTCCAAATCTTTAGGTCGTTGTTGTTTTGTACTCTGTCCAGAATTTTTAGCTATAATCAGTTAAAATGGGATGGGTTATTCAGCTGCCATAACAGAACTAGAACCTGTGTCCTTTTATTTCATTTTGACCCAGAGATTATTTAGAGATATGGTTTGAGGTTTAATTTTATTTCCAGGAGGTTATATTTAAGGATACATCCTTAAATTGACTAAAGAGGATGTTATTTATTGATAAAAATGATACGGTCTACCAAGATTTTTTAATTTTATGAAGCGAAAACTTTTTTTTTTTTTGAGACAGAATCTCGCTCTGTCCCCCAGGCTGGAGTGCACTGATGTGATCTCGGGTCACTGCAACCTCTGCCTCCCGGCTTCAAGAGATTCTCCTACCTCAGCCTCCCGAGTAGCTGGGATTACAGGCGTGCACCACTACGCTCGGCTACTTTTTGTAATTTTAGTAGAGAGGCGGTTTTGCCATAATTGGCCACGCTGGTTTCAAACTCCTGACCTCAAGTGATCCGCCCGCCTTGGCTTCCCAGAGTGCTGGGATTACAGGTGTGAGCCACCACACCTAGCCTAAAAGCTTTTTTTAAAAAAATATAAAACAAATCCTTTAATTTTTCAAGTGTTTAAAAAAACAAGTTTATACTTAAGCCAGCCTTGAAGATAAGCACAAAATTTACCAGTTTACTTTTTTTTTTTAAAGAACGACAACTCAGGCATCCACCCTGTGCATAGCACTATTCTAGTTGCAATAAAAGGGAATCTTAACCTTAGAAAGATGAGTCCACTTTCTGGAATTGTATTGTCTCCTTTTCCAGAGAGTAAAAATAAATAAAATCACCATTATTTACTACAGATCTGCCCCAAACCACTCTGGTTCACAGAAAAGCTAATTCTGCCAAATTAAAGATGTAATGAACTCAGTTCCTGCTTTCCCAAAAATACGAAAGCAGAATTCCTTTTCACTAAAAAAAAAACCAAAAAAAAAACAAAACAGTTTTCCATGCAAGGGCAGTTTGCTTCTAATAAGTATTTAAAAAAAATTTTTTTTCCTCTAGCTTTTCTTTAAATTTTCTTCCTTTCATATTGCCTTTTCTTGTACAAGACAAACCAGGTATCTTTTTATGCTGTTTTTCCTTTCCTAAGAAAAGTATTGCATCTTGAAGACAGGCCATTTCCAAGAGTAGTGATAAAAAATAACATTCAAAAAACTTCAAAGGTGAGTCACTTACATCACCTTGATGAAGTAAAAAAAATAAAAAGCAGTTGGCACTAAGATAGCTAATTCCAAATAGCTATGTCTGAACACTTAAAAACTTTATTTTGTAACGATGTACCCCTAGTCCAAGGTAACTATATTTTTAAAAATTTTGGCCAAAAAATTTACAAAAACCCTTTCAGTTCAACCTAATAAAAGTGATATCTAGAAAATATGCCACATTATTAAGTCTGTCTTAAAAAGTTCAGATTCTAAAGCATTCCTGAGGCACAGTGTTCTGGAAGACAAATGTGCTTCTGTTGGCATGGTGTTAGATACAAAGCGTCCATGACAGGCACCTTTCTCCTGATGCTGTGGGATTGCGAGAGAAGAGTCAGACGTAGGCCCCCCAGGGCTGCATGAAACTCTGTGAGACACTGTACCAGCTGCTGAAACTTGGGCCTCTCCGCCGGATCTCAGGCCCAGCACCAGGCCATCACAGCAAATGGTTCATCAGGACAGTTGATTGGCTGGGCTATTCGGTAACCATCTTTCAGGTATGCGGCCATCTCGAAGGGGTCAATGTCCATGTAGGGCGTCTGGCCCAGAGTCATGAGTTCCCACAGCGTCACTCCAAAGGCCCACACATCACTAGTGCTGGAAAACTCGTTATTAACCAGACTTTCAAGAGCCATCCAACAAACTGGCCTGTTTTCATTGTCCCCCAGACAGTGATAGTCCATGAGGAACAAGTCTCTGGAGAGGGCATTGTCTGTGATCTTAACTTGAAGTGTGTCATCAGTGATACAGTTCCTAGCAGCCAGGTCTTTGTGGATGACTTCTCTTCTGGCCAGGTAGCTCATGCCACAGGCAATCTGAATAGCCATGTGTACCAGGTCTTATTGAGAAATTGCCTGTGGATTATTGGCCTCTACTAACTTGCACTGCCGTAAAAACAAGTGAAGATTCCCCCAGTTCATGTAAGGCAATGTCACCATGGGCTTTTCTCCTTCTATACACACATGAGTAACAGGAAGAAGATTTCTGTGATGAAGACCTCGCAGCTTACGACTTTCGGTGAGCATCACTGTCACCTGAGTTTCAGAAGCTTGATCTGTAACTGTTTTGACAAATGCTTGTTTTTCTTTATTTGGATCTTTTTCATCTATTAAAATCCCATGGAAAATATGCCCAAGAGTACCTTCTTGGAGTACATCTTTTAGAGTTATCCTCTCCCTGGATATTGCTATATCCTTCACGTTGGCTTTGGCCTCCAAAAGAGTGACACTTGTCCAGTCGTTCTTCTCTGTCCGCAAGGTAGGATAACCTGAGGAGCTGGTGATAGGAGTTGGATTGTTGGGTGTGTCGGCTCTTGGATGCTGAGTCGTCTGGGTGGATGGCTGAGACAGCCCTTGGGAACTACTGCTGGCACTAATGCTGTCATCCAGTTCAACCCTTTTCATACTATGAAGGTGCAAAACAGCTAATATTGCTACGAGAAATATTACTGCACAAGAAACCCTACCCTAATATAAAACACGCGTAGAAGTGGTTGGAGCTGCGTGTCAGGGCCATTTTTGGTGCACATTTTCCTTGGTTTAAAATTTAAGACGGTAAAATTCTTTGAAGAATTTACTGTCAAGTTGAGCTGCATTAGTATCATAACTTCAGAATCTACTTTGCCAGTACAGGAAAGCTCTACCCGAAACACTGATAAAGTGCGTGGAACTTCCCCCGAACAGAAATGTTGCCCTGGGGCATGTCCATTGCCAAAACATTGTCCACGTGGAATCCCAGCTTAATTCAACCTTGGACTGCGAATGCCAGGTGAAGTGCGGGAAATTGTGTCACTGGGACTAACAGATTAGAGGACAGAGCGTAGTGACTAATAAGGTAATTTCTCACATAATAAAGTTCTGCATAAAGACCGATCAGCCGGCGCACCTCGTCCTCGCTCAGGTAGAGGCTTACGCTGGGCCCTGCGGCGCCGACTGCAGCTGCGGAGGCCGCGGGTCGGCGGGGGCGGCGGCGCCAGGCGCTGGCAGCAGCTGTAGTAGCAGCAGCGGCGGCGGCGGCCGGGACCTCTGGCCGCGGGGGGGGCCCCAGCCGCGCCTCCCCGCGCCTGGCCGCCCACCACACCGCCGCCTACCCCCGGCCCCGAGCCGCTCACAGCCTTGAGCCTAGGGCGGCTGCCCAATTCATCAAGCCGCTGGCCCGTGGCGGCCAGCAGCGGCTTCAGACCTCTAGAGCGCGCCGCCGCCTCGTTGGCGGCATCGTCCGGAGTAGGGGAAGCAAAAACTTTTATGTGAAGTAGATTAAGAAAAAAATAGGGCTGGGCATGGTGGCTCACACCTGTAATCCCAGCACTTTGGGAGGCCACAATGGGCAGATCACCTGAGGTCAGGAGTTCGAGACCAGCCTGACCAACATGGCGAAACCTCATCTCCACAAAAATACAAAAATTAGCTGGGTGTGGTGACGGACTCCTGTAGTCTCAGCTATTTGGGAGTCTGAGGCAGGAGAATCGCTTGAATTTGGAGATGGAGGTTGCAGTGAGCCGAGAATGTGCCACTCTACTCCAGCCTGGGTAACAGAGTGAGACTCTGACCCAAATAAAAAGAAAAGAAAAAAACAGTTGGAAACAGAGAATTTAATTAAACCGGAGTCATAATAGGAGATTCAAGACACCTTTCTCAGCTTTTTACAGATTAAAAATAGAGGATTTAAAAAACAGAGTCAGCCAGGTGCTGTAGTTTATGCCTGTAATCCCAGCTCTTTGGGAGGCCAAGGCAGGAGGATTGCTTAAGGCCAAGAGTTCAAGGCCAGCCTGGGCAACATGACGAAACTCTTTCTCTCCTAAAAGTGCAAAAATTAGCCAGGCACAGTGGTATGTGTCTATAGTCCCATTTACTCGGCAGGCTCAGGTGGAAGAATTGATTGAGCCTGGGAGGTCGAGGCTGTAGTGAGCTGTGATTGCACCATTGTACTCCAGTCTGGGCAACAGTGGCTCTGTCCCTAAATAAATAAAGTAAAAAACAAAGTCAGTTTACTCAGTATGTTTCATTTAATGGTTAGTTGCATACAGATCAGTTTATTCCCATCCATTTCAGATGTCTTGGAAAACATTTGTTTAAAATTCAGACCAAAACAAAAAACTAGGCCACACAGAAAATCCTAAGATCTCCAAAGTATATTTACATGCGTCCTGGCCTGCAGTGAAACAAAGTCAGAAGTTTCAGTGTTATTTTACTTTTCATCCTTGAAGTCAGAGATTTTTCTGGCTTGCATGCCAGGCCTTCTGAGAGGATGATTACGTCCATCACGCAGGACTCGGAGGCCAACTGCTTTCTCTTCTGAGTCTGCTCCTTTTAAAGAGAACTCCTGCTTTATGCAGTCATCTGGCTTTTACAGCCACTTGCTTAAGTAGATTGGAAGCAGACAGTCTGGACAATTTACCCAAAAGTACACAGTTGCAGCACACACCGTCCTTCCTGATAATTGTTCTCTGCCTGCCCTTATACCACTGGCTGCTTCGTCTGAGTCACAAAGTGAATTTATTCTCAGCATATTTAGTAGATGAGGGGAAGAGTCCCGCACGAGTGGGAAAGCTTGTAAATCGCTTGAACCTCATTTTGTTGGAAATATCAAGCCCTCCCAGGAAATCCCTACTGAAAGTAGTTTAAAAATTTTTTTCAATAATCTAGGTTTTTGTTTATTACTTGTACAGGTCAAGATTAACCGGGCAAGCTTGCAAATAGTATTTAAGAAACTGCTACTGTAGGGAAGGTGTTTGAGGGTGTTGGTGCTGGGGATTCTCTCAGCAGATAGGAATGAGCTGTCTTCAAGATCAGGCTATGTGAGAGTAGTAGGATGTGTTTTGGTATTTTTGGTTGCTGTGGACAAATCACATGGCCTACATTTTTTTTTTTTTTTCGTTAAGATGACTACTGAGGTATTGAACGCAATTTACAAAGCCTGCTTAGAAATTTGGCCTACTTCCAAGATCTACTATGATGATCTTAGATAGCTTAGCTGAAGCACCTCCTAAGTTGTTTAAATAAATCTAATTAGCTTTCTGTCTGGTATTAAAATGTTTTCTCTTTTAAAACATTTTAAAAGTGCTATTACTGGCTGGGCAGGGTGGCTCGTAATCCCAGCACTTTTGGGAGGCTGAAGCGGGTGGATCACCTGAAGTCAGGAGTTCAAGACCAGTCTGGCTAACATGGTGAAACCACATCTCAACTAAAAATACAAAAAAATTAGCTGGGCATGGTGGCAGGTGCATGTAATCCCAGCTACATTGGGAGTCTGAGGCAGGAGAATCTCTTGAACCCAGGAGGCAGAGGTTGCAGTGAGCCCAGATCATGCCACTGCACTCCAGCCTGGGTGACAAGAGCAAAACTGTGTCTCAAAAAAAAAAAAAAAAAGATGCTATTACTACATTATTCAGTGAGAGAAAAAAGAAAAACCTTAACATAGTAACTACAATATTATCATTTTAGTGTATTTCACTTTTTCTTTTTCTTTTTTTTTTTTTTTTTTTTTTTTTACTTTTAATATCTGGTTGTTTTAGGAGATGGTGAATTAACCTGGTTGCAGGTAAGTCGGGGTCTTCAAGTCCACTCACTTGACATTGCCCCCTTCAAGCTGCTCCTTCCCACTCGTTGGAAAGGAGATTAATCAGAGCTAATGAGCCAATTCCTAATTATGAAGTTCATAAGGTGTTCCTGGTCCTTGTTGCACCTTTCCTAGGTAATCAAGAATCAAGTACGGTTTATGAAACCTTAGTGAGCATCAGAATCACATGGAGGACTTATTAGGACATGTGCTGGGCCCCATCTCTGGTTTCTCATTCAGCAGGTCTGGGGTAGGACTGAGAATCAGATTTCCAATCAGTTCTCAGATGAGGCTGAATCTCCTAGCCCAGGACAACACCATGAGAATTACTTGCGTTGACCATGATTTTAAGTATTCCTCTGACCAACATTCTTCTTATTCTCACTAATCAAGAGTTAACTCTGGTTGAAATAATAGTTTAGATATTTTATACTATGATTCTCATCCCAAGCATTTCCCCAAGTTGCTGTACAGTCTTTATTTTAACTTAAAAAGATTGCACAAGTAATGCATGTTTCTTAAATAAAAATAAACCTAAAAGTAAAATTAAGCTAAAAGAAAAATTAGTTATAAATTCCACCTGGGTTGATATTTTAGTATATATCCGTCCAATCGCTTGAGAGACAGACACAGAAAAATGTGTGTCTGCCTCTCTATGTGTGTAGTGTGTGGTGTGTGTAGGTATTATATGTATATGTATGCATGCATACACATACAAGTATATCTTAACAAAAAGCAAGACCTATTTTTTTTCTTTCTCTTTTCTCTTTTTTTTTGAGACAGAGCACTCCAGTTCTGCCACCCATGCTGGAGTGCAGTGGTGTAATCACGGCTCAGTACTGCCCCAACCTCCCGGCTCAGTTTCTCTTCCCACATGAGTCTGGGACTACAGACACATGCCACCACTAATGGCATGTGCCCAGCTAATTTTTATATTTTTTGGTTTTATTTTGTTCAATTTTTTCTTATTTCTGTAGTTTTTGGGGAACAGGCGGTGTTTGGTTACATGGCTAAGTTCTTTAGTGGTGATTTCTGAGATTTTGGTGTAATTTTTGAATTTTTGTAAAGACAGAGGGTTTCACCATGTTGCCCGCACTGGTCTTGAATTCCCGGGCTCAAGCCATCCGCCCACCTTGGCCTCCCAAAGCATTGAGATTATAGGCATGAGCCACTGCACCCAGCCAATGAGATCTTATACAAGTATTTTTAGCCTACTTTTCAGAAAGCCTACTGTAGTAAATATCTTATGTTGAATATATATCTATGTAGTTTTAATTGCATTTTTTCAGTGTGTATGTATATTGTAATTTATTTAATTAGTTCTCCATTGTTGGACTCTTAAGATTTTTGTTCCAGTTCTTCATTAATAATATTGTGCTGAGCATCTTAGTATATTTTTCTATATCTGTCCAGTTATTTTCTTTGGATAATATCTACATATGTAGTTGCTGTGTGAAAGGTTATGTTCTTTAAAGAATCTTTGCTAATCTGAGAGATAAAAAAATGTACTGTTGTTTCAATTTGTATTTGGTTATCAGTAAGGTTGATTAGTCATTATTTATCTTTGTGAATTACCTATTTATATCCATTGCCCATTTTTCCATTGGGTGTCCATCTTTTTATTTTTATTTGTAAGGTCTTTTTATTATAAAGAATGTTAACTCAGGCTGGGTGAAGCGGCTCACGCCTGTAATCCTAACGCTTTAGGAGGCCGAGGCAGGTGGATTGTTTGAGCCCAGGATTTCGAGACCAGCCTGGGCAACATGGCGAAACTGTCTCTACAAAAAATACAAAAATTAACCTGGTATGCTAGCACACACCTGCGGTCCCAGCTACTTGGGAGGCTGAGGTGGAAGGACCACTTGAGCCCAGGGAGTTCGAGGCCTCAGTGAGACATGATTGTGCCACTGCATTCCAGCCTGGGTGACATAGTGAGACCCTGTCTCAAAAGAAAAAAAAATAATGTTAACTCTTTGTCATATGTTTCAAATGTTTTCCCCAATTTATTCAACATATCTGTAGTAGGTTTATTTCCTCACTCACTGCCCACTGTGAAACTTCAGAGTCAAATGCTGCCCAGACTGCTGAGTCACTTTTTTTTTGAGACGGAGTCTCCCTCTGTCACCCAGGCTGGAGTGCAGTGGCTCGATCTCTGCTCACTGCAACCTCCGTCTCCTGGGTTCAAGCGATTCTCCTGCCTCAGCCCCTGAGTAGCTGGGATTACAGGCGTGCACCACCAGGCCCGGCTAATTTTTTTTTTGTATTTTTAGTAGAGATGGGGTTTCAGCATGTCGGTCAGGCTGGTCTCAAACTCCTGACCTCGTGGTCTGCCCGCCTCGGCCTCCCAAAGTGCTGGGATTACAGGCATGAGCCCACTGCACCCGGCCGAGTCCCCATTTTTAATGACTGTGTAATATTCCTTTAAGTTGGGTATACTGTCATTTACTTTATTAGCCTCAAATTTTAGGGATCCCTTGAGAAAGTCTAAGCATGTCATTCCATGCTTTTTCAGTTGTTGTCTCTACTTTCTTTAACCAGATGCTAACCCTGAGGTGGCGATGACAATGCTTCGCTGGATCTATACAGATGAGTTGGAGTTCAGAGAGGATGATGTGTTCCTGACTGAACTGATGAAACTAGCAAATCGGTTTCAGCTACAGCTCCTCAGGGAGAGGCAAGTCACAGCAGATATATTCAAGCACCTCAGCTGGTGGTGGCTGAGCTTTAATTATGCCGAGCTCTGGGAAAACAGCTTCTTCTGCTAATGTAAATAACTTGGCAAGGTGTTGCTTTAAAGGCGATGCTGGGGACAGAGTTTGTTACCTCCCTCGCTTTGTGTTATCTTGTAGCTAAATTTTGCTAAAGCTTTTGCTATTCTCTTTTCTTTCACTGGTCTGTTACCTGAAATCACGTAATCGTATAAACTGAAAAATTAAATATGAAATAATATAATCCAGTGTCCAAACTTTCAGCTTTCCTTCCCTCTCTGTTTCCCTTGACATTTTACTCTATTTTCTGATATATCAAGTTGAATGAAATCCTTAGTCATAGTCTCTTTGTTGGAAACAATGAGTGCCTAAATGAATATGTGAAAATATTGTCCAAATAAGTGTCATAGCCAGTGTTCCAGAGATCTCACTTCATTTAAGTTACCGCATTTTAGGTTGTCAAGGAGATAGCATGCTGTGTTTTTATATTACATTTTCTGTGTTGCTCTCCCAAGTTGGCATTTTAGAACAGCAGAAAACAAAACGTTCACTAAATAATGTCAGATGAGATGTCCGGGAGCATCTGTCTATTGGAGCTGTGGCTCTTGGTAATCAGCTTGGTGATGGAGTGGCTTTTTACAGCATTTGGTCATCTTTTGTATTCCCCTGGGTGCATAAAGGAATGGCTTTTCTCCTGGGTGAGTGAAGGGATGGTTTCAGCCATCAGGAGGCACTCCACCTGTTGCTGTGTTTTCCCCAGAGAGACTCTGCTGCCTAGAGCTGCTTGCCATTTTCGTCATGGGCTGGTGTTTGCCCAGGAGGGCTCACTGTGCCCCACGTGAAATCAGTGGACGGCTTACTCCTGTCTGTTATTGATGTGGGTTTGAGTGCATTTTGATATCTAAATCCTATAAATAAAAAACAAAAGCAGGTCCACAATCGATAGGTGCATACAGCATTAGGCTATTAGCAAAGGTGATTTGATTATTGAGGCCATTCAGTTAACTCTTTCATTTGTTTGTTTGTTAATTTGTTTTGGTGAGGAGTTTTGGTGAGAGTGAAATGAGACTGATTTTAATTAGATTATGATTTATGTCTTTATATGTTTTCCAGACTTCCTGAGCTTTCTCCTGTTGACCTTGTCAAACTTGCTTATGTAAATTAAATTGCTTTTGTAAAAATGTCTTGGGGTTGGAGTAGTTTAGATAATTGTAATCTGTGTAATGGATTCTTTAATTAAACTGTTTGTTGACTGAGTAGGCTTCATAACTGTCAACGTTACCAGATGCTTAATTTTTTATTGTTAGATATGAGTATTGAGTTATTATCTGTCATGGCTTTCTTAAGAGCTGGAGTGGAAGACAACAGGAGTGGAGTCAAGTGTTGGCTTTTAAAGGGTCACAGAGTGCCCCCTGCTGTCCTTGGAAGGAATTACATGCTTGAGATAATGAAAGGGTGCTAGCGACGGGTGCGGTTCAGTGTGAAGCAGCCGTTGCTCTTTTTGTAATGTGGGGATCTCGCTGGTTTTGGAATGCTAGCACTGATTTGATGACAAGGAAGTTTTTATAGTAAGCATCAGGAAAATACTTTTTTTCTTTTTTTTTCTACCATGGAGCGCACACTGAAGAAAATACTCTTAATTTTTTTTTTTTTTTTTTTTTTTTTTTTGAGACAGCCTCACTGTGTCACCCAGGCTGGAGTGCAATGGTGCAGTCTCGGCTCACTGCAACTTCCACCTCCAAGTTCAAGCGAGCCTCCTGAGTAGCTGGGATTACAGGTGCACGCCACCACGCCTGGCTAATTTTTATATTTTTAGTAGAGATGGGGTTTTGCCATGTTGGCCAGTTGAACTCCTGACCTCAAGTGATCCTTCTGCCTCGGCCTCCCAAAGTGCTGGGATTACAGGCGTGAACCACTGTACCCGGCTGTTTTAATTTTTTGTTTTTTGAGGCAGAGTTTCACTCTTACCGCCCTCGCTGGAGTGCAATGGCACAATCTTGGCTCACTGCAACCTCCACCTCCCGATTCAAGCGATTCTCCTGCCTCGGCCTCCTGAGTAGCTGGGATTACAGGCGACTGCCACCACGCCCAGCTAATTTTTGTATTTTTAGTAGAGACGGGGTTTTGACATGTTGGCCAGGTTAGTCTCAAACTCCTAGCCTCAGGTGATCCGCCCACCTCAGCCTCCCAAGGTGCTGGGATTACAGGTGTGACCTACCGTGCCTGGCTACTGTTTTAAAAGAGATAATTAATGTATACTAAAAAAATGACAGTTAATTTTTTTCTCCTTACAAAAGTATAATACATGTTCGGTATATGATATTTGGAAGATACAGAATGATATAAAGAAAAAAGTCATTTGTAACTAAATCATTGTTTACCTTCTGTCATTTTTCAGTAATTTTTTTTTCCCACATCCACTCATGAGTGATATGAAAACTAGACAGGAGTTTGTGGGACGTTTAAATATATGCTTGATTTTATACTTTAAAAGTCACCAACATGGTGAAACCCCGTCTCTACTAAAAATACAAAAAAATTAGCCAGGTGTGGTGACGGGCACCTGTAATCCCAGCTACTCGGGAGGCTGAGGCAGGAGAATTGCTTGAACTTGGGAGGTGGAGGTTGTGGTGAGCCTGGATTGAGCCTTGTTGCTCCAGCCTGGGCAACATGAGTGAAACTCCGTCTCAAAAAAAAAAAAAAAAAAGTTAGATTTATCGTTTTTGTATATCTGTATCCTTTCTGTACTCTAAAGTTAAAAATAATAATTTAAAAATTCCCTTCGAGTGAAAGTTAGTCTGTCTTGCTATTTTCAAAGAGAATATAGGAACTGAGAATCTTAATTTCTAAATAAGATTACATGTTCCTTGGTTGCGTAAATCATGTCAGTTACTATTTATAATCTATCCAAATGGCAAATGGCACTCTGGAGATCCTAGAATTGGTGACAGTGAAATGTCTGCCAGCTTTGATAAAAGATCTGCCTTCATGAAACATATTTGAGTCCCTTGGTGCAATGGCATTTGACAGTGAAAAGGAGGGGAATGGAATTTTCAGGTTCTCAGCATTTGTCTGTAAAAGTGCTTTGTAAAGTGCTCTACAAATTTGAGTTATTACTTCCTAAGGTCACACTGTGTATTAGGCTGCCTGGTGTTAGGATGTTAGGAAGGCAGATTGAATATTAGTTGTAAAAATGGTAAAAGCTTCTGAAAGCTATCTGAAAAGAGGTTTTTTTCCTCCTGGAATGCTCTGATTTCATAGCTGAGGTTAGAGTGACTTTGTCAGACATTGCTGTGATGTGCTACAGGTTTGGAGAAACCAATGGTACAGAAAACTGAGGCTTAGAAATATAATGCTGTTGACTGGGTGTGGTGGCTCACACCTGCAATCCCAGCACTTTGGGAGGCCGAGGTGGGCGGATCCCGAAGTCAGGAGATCGAGACCATCCTGGCTAACATGGTGAAACCTCATCTCTACTAAAAATACAAAAAATTAGCTGGGCGTGGTGGCGGACACCTTTAGTCCCAGCTACACGGGAGGCAGAGGCAGGAGACAGGAGAATCGCATGAACCTGGGAGGTGGAGGTTGCAGTGAGCCGAGATTGTGCCATTGCATTCCAGCCTGGGTGACAGAGTAAGACTTCGTCTCAAAAAAAAAAAAAGGAAATATAATGCTGTTGTATGTAACTTACATTCTTGTTTATTATTGTAACTTAACTTATTAATGTAACTTACTTAGATATTGTAACAACATGATTTTTAAAGTGCCCTGGGAGAGATGCTTCCTTACACCAAGTCAGTAATGTTAATTAAAAACAAAGCACCCAGCCTGGCCATGGTGAAACCCCGTCCCTACTAATAATACAAAAATAAAAATTAGCCAGGCGTGGTGGCGGGCGCCTGTAATCCCAGCTACTCTGGAGTCTGAGGCAGGAGAATCGCTTGAACCTGGGAGGTGGAGGTTGCAGTGAGCCGAGATCATGCCACTGCACTCCAGCCTGGGCGACAGAGCAAGACTCTGTCTCAAAAAAAAACCAGCAACAACAACAAAAAAACCCCAAAGCTTTGACAGGTCTTAGTGTAAAGCAGGTGCCTGCATTTACTGCTAAATAGAGAAATGACTCCAAGATTGTATTCTTGCTCCTAGCCTCTCCTTCATGAGGTTTTGAAAGTGTGTTGTGAGGTGGGGCGCGGTGGCTCATGCCTGTAATCCCAGCACTTTGGGAGGCGGAGGTGGGAAGATAATGAGGTCAGGAGATCGAGACCATCCTGGCTAACATGGGGAAACCCCATCTCTATTAAAAAAGAAATAGAAAAATTAGCTGGGTGTGGTGGCACGTGCCTGTAATCCCAGCTACTCGGGGGCTGAGGCAGGAGAATCGCTTGAACCTGGAAGGCGGAGGTTGCAGTGAGCCAAGATCATGTCACTGCACTCCAGCCTGGCGACGAAGCTAGACTCCGTCTCAAAAAAAAAGAAAGAAAAAGTGTGTTCTGCATTCTTCCCAGGTCTTTCTCATGATGTTCCTTTCTTCTGCCATCACCCATTCCCATGGTCTTTTTCTGCGTCTGTTACTAAAGCCCGTCCGTCAAGATTGGGAGTTATCTGCTAGCTAGTTATGGTCAACAGTACTGAAATCCACTAATGTGGGTTATTAACATTATGTCATTTCCTTTTGTGCTTTTTCCTTAGTAAAGGAATTTCAGGTTTTAGAGACGAGAGGGGCTAGGAGAGGGACCTCAAACTTCCAAGCATATTTACTACATACCTCAAGCTGTGCTGAGTGTAACTAGTTCTTCTCCATCTTGACAAACACACAAGTGTTCCTCAAATATCTGAAGTAGAGTAACATCTTTATTTTACAGAGGAGGAGACAGAGGCACAGAGAGCTCAAGTAATTTCGCCCCTAAAATTTAATGGGTCTCCACTCAGTTCTTTTTTACCTTGTTGTTTATTTTTCTCTGTCCACCACATCCTGCCTTTGTGGTTAGAAAAGAGTTTTGGTGGAGGCTGCTGGCAGGGAAAACAGTGGTGGGTGTCAGGAAATCTCGTGAAACCATACTAGTCGTCTGTGACTGCCCTTGGAGGTGAACCTGATTTGGAGGGAGTTGTGGAGGCGAGGGAGGTGAAGGGCTGTGCCCTGGCCACTTTTCCCCATGGGCCTGTTCTCATGGGAGACTCCCTAAGGCTTCCAGGAATTCTGGCATAGAGGAAGTGTGTCTTTCCAGTGCCGTATCTTCCAGACTACGATGTGGTCCTGCTTTTGCTACCAGAGACCTATTTGCCTGCCTTCAGCTCTCTCTTCTCTGATGTAGTTGATGTTCTTTTTTTTTTTTTTTTTTTTTTGAGACAGGGTCTCTTGTCTGTCATCTAGGCAGGTGTACAGTGGTGTGATCACGGCTCACTGCAGCCTTGAACTCCTGGGCTCTCACTTCAGCCTCCTGAGTAGCTGGGACTACAGGCACACGCTACCATGCCCGCCTAATTTCTGAATTGTTTTGGTAGAGACAGGGTCTTGCTGTGTTGCCCAGGCTGGTCTTGAACTCGTGGCCACAAATACTCCTCCTGCCTTGGCCTCCGAGAGTGCTGGGATTACAGATGTGAGCCTCTGCACCTGGCCGTATTTCCTTATTAATGATTCTGAAAGAGTCTTGTTTTTGTTATTACGTGGCTTAATGAGGACATCCATTGTAGCCAGTTTTTCTCTATTTTGGTGTACTGTGGTTTTGTTGTTATAGTAGAAATCTGATTTTTTTGGTGTCGGGGGTGTACTATGATTTGGCTATTTTTTCTAATTTTTTTTTTTTTTTTTGAGGCGAGTCTTGCTCTGTCACCCAGGCTGGAGTGCAGTGGCACCGTCTCAGCTCACTGCAACCTCTGTCTCCCGGGTTCAAGTGATTCTTGTGCCTCAGCTTCCCGAATATCTGGGACGACAGGCACGCCCAGCTAATTTGTTTTTGTATTTTTAGTAGAGACGGGGTTTCGCCATGTTGCCCAGGCTGGTCTGGAACTCCTGAGCTCAGGCAATCTGCCCGCCTCGGCCTCTCAAAGTGCTAGGATTTTAGGTGTGAGCCACCACGCCTGGCCGATTTGGCTGTTTTTTTCTAAACATTATAGATGTTTTAGGTGGGTTTTTTCTTTTTTCTTTTTCTTTTTTTTTTTTTTTTAGTTGTTGTTGATGGAGTCTCACTCTGCCAACCAGGCTGGAGTGCAGTGGCGCAATCTCGGCTCACTGCAATCTCCGCCTCCTGGGTTCGAGCAATTCTCCTGTCTCAACCTCCCGAGTAGCTGGGACTACAGGCGCCTGCCACCATGCCCGGCTAATTTTTGTATTTTTAGTAGAGACATGGTTTCGCCTTGTTGGTAAGGCTGGTCTCGAGCTCCTGACCTCAGTTGATCCTAGGTGGGGCTTTTAAAATACAGCTTTATTGAGTTATAATTCACATACCATACACATTCATCTTATTGGAGAGCTTTTTTTTTTTTTTTTTTGAGACGGAGTTTTGCTTTTGTTGCCCAGGCTGGAGTGCAATGGCATGATCTCAGTTCACCGCAACCTCCGCCTCCCGGGTTCAAGAGATTCTCCTGCCTCAGCCTCCTGAGTAGCTTGGATTACAGGCATGCGCCACCACACCTGGCTAATTTTGTATTTTTAGTAGACACAAGGTTCCTCCATGTTGGTCAGGCTGGTCTCGAACTCCCGACCTCAGGTGATCCACCCACCTCGGCCTCCCAAAGCGCTGGGATTACAGGCGTGAGCCACTGCACCTGGCCGGGAGAGCTTTTAGAGGTGTTAATTATTGAGCATAGAGCCTCGTATTTGAAACTATTTCTAAGACAGACTGTTTGCATAATACATTTGTGCTAGTGGGAACTAAAGTGGTGTTCCATACAATTAAATTTTCTTTGAAGGACAGAGGTTGATCCATTTTGTGCTTGATTCAACAATTACCTGTCTGTGTGATCAGTGGGTGTCATATGTGTACTGTTAAGACAGGTGGGGTATTATGCTTAATCAGTTTATTTGCATGTTATTTTGATTCTGACCAGAACGAAGCAATGAAATAATTATAATGAAATTCTAGTACTTTTTAAATATGGGAGACCAACTGTAATTTATTCATAACACTTTGCATAACCTTACCCCATAGTGTTATTAATAGGACATAGCCAGCCAGTACAAAGATGATCGCTTTGGTTTGTTCGTTTGTGAATGTATTTGTCCAGTAATACTGCTCATGATGAATACTGTCTTACAGATGTGAGAAGGGTGTTATGTCTCTAGTGAATGTCAGGAACTGTATTCGCTTCTACCAGACGGCAGAGGAGCTGAATGCCAGCACACTGATGAACTACTGTGCAGAAATTATTGCAAGTCATTGGGTGAGTGAGGTTGAGGGTGTCGACAAAGCACTCTAGCTGGCAGTCAGGAGACTGCCGTTTGGAACATAGTTCCATGGAAAGTGACCTCTCTGGCACCTAGTTTTCTCTTGTTACACAATGGAAGAATAAATAGTTTGATTAGATGATCTATGAGACTCTTTTCAACTCAAATTCTGGTAGTTCTGTGATTTCAGAGCTGAAGGACAAAAGATAGCTCAGGTCTGGCTGGGCGTGGTGGCTCACGCCTGCAATTCCAGCACTTTGGGAGGCCGAGGTGGGCAGACCACTTGAGTTCAGGAGTTCGAGACCATCCTGGCCAACATGGTGAAACCCCATCTCTACTAAAAATACAAAAATTAGCTGGGCTCAGTGGTGCCTGCCTGTAGTCCCAGCTACTCAGGAGACTGTGGCAGGAGAATCACATAAACCCGGGAGGCGGAGGTTGCAGTGAACTGAGATCGGGCCACTACACTCCAGCCTGGGTGACAGAGTGAGACTCCGTCTCCCGCCCCCCCAAAAAAGATAGCTCAGGTCCAGAAACAGGCTTGGAAGCATCGCCTGCCTTCACCCTCCATCTGTGGAAGCTGCTGCTGAGCTGCAGGAATAGGATGTGGCTCCACGGCCAGCAGGCCCTGCAGTTTCAGCAGCACGGTTTCAGAGCTTGCCCTTGTTCTCCTAATCAGGCGGAGAGCATCTTTCAGTTTGGATTTCCCTTTCTTAGGTTGTTTCATCATAAAGAACAGTGTTTACAATTTTTTTTTTTGAGACTGAGTTTTGCTCTTGTTGCCCAGGCTGGAGTGCAATGGCACGGTCTCAGCTCCCTGCAACCTCTGCCTCCCAGGTTCAAGCGATTCTCCTGCCTTGGCCTCCTGAGTGGCTGGGATTACAGGCATGCAGCACCACGCCCAGCTAATTTTGTATTTTTAGTAGAGACGGGGGTTTCTCCATAGTCAGGCTGGTCTCAAACTCCCGACCTCAGGTGATCGATCCGCCCACCTCGGCCTCCCAAAGTGCTGGGAGTACAGGCGTGAGCCACTGCTCCCGGCCAGTGTTTACATTTTGTTGTTGTTGTTTGCACTTTTAGAAAATTAGGGCTGGTGCTACCTTTTGCAAATTAGTTTCTGCGAATTGTTTGGTATTCAACAACACTGTGGGAAAAGCCTGAGAGTTTCAGAAAAGGCGGCTAGAAGAACTGGATTTTAAGGAATTGAAACAGGATTGGTAACCTTTCTTTTAAAATAGGTAGAAATATAGAGATCTGCAATAATAGGGACCAGCTGCGACTCAGTGGAGTGACTTGTTTGTGGAAGCTGGAATTGATTTTGTAACTGCCATCTTTCGGCGGGTGGGAGGAGGACTCCCTGCTCTCATGTGAGGCTCCCTCGGGGCGCATTCCTGTTAGAGGTATGCGGGGCTGGTGTTTTGCCACCTCACTGGGAGGCACAGTAGTGCTGGAGGAGAGTGAGGCTCCGAACGTCAGCCTTCTGGTTCCCCAGCCATTTAAGGACTGTCTGAACTTGAGCAAGTTATCTAATCTCTTTATGCTGTAATTTTTTCTTCTGTAAAATGGGGATGTTCAAGTACTTGCCTCACTGGGTTTTGGGGAGAAATAAATGAGTTGGGAAAGGTTAAGCCCTTAAAGAAGGGCCTGACTGACGCATTGTAAGGGCTTGCTAAATGGTGGTTGTGTTCATTGCCTTGTATCTGTTCTGCTTTTTACTGTGTTGTGAATTCTTAGGACGACCTGAGGAAGGAGGATTTCAGCAGCATGAGCGCTCAGTTGTTATACAAAATGATCAAATCCAAGACGGAGTACCCGTTACATAAAGCCATTAAAGTGGAGAGAGAAGACGTGGTCTTCCTGTATCTGATTGAAATGGATTCCCAGGTAATGTAGCTGCCTTTTCCATTCTTCATTTCCCAAAACTCTAATGCACTTGTCTTTCTCCATGGTACTTCTCACTTCCTTCCGAGCCATGACTGGCACAGTCTTTAACGTATGGATTTCTACTAAATAGTTTGTTCAAGGCAATCTGAGCTTTTTTCTAACATGTTTCTCAAAATTCTTTCAGCCTTAGCCCATTGCCCAATTTAAAAACCTCTTATATGCTTTTAGGTAGTTTTGTTTTTGTTTTTGTTTTTGTTTTTAAAAAAACGCTTCTTAACTTCTAGGGGCCAAAATCTGTGTTAGTTTACTTTTGCTGCTATAATAAATTACCATAAACTTAATGGCTTAAAACAACACAAATGTATTGCCTTACAGTTTTGTAGGCTAGAAGTCCAGGACAGGAATCACTGGCCCAAAATCAAGGTGTCAGCAGGCTGTGCTTCTTTCCAGAGACTCAAGAGGAGAATCCATTTCCCGCTTATTTGGGTTTTTGGCAGAATTCAGATTCTTGCACTTACAGGATCGAGGTCCCCATTTTCTTGCTGGCCGTCAGCTGAGGGCCATTCCCACTTCTAGAGCCTGCCACACATTCCTTAGCTCATAGCCCCCGGCTTTTGTCTTAAAAGCCAGCAGTGGTGGGTCAGGTGCTTCTCATGTCACATCTCTCTGACTTACTCTTCTGGTTCCCTTTTTCACTTTGAAGGACTTGTGTGGTTAGATAGATCGGGCCCTCTGTGTTTAGATAGGTCGGGCCTCTTGGATAATCTGGGATACTGTCCCTATCACAAGGTCCTTAATCACATCCTCAAAGTGCCTTTTGCCATGTAACGTGGCATCTTTACGGGTTCTGGGGATTAGGACATGTGCATCTTTGGGAGGCCATAATTCTGCCCACCATATGACCGTGAAAGAAATGTGATGACTCTTGACAGATGGGAGCGAAGTATGTTTCATCCCGGGTATCCAGTGTATGGGGAGACATTAAACTGCTGGGAAGAATGAGATAGGAACGCCACCGCCTTTCATGAAAACATTAGCTGTTCACCGTAAAACTCTCTGAGCCTCTGCCTGGCACTAACTTGTGCCCCACAGCACTCTGTCCACATTTTCCTGGTGGCCCTTACATCGTCTCCCACATTGTTTATGTTGGCTATGTGATCCCCATTAATTCTGTACTCCCTGAAAACATGTACCCTGAGGAAGCCTGATAGAAGTTTGTGAATAAAGTTGAATTTGGGGAGTAAGCAGTGTTGGAGCACTTAAATTTGACATTTGTGTAAGAGATGATATTTAAGGGTCAGTGACGGTGGGAGAAATTAAAATAGGTCGTATTCTCTACTCACTGGGTGCTAATTTACAAACTTGTTTGTGTAGCTCCCTGGGAAGCTGAATGAAGCGGATCATAACGGAGATCTGGCATTAGATCTAGCCCTTTCACGACGACTGGAGAGTATTGCCACCACGCTGGTTAGTCACAAAGCTGACGTGGACATGGTTGACAAGAGTGGCTGGAGCTTGTTACACAAAGGAATCCAAAGAGGTAGGAAGAAGTGTATATTTTTCCTTGCAGGCAATTTTATTTTTATCCAAATAATTTTTGAAGACTTTCTGACCTTGTTCCCAAAATTTTCAAAGGCTTCTCTAGTCTGTACTCACAGGCTACATGATTTAGAATTTGATCCTTGGGTCAGAGGAAGCACTCAAGAGCTGTTGCCTATGCCTTGTTAGTTTGGCCATTCACAGTGCCAGCAGGGCCCCAGGAGGAAAGGCTACAAAGATGGTACTTGTGTGAAGAACTACCTTTTACTTGTAAGCACTTGATATATTTGCTTGTTCAATGGATCGCTTTCTCCAGGAATTGTGCTAGGAAGGTTTTGCTTTTGTATCCTACCACAGATACAAGGATAGTAGCAAAACCATAAATGTTGAAACATGTTCTTAGCTTCAGGGTTTTCACTTTAACAGGCTAGGCCTCTATTATGATAAATTGATAGAGTTTCATTTTGTTCTAGCAGAGTTATTTGAAATTGTAGCTATATTTTGAATGTATTGTTAGTAGTTGGAAGAATACAGAAATGATAGACTTGAGAACAAAACATTTAAATCTTTTTTTTTTTTTTTTTGAGACGGAGTCTCGCTCTGTCGCCCAGGCTGGAGTGCAGTGGCGTGATCTCGGCTCACTGCAAGCTCCGCCTCCTGGGTTCATGCCATTCTCCTGCCTCAGCCTCCCCAGTAGCTGGGACTACAGGCGCCCGTCACCACGCCCAGCTAATTTTTTGTATTTTTATTAGAGATGGGGTTTCACCGTGTTAGCCAGGATGGTCTCGATCTCCTGACCTTATGATCTGCCTGCCTTGGCCTCCCAAAATGCTGGGATTAGAGGTGTGAGCCACCGCGCCCGGCCAAAACATTTTAATCTTAATGAATTAACTTGTCAAAGGAAAAAAAATACTAGGTTTTTGTTTGTTTTTTTTTTCCATAGTCTTACTAATTCATGAGTCCCAAATGGATCCTGGCAGATTTTGCTTTGCAATGGTCATTTTAGACAGAGTGAAATCTGTACAGAGGTAGAGTTCCAGTGAGAAATGAAAGCTTTCCAAAGTGTCAAAGCGTTAGTTTTGTGGAGGGATGGTTGACTTGATTGAAGTACACTGCCGTGGCCACTTTTTTTTTTATTTACATGTAGACATCAAAGAGAGAATCTACTCGTTTCATTCCATCTTAATCATCTATATTTTCCCCTTTTGATGATGCATTGTTATACCATTATTGTCTATGCTACATTTTTGCCATTCACAAATTGCTCCTAGTTGGTGGAATGTAGTTACATCAAGATGTGGTCCTGTGCCAGCTTTGTCCTTTTTGGGCCAGGGTTTTAATACAAGTATCCTTATAAGCCATGTGTTGGAGTGCTGAGCTTGCTGGCTGGTAGAGAGGAAAATTTTGCTCATCACTGGGTAGGAAATCCTTCGAGTATATCAGTGTCAAGAGCAGATGCATCTTCCTCAAGCACCGTTATGTGCTGTGCAAAGCCAGCGGGTGCTTAGCACTGAGTGTGATTCAGTGGGGAAATCTCCACCACATAGGGAATGATTCTTTCCCACACTGTTTCATGTCTGAGATGTTTATTTTGGAAACAGATACCCTGTTACTAAAAAAAAAAATCTGAGAATTTTCTTTCTTTCCTCCCAGGGAGTTAATTCTTATGTTTGATGATAAATCATCTTTGAGTTATTAAATATTTTGGTGATTGCTTAGCTACAAGAATTGCCAAGAATTACTGATACATTTTTGATGTTTATTTTCAGATGATTTAATCTTCCACTCTGAGTTTATTAATTGCTTGCAAGTATGTGGATTACAGTGTGGGTATAATAAACTTGATTTTGCTAACTTTAGAGAGTGTTGCATATTACAGTAGACAGAGCACTGGCTTTATGAAGCTCGTGTTTACCAAGGTTTGAATCTCAGCTCATCTGTTTACTCTGTGGCCTTGGACAAGTCACATTCTACGTCTTCCTCATCCATAAAGTGGGAATTACTTTTGCTTTATTGGTTTGTTCAGAGAATACGAGGCAATGTGAGTAGCACACCCAGCAGTGATTACCAGGGGAATGGCGGGGCCAACCCTGCCGTTCATCCCTTGCCCCTGCAATGGAAATGCCATAACCAGGTCCAGTTCCTGTAGGAGTTTTTTTCACTTTAACTGTTAAGAGTGAAAGTCTTTAATATATGAGATTTCGGTTTAGTCTGAGCACACATTAGAATCTGTCAGCAAAATAGTGAGTGATCATCCTAATAACCAAGTATAGCAGTCATTTTATCTAAAGAGTGGAACAGGCAGGCCGTGTCTCCGGGAGAGTCCACAGGGGGCACCTGTTTGGCCACAGGGATGCCGTCTCCTTGGATTTGTCTGATCTGAGCAAGAAGATGAGTCTTCACTTTATAAAAACAGTTCTTCCTGAACTTTTTTACCTTAATAACCAACATCAGTTGGTGGGTTTCTTTTTTCTTTCTTTCTTTCTTTTTTTTTTTTTTTTTTGTTGAGATGGAGTTTCGCTCCTGTCGCCCAGGCTGGAGTGCAATGGCTCAGTCTCGGCTCACCGCAACCTCTGCCTCCCAGGTTCAAGCGATGCTCCTGCCTCAGCCTCCTGAGTAGCTGGGATTACAGGCACCCGCCACCACGCCCGGCTAATTTTGTATTTTTAGTAGAGACGGGGTTCCTTCATGTTGGTCAGGCTGGTCTCGAACTCCCAACCTTAGGTGATCCGTCCACCTCAGCCTCCCAGAGTGCTGGGATTAAAGGCGTGAGCCACTGCGCCCGGCCGATGGGTTTCTTCAGTAGGATGTTCCCGTTAATTTTTAGTAAATTTGAAAATGATGCCACCAACTGGAGCAGCATGAAATATGGTTTGTATTAATTGAATAATGAAGGTTACTGGCTGAATAAAACCGTCAAGAAGCTGCATTGAAAGAAATATTGTATATGGATTTTTTTAGTGTGAAGTTTTTTGTTAGGAATATTTTTATGTGGTTGGATTGTAATAGTCATGCCTCATTTACCTGGCAGTGTCAGTGAATGAGGTGATGAAGTAACTGAAACTTTTAAGCACCAGTTTTTATTTTAACTGTTGCTGATGATTTGAAATCTTTCTAAAATGTGTTAACCATTTTCTTATTGACAGAAACCTTATAAACGGTGCTTGTGACATTTTCTGTTCCCTCCCTTTGTTCTGCTGTTCTGATATCAGTTGTCCTTTTCCTTTATGTACCCTCTGGGCTGACTTTCTTTTAATGTAAAACTTTATTAATTTTCTATTTCTAGTAATTTCTAAATAGCTTCTTTGTGTGGGGTGAATATATTTATATATAATGTGTATGATTATAAGTAAAAAGAACTTTATATTTGGATCTTATTAATAAAGTAAATCTGATCCAAAGTCTATAATTCTTCTAAGAGGACTTAAGGATTTAAGATATAAAATTTTTTTTTATCATGCTATCCATCTGAATCCAGTCATTCATAGGTTTTCATATACCTGTGCAGTATTGCCCAGTTTATCTTCTGTATGGTTGGTGTATTATACATTTTTCATTAACCTATCTTTTCTTAGCTTTACTGTGTATTTATCTCTCTTTTTTTAAAAAGACACAGTCTTGCTCTGTCGCCCAGGCTGGAGTGCAGTGCTGCAATCTCGGCTTACTGCAACCTCCACCTCCTGGGTTCAAGCGATTCTCCTGCCTCAGCCTCCCTAGTAGCTGGGATTACAGCCACGTGCCACTACGCTTGGCTAATTTTTGTATTTTTGTAGAGATTGGGTTTGCCATGTTGGCCAGGCTGGTCTCAAACCCCTGGCCTCAAGTGAACTGCCCACCTCGGCCTCCCAAAGTGCTGGGATTACAGTCAGGAGCCGCTGCGCCCGGCCACTATGTATTTGTGTCTTAGTTTGGAATATATTTTAAGCTTAAAGGTAATGAAACTACATTACCCCTTCTCCCCTGAGTATCTCATATTTTGGACTTTTCATTAAGGCCCTTTGTCCTAATAATTCTGAAGTTTCTTTCTACTCCCAGAATGTAAGTGGCCGTCTCTAGGATATTTAGTTGTATTGCTAATATATTGTTGTCTTTACACATTTTCTCCTATACCAAATCCATGTGGAGTTTGTTCACGCTACAGAGTAGGACCTTCTGTGTATATGTGTAAATGGATAGCAAAGGCCTGACCTAGCCTAGCCCCCTATGTGCATGTTACCTGCTGCCTGCAGTGCTTTACTGCCTCTGTACTGTGAAGAAATCTAAGCGTTGATACTGGTAAAGATTGCACCCTTCTGCACCCCTTACCCCACCCAAAACGGGAGCAGAAGAATGAAAATATTTCAAGAGAAGGGACTTACTGGAAAATTGTTAAATTACCTGAAGTCATAATTCATTCAAATAAGAGCCTTTTTGATAAAGTAGAACCCAATAGCCCTAACCAGTCAATCCATTTTCTTCCCAAACATTTCCCCAGGGTCTGTTTTTTATAAGACAGTGTGAATCCAAAAAAAAAAAAAAAAAAAGAAATCAGACACAGGCCAATCTAGCATCTGAGGAGCAAGTCAGCATCTGAGGCCTGTTGTCTGCCCCAGTGCCAGAGCCCACATTCTCTAGCAAGATGGTCCCTTGGAAGAAAGCATAGAGCAGATGGGAAGTGTTGAAAAACAGACAATCGGCCTGGGCGCAGTGGCTCACGCCTGTCACCCAGCACTTTGGGTGGCCAAGGTGGGAGGATCACTTGAGGCCAGGAGTTTGAGTCCAGCCTGGGCAACATAGGGAGACCTCACCTCTACAAAAATATTTTAAAATGAGCCAGGCAGGGTGGCATGCGCCTGTACCCCTAGCTACTTGGGAGGCTGAGGCAGGAGGATTTCTTGAGGCTGGGAGGCTGAGGTTGCAGTGAGCCATGATGGCACTAGTGCACTCCAGCTTGACCAACAGAATGAGACCCTGTCTCAAAAAACCAAAATCCAAAACAAAAGCAAATGATTTTCTAATTTCATACCCACTGAGAACCAGATGAAACCTGTATATTCAAATGAAAATGTGCACAGGAATACAGGCAACAGACCTGAGAGAGTTTTACCACTCCTGAAACCCCATTCTAGATATTCAGACTGTAGATATGTAGTCGAAGGAGATGAAATGGTATCGTAAGATATGAAAGGAAAACTTTGGAAGAAAGAGAAAATCGTCTCGAGTCGTGATTCAAAGGAGTCTGCACTCACAATTCTAACAATTAGGAACTGAAGTGTCCTGATACAAAGACAAAAAAGCACATCCTATGGAAAGATCCGTAAATTAAAGAAGTTCCAAGGCAGCTTCAGCAATCTAGCATTCATCACAAGGTCACCGACACATTTAAGGAGTATAGTCAACTCTCATGGGACCAGTAAATCAAACTCTGGGACGTTGTTCTGCATGCGGGGGATCATCCAGCTGAAGAAGGTTGTGATTTGCAAGAAATTCATCCTGTAGACCTTGGTGAAATGGAGATGGAATCTGCAGAAAGTACCTCTGAATCCCAGCTCTTGGGTTAACTTGCTATCATCCATCAGAGTCACACATGGGGACTTCAAGTTGCAAGTTGCAGATGAGTTTGATTTGGAAGATGTTTAACTGAACCCTTGAAAGACTTTCCAGGCCAGGCGCCGTGGCTCACGCCTGTAATCCCAACACTTTGGGAGGCTGAGGTGGGCGGATTGCTTGAGCCCAGGAGTTCAAGACCAGCTTGGGCAATGGTGGCAAAACCCATCTCTACCAAAAACAAAAAAATTAGCCGGGTATGTTGGCATGCACCTGTAGTAGTCCCAGCTACTCGGGAGGCTGAGCTGGGAGGATCAACTGAGCCCTGAAAGTTGAGGCTGCAGTGAGCCGTGATGATGCCGCTTGCACTTCAGCCTGGGTGACAGAGTGAGACTCTGTCTCAAAAAAAAAAAAAATCCCCAAAACCCAACTTTCCCGATACGAGCTCGTTGGTGCCACCTGTAGGCTACTGAGAGCAGTTGCTTTCACTCAGCAAGGCGTGATGCCCCAAGCCTTTGTAACAGGTTTCTGTTTTCTGATGCTTTGCTATTCTTGCCTTGTTTTCTTAAGAAACATAAATTTTATATATATGTAGTGTGTTTGCATGTTTTAAATGTGAAATATAACTAAATCCAAGAAAGACTGAACTTTTAATCTTACAACAAATTTAATTGCTTAATCCTTGTCATCCTCCAAGTTAACTTGACAAGTATACTTTAACTGGTTTTTCACAAGTATTTTTTAACACTAAATGGCCACTTGTCAGATTGCTTAGTTCTGAGTTTAACCATGTATTTGTAGAACCAATCTAGAGTCAATTTCTCTTTACTAGTGTCTGACAAAGTATTTTCACAAACGTATACCATTAACATTTTCATCTTAATTCTTGGCCTTTTGTCAACATGTCAAGGTAGTTTTTTTTCACTCCTACAGAGCATAAATAGTCAAAGATGGTAAATGAAACTATTAAAGTTAATGGATTTTGGCCAGACACAGTGGCTCATGCCTGTAATCTCAGCACTTTGGGAGGCTGAGACAGGTGGATCCCTTCAGCCCAGGGATTGGAGACCAGCCTGGGCAACATGGTGAAACCCCATCTCTACTGAAAATATAAAAAATAAGCCAGGCATGGTGACATGCGTGCCTATAGTCTCAGCTATTCAGGAGACTGAGGTAGGAGAATCCCCTGAGCCAAGAAGTTGAGTCTGCAGTGAGCCGTGATCGTGCCAGTGCACCAGCCTGGGTGATGGGGGTGAGACTTTGTCTCAAAACATAAGAAGAAGAATGGATTTTCTGTAAGTTATTCAGCCTTTGTTGAGTCAGGATCTCTCTCTGTCACCCAGGCTAGAGTGCAGTGGCACAGTCATAGCCCACTGCAGTCTCGAACTCTGGGGCTCAAGCAGTCCTCCCACCTCAGCCTCCTGAGTAGCTGGAACCACAGGTGTTGTCACCACTCCTTGCTACGTTTTTTTTGTGGAGATGGGGTCTCCCCATGTTGCCAGGCTGGTCTTGAACTCTTGGGCTCAAGCGATCCTCCCACCTCGGCCTTCCAAAGCCCTGGGATGTTATTCAGTCTTAATTTGATATCTGTAAATTGTCCTAGGTAGACTCTTACCTGTAGTACTCCAAGAGGTAAGTCAGTGGAAGGGATTTACAAAGAAATTTTGTTTCCACAACAAGGTTATTTACCATGTGAAATTTTTATAAATAGTAATGTGTACAGATACTCTGTTCAAATATTTCATTGTAAACTTCTTGTTAAGTCAGTTATGTGTATATAATGAGATTACAAAACTAAAAAGAGGCTGGGCGTGGTGGCTCACATCTGTCATCCCAGCATTTTGGGAGGCCGAGGCAGGTGGTTTGCCTGAGCTCAGGAGTTTGAGACCAGCCTGTACATCATGGTGAAACCCCGTCCCTACTAAAATACAAGAAATTAGCCAGGTGTGGTGGCACACGCCTATAGTCCCAGCTGCTTGGTTGGTAGGCTGAGACATGAGAATTGCTTGAATTTCGGAGGCGGTAGTTGCAGTGAGCTGAGATTGCGCCATGGCACTCCAGCCTGGGTGACAGAGCAAGGCTCTGTCTGAAAAAAAAAAATCTAAAAAGAAAATAAATTTTATAATAATAAAAAAAAACAGACATGGGATTACTCTGAGTAGGAACCTGTATGCAAGTACAGCAGAATGGGGGTAGGTGTTGCTTAGTTATGTAGGAAGGGATCCTGGAAACCCTTTTGAGAGATGACCAAAAGAGGCCTTTGAAGAATAGAAGCCTAGTATTCTGTTTTTTGTTTTGTTTTGTTTTGTTTTTGAGATGGAGTTTTGCTCTTATTCCCCAGGCTGGAGTGCAATGGTGCGGTCTCAGCTCACTGCAACCTCCGCCCCCTAGGTTCAAGCGAATCTCGTGCCTCAGCCTCCCAAGTAGCTGGGATTACAGGCATGCACCACCACGCCCGGCTAGTTTTGTATTTGTAGTAGAGACGGGGTTTTTCCATGTTGGTCAGGCTGGTCTTGAACTCCCGACCCCAGGTGATCCACCCGCCTCGGCCTCCCAAAGTGTTGGGACGTCAGGCGTGAGCCACTGCGCCTGGCCCAGCCTAGTATTCTTAAACAGTGAAAGGATACTGAGGTGAGGAGGCAGGACAGGTGATAACAGGTAACCAAAAATTGAGCAAAGCGTTTTGAATTCGTCTGTAACTCCATGATCTCAATGGTGAGTTTCCACTTACAGATGCCCCAAGAGGTTCCTTCAGACATATCTAGTTATTGCTCTCCTTTGTCTGCAGTCATTTTCTGCTGCCTCTTGAGGAAGCACTGGCCAGAATACTTTGCCCTGACACTGTTTCTTCTATTATTTCTTTTCAAGGAGATCTCTTTGCTGCCACCTTCCTCATTAAGAATGGGGCCTTGGTCAATGCTGCTACACTGGGTGCCCAGGAGACACCATTGCACCTTGTGGCCTTGTACAGTTCAAAGAAACACTCAGCAGATGTGATGTCTGAGATGGCGCAGATTGCAGAGGCCCTTCTGCAGGCCGGTGCCAACCCCAACATGCGGGACAGCAAGGGGAGGTAAGCTGGGGAGCAGACACTGTGCTCTTAGCTGTTCTCAGAAGATTATCTTACAGTAGCATGTAATTGGCATACGGGGAGTTCATGTTCTTTAGTTTGGCATTATTCAGTCTTATTTTTATTAAAGTCACAGACATTGATGTGTAGTAGTAGTGTCACTACTAAAACCAGAGGCATTTGGGGAAAATATTTCTATCCTGGGTGACTGAAGTCTTCGAGGTTTTTTTTGTGTGTGTGTTGTTTGTTTTTAATTGTGTCAGCATCTCACTCTGTCGCCCAGGCTGGAGCGCAGTGGTGTGATCTTGGCTCACTGCAGCCTCTACCTCCTGGGCACAGGTGATCCTCTCACCTCAGCCTCCTGAGTAGGTGAGACTACAGGCACATGCCACCCCACCTGGCTGATTTTTGTATTTTGGTGGAGACAGGGTTTTGCCATGTTGTCCAGGCTGGCCTCGAACTCCTGAGCTCAAGCGATCTGCCCACCTCGGTCTCCCAAAGTGCTGGGATTATGGGCATGAGCGTCTTCGAGCTTTTAAGCAATTTGTATCTTCATGTTTGAAGGAACCAGAGTGGTCATCTAGTCCAGTGCCTCCAAGGAAACCTTGTAGCATTTCTTAGAGTTGCTTGGATAGTTTGAAGAACTATTGAGGTCTAATTGTTAGAAAATTCTAATTGTTAGAAAATTCTCTATATTAAATCCAATTTTACCTTCTCGTAAACACTCCCACTTTATCTGCACAGCTTGCTACCTTTGTCCTTAGCACAGCCCTTTGCATATTTAACAGTGTTTACTGTGTTCATTTTGCCCCTTTCCAGAAATACTTAGTTGAGGATTCCTTGTGGTAGGATCTGAGAAAAGGCTGCTTGTCTTGGGACAGTGGTATGAGGGGCTGTGAAGGACAGTTAAGTCACCTGAATCACTGACCACAGTTGGGACCCGCTTGTCATTAGAACATTCTCAGTATTTTATACCTTTGAAAAACCTCTCAAAAAAGAAAAGATTTTTTGTAAAGTTTGGTTGTCAGATAGGAGAATGTATTTATGTGATAGATAAGTATGTAAATAAGATGTAGCTTCATGAAATCTCAATATCATGTGATAATTACCTTATTTCCTAAAATAATTGCATCCATTTCTCTGCTGTTGATTCTTTTATTTTTTTCCTCCAACAGCAATAAACTCGCTGTGTGTGTGTGTGTGTGTGTGTGTGTGTGTGTGTGTGTGTGTGTTAGATGCAGCTTTGGGCCCTGACTCGCAGTGTGTGTGTGTGTGTTAGTTGCAGCCTTGGGCCCTGACTCGCTGTGTGTGTGTGTGTGTTACATGCAGCCTTGGGCCCTGACTCGCAGTGTGTGTGTGTGTGTTAGATGCAGCCTTGGGCCCTGACTTGCAGTGTGTGTTTTTTGTGGGGGCGGGGGGGTAGGTGCAGCCTTGGGCCCTGACTCGCTGTGTGTGTGTGTGCTCGCTGTGTGTGTGTGTGTGTGTGTGTGTGTGTGTGTGTGTGTGTGTGTGTTGGGGGGCGGTGGGGGGGTAGATGCAGCCTTGGACCCTGACTCGCAGTGTGTGTGTGTAGGTGCAGCCTTGGGCCTTGATTCGCTGTGTGTGTCTGTGTGTGTGTGTGTGTGGTAGATGCAGCCTTGGGCCCTGACTCACAGTGTGGGGGGGGGGCCCTGACTCGCTGTGTGTGTTTGGGAGGGGTGGGGGTAGATGCAGTCTTGGGCCCTGACTCGCTGTGTGTGTGTGTGTGTGTGTGTGTGTGTGTGTGTGTGTGTGTGTGTGTGTGTTAGCTCTGCAGTGCTGGTCTCCTGCAGGCCCTGACTTGCTGTGTGTGTGTGTGCGTGTGAGTGTGAGCTCTATAGTGCTGGTCTCCTGCAGGGCTCCCGGGTGCTAAATGACAGCAGTGAAAGGGGTTAAATGCAGCTTTCATCGGTCCTTTCCTGTTGCTGCTCTGAGTGTGTTTGAGAAGAACAGAAAATTATGGGGGAGAGTTTCTTTTCAGAATTGATGGAGAAGAGATGAGGGAAAACCTGCACACCTGTGGCAGAAACTGCTGTTGTCAAGAAAATCCTGTCTGTGCTTTCAGGAAGGGGTCGGGATTGAGTTGGGGGATATTTGAGCTCGCTTCCTTGAGCTGATTCTTGTCCATGTTGGCCACTGAATAATAGTCACATATAAGCAGATCCGTTTTCAGGTTTTGATACTGGGTCATGGTTTTAGAAGCCTTGTAGAAATGTGGGATTTCTTGTGGGTGATGATTCTGCCTGGGATTCTGGTTGCCTCTTGCCGTGAGTCGTCCTGAACAGGCCCATCCTGAACTGACCCCTCTTCTTTTTGATCCTGCAGGACTCCTTTACACGTGTCCATCATGGCCAGGAATGAACATGTGTTCAGTCAGCTGCTGCAGTGTAAACAGTACGTAGGGAGATGTGCACAAGTGAGAAGGCGGTTGTGAGGGGGGGATTGTGAGTGGAAAATCATTCTTTTTAAACATCTTTAGTGTTGCATATATTAAGAAGTTAAAGTGAGCTAAAAAATGTGTCATTCAAAAAGGATAAAGAGAAAGAACGAGGTTGTTGTCAGTATAGAGTGTCTCAAAAAGATTGTATGTGCTGTTGACATCGCTTCTGCTTTTCAGACTAGATTTAGAACTCAAAGACCACGAGGGCAGCACGGCTCTGTGGCTGGCAGTGCAGCATATCACAGTGTCTTCTGACCAATCTGTGAACCCCTTCGAAGATGTCCCCGTGGTAAATGGGACTTCATTTGATGAGAACAGCTTTGCAGCCAGACTCATCCAGCGCGGCAGCCACACAGACGCACCTGACACGGCGACAGGTAAAGCACATGCCTCCCAAAGGGGCGACGCTGGGGTCTGCAGGCACCAGGAAATGGCGTGTAAATGCTTTCACCCCAAATTTAGAAACTGAACGGCATACTATGAGGATAATTATTTTGTACTTAATTTTAAATACAGTAAAAGCCTGGGTTGTCATTTTTAAAAATCCTGTGCTTCAGACAGTTGAGCAGCATCAAGTCCCTGAAACTGAAATTTCCATTTATTTAATGCGGCAACTCCCAGACTCTTTGGACTCAAGAATTCCTTTGACCGTCTTAAAAATTGTACCCCAGAGAGCTTTTCTTTAGGTGGGTTATAACTTCAGTATTTACCATATTAGACTACACTTTGAGAACACTGTTTTAATGTATTTCCTTGATCTGACTAAATAAAATAACAGGGATATTTTAAGGAGAGGGATTTGGTGTAATTCAGTATTGAGTACTAGCAATGCATAAAACATGGGTAGGTGTCACTCACACAGGAAGAGTTGACCAAAAAAAAAAAAAAAAGATGGATATTAAAACAGCCCTTTCCCGAAAGAAGTGAATAATTAAAGGTTGGCCGGGCACGGTGGCTCACACCTGTAATCCCAGCACTTTGGGAGGCCAAGGTGGGTGGATCACCTGAGGTCAGTAGTTTGAGACCAGGGTGGCCCCTTTAGAGACTGAAACCTGTCTCTACTAAAAAAAACAAATTATCAGCTGGGCATGGTGGTGGGCTCCTGTAATCCCAGCTACTCAGGAGAGGCCAGAGAATCGCTTGAAACTGGGAGGCAGAGGTTGCAGTGAGCCGAGATTGTGCCATTGCACTCCAGCCTGGGTGAGGAGACCAAAACTCTGTCTCAAAAAAAAAAAAAAAAAAAAAGATAAGGCCGGGCGTGGTAGCTCATGCCTGTAATCCCAAAGCATGGTAGCTCACACCTGTAATCCTAGCACTTTGGGAGGCTGAGGCCAGTGGATCACCTGACGTCAGCAGTTCCAGATCAGCCAGGCCAACGTGGTGAAAGCCTGTCTCTACTAAAAATGCAAAAATAGCTGGGCATGGTGGCATGCACTGTAATCTCAGCTACTCAGGAGGCTGACGTAGGAGAATTGCTTGAACCCAGGAGACAGAGGTTGCAGTGAGCCAAGATCACGTCACTGCACTCCAGCCTGGGCAACAGAGCAAGACTCCGTCTCAAAAATAAGTAAATTAATTAATTAAAATAAAATAAAAAAATAAAGGTCAGCCAGGCGCAGTGGCTCACGCCTGTAATCCCAGCACTTTGGGAGGCCGAGGCAGGCAGATCACCTGAAGTCAGGAGTTCGAGACCATCCTGGCCAACATGGTGAAACCCCGTCTCTACTAAAATACAAAAATTAGCCAGGCATGATGGCGATGCCTGTAATCCCAGCTACTCAGGAGGTTGAGGCGGAAGAATCGCTTGAACCCAGGAAGCGGAGGTTGCAGTGAGCCAAGATCGTGCGTTGTACTCCAGCCTGGGTGACAAGAGCGAAAACTGTATCTCAAAAAAAAATAAAAGAAAAGAGTCGAGTGGTGGCTCATGCCTATACTCTGAGCTACTCAGGAGGCTGATGTGGGAGGATTGCTTGAGGCCAGGAGTTGGAGGCTGCAGTGAGCTATGATCACTCCACTGTACTCCAGCCTGGGTGACAGAGCAAGATCCTCTCTCTTAAAAAACAAAAAAAAGGCTTGAATGCTAGACTGTTACAGAACTAGTTTTTATAAAAGTCTGACATGTGCTTGAAAAGAATATGCATTCTTTAATTGTAGGATGCAGCATTCTCTATGTGCATTAAATCAGCCTTGTTCATTATGCTGTTCAAATCTTACATATTCTTATTAACTTTTGGACTGCTTGATCTGTCAGTTTCTGAGAGGTATATCAAAATTTTTCATTGGTTATGGTTTTATCCATTTTTCTTGCAGGTTCTGTCAATTTTACATTATATAGTTTTAATTGTTAAGTCTAGACAGGCTCAGGATTGTTTTTTCTGTTGATAGGTTTCATTTTTCATTTCACGTGTAATCTTAGTCCACTAGTTTTTTTAATTTTTTAATTTTTTGTTTTTAATTTTAAGGCTAGTCAGGTGAAGCAGTGGGAGTGAAGAAGGAACAAAGAAATCTGTAACTGGTTTTGATGAGTTGTAAACACCACTGCACCCAGACCAGCCAATTCATCCACTCGCTTTTAACCGTTTAGTGATGTTTTGGCAGTCATGGGTTATTTTTGTTCTATTGGGAGGTATAGAATTTAAGTCTTGTGTACAGTGGAATGACTGCAGGCATGAACATGGAATTCGGAGTCTCCGGATTAACCATCAACTAGGAGTCTCCAGATGAGAGTAACCATCAACTAGGACTCTCCAGATTAGAGTAACCATCAACTAGGACTCTCCAGATTAACCATCAACTAAGAGTCTCCAGATTAGAGCAACCATCAACTAGGAGTTGGATTCCTGTCTCTGAGGGATAAGGAAAAACATGGTATGAAAGCAAAGTAGTACTTTGTCCCATTTCTTTTTGTTTGTTCGTTTTGAGACAGTCTCGCTCTGTTGCCCAGGCTGGAGTGCGGTGGGACTATCTCGGCTCACTGCAACCTCCGCCTCCCGGGTTCAAGTGATTCTCCTGCCTCAGCCTCCTGAGTAACTGAGATTACAGGCATGTGCCACCAGGCCTGGCTAATTTTTATATTTTTAGTAGAGACAGGGTTTCACCATATTGGCCAGGCTTGTCTCGAACTCCTGACCTCAAATTATCCACCCACCTCAGCCTCCCAAAGTGCTGGGATGACAAGCATTGAGCCACCGTGCCCGGCTGTCACAGTTCTTTATCTTGTTTTCAGTCCTGGTGTTTAGTTTATTTAGAATTTCAAATAGTATAGCTGTTGACATGAGAGAGTTTGTTCATTTTTGGAAATGGATTTTAAAAGGCTGAGAAACACTGTTTTAGGGCTAAAACCATTTAGAGAGAAAAAAAACCTCATTTTTTTTCTTTCCAAGGTTTTTATTTAGAAAAGAGTGACAGTGCTAAGGAAAATATTTCTAAGCCAAGAACAAACATATTTAAAGCATTAGGAATAAAACTGAAGTATTTAAGGGACATTTTCTAATAGGACTTAAAATGTTTTCAAAATGGTCATCCAGCCAAGTGGTTTTCAGCCAGGCACAATCCTGCCTTTACTGCCTGAGAACATTTGTCAACATCTGTAGACATTTCTTTTTTTTTTTTCTTTGAGACAGAGTCTTGTTCTGTCACCCAGGCTGGAGTGCAGTGGCGCGATCTTGGCTCACTGCAACCTCTGCCTCGTAGATTGAAGCAGTTCCTGTGTCTCAGCCTCCCAAGTAGCTGGGATTACAGGTGTGCACCACCACGCCTGGCTAATTTTTGTATTTTTAGTAGAGACAGGTTTTCACCATGTTGGCCAGGCTGATCTCAAACTACTGGCATCAAGTAATCCGCCTGCCTCGGCCTCCAGAAGTGCTGGGATGACAGCTGTGAGCCACCACACCTGGCCAACATCTATAGACATTTCTAATTGTCTTAAGTTCAGAGGATGCTGCGGAACATTGTACAATGTGCAGAACAGACCCCACAACAAATAATTTATCCTGTTCAAAATGTCAGTAGCACCACCGTTGAGAAACCTTGCTCTAACCCACCCTCAGCAAGGAGACAGAACTTCCCTCCGGTCCTGGGCAGTGGCTAGTGGGAATCCCAGGGAGGAATTGGATGTTCCCAGCCCGGGGCGTTCCCTAGCCTCTATGCCCACGTACAGAGTACCTGTGTGGATGCTCCAGCCCGGGGCGTTCCCTAGCCTCTTTGTCCACATACAAAGAATACCTTTGTGGACTTAAATGATACCTGCTCTCTGGCGTGGACCTACTGTCTGGCGTGGGCCTACTGTCTGGCGTGGGCTTGCCAGTCATAGGGTGGCAGGGAAGAGCAGAGTGTTGTGCAGCGTGACTGCATTTTGATGCAAACAGAAGAATCAGCATGCTCATTTTCTTCTAGGAAACTGTTTACTACAGCGGGCAGCTGGAGCAGGAAACGAGGCAGCAGCTCTCTTCCTGGCAACCAACGGTGCCTATGTCAACCACAGAAACAAGTGGGTAAGTGTGACAGGGCAGCCGGGGAAAATTGTGTTGATCTATGGAAGAAATGGCAGTGGTGGATATGTAGGAAAAAGGGGAATAGGTGGTTTTTTTCAGTTTTTATCAGAATAATACATGCATATGGTTAAAAAGCCAGAGTGAAACAGATTATTTTGTGTTTCTTCAAATATTGGTTGATTGATTCATTCAGCAGCCATTTCCTAAGCATTTGTTTAGGAAACTGCTTCTTCAGGTTATCAGACCCTGAACTAGATGCTATGGGCTTTAATAGAGGTTAGCAAACGCTGAACAAACCTACCACGATAGCATTTGATTCTTGATGACACTTCACATTTGCTTGGGTTTTCCTCTGTGGATTGTCATGTATGAGTCTATATTGCACGCTAACAAGGTGGAATGTACGGTGTTATGAATAAAAGTGTTACCTTTGGGGTTGGACATTACTGAGTTTACCAGCTTTCCCATTTCCTCCCTATGCAGTCTTCTTTTTTTTTTTTTTTTTTTTTTTTTTTGTTGAGACAGAGTTTTGCTCTTGTTGCCCAGGGCGGAGTGCAATGGGGCAATCTTGGCTCACCACAACCTCTGCCACCCGGATTCAAGCAATTCTCCTGCCTCAGCCTCCAGAATAGCTGGGATTGCAGGGATGCGCCACCACGCCCGGCTAATGTTGTGTTTTTTGTTTTTTTTTTTTTTCATTAGAGATGGGGTTTTTCCACGTTGGTCAGGCTGGTCTCGAACTCCTGACCTCAGGTGATCCGCCCACCTCAGCCTCCCAAAGTGCTGGGATGACAGGCGTGAGCCACGCGCCTGGCCTGTGCGGTTTTAATTTTAGTTTCCTCATCTATAAAACGAGGTTAATACTGATTTCATAGGGTGTGGTTAAGATGAAAGTAAATGATATAATTAAGTGCTTATTAGCATAATATCTGAGACATTAGGTACTATTTGATAGTTATTTTTACTTTATTATTTTCAGACCAGGAGGATGTGCTTGTCTTCAAGATCACATTTATTTTACAGTCACTTTCTGGTAGCAGCTTTAAGGCTGTTATCCCTTTTAATTTTCACAGTGGACCTGGAAGCAGCATGTATCATTAGGATTGAAGAAGCCTTTCCCACATCAATCAGTTCTCTATTTTGGAGTCAAGGACCTTGAGGTTCTGAGAGGTTAAGTGGCTTATAAATAATGAGGTGTCCACATTAAGACTCCGGCACAAGGCTGTCTAGTTGCACACTGTCTCAACAGCACTGGGCAAGGCAGTAAACAGTGAGCTTGGTATCTGAGCCAGACGAGTGTATCTTGGTACAGGACAGAGGGCAGTGCCATCCTTTCCACTGCTGACTCCACTGTGTGTCTGCACACAGCCAGCTCTCCAGCCAGAGTGACAGCATGGCCTCGCGCCCACCGGCCAGAGTGACGGCATGGCCCCGTGCCCACCAGAGGCTGCTGCTTGTTTTGGGCTCAGCATCTCAGCATTTCGTGCCCTCTCACCTTCTCCAAGCCTCTGCTCTCGCCGTTGTGTGTCTCTGTCTCTTTTCCTCCTGCATCATTAGCGTTGCCCACTATTCATTTCTAATAGCATGGAGACATGCTCTACTATCTCCTAACTTAAAATCCTCTGCTGGGCACGGTGGCTCACGCCTGTAATCCCAAAACTTTGGGAGGCCGAGGTGGGCGGATCACCTGAGGTCAGGAGTTGGAGACCAGCCTGGCCAACATGGCGAAACCGTGTCCCTACTAAAAATACAAAAATTAGCTGGGCGAGGTGGCCAGGGCCTGTAATCCCAGCTACTTGGGAGGCTGAGGCAGGAGAATTGCTTGAACCCAGGAGGCAGAGGTTGCAGTGAGTGGAGATCGTGCCGCTGCACTCCAGCCTGGGGGACAGAGTGAGATTTTGTCTCGGAAAACAAAAAACAAACAAACAAAAACCTCCCTTGGGCCCACATTGTCTACCCGCTGTTGTTCCTTCTCTGAATACCCTTCATAGCAAAACTAGGTCAAACCCAAGCTGCAGAGACACGGGAGGCCTCACTTGAAAGCACTGGAAACCAGCACTGCAGAAGGGTCTAGAACACTGGCTTCCGCTATGTGGGCTTTATCCTGTGGGGACAGAAGAGCCATTGGAGGGTTTTGGGCAGAGAAGTAGTGTGATTCTTCTGGAGCTGAGAAAACTGCCTGGGATGGCTGGCATGGTGGGTGTGCCGTGGAGTCCAGGCTGGAGCCAAGTGGGAATCATCTTGACAAGCAATGACCTGTCCTGTCCTGTCCTCTCACACTGCATTTGGATCCAAAGGAACAGGTTTCCCAGGAATTGCAGAATCAGTCTGTGACATGCATGTTTGAGGCTCCCAGAAGCGAGGGCAAGAGAGCTGTTAAAACTGCTGTGGTGCAAGAATGACATAATGGAATTTGGGAACTCGAAGGGGAAGCTTGGGAGGGCGGTAGGGGATAAAAGGGTGATACTGGGTACAGTGTACACTGCTCAGGTGACAGGTGCACTAACATCTAAGAAATCACCACCGAAGAACTTATCCGTGGAACCAGAAACCACCTGTACCCCAAAGACACTGAAATACGAATTTAAAAAAAACAATTGTGGCGAACCGATGGAAAAACAGAGGAAACTGGCCAGGAGGAGGAACCTGTGTGCGGGAATAAATTCCATTGTGATTTTTGAATTTCTACACATTTAGGTAGGGATGTCTAACAGGCAGTGGGAAAATCAGATGCAAAAATGGGGCTGGAGACCTGGGTTTGAGAGTCTCTTCCTTGTAGATAATGACAGAAGCCGTGGAGTAGATCAGCCCACCCAGTGAGAATGCGCAGGAAGAAGGTCTGGAACAGAAGACAGTCCTGAGGAGGAGGGGGAGGGGGAGGGAGGGGGAAGAATAGAGGGAGGAGGAGGAGGGGGAGGGATAGAGGAGGGGGAGGAGGAGGAAGAGGAAATACTTGGGCGGGCTCACACCGCAATTCCAGTTCCCCTGTATGGGGAGGATTTGGGATGGGAAGCACGCACTTTGGGTCAAGGCGTAAAAGCACTCGATCCTTATCTGCCACAGCGGAAAGTCCCACAGACAATGTTCAAAGCTGGAAAATCAAGAGGCAGCAATAAAAACATGTTAGTTAGAGATATGGAGAGTTACAAATCCCAGCTGGAAGACTTAAAAGTGATTCCTGCTGGCAAAGGATAATTTTTTTTTTTTTAGGCTAGTCAAGTGAAGCAGTGGGAGTGAAGGAACAAATGAATCTGTAACTGGTTGTGATCAGTTAGTTGTAAACATCACTGCCAGGGATCTTGCTGATTTTTACAGTAAGACTTGGAGAGTTCTTGCCTCTCTAAGTGATGATGATGCATAACTGATGAGGGCAGGCACCTTATGCAAGCGCTGTACTGCAGGCAGAGTGGTGCATTCCGTTCATTTCCACTTGTTGGGGTGAAAACACTCCAGTGTGTGTGTTTACATACGGACATACACATGGACACGCCCAAATGCATGTGTGTGTGCATACGTGTATTTTCCTGGGAGGGTTCTGTCAATGGAGAGAAACATGAAATTGGTAATAATGGTTCCAAATGTGAGAGGAAACTTCTTTTTAAATGTTGCATCAGGTACCGGTAATACCAATTAAAAATATTTTTAACTTTTAAAAGCAGGGGAAGGAGGTCTTGATCAGAGTTCAAGATGAGATTGATACGAGCAGGCCACAGAGACGGAGCTAAAGAAGAAGTGACGGCCACAGCGTTAAGGCTGCCGATCGCCGGGGCTTAGCTCCAGGCGGGGGCTGCGCGGCTCTCCCATTTGTTGTACTGTTTATTTTGGTGACACTTGTAGCTTGTTATTGTTCTGTCGTAATAAGCATATATTATTTTTATAATTAGAAAAAAAGAATTATAAAACAAAGCAAAGGGTGGTTAAGGAGGACCTAGGAGGTGAAGTCAAGAAGCCAGTGCTTTCGGAAGGTGCTTGGGGAAGACGCTGAAGAAACTAAGGGTGGAACCAGGCGCAGTGCCTCATGCCTGTAACCCCAGCTATTTGGGAAGCTGAGGCAAGAGGACTGCTTGAGGCTAGAAGTTTGAGTCCAGCCTGGGCAACACAGCGAGACTCCACTTCAAAAAAAAAAAATGGGCCGGGCGCGGTGGCTCATGCCTGTAATCCCAGCACTTTGGGAGGCCGAGGCGGGTGGATCACAAGGTCAGGAGTTCGAGACCAGCCTGGCCAAAATGGTGAAACGTGTCTGTACTAAAAATACAAAAATTAGCCGGGTATGGTGGTGCATGCCTGTAATCCCAGCTACTCAGGAGGCTGAGGGAGGAGAATCACTTGAACCCGGGAGGCAGAGGTTGCAGTGAGCCGAGATCTTGACACTGCACTCCAGCGTGGGCGACAGAGCGGGACTCCATCTCAAAACAAAAAAACAAACAAAAAAGGAAGATACTGAGAGTGATGGCTCAGGAGAAAGAGAACAGAAGTCAGGAGGGTCAGCTGGCGGCAGGATGAGCCAAGGACCCGAGGTTTTGCACTTAGGCTGCCACGCTCTTTGTGAAGGGAATTCCTGTGAGTGCTCAGATTTCGGCCATTTGTTTCCATTCAGGGAGAAACCCCATTGCACACAGCGTGTCGGCATGGCCTGGCCAACCTCACGGCAGAGCTCCTGCAGCAAGGCGCCAACCCAAACCTGCAGACGGAGGAAGCTCTGCCTCTGCCAAAGGAGGCCGCATCCCTGACCAGCTTGGCAGACAGTGTCCATCTGCAGACACCACTGCACATGGCAATCGCCTATAACCATCCGGACGTGGTGTCTGTCATCCTGGAGCAGAAAGGTAAGTACGTGGGAATGCTGTCCATCCTTTTGACTTGGGGACAGCGGTTTAGGATCGTTAGTTACAGAGTTGATGTTTCTTCTGTTGGTGAGTTTTGTGTAGCTAGTTTCTTACCCCCAAAAAATCCTTTCAGGTCAAACTAGAGAAGCATGTAGTCTGGCTCTTGACTGCTGCTTCCCTGTGTGTGTTTTGAGGATGGGGCCTGCCCATTTCACTTGTTAGGTTAAGCTGGTAGTAATGTCTATCTTATTTGAGTATTTCTCCAGGCCATTTGGTGTAGGTCATGCAAAGCTGTGCCTCAGTGTGAGCACTGTCTTTGAGAACCCTGTTGTGGCGGGCACCCCATGAGAGAGGGGCCAGAAAGAGGGGCCAAGGGCAGCCCCTGCGGCACAGAAGGGCCGTTTCCCTCAGAAAGTCTCCCTCACGCCTTCTCTTGCCTGTCCTGAGGTTTATTTTGCTCTTGCCTCAATCCTTGTTAAGGACAGTGTTTTTTTTAGCATTGTCCTTCTGGAGGGAGGTTGGGTTTTAGGTACTATGTGCCCTTTTTTTGGTCCTCACAGAAGTTTTAAGACTGTAGGAGGAAAAGTTTTAAGATTGTGTATTAGGAAACATCATCAGGGCGTTCGTTGTTTTAGTCTTTTTAGTAATCAAGCGTGTTTCCATAATGGAGTCCATTTTTCTTATGTGAAGAGTCAGTGTTTTAAGCTTTAAAAAGATTCATTTTCCCCGTAAGTTTTGCTCCAAAATATCAGATTTCTGGGCTTTGAGTCCTGACAAGATTTATCTACTGTCTTTTTATAGCATTGATCATATTATACCCAACAGGCAGTTTGAAACCGAGCTCTTACTCTACTGAATGCTTTAAATGTGATCCACAGATGGTGAAATCAAGTGTTCTTTTACTTTTTAAAACATTTAGCCAATGCTCTTCATGCCACCAACAACTTGCAGATCATTCCAGACTTCAGCCTCAAAGATTCCCGAGACCAGACTGTGCTGGGCCTGGCATTATGGACTGGTAAGGCTGTGCCGGGGCCGCTGATGTCTGCAGACAGACAGACAGCTGTCCGAAGTGGGGCTGGGTGGGAGAGAGGGAGCGAGAAAGAAAGAGGAGAGTGGGCTAATCATTTGGGTGTAAAATAACCTTTCTGTTTGAGTTAAGCCTGTTAGATCCAGTGGAAAACTGCTGGCTTTGAGAGGTTGAGAGGGTCTGGCTGTTGTAGTAAGATGTTGAGGAAGTGGGAAAAGCTGAGCCTGGATGAGATCGGGGCTTGTTTCCCAGGCATGCACACGATCGCAGCCCAGCTGCTGGGCTCTGGAGCCTCCATCAATGACACCATGTCGGATGGGCAAACGCTACTGCACATGGCCATACAGCGGCAGGACAGCAAGAGCGCACTCTTCCTGCTGGAGCACCAGGCAGATATAAATGTCAGGTAGGAGGAAGCCGCTCTCTCGACCTAACACCAGGTAACAATTAATTGAGATGTCAAAAGCATAGCCTCACTTGTAGAAAAGTGTTTTTGTTTCATATTAGATAGAGGAAAGGAAACAGTAGCTCTAAAAACACAAAAATGCGGTGTCGTCACTGAATATCATCAAAAGACTTGATTGTAATGGAGAAAAGGAACTGTCCTTTGCTCCTGTTTGAACCTTTCAGGACCAGTGCATAGTATTGCACAAGTCTCATTGTAAAAAACAATCTAAAATCAGAGTTTTTTTCCTTTGAGGCAGGATCTCACTCTTTTGCCCAGGCTGGAGTGCAGTGGTGCAATCTCGGCTCACTGCAGCCTCCGCCTACTGGGTTCAAGCGTTTCTCGTGCCTCAGCCTCCCAAGTAGCTGGGATTACAGGCGCCCACCACCACGCCTGGCTCATTTTTGTACTTTTAGTAGAGACGGAGTTTCACCATGTTGGCCAGGCTGGTCTCGAACTCCTGACCTCAAGTGATCTGCCTGCCTCGGCCTCCCAAAGTGCTGGGATTACAGTCATGAGCCACTGCGGCCGCCCTAAAATCAGTTTTTAACAAGGAATTTCAGTTACAATGAAGAATGTTCCAACAAATGAGCCACCAACAAGGCCTGAGAGGGAAAAAGACATGGAGTCAAATTTTTATTGTGGTTGTATTTTCAAAAGAACTTACCTTTATCTCCAAGTGACTGAATGACTGAGTAGGGGAAGGAAGGTTTGTCAGGAGGGTGCTTGGAGTGGCATTTTATTAAGATGCTTTAAAAAGTAACTATAAGATTTCAACACACTGGGATGTTATCTTCGAGGGCAATAAGGTGACATGGTTTTGTGTTCTAAAAAGGCAGAATGGACAGACACTATTTTCACATTTAATTTCCCTGAGAAAATATTGAATGAATGTGAGTGAATATGATTCGGGGACAGAAGATTCTGGGCTCTGGAATGCCCAGAAGGGCACCTTCTGTGCTTTGGGTTCAACCACAAACGTTGGTTTGGGTGTGCATGTCCTAGCAGGACTCAGGACGGGGAGACAGCCCTCCAGCTGGCCATCAGAAACCAGCTTCCACTCGTAGTTGATGCCATATGCACCCGAGGAGCTGACATGTCTGTGCCAGATGAGAAGGGGAACCCCCCGCTGTGGCTTGCATTGGCAAACAATCTGGAGGACATCGCATCCACTCTGGTGAGACAAGCACAACGTTAGCCTCTGTTTACAGATGGGGATATATTGTGTCAGAGATGGATCTGGTGCCTGCGTAGCTGTCACAGGAGCAAGAATCTGTCAAGTAACATAGTGGGACAAGGACAAGCAGTTGAAAGCACGTTAAAGAAACTTGCAGTTCAACATGGTCTTGGCCGACCTTTTGTTTTTAGGTCGTCTTTACCAAGAAAACTACCAAGAAGCAAGAGAATGGCGGCGTTTCCTCAGGAGCCTTCTCCTGGGGTTGGTTGATTTGCTATGGGGTGTCCTCATTATCACCATAGTGATAATTCCTCAATCTTAGGTTTATCTCCCTTGTTTGCAAGACAGGCCCCAAAAGTGGAGGCAAACCTGCACATTCTCATTCAACTCTCCGAAGGGCCTGCAGTGTGATATGAAAGCATTGTGCACCTGGAGGTTTTACCTAGTTGTTGAGATTACCTGTTAATTACAGGTGTGTGTTACTGAGGACCCGTTGGTGCATGTGTACACAGACACATTGTGTTTTCTGTCCCTTCTAGAAGTGAGCTCTAAAGGACACAAACATAACTTGTTTATACTTCCCAAGTCTGTCCCACAGGATCTAGTGCACGAACTTGCACACAGCAAATTTTAATTAGTGTTTGTAAAATAATGAGTGATACAGATTAAAGTAATTATCATTTAATTATCAACCGTATCTTATCTGAAAATGGATTTAATGCTATACATAGAGCTCAGACTTGGTAATAAAACTGTTTGCCTTTGCTCAGCAGTGTTTGTGAGTAACCTGTGTTTTTCTGCAGGTCAGACATGGCTGTGATGCCACATGCTGGGGTCCAGGACCTGGTGGGTGCCTTCAGACGCTCCTGCATAGAGCCATTGATGAAAACAGCGAGCCCACCGCCTGCTTTCTTATTCGCAGGTCTGAGCGTCCCCAGTATCTCTCCACAGCTTTTTAGTGAGCTTGTTGCAAACTGGCTCTTTCCTTTTTAAATCTGTCTACAGTCTTGGCCAGTAGCCGGCTTGACTTTTACGGTTAAGGTTATCAGAGAGTCACTGTTCTGTCATGTTAAGTCAGCCAGGAGCCAGGCTCACTTGTGACGGGAGTTGCTCACAGGCCTGGATCAAAGAATCTGAAAGCTTGAGACAGCGTCCTGCTTTAGGAGCTGCCTGAGCTCCTGGAGTCACGGCAGACCAGTTCAGACTGTGAAGCAGGAGGCTATGGCTGGGGAGACCAGATGGTCTCTGCAGGACCCCACCACGATGTGTGAGTCGTAACAGGCTCTGTGGCCCCCTTGGAGTGTGGGGTGTGTGGGAGCCAAGGTTATTCAGGAAGCCTTCACAGCAGTGGTTCTCAGACTTCATGGTTTTCTGGGTTTTTTTTCTTTTTTCTTTTTTGAGACAGAGTCTTGCTTTCTCACCCAGGCTAGAGTGCAGTGGCGCCATCTTGGCTCACTGCAAGCTCTGCCTCCTGGGTTCACGCCATTCTCCTGCCTCAGCGCTGGGACTACAGGCGCCCGCCTCCACGCCCGGCTAATTTTTTTTTTTTGTATTTTTAGTAGAGACGGGGTTTCACCATGTTAGCCAGGATGGTCTCAATCTCCTGACCTCATGATCCACCCACCTCAGCCTCCCAAAGTGCTGGGATTACAGGCGTGAGCCACCGTGCCTGGCTCAAACTTCATGGTTTTCAAACTTTCTTTTTGTATTTTCTATTTTTATTTTTGAGATGGAGTCCCACTCTGTTACGGAGGCTGGAGTACAATGACGCCATCTCAGCTCACTGCCACCTCTGCCTCCTGGGTTCAAGTAATTCTCCTGCCTCAGCTTCCTGAGTAGCTGGGATGACAGGCGCGCACCACCAAGCCCAGTTAATTTTTGTGTTTTTAGCAGAGAGGGGGTTTCGTCATGTTGGCCGGGCTGGTCATGGACTCCTGATCTGAGGTGATCCACCTGCCTCGGCCTCCCAGAGTGCTGGGATTAGAGGCATGAGCCACCGCATCCGGTTGGTTCTCAGACTTTAAATGTATGCATATCCCCTGGGGAGTTTCTAACAATTCTGATGCCCAGGTTGCCCACCCCCAAGACCAGTCACAGAAGAATCTATGGGAGTGGAACCCCGACTCTGGTATTTGAGGCCAGGGACCAAGGACAGCAGACCGGCCACAGCAGATGCTGTTGGATTGGATGAGGCTCCTGTTTTACATTTGTAATCAGCATGCCTGTAGGCCAGGTCCAAGCGTGGCGTTTTTTAAAATGTCCCCATTCCTTTCAGTGGTTGTGACGTGAACAGTCCCAGACAACCAGGCGCCAATGGAGAAGGAGAGGAAGAGGCTAGAGATGGGCAGACCCCTTTGCATTTGGCAGCCTCTTGGGGGCTGGAAGAGACAGTACAGTGTCTTCTGGAGTTTGGTGCCAACGTGAACGCACAGGTGTGTCGTTTCTCTTTTCCAGGGAGAGAGATGTAGCCCCAGCATGAGGGAAACAACCTCCTATGGCAAAGGACCTTGCACAGTCCCCAGTTCCAGGCGCTGCTGCTTCATGAACACACAACCTCCCTAGCAACGTTCATGATTTCAGGCTGACTGTGCTTCTCTGTGCCTTTGTCCTTACTACAACAGGAGGAAGATTTGTTTCAGCTCTTTCTCTTTGCCTCCTATTCCCCCTTAGTTACAGATTTCCTCTGAGAGTTTAGTCCCACATTGCATATACTGTATTTAGGAAAACGTCCCAGTAGCTCACTTGAGCACCCCTGAGTTACGCCCTTTGATGCTTTTAAACATTCGAGCCTGTGCAGATTTATATATAAGGCCCTGTAGCCAGATAAGGAGTGGTGGCTTAGAGCGGAGACTCACCGCAGATGCGAAACACATGTGTTTGTGGCCGGCCTACGGTCACCACTGGGTCACTGGAACGTGGTGTAACAGGAAGTGACTTTTAGTCATTTCTCTTTGGCCTCTTCAAAAGCTCAGTCAAACACAGGGTGGTAGTGTTGATCGATTCTCATAACTGAAATTTGATTGAAAAGTTATACCCTTTCATATTTTTCCTGAGTTTTATCTTGCAGTTGAACATTAAATTCTGTGCCTTGTTCCACAGGATGCAGAAGGAAGAACCCCCATCCACGTGGCCATCAGCAGCCAACACGGCGTCATCATTCAGCTGTTGGTTTCTCACCCCGATATCCATTTGAATGTACGAGACCGACAAGGGCTGACCCCGTTTGCCTGTGCCATGACTTTCAAGAACAACAAGTCAGCCGAGGCCATTCTCAAACGAGAGTCCGGGGCTGCTGAGCAGGTGAGTGAATAACATCTGACATTCTCCACATTGTCCTGGGCATCGCGGAACCTGGAGACTAGACAGATGTCACCGACTACACAGGTCTCCTTATGGAAAGAGCTTTGTTTTGAAATTGTACTCCTGTCCTCAAATGTGGCTGTTGAGATGTCCCATCAGTGCAGGATGAGATCTGGCTCCTCTGCCTGTATGTCAGCGCCTGACAGTGCCAGGCTTAGATGGAAGCGGAGGCAGTGGGCTCCGTCGTCGGAATTCTGTGGCATGTACAGTTGAGCTCATTCTTTGCTTTTACTAGGTCGGTTAACTGTCCTAGTAAGGAGTGTCTTTGAAAGAGCTTGTGTCGTGATGTTGGGGCAACTTCCTGAGTGTTTCCGAGGAGTTCAGTTACTCAGCAGGCTCGGCTGTCCTTGTTCTTTGTGGTTCTTTACCAGCTGCTAAATCTGGATGGTGAACTGTTGATCTGCAACAACCAGTTGGGTGGGAAATGACAATAACAACTGATCTGAGTAGGAGGGGGTGGGTTTATCAGGTCAGTCCTGCAGGAACTTGGCTCTCCAGCCAGCACCTAGAGGACTGGTGTGTTTATCAGTGGCATTCGTGAAGGTGAGATGGAACTTGGGACCCGCATGAAGTGAGATCCTCGTGTGGGTGGAGATGATTGCTTGGTGTCTTAGGCTTCTGTAACCACCGTCTTCAGCATTTTCACAAGTGTGACTGGATTGCGTAGGTGGTGACCTCACGTTTGCTCAGGTGATGTGAAATGGCCTCTCCCATTTCTTCTCTCCAGTGTGAAACTGGACTGTTGATGAAAGCGCTCTGTAGATCCGCTGCTTATGAGACTGGCACGTGCCGTGTGTGATGTGTGGGCCTGTGAAGCGGTGTGCCGTGTGTGTAGCATTGGGGTCTCCCTCACTGCTGCCTCCACACTCATGCTAAGACGGCTCTGGGAACTACAGTAGACGGTGTGGTTTGATTTCATTGAGCTCTGCTGGCTTTCCATCAGTGGAGCAAAGCCCGGGCCCTGCTGTTGGCTCCCTCCCGCATTGTGTATAGAGTGTAGCTCAGTAAGAGGAAACCTTCTCCACGCTTCTGAACTCTTTGTTTGACTGCTCGGGTCAGGCCGGCAGTGCAGCTGGGGCATCAGGATGCTGGGTGCTTGTTTTAGCCAAAGCAAAGAGACTCCCAAGGCTTGTCTCCATTTTCCCTCTCCATGAGTTTCCTGATGTCTTGGTGCTTTCGTTTCCCTGTCCTTCAGGTTGTCTTCGTCTTGGTTTTCCACATCCAGTTCCTACTACAGGAGGCTGCCAGGGCAGCGTGGGTTACTGCAGCGGCTCCCTTCTCCTGACCACGTGGGTGTGGCCACGCACACCTGGTTCTGTGCACAGATGTGTAGAGCGGGTCTGTGGGTGGGTTGGGGGATGGCGTTTCATGTTCATTCTTGGGAGGGGGTTTCCTAAGACTGAGGGAAGGTCTCCATCATGACCTCTTCAGTGGTCAGTTCAGCTTGCAGATGAAGCTCAGGAAGTACTCTGAAAAGAGAACTAATATTTTGCTTTGCACTTGTTGCTGTAGGTGGATAACAAGGGCCGGAATTTCCTTCACGTAGCAGTTCAGAACTCTGATATTGAAAGTGTGCTGTTCCTGATCAGTGTCCACGCTAATGTGAATTCAAGAGTCCAGGATGCCTCCAAGTTGACCCCGCTGCACCTCGCTGTCCAAGCAGGCTCAGAAATTATTGTCCGCAATTTGGTAAGTGACACAGAAATATTGCGTGTAATAATATGTTGTCAAAGCATATTGTAGAGCTCGTGCAGAATCTCATCAAAGGTGCTTTGCCCGGTGTTGTGAAAGCACCTGGGGAATTTGGGGAGCGAGGCCGGTGCACTCAGGAAAATGGTGTCAAGGGCTGCATGTCCTGAGCGCCCTGCTGGGCTGCGTGGGCTGCCAGATGCTAGATGGGGCCCTGCCAGAAAGCAGGATTTCAATGGCAGAGGCAGGGTGGGAGCACAGAGGAAGTGGAGATCCGCTTCTGTTCTCTGTCAGGCATTCACCTGGGACTTTGAAGTGAGCTGTCTCTCTTAATTTGAGGGGTATGAGAAATGTTTTACATTTTACAAAGGAGAAAATGTAGGCCGAGAAAGAATTTTACCCCCCAAGGCTATCTAAGCTAGTAGCGCTGGATTTTAGCCTTTTCCACTGGACTCCAAAGCCTGCTTTTTCCACCCAGGCCGGGGAGGGTCTCAGCAAAGATGTGGAGATTGGGAAGTGCATGTGGTGTGTTTACATAGGAAAGTTTGGTTGAAGTTTTAGTAGAGTTGAAAGAGCTGTGGTTAGAAGGGCAGGCAGAAAGCAGATCGTGGGGTGTCACATTTCAAACTGAGAACTGTGAGCAGCCAGTATCTTTTAGGCAGCAGAGAAACCATTGTTAAGTGTTTGAGCTGAGAGAACAAGGCCCAGAGCTGAGACAGGGCCTCATCGTCTGGTCTCTGCTCCTCAGAGCCGGCTGTCGCTGGTCCCTCCCGTCAGCCCCAGACACGTGCCGCAGAACTGGCCGCTAGGGCACCTGGAGCAGCCTTTGGTGCCTCGGTGTAACTGTTTCTGAAAAGTACTTTTTAGAGAAGCCTTGTGACTTGATTGTGTTTGAGCTGAGGCAGCATTTGAAGAAGGCTCCTTGGGAGTGAGGCACACAGGTGTGGGGCGGGCTCACCAGTGACGAGACCGAGGGGAGGCCGTGGCAGTGAGTGTGAACTGAGGAATGAGGACGGTGGGTCTGATGGTGCCAGGAACAGATTGGATGTAGGGGAAGCAGCCAAGGAGGCGGAGCTGGGTCCCAAAGTTGTAGGGAATCGGCCTCGTGTTCATCAGTCTTTATGCCTCTGTAGGGCTGGAGGAGGTTACGGTCCCTGACCAAGGTGCCCGCCTTCCTGGGGCCCGGCATGACAGATGATAGGATCGCCCAGAAACACTAGAAACAGCGGGTCTTCCAGTGTCCGTGTGCTCCTTTCTCTGAATAGATGCTGCATCATGTTTGAACCTGTTCATACTGAAACCCCTTCCCCACCTCTCTCCTCCCAGGTAACCAGCTGTGGGGCTAGTTATGATCCCTAACGTAGCACCAGGGACCATGAATATACATCTGTGAGACGTCCCGTATGGAGAGTCCCATATCCACTCGTATGTCTTATTGATCGGTGATTAGACTGGGCACCCAGAGTTCTGGGGAGGCTGAGACTTAGAAGTCAGGGTCCTAACCAGAGCAGCTAAGCAGCGCCTAGATTTTCGCAGAGGCAGTGCCTGTACACACGGAGGAACCAGGGGTGGCCGTACACCTCAGCGGCAGCAAATTGGGTTCTGACTACAGACGACAGGTATTTTCTGTTTACAGCGATTGTTTTTTAAACTTTGTCAGAAAGAGGATGATGAACTTCAAATACTAAATGAATAGGTATTATGTAAAGGTCCCTCCTGCTGTGTTGATTCTGTAATTCTTTGTGTCCCTTTTTTTTTTTTTTTTTCTTTTTCCTTTTTTGAGACATGGCCTTGCTCTGTTGCCCAGGCTGGAGTGCAGTGACCTGATCACAGCTCACTGCGGCCTCGACCTGCCAAGCTCAATGAGTCCTCCCATCTCATCCTCCCGAGTAGCTGTGATTACAGGTGCACACCATTACACCCAGCTAATTTTTAAATTTTTTGTAGAGACGAGGTTTTGCCATGTTACCTATGTTGGTCTTGAACTTCTGGGCTCAAGCAGTCCACCCGCCTCAGTCTCCCAAAGTGCTGGGACTACAGGCCTGAGCCAATGCACCCGGCCTGTGTTCTTTCTTTTAAAAAACAGGCTGGGCGCAGTGGCTTATGCTGTAATCCCAGGACTTTGGGAGGCCAAGGTGGGAGGATCACTTGAGGCCAGGAGTTTGCCACCGGTGAGTCTGGGCAACGCAGCAAGACGTTGTCTCTACAGATTTTTTTTTTTTTTTTTTTAATTAGCCAGGTACAGGGCCACATGCCTGTGGTCCTGGCTACTCAGGAGGCTGAGATGGGCCAATCATCTAAACCTAGGCGTTCAAGGCTGCAGTGAGCTATGATGGTACCACTGCACTCTAGCCTGGGTGACAGAGCAAGTTGCTGTCTCAAGAAATAATAAATAGAAAACAATAGTGAAATAGCACATACTCATTGTGGAAAAACTCAAAGCACGTAAGGATGTGAAACAGATAGTGTTTCCCTTTGAGTCCCAGCTCTTCCGAGTATGGCATTTATGCTTTGAAACACCTTCCAAGTGCCTGTGTGCCTGCATGCTTGTGTGTACACAGAGCTCTGTCTTCCCCAGATGGAATCTTACTATCTTCTAATTTGCAGGGTTTTTTAAACTTACTTGTCATCAACATCTTCCCATGTTAATCGATAAATATTTATCATCTTACTCTACTGTTTGTACTTATTACAATTTTTACAACCAAACCCTTTTGCCTTCAGGCTTTCCTATTCCAAGCAGTAGACACCCGTAAGATAGTACAGCGGCCATCACTGCAGTCCTGCGCAGCTTTTATACACGAAAGCCTTAGAAGTAGAGTTTCTGCATCCCAAGGAATGGCTCTTTAACATTTTGATAGGTAATTGCCAGTTTGCCCTTGGCACAGGTTTTGCTGGTTTCTGCTTCAGCAGGAGTGTGTGTGAAGCTCTTACGCTCCCAGCTCTGTCAGCAGGGCAGGCCATCAGCCTCTGTGGGTGTCAGAAGACAAACAGGCTTGGCCCCCATAAGGGGGATCTTGATTGTGGCAGAGAGACTGACTGTTCATGTAATGAACTTCAACAGCTTCTTGCGGGAGCCAAAGTGAATGAATTAACCAAGCATCGCCAGACTGCCCTCCACCTTGCTGCCCAGCAGGACCTGGCCACCATCTGCTCAGTCCTCCTAGAGAATGGCGTGGACTTTGCTGCCGTGGATGAGAATGGAAACAATGGTAACTCCCAGTCATTCCTTAGTGGCTTGAACTATCCCTCCATTCTAGGGGTGGGGGTGCAGCGCACCCTTGGGTCTGCTCCCCACTGGGGAGGTTGGCTTTTACAGGAGCAAAGCTGTGACAGGAAGTGCTCTGGGTAGAGCATCCAACCTGCGACTGCCCAGGCCTTGGGCAGCCTCCCCATCTGAGTGGGGGCCCTGGAAGCCTACACTGCCTCCTTGGGAAACTGTTAAATCTCACCTTTGGGTAACTGCTGAAGCAGAAAGCACAGCACAGAGCAGTCATGAGGTTGCATTTGTGACGCATCCTTGAGGGTGGTGAAGACCAGATAGGAGGGCTCTGTGTGGGGCCAGTCGCTGCTGTGGCCGGGTCCCATTCACAGAGAGGTCTGTGAGGGTGGGAGGAGTGGAGGTTGTTCTGCATGTGCTTCTGGGCTTGCGGAGTAAGAGGATTTACTTCCCAGCTCTTCATCTTGCTGTCATGCACGGCCGGCTCAACAACATCCGGGTTCTCCTGACAGAATGCACAGTGGACGCCGAAGCCTTTAATCTCAGGTGAGTGTGTTGGGCCCGAGCAGGCCCCACAGCGCCTGGCCTGCTGCTCAGAGCTGCTGGTTGCTGGTGCCTCCCATCAGCCCCAGGGAGGGGCTGCAAAACCGGCTGCTGGGGCACCTCACCAACTTCGGGTACTTTATTTTGGTACTTTTGGTACCGGTATTTTTGTTTTTAATAAAAAATGCTTCTTAAAAAAAAAGTTTTGGCCAGGCGCAGTGGCTCACGCCTGTAATCCCGGCACTTTGGGAGGCCGAGGTGGGCGGATCATGAGGTCAGGAGATCGAGACCATCCTAACATGGTGAAACCCCATCTCTACTAAAAATACAAAAAATTATTTGGGTGTGGTGGCGGGCACCTGTAGTCCCAGATACTTGGGAGGCTGAAGCAGGAGAATGGCGTGAACCCGGGAGGCGGAGCTTGCAGTGAGCCGAGATCGCGCCACTGCACTCCAGCCTGGGTGACAGAGCGAGAGTCTGTCTTAAAAACAAAAAAAAACTTTTGTTATGCATGCACTTAGGTTACAGTAAAATACAAAATAAGAAAAAGAAAAACTTTTGTGACCTGTTATGTGTCTTTTAGATTTATCCACCATCACAGAGTTCAGAAAATTCTATTTATTTTGTGTGTGATGGCCATGGCAGATACATTCCTAACTTTTCCAACTTGTTTTATCAGAGGCCAGTCACCACTGCACATTTTGGGACAATATGGCAAGGAGAATGCAGCGGCCATCTTTGATCTCTTCCTAGAATGCATGCCGGAGTATCCTCTGGACAAGCCGGATGCAGACGGCAGCACGGGTGTGTACTGAGGGCTGGGTATGTCCCGTCTCGCTTGCACGCCTTGCTTCCTGGAAAAGCAAGAGCCCAGGCACATGTGGTTATCTGAGGGCAGTCAGCTTGCAGAACAGTTCTGTTGGGCCCTCTGGGTGTGAGTTACAGAGCCCTGTTGTGGAGTCTGGAGTGTCTGATTTTAGTCACTGTCACATCTCATGGAGTGTGGGGTGTCTGATTTTAGACACTGTCACATCTCAAGTGCATCTAGCGCTCTGAAACCATCCACACCCTTCTCCAAACAGGCCTGTCCACCTGTTTTTATTTCCCTCATTTGCCTTTTATCCAGTCAAATAGGGTCCTATGCAAGCTCCCAAATTCTAGCAGAGGAAGAAAATATAAGATCTCACAGGATCTTCAAAAGGAAGAGATGTGCCAGATCATGTGTCGGCATGCTCTGAGAAAGTGGCAAACTACCCAGATACACGGGGTGCCTTCTTATGCAGCGGCTACAGGCCTCTCATGGTTGCTCTGGGTACCCGTGATCACTGTGTTCATTCGTGTGGCCCTCCTAGCTTTTCCGGTGACTCTCGCGTTCGTTTTCTTGCTGAGGACTCGCAGCAGCCCCATAAGGGAAGCAGTGCACATAGTTGTATCCCCGTTTTTCGGGTAAGGAAAAGTAACCCCATAAAACAAAACCAGATCTCTCATCCCAGCCCAGAGCCCTCTGTGCAGCTGTGTGGCTGCTGCATTCCCATTCACTCACCTCTGTGGTCTTGGCAGAAATGGACTCACCATGGGGTTGTCTGAACCTTAACATGGGACCACATATTTTATCACTGTTTTCTCTTGGTCTTGAGAGGAGTTTGTGGCCTTTGCTATGTGCGCATTGTTTTTTAAGCTTCAGAGGAGTCGGCCCCTGGGAGAAAGTGAGCAGCACGTACTCGGCAGCACCTTGCCCAGGAGCAGGGAAACAGGAACAGGCAGCAGGGAGGGGCTCCGTGTCGAGGCCTCCGGTTTACAGAGACCTGGCCCTGTTGCGTTCTAGCAGGGTGACTGGGTGCGTTCTCCCTCGTAGGCCTACTTCCTGCTTCCTCATTTGATAGTGGGAAGAATAACCCTCCTCTTAGTGTACGATTTTCAGAGTTAAATGAAAGAAACCCAGGAAACGCAGCGTCTGGGAAAGGGAAGCAGAGGGAGCCGCAGGTAGCTGTGATTGTTCGTAGGGAAGGCCAGCAGGTTGGCCTGGCCAGAGCATGGGTTCCCACGGGCTCCACGGGGTGGAAGAACTTTCTGGAGCATGTTCCTAATACTGATTTTTCTTCTCCATGTGTACACAACTCGTAGGTTTAGATTTAGCTACACTGGGTGAAAAGAACTTTGTCCTTTGTGGAGAAACCGGTGTGTACACAACTCGTAGGTTTAGATTTAGCTACACTGGGTGAAAAGAACTTTGTCCTTTGTAGAGAAACCGGTGTGTACACAACTCGTAGGTTTAGATTTAGCTACACTGGGTGAAGAGAACTTTGTCCTTTGTGGAGAAACCGGTGTGTACACAACTCGTAGGTTTAGATTTAGCTACACTGGGTGAAAAGAACTTTGTCCTTTGTGGAGAAACCGGTGTGTACACAACTCGTAGGTTTAGATTTAGCTACACTGGGTGAAAAGAACTTTGTCCTTTGTGGAGAAACCAGTGTGTACACAACTCGTAGGTTTAGATTTAGCTACACTGGGTGAAGAGAACTTTGTCCTTTGTGGAGAAACCGGTGTGTACACAACTCGTAGGTTTAGATTTAGCTACACTGGGTGAAGAGAACTTTGTCCTTTGTGGAGAAACCGGTGTGTACACAACTCGTAGGTTTAGATTTAGCTACACTGGGTGAAGAGAACTTTGTCCTTTGTGGAGAAACCGGTGTGTACACAACTCGTAGGTTTAGATTTAGCTACACTGGTGAAAAGAACTTTGTCCTTTGTGGAGAAACCAGTGTTTCATGCCAGAGGAAGGCAACTGAGACCACAATAGATGATTCCCTCTGTGTTGATCCCTCCCCACCTGTGCGACCTCAGCTCTCTTGCAGCCCAAGCTCTACGTGGGAAAGACGGTGTCTTGGAAACTGCAGCTGCTCTAGAATTCTTTGGCTCGTGGCCACATCCTTTACTGGAAGATGCTACAGGTTGTCCACAGAGTTCTCTCCAGAGCCTCGGGGCCCCTGTGTGTCTGGGGGGACTTTGTGAACAGATGTCCTGCCAGCGGTCTGTTCTGCCCTCGGCTGTCCTCCGTCCTCCGTCTGTGGCTGCCGGGCTGGGCCGGGTGGGAAGTAGCCCTGTGCGTGCTTTTGTTTTCCAGTGCTGCTCCTGGCATACATGAAAGGGAATGCCAACTTGTGCCGCGCCATCGTCCGGTCGGGGGCTCGCCTCGGGGTGAATAACAACCAGGGAGTCAACATTTTCAACTACCAGGTCGCCACCAAGCAGCTCCTGTTCAGACTGCTAGGTGAGTGGCCCGCTTTCTGCTCTTACAGTGCAAGCACAGTTGCAGTGTTATTATCGCGATGTATCGTACTGGTGATGTTTCAATCTCATGATGCCTTAGGATCGGAACCACTCGTTTCCTGGCAGTAGCTGGGACTATTTCTCTGAATAAGTGAAGGACTTTTGAGCATGTTGGGAAGGTCACTGTGAACAGTCTCTTTTCAAAGCACTCTGTCTTGTTCATTTCCCACGCCCCACAACCTTCTAGAAATGCTGAAGCTCCAGGCAGGCCACCCTTCCTGTGTGTCCTGGCCACTTATCTGCACACCTGTCCTCTTGAGACTGACTCAGATCCTCTAGAACCTTCAAAATGGCCTACTGCTCCAGCCCCTATCAGCTCTCCCTCCCCTGTGTCCCTTTTGTAGAAAGGAGTGCTTCCCTCCTGATTTCATATTTGTGAATCTTTACTCTTCCCTGCTGAGGTGACAGAAAGAATCAGAATGTCTTGAGTGCCTGTGCTGTGTCATCACCCACAGTGGGGAGAGACAGGCAGGAAAACAAGCTCAGACATCCCTGGTAGCCATGTGATGGCGACGCACAGGACCTGCCCAGGGGGCACAGCTGGTCTGTGGTAGAGTCGGGTTGAAGGACAGCATTTGTGACATCTGGTCTACTGCACCTTCCCTCAGCCATGCACTTAAGCCTTTTAGAAGCTCAGCACTGGTGCCCATCACAGGGCCGGCAACACACACACATCCCATTACTCAGAAGGAACTGACGGATTCACGTGCTGCTCCGTCCCATGAGCTCAGTGGACCTCTCTGTGTAGAGCAGTCAGACAGTGCCTGGGATAGAGTGAGAGTTCAGCCAATAAATCCAAGTGATCGTCATTCCTGTCTGCACTGGTAACTCCTAACCTAGATGTGAAAACTTAGTTCTTTCTCATAAGTTGCTCTGCCCACGGTCCCATTGCAGACCCAGGCACTCTCTCCGGAAGCCTGGAAATCACCCATGTCTTCTCCCTGCTCCCGCTCACATCCCACACTTGTGTTCAGTTGCTGAGTTACAGATTTTGCCTCCTCAATTTCTCGTCTTAATCCCATCCTCTGTTCCCCTGGCCAGTTTTTCTAGCTGTGTGGTCTCTGTTCTCTCCCTACCGTGCCTTCCGTCCCAGCCATCCCTGACTACGTGTTTCCCCCACAGACATCACACTGGTTCACCTTGTTGACCACTGTTTCCTTCTCCCCAAGTCTCCCGGGCAAGGGCTGATTCTCCAGTCTCCTCTGGGAAGCTGGCCCTGAACCACTTAGAACCTATTGCTCCTTCGTCACCTATGTCATGTGGCAGTGTGTTGCCTCACTTACTGGTCTGTTTCCCTGCTCCCTCTAAGCCCTGGGGCTTGCCTGGCGCCATCGCTGTTTGACAGGACTAGTCCTCTCCCCTGTGTTACAGATATGCTGTCCAAGGAGCCTCCATGGTGTGACGGCTCCTACTGCTATGAGTGCACTGCCAAGTTTGGAGTCACCACTCGCAAACATCACTGGTAAGACCCCAGCGTCACTGTCAAGGAGTGAGGGGACTTCTGCTGATGCCATTGCTTCCCCCCTTCTCCAGGATAGGCCATGAACTTGCCTGGGTCCTGCATATTGATGGGCAAAACTTGACCAAATGGAGGGATGAGATGAGCACACCCAAGGATCCTACTGAGGAAGGGAGATGTAGGGAAGGCAGGGAGCCTGCAGACGGGTGGCTTTCCTGCTAGAAGCTGAAGGTGCGCAGTTTCCAGGCAGCCTGCCAGGCCTGTGCCATCCTTCCTGACTTCCTGCCTACAGCAAAGCTGAGAAGAGCTACTGCCTTCACGGTGTGCCTCAGTATGGGCCGCTTTGCCGAGAACTAAGGGGCTGTTCCCATTAAAATGAGATAGATAGGTCGGGTGCGGTGGCTCATGCCTGTAATCCCAGCACTTTGGGAGGCAGAGGCAGGCGGATCGCTTGAGGTCAGGAGTTCGAGACCAGCCTGGCCAACATGGCAAAACCCCGTCTCTACTAAAAATACAAAAATTAGCTGGGGGTCGTCAAAACCCCGTCTTTACTAAAAATACAAAAATTAGCTGGGGGTCGTGGTGGGCACCTGTAATCCCAGCTACTTGGGAGGCTGAGGCAAGAGGTTGCAGTGAACTGAGACCACGCCACTGCACTCCAGCATGGGCAACAGAGCGAGACTTCATCTCAAAAAAGAAAAAAGGAAAAAAAAGATAGTGCTGAGCTGCTCTTTTTGTTTTTGAGACAGAGTCTTGCTCTATTACCCAGGCTGAGTACAGTGACAGGAGCTCGGCTTACTGCAATCTCCATTTCGCGGATTCAAGCGATTCTCATTCCTCAGCCCCCTGAGTAGCTGGGATTCAGGCATGCGCCACCACTCCCGGCTAATTTTTATATTTTTAGTAGAGACGGGGTTTCACCATGTTGGCCAGGCTGATCTTGAACTCCTGCCCTCAAGTGATGCGCCTGCCTCAGCCTCCCAAAGTGCTGGGATTACAGGCATGAGCCACTGTGCCTGGCCTGAGCTGCTCTTGAGCTTCAAAAAAAAAAAAAAAAAAAAAAAAAGCCTTCTTCAGTATTGCTTTAACATAATGATTGACTAGAGTTTTGTTTTCATAAAGACTAAAAATTCTACATGAATTGTAGTAACCTGGCTGGCAGTTGGCAGAGTTGCCAGAGTAGCATTGCGGGCGCCTTGTCTGCCAGGCCCTGCTGCGGTTGTCCTCACATGCCAGGAAGCAGAGTCTGTCGTTGGCGCTCCTCTCATACTTCCTTTCTTTGCTTCCACAGTCGTCACTGCGGACGTCTTCTTTGCCATAAATGCTCGACCAAGGAGATTCCTATTATAAAGTTTGATCTGAACAAGCCTGTACGAGTTTGCAACATTTGTTTTGATGTACTGACTCTGGGTGGGGTCTCTTAGTGAGCCCCCCGGAGGGTCCAGGCCACGTCCTTGGTCACCTCCCCAGCAGCTGCTCTGCTTACCAGCCTGACCCCACCCAGAGCAGGAGCTGGCGGGTGTCTTCCTGCGGCAATAGACTGGAACGATTAAGGACCATGGTGTGATAGACCCCATTTCAAATGATTCCATATGATTGTCAGTATGTGTGTCAGACTGTGATCGATTTCACTAGATGTCTCACTAATCGGACCAGGCCATTCGGCCTAAGTGGTAAATGTGATTAGGAATTAGACCTCTCCCCATTCTGCTAGCAACATACAAGGACACTTGGAAAACCATTTTCCCTTCTAGTAGCTTGGTGTCCTTCCCAGAGCAGCCATGAAGTCTTCCCGCCTGGGCTGACTGATGAGGCAGAGCCTCTCAGCGTAGGAAGCTGGCTACTTAATGAGCTGGCTTTACTGTAGGGTAAGTGGCTGTGGACTTTTCTGCACAGTGTTTTCATAAAGATAATAGGATCCTCTTGCCCTGAACTCTTTTTTTCTTTTTAAGCTAAGCTGTATTTTTAGTGAGCTACCCCTTTTAAAAAGGTGAAATCTTTCTTAACAGGGTTCAAAGATGAGAGCTGAAAAATCGTGGCCTTAACAACTGAAAGCTTTACAGTGTTCATGCTACTGAGGTGTCAGGAGTGCAGCTGGGCCGCTTGACACCTCGTAGCAGCCGTCTCATTCTCTCGTCTTGCTGCGTCCTGTCTGTGGAGTCCTCAGTCACTCTGCCGCTGGAGAGTGCTGGAGGAAACGCACTTTTATTGTGCTGCACTTTTTATAGAGCTGCATTATTGGTGATTCCAATTTAAAAATCCATATTCAAAAATACCCTCACACATCCCTGCATCAGTGATTCTAATGATCAGCTTTGACTGGACCTCAGCTCACACGAATCTCCAAGAGAAAACTACAGAGCATCTTTTAGAGCCAGAGATTCATACAGGCCAAGTGATGAGAGGGGGCGTCACCAAGGCTTCAGCCCCAAGGGCATCTCCAGCCTCAGGCCGGCAGGTCCTATGTCCTTGACACAAACGCTTCTTGCTGAAATCCTCCCTAGTGATGCTGTGAGTGCTGTTGGTCCCAGTTCTGTGTAGCTTGCCCTGCCCCATGAAGGGCCACCAGCCAAGGGCCCTGGCCACGTGTGCGCCACCTTATTTTGGAAGTCTCTGGCTTGTGTGCTGGATGAGGCTGCCAGAACTTGTTGGGCGTTCGTCGCTGTTAGTACATATATTAACCATGAGGTGTTAAACTTTTCTTTTGAAGGTTTGGCCAGTTTCTAAAAAAATGCACATTTAAAGAGAAGCATCTACCACTGCTTTAAAACAAAACAACTCTGAGATGAACAATATGTGTTATACTCAGAGATTAACAATCTCAATCATACATACTGATTCTTTCAGACATTTAATAACCACTACATTTTTTTTGCATTAATGAAATTTGAATATATGTGTAAAGGGACTAAATATTTTTGCAACAGCCTGTTTTTTGTTCATTCTTTTCTGGATAGTGTATCCTCTGTATTGTGGTAGATTTATACATTCTGTTGCCTAAATATGTGTGTAAAATGAGCTGATAAACTGGAGTACTACTTTAAAAAAATTTCTGTGATTTATAAGATATATATGCTTTCTATGTTAATATAAGCTTGTACACAATGTTTAAAAGAAAAACAATGAATTAGAAGAGTTCCCCTGTCCCCAGTCTGACATATTTCATACAGAATGTTTAAAAGAAAAACTCTGCTAGTCTTGGCAAACATTTGGCCATGTGAGGCATGTGGTCAATTTCCATTTTCTATTACCTGAAAAGGGCCATAAGGAAGCAGGCAGGGCTTAGGTAGCTTGGTTACCTAAGTTAGAAAGTAAGAGAATCATGGTTCGGATATGAATTGAAGTGGTTGGTACGTGGATACCTGTTCTTCAAAAGGAATGTGGGAGATGAGTCAAGGGTGAGGCCGGTTGTTCTGCCCATGCCCTACATACCAATTTCAGTAACAATCTTGCCTGTCATTGCACTTAGAATCTTAAGATCATGTTTAAAATATGTTGATTCAAGCTTGTTTCTAAGCCTGAGTCCAGGGATAGCAATGGTACTGACCAGCTATGGACTGGGAGAACATTGAGTCCTGTTATCCGTTGGCTTCAGGGTGCATCCATGTGGATACAGGAAAAGCCTCTTTCCACAGACTTAGGAAGCGCCCCGACCACGTGGACGCTCGCTGGGCTGCACTCAGCAGGCTGCTTGAGTGGGAGCTGACTCCAACGTGCACTGCCCTGGCTGGGACTAGGCGTGCTTCCAGCCCTTCCCGTGCTCTCCCTGCTGTCAGCACTTGAGTACAAACCTGCTGTTGTAAGTGTTCATCGGTAGCTTAAGTGCTAGTAGCAAAAACTTAAATTCATTCAGAAAGTTGCCACTTCTGAATGAGTACAGCAGGAAAAATAAACTTTACTGAAACATAATTTGCTGCGACAGTCAACATTGTTATGCTGAATTTGCTCTTAACTGCCCTTTGCTCATCGCCAGATTTATTATCCAGTGTATTCTTAACAGTCTTTTGTTGTCATTGTTTTTAAAACAAAGGTACGGACCATGTGCTATATATAAATCGAATGGCTTAAACTAATTTGCTGTGATCCTCTAACACCGAAATTTCCCATAAACTTAAGTGCCTACACTTAGGACTTTTGAACTTTCAGTCATCTTTTTCGTGGTGTCTCACTGAACGATGTGTTAGAACATGTGTTCCATTTGGAGTTTTGGGCCTGTGCACAGTCAACCCCAATTACGAGTTTAGTTGAGGCTGGATTCGATTGCTCAGTTCACCTGCCACGTTCTCTCCAAGGAGTGGGGTCTACGTGACCTTTAGTCCTCTACCTCAGAGCCCTGAGTCATTTCTGACCACCCCGTTCTGTGTCCTCACTCTTGTCCCTGAATGGGTCCCTGTGTGGATCTCAGTGTGTGTGTGGTTTCTCCACTCCTCCCCGCTCATGTCCCACACCTGCCATATGGAACCGTTTCTGCACTAACCTTGTCCATGCGCACAGAGTGCAGGGAACGTCTTGGGAAAGGGGAGAGCCTTGACCTCCATCTAGGTGTCTTTTATCTGGAGAAAAAACACTTTTGAACTATGTAATGCTCGGCCCTGAAAGGCAAGCTAACTTCCCAGGTGACAGTAGCAGGAACAAGTAAGGGTAATGCTTCCATGACAGATACTTGCTTCCCTTGGGACAAGTCCCAGAAGAACTACCTGAAGCACCAATGCTCCCCACCCCAGCCTGCTGGCAGAGGAAGCAGGCGGCACCAACTCGCCAAACGGACTTGGGAGCCACCTTCTCACTCTGTGGAAGTAATTTAGTGAAGAGCTGACTGGCAAGATAAAAACGCTGAAATTCCCAGAAGTTACAGATGCCTTAAAGACTTTCTTTGGAAGATCATTGCCTGTACAATTCCTTTTTTGTGTGGCATAAATAATATATTAACCTGTTACAACTGACAACATTGGTTTTCTGCAGCTAGGGAGTCTTGAGACTGCTCGCCTTGATGACTTGCCCTTTTTTTGGCAGATGTGTGGAGTTGGCTGTTACGACATCCCTGCGTGATCCCAGAGGAGGGGCAGTAGCTGGACAGAAACTGCAGGCACACATTTGGGTGGATCACCTGGCTTCCAGCCCCTTCGGGGCGGTGCTCAGTGTGGGGTGATGGTATCATAGAGGACCATGGCGCTTATCAGCATTGTTTCTTTGGAGTCTGTGTAATGGAATGTATTTTTCAAATACTGATATTTGCATTTTCTGTAACAATTCCTTATAATAAAATGAAGTAAAATTGTGCATTTAAAGTGGAAACTTTAATAAGACATTTGTAGTTACTTCTAATGCAGAAGTACCAATAAGCATTAAAAACAAATTTTAGAAAACTCCTGACGTGCATAAGTTTCTTGACCAGTTGCCCTCCAGGAAAGTTTGAATTCCAACATTTTTCAGGAACATGCTGTTGACAGCAGTAAAAGTAGCTATTTTATGTATTTATTTTTAATTTTTAAAAGTTTCAGTAGGTTTTTGGGGTTCAGGTGGTGTTTGGTTACATGAAGTTCTTTAGTGGTGACTTCCGGGATTTTGGGGCACCCATCACCCAAGCAGTGTACACTGGACCCTTTTATCCCTCACCCCAGCCCTTTACCCTGAGTCCCCAAAGTCCACTGTATCACTCTTAAAGCCTTTATGTCCTCATGGCTTAGGTCCCGGAAAGTAGTTATTTTAAACATAGTAGCTGCCTGAACTCACTGTGCTCTTGGCCCAGATTTCAGCTCCTAGCACCGAGCGTGATCACCGAGGCAGTCTTAGTCACCGTCACCTGACCCCTCTGAAGTTCTCAAGAGGATCCATTCATGATGAGCTTTCTGCTAGCCAAGGCATGAAGGGCGACTGGCACTGTGGGCTTCAGAGAATACTAAGGACGGTTTCAGGGCTTGCAAATTAAAATCTAGTGATCCATAAAGCCCCTGTACAAATCGTTACCAATCAAGCAGCTCACGTGGCCCTCACGCTTTCCTGAGCTAATGTATTCCCTTTTTCCTGTCTTCCATTTTGCTTACCCCTAGGTCAGACTAGCTGTGGTGATAGAGCTCATAAAGCTCACTCTCCAGTGGCTTTTCTCATAGTTAATATGCACTGTTAAGTGTTTCCACATGACAATCCCAAGTAATCCTCACAGCTACCCTTGAGGCTAACAGTGCTAACCACACTGTCACTGGTTATGATAAGCAAAGCACAAACAGTAACCAGGCACATCAACTTCCACACATTTGCCCAGCCAGGAAGAGCACTGGGTTTATCAACTTCTGCATGTTTCCCCAGCCAGGGAGAGCACTGGGTTTTAGTTCTGCTTTTTCATTCATTAGCTGAGAGTTCTGGGCGAGTTTCCTAACTTCTTTGCCTCTGTTTCCCTATCTACATAATGGGGGCGGACCGTAGTCCTTACAGGGTTGCCTGGAGGAAGGTGATCAGTAATGTGTCCTCCTCATCCAGGTACCCAGATTCTGGTGTGTGCACCGCAGGCTCTTCTGGTAGTATCTGCTGCCACTGGAAGAAATCTGGGGGCTCTGGCAGTAGGAAGTACTCTCAAGGGTAGGGTCCAGCCTAGGGTCTTTGCCCTTCTTTGAGGGGCACCCACAGACTTCTGAGCAGGCACAGTCCTAACCTCCCCATTGGGGCCAGCTTTCAGAGTACAGCTTTGCCTTGAGCAAAGTGAGTGTGGGGCAGGGCAGGGGTCACGCAGTGGCTGAGCTGGGGTGAGGCGAGGGTCGTGCAGTGGCTCAGCTGTGACCAAAAAACCTCAGACTCTTCACTCTTAGATGTTTATAGAAAACTGTAATCTCAGAATGAAAAGGCAAATGTTGAAACTTCTTTAAGATGACTTCTTTATTTTTGGGTTTTGTTTGTTTTGGGACAGAGTCTCACTCTGTCGCCCAGGCTGGAGTGCAAAGTGGTGTGATCTTGGCTCACTGCAGCCTCCACCTCCCCAGTAGCTAGGACTGCAGGTGCGCACCACCACACCCAGCTAATTTTTGTATTTTAGTAGAGATGGGGTTTCACCATGTTGGCCAGGCTGGCCTCCATCGAACTCCTGGCTTCAAGAGATCCGCCCACCTTGGGCTCCCAAAGTGCTAGGATTATAAGCGTCCGGCCTCCTTCACAATGTTGGAGTGGAGTGCAGCTGCAAAGGCTTTGCCTTGACACTGTGCTCACTGGTGTGACAGAGATCAGACTCGCATCACAAAGCCCAGCTCTGTCACCCGACGGTTGATGTAACTATTAGAAGAGGTGGGGAGACATTTATGCCCCTTTTCTGGGCCATAACATGGGAACTTCTCAAGGCAGGCGTAGAGATGAAATGAGAACAAGGCCTGGCCCAGCAGAGTTGCCCAATATGTATGTTTTCTCCTTCCCTTCCTTCTACCCGCAAGTCTAAATGCATGCTCAGCCTAAGCTGAGCTCATCTGTGACTTCCATCAGGGCCTTGCCCTTCCTCTCCCCATGGTTTCGCCCAGGGCCACCTGTACTGGAGAGGGAAAGGCCAGGCATTTCTCCAGTAATTACCAGCTTCTCATGGCTGAGCCCTTCGGGCCATTAAAATGACAACCTATTCTTGCTGAACCTAATTCTTTGCTGAACCCTTTGCCCTGACATGAGAGATGTGTTACCAGATTAAGTAGGAAGGTATAAGTACCATAAGGTAAGTATCAAAAAGGAATTCTCAACTGAGCAAGGAACTGAGCAGGCTGCTGAAGCCAGCCAAGTCTGTCCTGGAGCCTGTGCACAGGGGTCTTGCATCAGTCAGAGATCAGGTACCCTCTAGGCACGGCCAGAGCCCGCAGCTGGCTGGAATGACTAATGCTTCTTGTTTGTTTTTTGACCTCACACTCTCCCTGCATTCCTACCGCAAGGACAGCCTCTGGCTGCTCTACTGGGTTTATTCCACCATACTATAAGTCCCCTGAGGTCAGAAGTCTTGCTTCCTCGACCACCCAACCCTAACGTGATACCTGGCACATAGTAGGTGCTTGGTAAGTTATTTGCTGAATGACTAAGGAGGACTAAATCAGGGGCAGTAACTAGTTTCCAGTTAGCCTGGAGTTGGGGGCTGTTTCTAGTTAATAGAGAAGTCTCAGCACTGAGCTCAGGGACTGCCTAGAACTCAGAAGAAAATCCTAATTTCAGCTCTTCTTTCTGTCTGCTCCTGGTCCTGCCCCAGGGAGGGCAGAGACATACAGAAATATGGAGGAGTGAAAACGGTACCAAATCAGGCATCCAGAGCTTTGAGTTCTAGGCTCAGGTCCATGCTCAGTGACTTCAGTTCTATGTGCCTTTGTTGCCTTATCTCCAAAAAGTGCGGTGGCTCACGCCTGTAATCCCAGCACTTTGGGAGGCCGAGGTGGGCAGACTGCTTGAGCCCAGGAATTCGAGACCAGGCTGGGCAACAAGGTAAAACCCCATCTCTACAAAAATAAAAAACTAGCCGGGCATGCTGGTACGTGCCCATAGTCCCAGCTACTCGGGAGGCTGAAGTGGGAGAATCTTTTTGAGCCCGGGAGGTCAAGGCTGCAGTGAGCTATGATCACGCCACTGCACTCCAGCCTGGGCAACAGAGTAAGACCCTGTCTCAAAAAAAAAAAAAAAAGACACAACTCTGCACGAACTTCCCACATGCTAGGCGCGGTGGATATAGGGGTACAGCGCTGAGTAAAGTGGATTATAGGGGCACGGTGCTGAGTCACGTGGACACAGGGGTACACAGCTGAGACATGGATATAGGGGTAAGGCTCTGAGTCACGTGGATACAGGGGTGCGGCGCCGAGTCACGTGGATACAGGGGTGCGGCGCCGAGTCACGTGGATACAGGGGTGCGGCGCCGAGTCACGTGGATACAGGGGTGCGGCGCCGAGTCACGTGGATACAGGGGTGCGGCGCCGAGTCACCTGGATACTGGGGTGCGGCGCCGAGTCACCTGGATACTGGGGTGCGGCGCCGAGTCACCTGGATACTGGGGTGCGGCGCCGAGTCACCTGGATACTGGGGTGCGGCGCCGAGTCACCTGGATACTGGGGTGCGGCGCCGAGTCACCTGGATACTGGGGTGCGGCGCCGAGTCACCTGGATACTGGGGTGCGGCGCCGAGTCACCTGGATACAGGGGTGCGGCGCCGAGTCACCTGGATACAGGGGTGCGGCGCCGAGTCACCTGGATACAGGGGTGCGGCGCCGAGTCACCTGGATACAGGGGTGCGGCGCCGAGTCACCTGGATACAGGGGTGCGGCGCCGAGTCACCTGGATACAGGGGTGCGGCGCCGAGTCACCTGGATACAGGGGTGCGGCGCCGAGTCACCTGGATACAGGGGTGCGGCGCCGAGTCACCTGGATACAGGGGTGCGGCGCCGAGTCACCTGGATACAGGGGTGCGGCGCCGAGTCACCTGGATACAGGGGTGCGGCGCCGAGTCACCTGGATACAGGGGTGCGGCGCCGAGTCACCTGGATACAGGGGTGCGGCGCCGAGTCACCTGGATACAGGGGTGCGGCGCCGAGTCACCTGGATACAGGGGTGCGGCGCCGAGTCACCTGGATACAGGGGTGCGGCGCCGAGTCACCTGGATACAGGGGTGCGGCGCCGAGTCACCTGGATACAGGGGTGCGGCGCCGAGTCACCTGGATACAGGGGTGCGGCGCCGAGTCACCTGGATGTAGGGGTGCGGCGCCGAGTCACCTGGATGTAGGGGTGCGGCGCCGAGTCACCTGGATGTAGGGGTGCGGCGCCGAGTCACGTGGATGTAGGGGTGCGGCGCCGAGTCACGTGGATGTAGGGGTGCGGCGCCGAGTCACGTGGATGTAGGGGTGCGGCGCCGAGTCACGTGGATGTAGGGGTGCGGCGCCGAGTCACGTGGATGTAGGGGTGCGGCGCCGAGTCACGTGGATGTAGGGGTGCGGCGCCGAGTCACGTGGATGTAGGGGTGCGGCGCCGAGTCACGTGGATGTAGGGGTGCGGCGCCGAGTCACGTGGATGTAGGGGTGCGGCTCTGAGTCATGTGGATGTAGGGGTTGAGTCATGTGGATATAGGGGTGCGGCGCTGAGTCATGTGGATATAGGGGTGTGGCGCTGAGTCATGTGGATATAGGGGTGCGGCGCTGAGTTGTGGATATAGGGGTGCGGCGCTGAGTCACGTGGATATAGGGGTGCGGCGCTGAGTCATGTGGATATAGGGGTACGGAGCTGAGTAATGTGGATATAGGGGTATGGAGCCGAGTCATGTGGAAATAGGGGTACGGAGCCGAATCACACTGGGGCTCTGTCCTCAGAATGTCTGAGGTCCAGTGCAAGAGGATGATAAGAAGTTTATGGTAAGAGCCCACTGTGACATGAGCACAGTGCTATGGGAGCAGGGAAAGTGCCTCTATAGCTCACTGCTGGCCCAACAGTTAATGAAGGCTCCCAAGAGGGGCCTGATTGAGCTGAATATTGAAGCAATACAGGGTGGATGAATTCACTGGAGGAAGAAGTGTCATTCCAGGCAAAAGAAACAGCTTGTGTGAAGGCACTGCAGACGTAACGCAGTGAGAGGGAGGCTGGACAGGAGGTGCACACGGGAGGAGATGGGAAAGGTACAGGCCTAAGAGGAGAGGGGCCACAGAAGGGCCTCGTGTGGCACGCAGCAGAGGAGCTGGCACTCAGTCCTTATAGATCAGGGGAGCCTCTGAGGAGGCTTAAATGGGGGATGCCTTGATCATCTTTAAGAAAGAGCTTGGCCAGGCGCGGTGGCTCACGCGTGCAATCCTGGCACTTTGGGAGGACGAGGTGGGCGGATCACAAGGTCAGGATTTCAAGACCAGCCTGACCAATGTAGTGAAACCCCATCTCTACTAAGAATACAAAAATTAGCTGGGTGTAGTGGCACATGCCTGTAATCCCAGCTACTTGGGAGGCTGAGGCAGGAGAATCGCTTGAACCCAGGAAGTGGAGGTTGCAGTGAGCCAAGATCGTGCCACTGAGGTTGCAGTGAGCCGAGATCACGCCACTGCACTCCAGCCTGGGCAAAAGAGCAAGACTCCATTTCAAAAAAAAAAAAAAAGAAAGAAAGATGGCTCCCAGCAGTATGGAGGAGGGATTGGAGGGAGTACAGTTAGGATCCTTCAGTAATCCAAGTGAGAAATGACAGCCTAGGCCAGAGGAAGAGTACTAGGGACAGATAAGAGGGAAGGGAAAGGAGAGAATGAGGGAGGCAGAGCTCCCAAGACCTGTAGGCGGGTTAGGAGGAGGGAAGGGAGGATGGAGTGTGATGGCTGCTCAGATGCTGACTGTGCGTGTAGCTGGTGGTGCCGTTCACTTGGAGAACTAGCAGCAGCATGGGAGGGGAAGGTGAAATGCTCTGGAAAGCTGCCTGGAGTAGAGGTGCAGGTTTGACGGTCTAAGTAACTGCCGGATTTGGTGTGAGAGGAGCCAATGGAAAGGGGTTTGTGGAGGCAAAATGGGGTTCTCAAGGCAATTAAGAAGGAATGGGCAGACACAAAAAGGGAAGCAGGAGAAAGCCCAGCGAGGGTTTCATGGAGGACCCCACGGTCCACAGTGTCCAGTGTGACAAAGGTAAGAACTGGATGTCACCACGCAATGTGCCAATGCAGAATTTCTCCTGATTTTTAGAGCAAATGGGGCTGAAAAGCAAAGCTAGTGAGTATAAGCCAAAACTGGAGTTGAGGGAGTGTTTATGATGTGAGAGAAGTGAGCCGTTTGATGCATACCTGGGGGAAGATCCAGGAGGCGGGGAGAGGTTAAAGGTACAAGAGGGGAAGGTGAGGAAGATGGTGGGGGCAGGCAAAAGGAGCCATGAGCCAGAGCCCAAGTGTAAGGAACAGCTGTGGCCATAGGGGCAGTGAGCCGGGTCTGCCAGTGAGGGGGAGGCAGCCTCCATTTTCTAGTCTGTGAATCTGGAAAGCGATTTAGTGAAATGAATGATGGAGAAAAAGGAGACAGTGACAGAGAGGGAGGAAGCTAGTGGATGTTGAGGGTGAGGCTGAGCGGGAAAGGGAGCCGGGTAGAGGCTCTGACGAGGCGATGCACAGAGGCCGTGGAGCGCTGTCTGTGGTAGTGCTGGTCCCACTTCTCCGTCTGAAGTAGGAACACTCCTTGCCCCCATCTACCTTAACAAGTAGTCAAGAGGTAACAGGTATGACATTTGCCAGATGACCCTGGACATACAAACCACTGGGCAAGCAGCAAGCCCAGCCACCTTAAGTTTGCAGCCTTGCCCGAACTTTAATGTCATGCTAACCAGTTACCTTGTTAGAGCTGGGAAACCACCTTTTGCTCAAAATGCAGACTTCCTGCCTTTGAAAACACACCACACCTGATTTTAAGTGCTTAAAGGAGAGAAAATGTCGTTGCTTTAAATTGTTGCTTTGTTCAGAGACATCTGGATTTGCTATATCCATACAAGCAAAAGCTTTTCCAATTCCAGAATCAACCCACACTGATTTGTTATTGCCTCTTACTGTATTGGCCCAGCTGTAATCAACGCAGCAGGCTTTTGGTTGTAAATTCAAGTGGAAATTGAGTTGGTCTTATTTGTGCCTGTTGATACCTGAGGGCTGTGAGGAAGATGGCCGGTAGGTCAAAGGGAATAGTGGTGAAAAGCTGACCAGTACTGGGCAGGTGGCCGGCTGTCCCTCAGGCACCACAACGCCGAGCCACGGTCAGGGGCATGAGCCACATTTGCAGAATACAGCCAGAGTCCTTCCAGACCCTCCTGATTCGCCCCAGGGGGCATCCCAGGGCACACAAGTGTCAAGGGCCTACTCAGGTGCTTGGCAGAGCTCTCTGTGTGTTATCAACAGAAAAGGCTATGGCTTAGAGTGGGAAGGAGCATGTGATGGCTAGCGGTGGGCAGCCTGTGTACTCCGCCAGGTTTGGGTGGTCCAGGTCCCCACGATTTCTGTGTGGAGGGTTGTCCGGCATCTGGTCACTAGGGGGGCCGGTGGTTCTCACACACACGCAGCGGGGCTCCTTAGCACCTGGCTTATACAGCTTCCTGGGGACGCCAATCCAGTCTCTGCTCACACCTCCACTAAGGATAGACGGAAAGAGGACTTCTTAAACGTGAGAACTCATGAGTCTCTGGGAAGGGGAGAGCAGGAAGCAGAGAGCCAGGCCTTCTGAAAAGTAGAAGCCTACCAGAGTGTTTCCCAAGGCAGCAGGCTACAGCGCTCAGCCCCTGAGCCTTCATGCTCTCTCCTAACATCCTTCAGCTTCCCCTGCAGGGCCAACACCACCTTCCCCAGGCCCAGGGCACAGTCCATGGTTCCTTTCACTGTGCTCCCCAGCCCCTGCCCTGCCCCTTCTTAGGAGGCAGTACCACGTTCCTGCACTGGTGGTAACAGCTGTGAAAGGGCTTCCCCTGCTGGCCTGTGAGCTTCTCAGAAGCAGTGTCTGGGTGTGACTGTCCTCTTCCTTCCCCACTACAACCCAGCGCAGGCCAGGGTCTTCACCTTCTTCTCTGGGGCACTTGGGTGGGGGTGGGCAATTGGCCACCTGGGTCGGCCTTCTCTGGGAAGCCCTTGGCATAGAGTGTAGCTGCAAGCTGTCCTGTGCCCCACAGGTCCAGTCCTTGATGGCACTAGGCTTCAGACATGGAGGATTCAGCTATGGCCCAACAACCTGAGCAACCTCCTATATCTTGGGCAGAGGGACCTTGCCCATCTCAGGGTACTGGGTTCAGTCTCTGGTGGACTCACAGGCCTTGCAAAAAAGAAACTGAGGTTCTTGGAACTGATACCTCAGACAATTTCCGGTGCCTGTTGTCAGAGAAACTGCCACCCAGTGAGAAAACATCCCACTTCTAGCTTACCAAGAATAAGGCTGTCACCCAAATGCCTCCCTCTCCCACCCAGCCTCCATCCCATCATTGGTGATCCGTACTCCACACCTTGTCCCTGCCTTCGGCACTTGTTCCTCTCAGTCTAATGGGAGACACACACAGGTGAACAGAAAACAACAACCTGAGCTGAGGCACAGGGATAGGGCCCCTCAGTTCACTAGGGTGGTCCTGGAAGGGTTTTGTGGGGAAGGCAGAGCCTGAACTACTCAGTCATGAAAGCAAGAAGAGGTTCAGGAGACAGAGGGGAAGGCTGTGGGGAGGGAAAAGGAGGCAGTTCCCAAGGAAGCAAAGTCAAGCATCTGAACGCACGCAGGCCTCCTGGAGTCTCAGAGACCAGTGCTCTCTGAGGCTACCTGCATTCAGGCCTGTGTCACAGGAAGGCCCACGCCTATCTTAGCTTCTCTCCATAAAGTGAGCAGGCCAGGTTCTCACAGTCCCCTCTTTCTTGAGATGACACTGGAGAAGCTGTCTCTTCAAAGCTAGCGGCCAGGAAAGAAGGAGCTTTCCTTCCTGCTGCCTTTGCCCTTGCTCCCCTCATTTAAGGCTGAGAACTCCGAATTTGCAGTGGTTTTTTTTGTTACTGTTTTTTTGTTGTGTTGCCCAGGCTGGACTCCAACTCCTGAGCTCAAGCGACCTGCCTGCCTCCATCTCCCAAGTAGCCATGACCACAGGTGTGGCCCATAAGCCACCATGCCCGCCTCACCTGTTTTTAAGACAGCAGTTGAAGCCATCACTGCATGTACCCTCTCCACCTCCTCGTCCCTCTCCTATAGACAGGCATGATTTGTGCTGTCAAACAGGAAACCAAAGCCCGTAGGTGGCTGAACAGGCCAAAGAAAGCAAGAAATCCTGCTCGTGCCTTCTCATTCCCGGGCCGAGGTTGTGTCAGCAGGATCTCTGGAGAATTTGGAAAAAATAAAAAGATGCCCAGGCCTCAAGTCCAAGCCTCAACCCATTCAGTTGAGTGGAGTGAGGTCTGACCATCCGTAATTTTGGCAATTCCCCAGAAGATCTAATATGCAGCCAAAGTTGAGAATTATTATCAGTATTTTGAAAAAGCTCCCCGGGGTTAACAATCAATTCCTGAATTCACTGAATACTGCAGGCAGGATGGCCTAGGAGTTGGATTTGGGACAGGCAGAAAGGAGAAGAAGGGGAGCCTGCTTACCTCTTCTGGGAGCACCAGAGCCGGCTGCCCCTGGCTGAGCTCCATTCCGCGTTGCACGGCGGGAATGTCTGCTTCTCTTGCAGTTCTAGTTTGTTGGACTCCAAGCCTCCGGTGATCACAGCTTCTACCCGGGTCAGTGCCGGGGTAGGCAGCCCATCCTCTCCGTAGAACCGTCCTATCACCCTTCCTGTGATGGCATGAAGGCAGGTGTGAGTGAGAGTGAGGGTGAGAGGGAACACTTAGCTGCTGAGGCAGGGGTGGGAAGGCACAAGTTCCCAGGATTTCTGACTTCAGTCCTGCTGGTGCATGTTTAATAAGAACTTCTACTGCAGGCACTCCTGGTGCCTTGCACACCAACCTCTTAACACCCTACAAGACCCCACACAACTGCATCCCTCTTCTAGCCGTAGAGTCCTTCAGTACAGAAACGATCAAACCTCTCTCACTTCCAGACAATGCTTCCCCGAGGGCAGAACCATGTGTGATTCATTTCTCCATGCTTCCATGTGCTTGGAGCACACGCTGGGTATTCAATTAATGTTTGATGAATGAATGGCTTATTGGCTAACATTTTTTAAATGTTTATTATAATAGAGATGGGGTCTCACTCTGTTGACCAGGCTAGTCTTGAACTCCTGGGCTCAAGTAATCCTCCACCTCAGCCTCTAAAGTGCTGGGATTACAGGCATGAGCCACCATGCCCAGGCAGGCTAACATTTTCGCAGCTCCATTTTCCCCAACATCAAATTATTTTGCTTTATACGGGTCATTTATTGAACTCAAAATGTCTGGCACTATACTAGCACTACATATATATATATATATGTACATATATGTGTATATATATGTACATATACACATATATGTATATATATATACATATACACATATATGTATATATATGTACATATATATACACATATATATATGTATATATGTACATATATACATATATATATATATTTTTTTTTTTTTTAGACAGAGTTTCGCTCTTGTTGCCCAGGCTGGAGTGCAATAGCATGATCTTGGCTCACCACAACCTCCGCCTCCCAGGTTCAAGCGATTCTCCTGCCTCAGCCTCCCGAGTAGCTGGGATTACAAGCGCCCGCCACCACACCCAGCTAATTTTTTGTATTTTTAGTAGAGACGGGGTTTCTCCATGTTGGCCAGGCTGGTCTCGAACTCCCGACCTCAAGTGATCCACCTGCCTTGGCCTCCCAAAGTGCTGGGATTACAGGCATGAACCACGGCTCCTGGCCACCAATATTTTTTTACTCCTCCTAACAAACCTATGAGAGAAATAATTGTTCCCTTATTTGTAGGAGAGAGACTGGGAGGTTAAATAACTTGGGGTGGTCTACAAAGCTAGCAAATTAATCTGGCTCCAAGCCCATGCTCTCCCCTCCATTGCTCTCTTCTGGCTCAGTCCCTCAGGGGACGTAAGTGAGTAAAAACTGGTTTTCCTTTAAAATGCCTATCAGAATGTTTCCTTATAGATGAGTCTCGCTCTATTGCCCAGGCTGGAGTGCAGTGGCTATTCACAGGCATGATCACAGCTCATTATAGCCTTGAACTTCTGGGCTCAAGCAATCCTCCCACCTCAGCTTGTTGAGTAGATGGGGGTACAGGTGTAAGTCACACTGTGCCCGGCTTTAAAATACCTGTCAGAATTTGTAAAAGTCTAAGCTATGGCAGCAGCCAGCAAGTGGTCCACCAGCCTACAGGCCAGAAGAAAAACAGGTCAGTTCTCTCAGTCCACGGTCCTAACGTAGCCCAGTCCTGAGGTGCAAATGGCCTTCAGAGGCAGCACCTGCCACAAGGCAAGAGAAGCAGAAAGGAAACACTTGAGGGAGGTGCGACCTAGGAGGGAGCAATCCCTAAGAACTAGCTTTACCTTCGATTCTAGTGGCGCATATGTTCAGCGCATCTGAGATTCAGCTTGTCTCTCAAGTCCAACGCCCTCCCTGACTTTCCCAAATCCATGTTGCCTCTAGCCTGTGACCTGGATTAGGAGGCTGATTCCTCCTCCTCTACATCCACATCATACTCCCTTCCTTGCTGTCTGATCGGATCCATCAGAAAACCTTGTCAGTCCTACCTCTGAACAGATCCTGATTCCGTTCACTCCTTTCCACTCCCACTGCCATCACCCTCCTCCAAACCACGGACTGTGGCAGTGGCCTCCTAACTGCTCTCTGGTCAGCTCATGCCCTGCTAGAGTTCTCTGTCCATAAAACTAGGGGATCTTTTAAACATATGAATCATACCATGGCACTCCAACGCCTGATTAAAACCCTTCAATGGCTTCTTAAAGCAGACAAAAATGCACATTTCTTATCAAGGCCTCTAAGGCCCTGTAACCATTTAACTGATTTGCTTCTTCAGCCTCTTACAAGGTACGTCCCCCCTCGTTCACTGGGGGCTCCAGCACACTGGCTTCCTTTCCATGGCCTGGCCGTGCTTCCCCACTCCCCACCTTCGCACTGCTCTTCCCTGACCCGGGACACTCTCCCCAGGTCTCGGGGTGACTGCCTCCCACTCACCTGCCCAGTCTCAGCTTAACGGTCACTTTCTCCAAGAAGCCACTCCTGAGCATCTGCTCTAAAGGAGCCAGAGCTCCCAAACATGTATCACATCACAGTTTGATGCATGGTCCTATCTGGAGCTGTTCAATCTGTTAACTTGTCTATGATGGACCTCTCTACTAGTGAGGCCCAGTACTCAGAACAGCTTAGCGCCGGGCGCACTGGCTCACACCTGTAATCCCAGCATTTTGGGAGGCTGAGCCGGGCAGATCACTTGAGGTCAGGAGTTCGAGACCAGCCTGGCTGACATGGTGAAACCCTGTCTCTACTAAAAATACAAAAATTTGCCAGGCATGGTGGTGCATGCCTGTAATCCCAGCTACCCAGGAGGCTGAGGCAGGAGAACTGCTTGAACCTAGAAGTTGGAGGTTGCAGTGAGCCACAATCGTGCCACTGCACTCCAGCCTGGGTGACAAAGCAAGACTCCATCTCAAAAAATATATAAATAAATAAAACAGCTTAGCATAGAGCATTCACTTTAAATACTTATTAGATGAATAAAGAAAGGAATCAGGGCCCGAGTCACAGGCCTGCAGTCTATGAGTTGGCCTGGCACAGAACTTCCCACTACGGGGGCTGGGGTGTCTGTGTTATATGGTGACAAGCCTGTCTTCGGTGAGTTTCTGACATGAGACCCAAAGACAGGACAGTAGTAGCAGAGGCAACAGAGGAGTTCTAGAATCTGTCATGAGAATGGTGATCACCAGTGGCTGCATCTCCAAGCCAATCCTGTATCCACAGCATAACCAAGGCCATCTTGTTTTCCCTTGAGGCCTGGCCATGTTGGCTGCCAAGATGGCTTCCTGGCTGTCCTCACTTCAGTATGTACCCTTACAATAAACCTTCATCCAGTGATGTATCCTGAGGGTTTCTGGTAACCTGAAAGAGACTAACATGGCCCCTATCCTACAGAATGAGCTAACAGGGGCAGGAACTGGACTCGATTCATCCCTGGACCCCCTAAGGATGGAACCCATAACTTATGAGTAGTAGGTATTCAATAAGATCCTGACATCAACTCAAATCCTTCTGAGGCATTTCCCAGCACATGCGCCACCCCATCCTCAACACATTATACATCATTCAAACAAGACCAGTTCACTTGTCACACCAAACGCATCCGAACACTTCTAGTGTGGTCCCAAATCTTAGCATGAAGTATTTGGCCTGGCATTCTTTGCCCATTTACAGGACTCTGTTTTTTTTTTTTTTTTTTTTTTTTGAGACAGCGTCTCACTCTGTCACCCAGGCTGGAATGCAGTGATGTGATCTCGGCTTATTGCAACCTCTGCCTTCCAGGTTCAAATGATTCTCATGCTTCAGCCTCCCGAGTAGCTGGGATTACAGGTGTGTCCCACCACACCCAGCTAATTTTTTGTATTTATAGTAGAGACATGGTTTTGCCATGTTGGTCAGGCTGGTCTTGAACTCCTGACCTCAACTGATCCGACCACCTCGGCCTCCCAAAGTGCTGGGATTACAGGCATGAGCCACCGGTCTGGACTCCATTCTTATTCTTTTTCTTTTGAGACGGAGTCTCACTCAGCCACCCAGGCTGGAGTGTAGTGGTGCGATCTTAGCTCACTGCAACCTCCGTCTTCCAGGTTTAAGCAATTCTCCCATCTTAGCCTCCTGAGTAGCTGGGATTACACGCAGCCGCCATCATGCCCGGCTAATTTTTGTATTTTAGTAGAGACAGGGTTTCACCATGTTGGCCAGGCTGGTCTTGAACTCCTGACCTCAGGTGATCCACCCACCTCGGCCTCCCAAAGTGTTAGGATTACAGGTGTGAGCCACCACTCCTGGCTCTTATTCTTTTCTATTGGGTTTTCTTTTCTTTATTAACCCAGTAATGTTTCAACCTCGGTTTGACAACTTCATTGGGAAAGGGAAGAACCCAGCCCTCTGAAGTGCAGGTGAATAGAGGTCAGTGCCTTCAGTGGTAGACAGGCTTGTGGTCTCAAGACTGATCTTGGGCAGACAAGAGAAAATGAAGAAAGGTGTGCTGCAGAGGCCCACAATGGATGGACACAAACTTTAGATATTATGAAAAAGCCTTGACTGATTGGATGTGGAGGGAGCTGAGGTGTTAATAAAAATGCCAAGGTTCTCAGAAAAGGTAACTCAAGCAGTGATGACAGAAGCAGAAATTCAGAGGCATTAAGGAAAGAATTCTTCCAAGTTAGACCTGTTTCGATGGTGAAGTGACACTGGTGTTCCTCAGGAAGTCAGTCATGTCCAAGTAGGACTCCAGTGAGAGGTGGGGGCTGCAGATAGACAGCAGAAAGGGCTACAACCATCCCAGTTGTCAGTACTTGTGAAGCAATCTAGTGTTTAGTGTCTTTCGTTGAGGCTGGAGTGCAGTGGCGCGATCTCAGCTCACTGCAACCTCCACCTCCTGGGCTGAAGCAATTCTCCTGCCTCAGCCTCCTGAATAGCTGGACTACAGGTACATGCCACCACGCCCAGGTAATTTTTGTATTTTTTAGTAGAGACAGGGTTTCACCATGTTGGCCAGGCTGGTCTTGAACTCCTGACCTCAAGTGATCCACCCGCCTCGGCCTACCAAAGTGCTGGGATTACAGTCATGAGCCACTGTGCCGGGCCTAGTGTTTAGAGTCTTTAACACTGCTTTAGGACACAGTTTGGTGTTGTCTCATTTGAGAAACAAGTCCCTTATGTAGCATCAGTAAGTAGCAAGTGCAGTACCCTACACAGTGGTTTGATTAGCATAACTACCACCTGGGAGACAGCTCACTCACGAAGTTTGTCTCCTCCTAGAGGACCAAATAAAAGGGGATTTGTCGAAACATAAATTCAGGCTTCAAGCCTTTCTGGCTGTGTGCTGAAGCCAGATGCATAGAGCACAGTGAGACAGGGAAGCTGCCCTTCTGGAGCTGGTTGTTCAAGGATGGTGCAAGCAACCACTGGCTGTGGCAAAACTGAGGCCAAAGCGAGCAGCTTAGTAATCCTCTCCCAAGACTAAGAGTGGGGGAAGCAGGTGACCATCCATCTCCTTCTGGGCAGCTCATCCCTATTCTAACAACCAGAATTTAAAGTAAAACAAATCCATGGCTGTTTTTCAGATTTTAACCTTGAACCCAATCCCTAAAAAATCTCAGCCCCCTAAAAACACTGCAGACAATCAAATGAAATGTATGACCTGTGGACTACTTACCAACACATACATAATTCTTCTCATAGAATGAAAGCCAATTTTGAAGTGTCAGCATCTCAGCGGCTGACAAATCAGATATATCATCCACAAGGCCTGCTTCAGAATAGTCCCCGGTCACAAATGCTCTGGACGCGTCTCGGCCTGAAAGAGAGAAGTTTCCATCAGATCCAGTTGTAAATGACTGACACTATCCCCACTCAAGAATCTATTTTCTTTTTCTTTTTTTTTTTGAGACAGAGTCTCACTCTGTTGCCCAGGCCGGAGTGCAGTGGCATGATTTCGGCTCACTGCAACCTCTGCCTTCCGGTTTCAAGTGATTCTCCTGCCTCAGCCTCCAGAGTAGCTGGGATTACAGGCACCCGCCACCATGCCTGGCTAATTTTTGTATTTTTTTAGTAGAGATGGGGTTTCACCATGGTGGCCAGGCTTGTCCTGACTTCAGGTGATCCGCCCACCTTGGCCTCCCCAAGTGCTGGGATTACAGGTGTGAGCCACCGCGCCCAGCAAGAATCTGCTGAGAAACGTCTCTTGACAAGCCCTACTCCTTATCCCCAGGGAAATGGGGTCCCCACTGTCTCCTCTGTGAAAGATGCTCCTGGACCTCGGACACATCTCTTTGGCATTGGTCATATTCTTTCATTTACCTTCGGCAACATTTAACACAGGTGACCACTTCCCTTGGCCTGATTTTCCTCCTACTTCTCCAGCTCCTCACTGTCTACCAGTCTTAGGGGTCAATTACCATCCACACCCTCACACTTGACAATCTTATCCACAGCTGTGGTTTCAAAGCCCACCTACAGGCAAAGACAGCCACATCTGTATCTTTAGCTCAGATGTCTCCCAAGGCTCACACCTATATATCCAACACCACTTAGATGTCTTACAGACATCACAATACCAAAATGTTCACACTGGCTGGGCGTGGTGGCTTATGCTCATAATCCCAGCTCCTCAAGAAGCCGAATAAGGAGGACTGCTTAAGCCCAGGGGTTTGAGCTATGACCATGCCACTGCACTCCAGCCTGGGTGACAGGGTGAGACCCCATCTCTCTCAAAAAAAAAAAAAAGTCCACATTGAAATAATGATTATCAGCACCCTCACAGCCAGGAAACCTGTATCTACTCCAGTATTGCCTGTCTCAGTAAATGCCAACCAGTTGCTCAATCCAGGAATGCAGTTCTTTTTGTGTGTGTGTGTGAGACGGAATTTTGCTCTTGTCGCCCAGGCTGGAATGCAAAGGCACAATCTTGTCTCACTGCCTCCTCTGCCTCACGGGTTCAAGCGATTTGCCTACCTCAGCCTCCTGAGTAGCTGGGACTACAGGCGCACACCAACATGCCTGGCTAGTTTTTGTATTTTTAGTAGAGATGGGGTTTCACCATGTTGGCCAGGCTGGTGTGGAACTCCTGACCTCAGGTGATCCACCCACCTTGGCCTCCCAAAGTGCTGGGATTACAGGTGTGAGCCACTGCATCCAGCCTGGGGAATGCAGTTCCCCCTATTTTTTTTTTTTTTTTTGAGCCTGAGTCTCACTCTGTTGCCCAGGCTGGAGTGCAATGGCACAATCTCGGCTCAATGCAACCTCCACCTCCCGGGTTCAAGCCATTCTCCTGCCTCAGCCTCCCGAGTAGCTGGGACTACAGGTGCCCACCACCACGTCCAGCTAATTTTTGTATTTTTAGCAGAGATGGGGTTTTGCCACATTGGCCAGGCTGGTCTCGAACTCCTGACCTGAGGTAACGATCCAGCCTTGCCCTCCCAAAGTGCTGGCATTAGAGGCGTGAGCCACCATGACCAGCCTGCAGTTCCTAACACTTCCTTCATCCCTCACATCCAGTCTCCAAGTCCTGTTATTTTCTGCCTAAGTAGTGTTCTTGTGTCAGTCTGCCTGTCTCCACCCACATCTAAGCAAGCCCAGGCTGCCATCCTTTCTCACCTGAACTCCTACAGCAAACCCCAAGGGAGACCTCCCTGCATTCATTCTTGCCCCACACCAATCTGCTCTTCATACCACACTCAACTGATACTTTAAACACAAACTGATCACGTCATTCTCCTGCCAAAGAATCCTCAGAGGCTTCCCTCTGTTCTACGAGAATGTCCAAATTCCTTAACACATCATTCATTGTCCTGCACCAGCTGCCACGAACGCTGCCTTGCCACATTTTTCTTTGTTTGTTTTTGAGACAGAGTTTCGCTCTTGTTGCCCAGGCTGGAGTGCAATGGCACAATCTCGACTCACCGCAACCTCTGCCTCCCGGGTTCAAGCGATTCTCCTGCCTCAGTCTCCTGAGTAGCTGGGATTACAGGTATCTGCCACCATGCCCAGCTAATTTTGTATTTTTAGTAGAGATGGGGTTTCTCCATGTTGGTCAGACTGGTTTCGAACTCCCAAACTCAGGTGATCCGCCCACCTTGGCCTCCCAAAGTGCTGGGATTACAGGCGTGAGCCACCACACCTGGCCACTGCGACGTTCTTTATTGTTCATTTTGCTCCCTTCCTCTCTCCTCCTCTTCGAATCAGTTACAGTCTCTGGTAACACCAGTACTTTTCCTTTTAACACTTTTCACAAAAATAATACATTAATTGTGTAATATCTATTTAATATCTATTTAATGTCTGTCTTTTCTACTAGTAAGTTTTATCAGGTAAGAAAACACACCAAACTCATTTACTATGGATTCCCCAGTGTCTGGTACAGTGCCTGATCTTTAGTAAATTCCCAGTAAATATCAAATGAATTAAATACATAGTTTTTTTCTTTTTTGAGATAAAGTCTCGCTCTATCGCCCAGGCTGGAGTGCAGTGGTGCGATCTTGGCTCATTGCAATCTCTGCCTCCTCGGTTCAAGCGATTCTCCTGCCTCCACCTCCCAAGTAGCTGAGACGACGGGCACGCACCACTGTGCCCAGCTCACACAAACATTTGTACATGAATGTTCATAGTAGCATTATTTATAACAGGCAAAAAAAGTAGAAAGAAACCAAAAATCCATCAACTGATAGATAAAATGTGGTATATCCATATTATTAGAATTATAGTATCTCTAGAATATTATTCGGCCATAAAGGAATAATGCACTACTACACGCTGGTACACCATGGATGAACCCCTGTAACATGATGCTGGGAGAAAGCAGCCAGACACAAAAGCCACATGTATGACTCCATGAAATGTCCACAATAGGCCCATCGACAGGAAAAGAAAGTAGATAGTGGTTGGCAAAGGAAGGAATGAGGAGTGACTGCTAATAGATAAGAAGTTTCTTTCTGGGGTGATAAGAATGTTCTAGAATTAGTGGTGACATTTTTACAAATTTCTGGCTATATTAAAAAAAAAACCACTGGGCCAGGTGTGGTGGCTCAGGCCTGTAATCCCAGCACTTTGGGAGGCTGAGGCAGGCAGATCACGAGGTCAGGAGACCGAGACCATCCTGGCTGACAAGGTGAAACCCCGTCTATACTAAAACTACAAAAACTTAGCCGGGTGTGGTGGCAGATGCCTGTAGTCCCAGCTACTTGGGAGGCTGAGGCAGGAAAATGGCATGAACCCAGGACACGGAGCCTGCAGTGAGCCAAGATCGCACCACTGCACTCTAGCCTGGGCGACAGAGTGAGACTCCATCTCAAAAAAAAAAAAAAAAAAAAAAAAAACACTGAATTTTGGCTCATACCTATAATCCCAGCACTGTGGGAGACCTAGGCAGTTGGATCACATGAGGCCAGGATTTCCTGTCCAGCCTGGCCAACATGGCAAAACCCCAACTCTAATAAAAATAAAAAAAATTAGCCAGACATGGTGGCACACGCCTGTAATCCTAGCTCCTCGGCAGGCTGGGGCACAAGAATATTGAACCCGGGAGGCAGAGGTTGCAGTAAGCCAAGATTGCGCTACCGCACTCCAGCCTGGGCTAAAGAACCAGTTTATCTCGACAAATAAAAATAAATAAATGAAAAGGTTGGGGGCAGTGGCTCACACCTGTAATCCCAACACTTTGGGTGGCTGAGGTGGGTGGATCACTTGAGCTCAGGAGTTCAAGACCGGCCTGGCCAACATGGCGAAAACTCATCTCTACAAAAAATACAAAAATTAGCTGGGCATGATGGTGCACACCTATGGTCCCAGCTACTTGGGAGACTGAAGTGGAAGGATTGCTTGAGCTTGGGAGGCAGAGGTTGCAGTCAGCCGAGATCATGCCACTGCACGCCAGCCTGGGTGACAGAGGCAGACCCTGTCTCTAAACAACAAAAAACCCCACTGAATTGTATACGTTAAAAGGACTTTACATCACGTGAATTACATCTCAATGAAAAATAAAATACTGAATGAACGAATAAGTGGACATAACTGCTTCCCAACTAGACTGTGTGGGCGGTGGGGAGCATGTTGCAGACATCCAGCCCCTGACACAAGGTAGGTAGTGGTAAATAAAGATGGTGAATGAATACCAGGAACACAGGAACTCAGTAAACAGCACAGCACACTGAAAAATAAAAAGCACTCCAGAAATCGAAGGTTTTATGCCCACACTTGTGCAAACATGCAAGGACAGCTCCCATAGCACGCAGCAGGGCAGCGCAACGAAAACTGCCTTCAACTAGCAGCGACAAAACACCGTGATTCCAGTCCCAGCTCTGCTTCTAACTCACTGTGTAGCCCTGAGTAAGTCCCTTCCCCTGCTGGACTATCTCAGGGGCTTTGCGAGACCAACTGGACTTCATTCGTTTTCTGTCAACCTTTGTATTTCTTTAGTACTCCCTAGACAGAGGGAAGTGGCTTGTATTTTAAGTGCTAGAGGCAGCTTCCCAATTCCCCTAAGATAATGACAAGTGGAAAATGCTTATTTAATATCAGCCTAGTAGCTGATCTTAGGCTTGCCCTGCACTTTTTTTTCTTTTTAAATTTTGCAGGTCAGTCCCGCTGGCTGGCAAGGCAACATCTGCAAAAAGCACTAGGCTGGCCGGGCACGGTGGCTCACGCCTGTAATCCCAGCACTTTGTGAGGCCTAGGCGGGCGCATCACAAGGTCAGGAGATTGAGACCATCCTGGCTAACACGGTGAAACCCCGTCTCTACTAAAAATTCAAAAAACTAGCCGGGCGTGGTGGCGGGCGCCTGTAGTCCCAACTACTCGGGAGGCTGAGACAGGAGAATGGCGTGAACCCGGGAGGCGGAGCTTGCAGTGAGCCGAGGTCGGGCCACTGCACTCCAGCCTGGGCGACAGAGCGAGACTCTATCTTAAAAAAAAAAAAAAAGAAAGCACTAGGCTGGTGGTCCGAGTCCATGTTCTGTCAGTATTCAGGTGTGAGGGTTTTAGGCAAATCACATCCTTTAACCCCCTCAGCTGTAACACAGGGACACCAGCATAAGCTTAATTTGACAAACGTTTCTTGAGGCCTAACATATGCACAACTTCGGTCTACGTATCAACGACTGTAAAGGTGACTGGGCCGCTTTCCTCTGCCCTAACCTTCTAAGGCAGGCAAACAGGTGCATCCCTACTAGAAGCAGGAATGACTCAGACCAAATGTACTATATGACGGGCCATAAAGTATTGATGCATGCTCATAAACCATGGATGAACCTTGAAAACACTACGCTAAAGGGTGGGGGGAATAAAGATTATTTCGGACCCGGGCATAATGAAGAGATGGTTGGAATTAGTAAGGAAACTGTGAGGGCAGGGGCGGGGCGGGATCTCATTTATCTGTGCGCTAAGAGCCCCGACAGAAGTCTGGCACACAGCCCGTATCCTAGGGCTTCCGACGGTGGGTAATGGGTAACAAGAGAGAAGACATGTTTCTCCAATATAAGTCACGCAGGGCGGTGCTGAATGACAGAGCTGGCCCACAGTCCCGCCAGAGCCAGAGAGCCTAGAAGGATGGTGCATGCAGCTCGTCCCGCCCGCCGCGCGGGTTTGATGGATGTGGGGTGGGGTTGGGGGGGAAATACATGAATAATGAACGAACGAACGACGCGCAGATGTTTACTGGCTCGCGCCAGCGGAGGGAAAGGCGTAAGCAGCCTCGCTGATACCTGCGAAGCCGCTATAGTGGGACCCAGGCTCGTAGTGCCTCCGGCCGGAGGACACATCGTAGACGCGGCCGAGCAACGCCAAGTAGAGGCCCGGGTCCCCTGGGCCGCCGCGGTAGCGAGACAGCTCCTCAGGTATGAAAAGGCGAAAACCAGCGCGGGGACCCCACCAGCCCATAAGCCATGCTACTGTCACCGCTGCTGCGGCTACAGCCAGGCCCAACAAAAGCCCACCGCCTCCGAGCCTCAGCATTTATATAGCCGCACCCGCTCCGCACTTCCGAAGTTGCAGCCTCTCTCTCTACAGCTAAGATGGCCGAGACGCCGAGCGTGACGTCATCGGCGCGCGCGCTCTCGCCCTTTCCCTCTCGCGCTAGTGCGCGCGCTCCCTCTCTTAGTCGCTCTCATTCTATCTGTATTCCTGGCACTGGCGAAAAGCTCGCTGTCTGCGAGTTTTTCCTTGTACTTTTTTTTTTTTTTTTTTTTTTCTGAGACAGAGTTTTAGCTCTTGTTGCCCAGGGTGGAGTGCAGTGGCGGAATCTCGGCTCACTGCAATCTCCGCCTCCCGGGTTCAAGCGATTCTCCTGCCTCAGCCTCCCAAGTAGCTGGGATTACAGGCACGCGCCCCCACGCCCGGCTAATATTTTGTATTTAGTAGAGACAGGATTTCACCACGTTGGTCAGGCTGGTCTCGAACTCCTGACCTCAGGTGATCCACCCGTCTCGGCCTCCCAAAGTGCTGGGATTACAGGCGTGAGCCACCGCGCCTGGCCCTTCTCGTACTTCTTGGCTTGCAGGTTGTCAGCCCCAACAAAAATGGCGGCAGCGGAGGCTGCGGAATGACGTAGATGTTGAGACAGACTCGTCTTCTGGGAAATCAAGGTTGCCTCCTTTGAGGCGGCGCTCCCCGCCTAGCTGTCGTGGGTTGGTGGAGGCCGCCTATCTACGTGACGGCGCCTTTGCGACAGCGGTCGTCGCTTGACGGCCAGGAAGCCGGAAGCCGCAGAGGCCGCCGTCGTCTCCTCCCCGTCCCCGCCCGCCGGCTGCTGTCGGAGGTTGACAGGTCGAGGCGGGGAGGCGGCGGCGGCTGGAGAGCCAGGCGCCCAAGACGGAGACCCCATGGGGAACGCTCCGAGTCACAGCAGTGAAGACGAAGCGGCAGCTGCCGGGGGCGAGGGTTGGGGCCCACACCAGGACTGGGCCGCGGTCTCGGGCACGACCCCCGGCCCGGGCCTCGCGGCTCCAGCGCTACCACCCGCCGCGGCGCTGCTGGAGCCGGCCAGGCTGCGAGAGGCTGCTGCAGCGTTGCTGCCCACACCCCCCTGCGAGTCGCTGGTGTCGAGGCATCGCGGCGCGTTGTTTCGCTGGCTGGAAGAGCGGCTGGGCCGCGGCGAAGAGTCTGTCACTCTGGAGCAGTTCCGGGAGCTGCTGGAGGCTCGCGGCGCCGGCTGCTCTAGTGAGCAGTTCGAGGAGGTCAGGGCCGGCAGGCGACTGCGGGGGTGGGGCAGGGCGGTCGCCCCCAGGGGACTGAAGGAAGAGGTGGGCATTTGCTTTGGAGAGGCCAGGCAGGGACCCATATGAGGTGTTTCCAGCTTTTCACCAGGCGTTTGCTTCGTCTCTCTTTAACCTATGTTAGAGGTCTGGAAAGCCTGCATTAGGCCGTCCTTGCTCTGAAGAGCTGGGCAAGCCCAGATGTCTCTGCATGTTGTAATGCAGACCTTTGTGCAGTTGATTGACGCTACTCTTTGGAGATCTTTTATCAGGTTCTCGAACAGTTTGGAGAGAAAAGAGATGTAAGGATAGGAGGAGTGGCGCTGAAAACCATTTTTTATATTGTCCTGTCCAGGTTTTTACACAGCACCTTCCGAATTCAGTGTGGGCACCGAATAAGTGTGGAAAAACAGTAGTAACATGCTGGAAAGGCTCACATTCTAAAACCTATCCTCCTCATGCAAAAACTAGCTTTTCTAAAATACATACTGGTTTGTAGATCCTTAAAGAACCATATATTAGACTCATTTAAACCTTCATAGGATCTGAAACTGATAGGCAAACACCAGGTTTCCTGTGAATACTTGTAATTATACAGTTCTTCATATAATCACCAAGATCATGTCTGTTAAATCATTAAGAGAGCAAATTGATTTGGCAACAAAATATTTTCCTTGGAAGGCATCTTGGGAGTTTATTTACTGGGCGCTTCACTTCGAGTTAAGAAGACTGATCAAGGGTGACCCAGTGAATCATTAGTAAAACAGACTATCACCTAGATCTCTTGCTTTTTTTTTTTTTTTTCTTTCTTTCAACTTTTATTTTAAATTCAGGCGTACATGTGCAGGATTTGGATTTGCAGATGTGTTACATAGGTAAACGTGTGCCATGGTGGTTTACTCCACACATCATCCCATCACCCAGGTATTAAGCCCAGCATCCATTAGGTATTCTTCCTGATGCTCTCTCTCCCTCCACCCGTTTTTAATGTCTCACTACCTCCTTCCTGGGATCCTATTTCTTTTAACTCCACGGTATGACCAAAAAGGTACTTATTTTGTGAAAGTAAGTCAGCCAGTCATGTAGAATCTTCAGTGGCCATGAAGGGTGTGTACATAAAGCAGTAAACCAGCGGGTACTTGTAATGCCTTTAAAAGGTTCTGTTCACCTTAAAATCAGAGGCTTTTAAAATATTTTAAGAATGTCTTCCTGTACATGGCCAGAATTCACATAATGTAGTTTGTGTGTTTCTTATGAAAAAAGTACCTTTAAGGCATCCCAGCCCTTAAAAGTAATAGTCATGGCCGGGCGCAGTGGCTCACGCCTGTAATCCCAGCACTTTGGGAGGCTGAGGCTGGAGGATCATCTGAGGTCAGGAATTCGAGACCAGCCTGGCCAACGTGGTGAAACCTCATCTCTACTAAAAATACAAAAATTAGCTGGGCATAGTGGCGGGTGCCTGTAATCCCAGCTACTTGGGAGGCTGAGGTTGGACAACCACTTGAACCCAGGAGGCGGAGGTTGCAGTGAGCTGAGATCACGCCACTGCACTCCAGCCTGGGCCACAGAGTGAGACTCTGTCTCAAAAAAAAAAAAAGTCATATTAGTTGGTGAAAGATCTCCTTTTTTTTTTCCCCCAAGAATATGCATATCACCTTCTCTCTAGTATCTACACGTATTATGAGAATATGAAGTGGTAGTGGGAAGAACCATGCAGAACTGTTGAAGGAGCTGGCACTTTGCAAATTTGAGCAAAGGCAAATGGAGAGAAACAACGTTTACGTTCTGAGAGTAGCTGACAGAAATAGAACTTTATGTAGAGTTCATAGGAGTCCCTTAATAGAAGGTCAAGAAATACTTGAGGTGTGGTCCAGAAATCACTCAGGGGTTGTGGCATTATTGTTCACTGAGCAAATGTTTATTGGGCGTATATTGAGTGCCACTCACTTGGATGACAGTGGACAAAGCAGGTACTTGCTTGAGCCCTAAGTGAGGTTAAATACACAAGTGGTGGAAGAGAAAGGTATTAACCCAGTAATTATAAGATATGGTGAGTGTTAACCGAGGGAAAGTATAAGGAATAGATAGCAAGTGTATTTAACCTCACTTAGGGCTCAAGCAAGACTTACCTGAGAACTTAACATTTCAGCCCGCAGGTGAATGGTGAAAGCAGATAGTGTTACAGGAGGTAGTAACAGGGTTTCAGGCAGAGGAAATTGTATCCACAAAAGTCCAAAGTCCAGAGAATCTGGAAGAAGTCTGGTATGGTGTATTAGGGATAGACAAAACTCTTTCAAGGGACAGAAAACCTAATGCATCAGTGGTTTAAACATAAAAAGAAACTGCTTTCTTATGAAAATGTCCAGGTAGGCAGTCCAGGGTTGATGTGGCAGTTTTATCATCATCAGGGACCTGGCTTCATCTGTCTTGTGCTGTCATCCTCCACGGACATCTTCCACTTAGTAATTCTATTGACTCCTGCTGTCATTTTCCACATTCCAACAAGCAAGAAAGGGAAAAGGGAAGGAGAAGGAAGGAGCCATGCCCACTCTCTTACAGGCATAGCTTACATCTCATAGGCCCAAATTCAGTCACATGGTCGCAGCTACCTGCAGGACAGGCTGGGAAAGATTCTTTTCCACGGCCATGTATTCAGCTAGAAATCAGGGCTTAATTGTTGAGGAAAGGGAGAGAAAATATTGAGTTATATTTGGCAGTCTTTGATTCACATAGCTAGGTCGTACAATTCTGTGAGTGAGGCTTAGTCAAGGTTTAAAAACCTGATTGTGATAATCTCACAGTGGCCACCCTCATGATGATCTCACTATGGCTGCTCTGTCTGTAAGGACTAGTAAGTTAGGACTAGCCAAAGAAGATAAGAATTAGCCATGCATTTGATTCTGTGCTTTAAGAATGTCTATCCTTAGTCTTGAATAAGTATATACTTTTGTGCATACTTACGCAGTTAATTCTGCGTTGTTAATCTACATCTAAGCTTTTGAGAATATACTATATTTTACTGCAAGATGAAAGGCTTGCGAAGTGACGTCGTTATAGTAGCAACTAAAATGACAAATTGTTTCCGTCATTCGTTTTTATAAGAGCTAACATGGTAAAACAGATTGCCACAGGTGTGCGTGGCTGATTATAATGCTGAGAGTTTCCAAGTGTTACATGTTTCTTCTTTGGCTTCCCAACCTGCGCCATTCGTGTCCACGCAGCTGTCTTGCTTTCACATTCCTGTGAGCTCAGTTACTTGAGGAGGTGTTATAAAGAAGTTCTTGGACCATGGACCAAAGTCGGAAACGTTATCATTTTATAATACAACACACCTTTTCTCATGGTAGGTGTGGTCCAGGGAGAAGGGACTCTTCAGTCTGCTCACAAGGAGCAATATTTAATTGACTGCCATGTAGAGGGGAAATAGAATTGAAATTAAGGTCTTATTTCACATCAGAGGTTATAGATTAGATATTTATGCTCTTAGAGTATGATTCTAGAAAGTCTTCTAGGGCAGAAAAACGTGCTGAGCACAGGATGATAACAGATGGCCCTTAAGTGAAATTTCATATGAATAGGTCATATTTTATTAATTTGCCACATAGTTTTGGTGCCTACTTTGTGAAATTCGTGAGGTGGTAAGCTCTAAGGGAAGGGGCTTTTTGATTCATCTCTGTTCATCGTCTTAGCACAGTCCTGGGTGGTTGCCAGTGCCCAGGTGCTTTGGGAGACTGTAGAAGTTGTAGTCCACACACACTCAAACCTCATATTTTATATTCAGTCTATAACCTTTTAATATTTCTTGACATTGAAGGAAACAGTTAAATATGGTTTTTGTGAAAACTTTAAAAGGTTTTTAGTCACTTTCGGGTTTACAGGAAGTTTGTAGAAAAGCCCTATGCCCATCTTCATATTATTATGTGAAAAGTATTAATCAACTAATTTAGAATGGCTTTGAGCCCAGGAACTGTGCCCGTAGGTATCTGCAGATGTGATTATCTGCGCTTTTAAGACTATCGACTGTAAGAGCTGTGTGTGTGCACCATAAAGCAACAGCAGGCTGCCAGCTTTTCTTGCCCTCAGCTGGGAGCCCTCAGCTGTCGACTACCCAAGGGACCAAATATGTATTTGTCTGAATCAGTTGAAGCCCACACATCAGCCTAACTCTCTCAGCTAATTTACCTTTCCCCCACCTGCACTAGCCCTGTGCTAGCTAGTGGGATGCCTGCTTTGTTCCTAACTCCCTTACCTAATTTATCTTCCCCCCGCCCCCTTGAGCCCTGTGCTGGCTACTGGGACGCCTGCTTTGTCCTGTGTATGGACCTTGCTATCAGTTCTTGAAGATTCCCCACCTTGGCACTGTCACCTGGTCAGCACCACATCTTCTATGGCATGATTCAGATAGTGTCTCCATAATGATGTTTTCAGCCCTACACCTAAGGCTCCTGTTACCTGTTCTGTACAGATCCTTTGACACTTAGAGCATACTGTCTGGCCTTGTTGTGCAGCTAAACTGTGAGGCTGCCAGCCACCTGCCTGCACTACCATTGTACACAGGAGGTCTTTGGTAAGGGATGGCTGGCTGTGGATGGTGATGAGGCAGTACAGGAAAGATCCTTGGTGAGTGGAGATTATTATTATCATTACTATTTTGAGACAGTGTCTCTGTTGCCCAGGCTGGACTGCAGTGGCACAATCTCAGCTCACTGCAACCTCCGCCTCCCGGGTTCACACCATTCTCCTGCCTCAGCCTCCTGAGTAGCTAGGACTACAGGCGCCCATCACCACGCCCGGCTAATTTTTTGTATTTTTTGGTAAGAGACGGGGTTTCCCCGTGTTAGCCAGGATGATCTCGATCTCCTGACCTTGTGATCCACCCACCTCGGCCTCCCAAAGTGGTGGGATTACAGGCATGAGCCATCATGCCTGGCCGAGTGGAAATTATTTTTGCTTACTTTGGCTTTGTGTGCTTTGCTATGGGGGAGTTAATGGTATTGGTTTCTTTGGAGAAATTCATGACCTAGGAGGGCTATGGAGGAAAGGCCACAGCTCTTTTGTCTCTCCCTGATTTCCAAAATACCACCTCACCATGGTACTGCCTTGCTTTAGAAACTTCAGTGGCTCCCCATTGCCTTCAGAATCACATCTGAATAGTGGAGCAGCCTTTACACACTTATACCTTCTACCCTTGTCTCCCAGTGCTCTTTAAGCAGCCACTTTATTGTCCCGTTTCCCACGTGTGTGGCAATTTTGTCCTTTGCTCTCCTTCTCCTCCTGTCTGCTCCCTGCTCCATCCTAAGCCCACTCCAGTTTCAGGGACCACAGAGAAGCACTTACCAGCAGCATGGAGTTTGAGAAAGGCTTCATCAAAACAAGGCTTGAGAGGCTGGAAGAATTTGCCTGGCAAACAAAGAAAGAGATTTTCCGTTTGAAAGGCACAGCACATGCAAATATACTGAAGTGAGAGGGCATGACACATTTTGTGAATGATACTTTAGCACCTGGTCTAGAGTCTGAACCGGCTGGGACCTTGGTACTCATTGCCTGCAAGCTGTTCCCTCTCTTCCCCCGAAAAGGGACCCCTTTCATAACAACCTGGATGGGTGTGTAATTAGCCTGTAATGGCATCAGCGGGTTTGCCATGTTATGAGTCTGCTCATTCTGCTGTTCTTTAGACTGAGCTTGGGAACTGGGCCTTGAGCCAACCTGCTTGTGAGCAAGTTCTAGTTCCACCATTCTCAAGCCAGGTGACTTTGGTCGACTTACTTGACCACGGTGTCTCAGTCGCCTCACCCATAAAACCAGCTCACCTGCTCAGTGCTCAATAAGTGTAATTGGCATTGTTGCTGCTTTCTATGGTTGTAGTTCAGGATGTTTATTCTAGCCTCTGTAATGTCTTTTTTTTTTTTTTGAGACAGAGTCTCACTCTGTCGCCCAGGCTGGAGTGCAGTGGCACAATACCAGCTCACTGCAACCTCCGCCTCCCGGTTTCAAGCGATTCTCCTGCCTCAGCCTCCCGATTAGCTGGGATTACAGGCACCTGCCTCCATGTCTGGCTAATTTCTGTATTTTTAGTACAGACAGGGGTTTCACCTTGTTAGCTGAGCGTGGTGACGCACGCCTGTAGTCCCAGCTACTTGGGAGGCTGAGGCAGGAGAATTGCTTGAACCCGGGAGGTGGATGTTGCAGTGAGCTGAAATCGCGCCGCTGCACTCCAGCCTAGCAACAGAGCGAGACACCGTCTCAAACAAAAAAAAAAAAAGAGAGAAAATATCAGAGTACATTCTAACTGATGAGAAAAAGTATTGCGTTGTTTCTTGGAACTTTGATACCAATTGTGTGTATGCTAGGTCATGATGCAGAATGTATTTTACTGGATCAGCCAATAAAAGTTGAGAAGCACTTGTTCTGAGGTTTATTGACAAACTAGAGGGATCCCAAAGGGAACAATCAGGATGGGAATGAGACTGAGACCATAGCAAATGGAGAGCTGGTGGAAAGAATGGAGAAGGGTTTGGCGGGAACTCTGAGGACCTGATCACTGTTATCAGTGATCTGCAGGCTGTCTCTGGGCAGAAGGAGTAGATGTGTTCTGAATGGCCCCAGAGATGGTAACTAAAGGGAGGCAGGTTTCAGTTCACTAGAGGAAGAGAGTTACTGCTGTCAGAACTGTCCAGAGGAGATGAGCTGGGAAGCATCACTGATGTGTGTAACCGGAGGTGGCTGAGCACTCTCAGAGACACTGGAGAACGGATTCAGGCAGTACAGAGGCACCTTTTTTTTTTTTTTTTTTTTTTAAAGATGGAGTCTTGCTCTGTTGCCCAGGCTGCAGTGCAGTGGTATGATTTCAGCTCACTGCAACCTCCACCTCCCGGGTTCAAGGAATTCTCCTGCCTCAGCCTCCTGAGTAGCTGGGACTACAGGTGCCCCTCACCACGCCAGGCTATTTTTTTTTGTTTTTAGTAGCAATGGGGTTTCATCATGTTACCCAGGCTGGTCTTGAGCTCCTGGGCTCAAGCGATCCGCCTGCCTTGGCCTCCCAAAGTCCTGGGATTACAGGCGTGAGCTAACGCATCTGGCACTAAGGCACATATTTTAAGAGATTTGTAGGTCCCATACATAAGAGAGCTTATGCAGATCTGGGGTGATCAGCGCCCTCCACCTTTAATAGTCTCCAGTGGCCCCATGGTGCCCTTACTTTAATATCTGAGCTCTTCATCCTAGGTCTGCCAGGCTCTTTTTATTCTGACCTCTAGCCCTCTCTTCATCACCTGCCCTGTTCCTTTCCAGCCACACCAGGCAGGTCATAGTTCTCACTATCTGCCATACAGTCTTTATGTATGCTGACACTCTGTCCCCTCTACCTGAGATTGCCTCTCCCTCGCCATATACTTTCAAACTCCTAGTTATCCATTAAAGCACAGTTGAAGGGTTGTTTTTTTCTGGGCCATTTCCCCTAATGCCCCTCCCCATCCTGGACTTCTCATCCCTGGAGTGTCTGTTGGCCCATGATATAGTGGTTAATTGTGGCATCTGGAATCAGTCCAGGATTCAAATTCAAGCTCCATCATGTACTAACCATATGCCTTAAACAAAATACTTAACCTCTCTGTTCGTCACCAGCAAAAAGGTAGTACCTACCTTTAGAGTTGTTGTGGAAAATACGAGTTGATCCATGTGAAGGGCTTAGAACTCTGCCTGGTGCTGACTAACATTGGCTGTTGTAAATAGTTGATACTCTTCTCGTATCGTAATTGTCACACCTATTACATTGCTGCTGTTGGTTTATAGATCTGTCTTCTAGGCTGTGAGGTTTTTGCAGGGAAAGGACTGTGTGTGCCCTATTCATCTTTGTATCCACAGAACCAAGCACAGGATCAGGTATTTATATATTATGTATAATATATAATATTACATATATAATATATAATATTACATATTATATAATATATAATATATAACATATTAATATTAATATAACACTAATTTATATATCATATTAATACATTATATAGTATATATAACATACTATATAATATATACTATATAATATATAACATATATAACATATAATATATACTATATAATATATATAACATATAATATACACTATATAATATATATAACATATATATACTATATAATATATATAACATACTATATTATATATTATATAGTATATACTATATAATATATAGTATATACTATATAACATATAACATACTATATATTATATAATATATACTATATAATATAGTATGTATCATATATACTATATAATTATATATTATATAGTATATATTATTATATAGCATATATACTATATAGTATATAATTGTATAGTGTATATTATATAATTAGTATATATTATATAATATATACTATATAGTATATATTGTATAGTATATATAATGCATAGTATATATAGTATATAGTATATACAATGTATAGTATATACTATATAGCATACAGTATATAATTGTACAGTATATACTATATACTATATAGTATATATTGTACAGTATATACTGTATGCTATATAGTATATAATTGTATAGTATAATATAGTATATAATATATATAGTATATGTATGTGTGTGTGTATATAATGGCAACTTATCAGATAGTGCTGAATGAATGTATGAGTAAATGGGCTTTTGTAAAGTCTTTTGGCCAGGATTTTGAAAATACATTTAAAGTTCAAAACCGATGGCAATAGGTAACATATGGTACTCCTTAGTTTATAGAATTTGTTTTTATTATTATCCTGCTTGATCCTCACTAAACCCTGTTTCACATCTAAGTCCATTTTACAGTCGAGAAAACCCAAGCTTAATGAGGAAGCTGAGGTTTAGGGAGACTGTGTAAACATACTTACAAAAAAAAAAGTAAAAACCAGTTTCTCTGTCACCCAGGCTGGAGTGAGTGGTATGATCACAGCTCACTTGAACTCCCAGGCTCAAGTCATCTTCCCACCTCAGACTCCAGGGTAGCAAACCTGAACATTTCTTTTCTTGAGACAGTTTCTGAGTGTTAGGAAATTACATAATTATTTGATGAAGCTGTTCACAAAGCTGTGGTAATGTTTTTTCTTAGCCAAAATTATTCGTTTTTGTTTTGTTCGAAAATCCGTTTTATCATATTCATTAACTATTGACGAATCAGTAGAATCTATTAAAAATAGCAAAAATGGCCCGGCACAGTGGCTCATGCCTATAGACCCAGCAGTCTGGGAGGCCAAAGCAGGAGGATTGCTTGACCCCAGGAGTTTGAGACCAGTCTGGGTAACATAGTGAGACTTTGTTTCTACAAAAAAATAAAAAACTAGCTGAGCATGTCCCAGCCACTCAGGAGGCTGAGGTGGGAGGGCCACTTGAACCTAGGAGGTCAAGGCTGCAGTGAGCTGTGATCACGCTACTGCACTCTAGCCTGGGTGGTAGATGAAGACCCTGTCTCAAAAAGAAAAAAAAAGATAGCAAAAATGTCACTATTTTTATAGCCTTGGTTATATAGAATCTTTATTAGCAATACACAGCAGGAGTTGTGTGGGAAGTTGGAGGTTCAGGGAGTGCTTGATTTGTGGAAGTTTTGGTAGAAGTAGGACTTGAGTGCTACCTTAAGATTCAGAGGGAGTGAGTCTCACTTCTAGAGTTGATAGGAGTTCACCTGGACAAAAGGTGCTGAAAGCAACTTTTATAGATGGAGGAAAGTAATGAAGCTAAGAGGTTTTAAGCATTTGGTCTTTAGATGGTAAGGAACCCCAGGGGTTATCTGGTCAAAGGAAGGGGAAGGGAGTTGTGATGAAGAACATGAACCCTGGAGCCTTAGATGCAAACACTAGCTGTATGACCTCAGGCAAGGTACCTGACCTCTCTGTACAACTATAAGATGGGGAGGTTAATAGTACTGTTACTGTTGTGAGGAATAAATGACATTATAGCATATAAAATGCTCTGCTCAGTGCCTGGCATTTAACGAGTGCCCAAATATTGATTCAGAGTTTCCAAGTCTGTGTGTCATTCCCAACCGAATGAATGATAGCTGTGCTAATCTCCTCGGACCTTGAGTCTTGCAAATATCATTATTTCCTCAGTATGCTATAATGTGAACAAGTTGGGAAGTAGCTATTATCTGGTAGTGTAGTGTTCACTACCCTACCAGAGGCGGGGCCTCAGGGAAGATGAGGCTGTGCTCTGTGCCACCTCCTTCTTCCCCCACCTGTTCCACTTTTTTTTGAGATGGAGTCTCACTCTGTCGCCCACGCTGGAGTGCAGTGGCGTGATCTCAGCTCAGTGCAAGCTCTGCCTCCCGGGTTCATGCCATTCTCCTGCCTCAGCCTCCTAAGTAGCTGAGACTACAGGCGCCTGCCACCACACCTGGCTAATTTTTTTGTATTTATAGTAGAGATGGGGTTTCACCGTGTTAGCCAGGATGGTCTCAATCTCCTGACTTCGTGATCCACCCGCCTTGGCCTCCCAAAGTGCTGGGATTACAGGCGCCCACCACCACGCCTGGCTAATTTTTTGTATTTTTAGTAGAGACGGGGTTTCACCATGTTAGCCAGGATGGTCTCGATGCCCTCACCTCGTGAACAGCCTGCCTTGGCCTCCCAAAGTGCTGGGATTACAGGCCGAGGCAGGTGGATCACTTGAGGCCAGGAGTTCGAGACCAACCTGGCCAACATGGCGAAACCCCAGCTCTAGGAAAAATACAAAAATTAGCCACGTATGGTGGTGCATGCCTTTAATCCCAGCTACTCGGGAGGCTGAGGCATGGGAATCGCTTTAACTGTGGAGGCAGAGGTTGAAGTGAGCCGTGATCGCACCACTGCACTCCAGCCTGGTGTCTCAAAAAAAAAAAAAAGAAGAAAATTTAGGCTTTTATTTTTATCAGTTGGACATGCACACGTTACGTAGCCGACAAGACTTGAACAAGAAACAATGGTTTCCTGCTGTCCTGTCCCAATGTCTCATTCCCCAAGAACAATTACTTTTCAACTCTAGCTGGTTCTTGAGTGTTTAACTCTGTATTACCAAGTAATATGTTTATGTTCTTTGTAATTGTTTTCAGTTTTAGGCTTTATCTATTTTATTTCCACCATCAGTGATGAGACTTAAGTTGTCTTTCACCTTCCCATCCTTGCCCATGCATGCACGTCCCCTGCTACAATTCTGTCCATTTTGTTTAGATCACCCTTTGACCTTTACCTTATTATGATTACGTAAGTTGTTTACATTGCTGTGCCATACAGTACCATGTTTTTGTTTTTCTTTTCTTTTTTTTTTTTTTTTTTTTTGAGGCAGGGTCTTGCTCTGTCACCCAGGCTGGAGTACAGTGGTGGTGCAACCTTGGCTCACTGCAGCCTCGACCCCCTAGGCTCAAGTGATCCTCCCACCTCAGCCTCTCGACTAGCTGGGATTACAGGTGCGTGCCACCACGCCTGTCTAATTTTTGTATATTTTTATAGAGAGGAGGTTTTGCCATATCGCCCACACTGGTCTTGAACTCCTGGACTCAAGCAATCCACCCACCTTAGCCTCCCAAAGTGCTGGGATTATAGGCATGAGCCACTGCATCTGGCCTTTTTTTTTCCTGTACATCTTTTTATTTTCTTGGGAGTTAACAATTGAATAGGTACTTTTATTTTCCTAATTTCGGTCTTTTATCATTAGTTTAGTCCCAGATTTTCTGCCAGTTGTCTAAATCTCCTCTAACAGAAACATTCAATATGTTTAAACACATGGGCATTCTATCAACTTCATCTTCTCAAGGAAGTATTTCCTGAATCCTTCTGATCTGCTTTAATCTAGATTTGTTATTCTCTAGGTCTGCTGTGCGGGTGTCATCTGAGAAGCTCCATCATCCTGGGGATTCATTTTCTCTTGTTTGGATCCCATTAGTCTCCTGTCTTGTCATATTTCTTCGTTCCGGTGGCTACATCTTCTAGTAGCTTTCTGAAAAAGGGAGGATTGAGTAGTTCATCTTTTGAGAACCTTGCCTATGTAAGAATGGTTTTCTTCTGCTCTCTCAAGTTGATGGGATTTGGGCTGAGTATTGACTTCCGGGTTAGAAAGGGCATGCCCCAGAATGTGGCAGTCACTGCTTTCATTGCCTTCTGGCTTCCGTGTGACTGCTGATTGAGTCCCATTGGGGTTCTTGACCTTTGACATAGAAACTGTTTCTTCTCCCTGGAAGTAGGACTTCCCTTTTTCCTCAGTCTTAAAAAATTTCACTGTGATGCACTTTTATCCCGTGTGTAGGGTAATCAGCCCCTGCAGTCACGGAACTCATGTCCTTCAGTTTGAGGAAATGATTGAATAGTAATGATAGTGATTTCCTCCCCTACGTTTTCTGCGTTCCATCTTTCTTAAACTCTTGTTTGGATGTGGGACGTCTTGAACTGATCCCCGGATTTCCCTTCGCTTTTCTCTCCTGGTTTCCTTGAGCTGGCCCCCTGACTTTCCTCGCTTTTCTCTCCCGGTTTCCTTAGTTTTGTCTGTTGCCTCTACTTTATGGGCACTTGGGTCACTTCACCTTCCAACCTTTCCTTTGAGATTTTTGTTTTGTTGTGATATTTTCATTTTCAAGAGCTTTTTATTTTTATTTATTTATTTTTGCTTTCGAGACGGAGTCTCGCTCTGTCACCCAGGCTGGAGTGCAAGGGCGAGATCTCAGCTCACTGCAAGCTCCACCTCCCGGGTTCAAGTGATTCTCCTGCCTCAGCCTCCCTAGTAGCTGGGACTACAGGTACCCACCACCATGCTCGGCTAATTTTTGTATTTTTAGTAGAGATGGGGTTTTGCCATGTTGGCCAGTCTAGTTTCAAACTCCTGACCTCAGGTGATCTGCCCGCCTCAGCCTCCCAAAGAGCTGGGATTACAGGCATGAGCCACCGTGCCCGACCTCATATTTTTATTTTTTAACTTTTTAGGTTCGGGGGTACATGTGCAGTTTTGTTATAGAGGTAAACTCATGTCACGGGGGTTGGTTGTACACATTACAACTAAGCCCAGCACCCAATAGTTATTTTTTGTGCTCTTCTCCCTCCTCTCACCCTCCCGCCTTAGGTAGGCCCCAGAGTCCGTTGTTTCTTCTTTGTGTTCATGAGTTCTCATCATTTAGCTCCCACTTGTAAGTGAGAACATGCAGTATTTGGTTTTCTGTTGCTGCCTTAGTTTGCTAAGGATAGTGGCCTCCAGCTCCATCCACGTTCCCACAAAAGACATGATCTTGTTATTTTTATGGCTGCATAGTACTCCATGGTGTATATGTACCATATTTTCTTTTTTATTCTTTTCTTTTTCTCCGCCTCCTGGGTTCAAGTGATTCTCCTGCCTCAGCCTCCTGAGTAGCTGGGACTATAGGTGCCCACCACCACACCTGGCTCATTTTTGTATTTTTAGTAGAGGTGGGGTTTCACCATATTGGACAGGCTTGTCTGGAACTCCTGACCTTGTGATCTATCTGCCTCGGCCTCCCAAAGTGCTGGGATTACAGGTGTGAGCCACTGCACCCAGCCCTCTTTTTTGTTTTTACCATATTTATTTTGAAGGACTACACATTTTCTTCATCCAGTCTGTCATTGATGGGCATTTATGTTGATTGCGTGTCTTTGCTTTTGTGAATAGTGCTGCAGTGAACATTTGTGTGTATGTGTCTTCATGGTGGAATGGTATCTCTTCCTCTGAGTATATACCCAGTAGTAGGATTGCTGGGTCAAATGGTAGTTCTGTTTTTAGCTCTTTGAGGAATCACCACATTGCTTTCCACAGTGATCGAACTAATTTATACTCCCTTCAAGAGCTTTTAAACATTTTCTCAATATCCTGTTTTTAGTAATAGCATCCTGTTCTTTCATGATTGCAATATCTATTTATTATAAGAGAGTGGTGGTTGCGCAACTCTGAGTATACTAAGACCTACTGAATTATACACTTTAAAAGGATGAACTTTGTAGTGTATGAATTACATACCTTTAGTAAAGTTGGTATTAAAAATGTTTTTTGGGCCGGGTGTGGTATCTCACACCTGTAATCCCAGCACTTTGGGAGGCCGAGGTGGGTGGATCACGAGGTCAAGAGATCAAGACCATCCTGGCCAACATGGTGAAACCCCATCTGTATTAAAAACACAAAAATTAGCTGGGCGTGGTGGCACATGCCTGTAGTCCCAGCTACTCGGGAGGCTGAGGAAGAATAGCTTGAACTCGGGAGGCAGAGGTTGCAGTGAGCCGAGATCGCACCACTGCACTCCAGTCTGGGCAACAGACCAAGACTCCGTCTCAAAAAAAAAAAAAAAAAGAAAAAAGAAAAAAAATGTTTTTGGCCAGGCGCATTAGCTCACGCCTGTAATCCCAGCACTTTGGGAGGCCGAGGCAGGCAGATCATTTGAGGCCAGGAATTCAGGACCAGCCTGGCCAACATGGTGAAACTCCATCTCAACCAAAAAGTACAAAAAATTAGCCAGGCGTGGTGGTACATGCCTGTAGTCCCAGCTACTCGGGAGGCTGAGACAGGAGAATCACTTGAACCTGGGAGGCAGAGGTTGCAGTAAGCCGAGATCGTGCCACTGCACTCCAGCTGGGGTGACAGAACTAAACTGTCTCAAATTAAAAAAAAAAACAACTTTAGAAAAATATTTCTCTGAAGATATTAATCATCCTTTTGAAGTTTTATTTTACCTGCATAGTCTGTCTTTTCTCCTAGTTGTGTTTTTTTTTTTTTTTTTTTTTAAAAGATAGAGTCTGGCTCTGTCACCCTGGCTGGAGTGCAGTGACACCATCTCAGCTCACTGCAACCTCTGCCTCCTGGCTTCAGGCGATTCTTGTGCCGCAGCCTCCTGAGTAGCTGGGATTACAGTCATGCGCCACCACACCCAGCTAATTTTTTTGTACTTTGTCAGGGTTTCACCATGTTGGCCAGAGTGGTCTCAAATTCCTGGCTTCAAGTGATCCGCTGGCCTCAGCCTCCCAAAGTCCTGGGATTACAGATGTGAGCCATCACACCTGGCCTCTCCCAGTTGCTTTTTCTGAGTTTTATGTTAAGGCTTTACTCAAATGTCCAGGTGGCCTGGGCTGTCCACTCATTAAGGAATGGGGGACTAAAAAGCTGGACGCTCTTTGTGTCTGGCTTGTCAACTGGTGGACTCACAGCGAGATGAACTGGCTGGCTCTTTCGTTGGGAGATCCCCAGTGTTGGCGGCTATAGGTGCATTCCCTGAGCTTACCAGGTTCCCCAGAGAATGCTTTTCCAGTCATCTGCCTGAAGGATATGAGGCTGTGGGGCTAGTTGCCAGCATTCTGGGAAACCTGGGGAAAGATTGAGCCTTACACATTGAGCAAGTAAACATCAGTGTCCCTATTCTCAGTGTGGTGTTCTCACTTTCAGTTGTGCCTGGTATTTTCTAGTCCACATGCCGTACTGCTCTTGAGAGAATACACCCCCAGATTTCTGCCAAGATTGGGAAGGGGGATCTGGCTTTATTTTTAATAGGAAAGTTTTAAACATAAGAAAGTAGAAATAAGAGTAGAATTAGCTAGTTTCAACAATTAACCAGCTTAAGGCCAGTTTAATTTGTTCTAACCTGCCCTCTGCTTTTTCCTTCCCCTATCCGAATTATTTTGAAGTGAATCTTGACGTCATATTATTTCATCCATAAATATTTCATTATGTGTCTCTACAAAATAACACTTTAAAAAACACATGCAACACTGCTGTCGCCCTTTTCTCCTCAAAGCAAAACAAAAAGTCCAGTTTCTCCTTAAGATCATTTAGAGCCGGGTGTGGTAACTCGCCTATAATCTCAACTCTTTGGGAGGCCGAGATGGGAAAATCTCTTGAAGGCAGAAGTTTGAGACCAGCCTAGGCAGCAAAGTGTGAGACCCCTTCTCTACAGAAAAATTAAAGGATTAGCCAGGTGTGAAATACGCCTGTAGTCCCAGCTACTTGGGAGGCTGAGGCAGGAGCATCTCTTGAGCCCAGGAGTTTGAGGTTACAGTGAGTTGATCGCACTACTGCACTCCAACCTTGGTGACAGAGCAAGATTGTTTCTCAAAAAAAAAAAAAAAAAAAATCCAGTCATTTCTGCTTTTTGTTTTGTGTTGTGTTTATTGTTGAGACAGAGTCTCGCTCTAGCACCCAGGCTGGAGTGCAGTGTTGCAATTTTGGCTCACTGCAACCTCCACCTCCTGGGTTCAAGTGATTCTCGTGCCTCAGCCTCTGGAGTAGCTGGAATTACAGGTGTGTGCCATGATGCCCAGCTAATGTTTTGTAGTTTTAGTAGATACGGAGTTTTGCTGGCTTGGCCAGGCTGGTCTTGAACTCCTGGCCTCAAGTGATCCGCCCTTTTGGGAGGCAATTTGGCCTCCCAAGGTGCTGGAATTGTAGACATGAGCCAGCACACCTGGCCCAGTTCCGCTTTTTAAAATAGGCTTTTTACCACTTACATCCACTTCCCACAGCACCTGTTATTACCACCCCAAAGTCTTTTTGGGCCTGCAGCATGGGGCAACTTCCTTCTCAGCCTTGCCTACTCAGATTAGAATTCCACCTTCTTGGATCAGCCAACCAGGTACTACTTATCCATCTGTTTCCGAGGTTCCAAAATTTTGTAGCTGTTGCATCTTGTATTCTTTGTCTGTGTGCTTAAAACACACACACCCCAGATCTCTTGATAATATTGTCTTAGTGGGTTTTGGGAGGGAACAGAGGTAAATGCATTTGTTTAGTATGACTTTTTTGAACTATGAATACTCCTGATGACTGGTTGTCCAGACGCTGCTCTGAAGCCTTGAGGGATAGGATACGTGTTTTTCCCCAGAGCCTCCTAACTCATCTTTTTTTTTTTTTTTTTTTGAGACGGAGTCTCACTCTGTCACCCAGGCTGGAGTGCAGTGTGTGATCTCAGTGCACTGCAACCTCTGCCTCCTGGGTTCAAGCAATTCTCTGCCTCAGCCTCCCGAGTAGCTGGGATTACAGGTGTCTGCCACCATGCCTGGCTAATTTTTTGTGTTTTTAGTAGAGACGGGGGTTTCACCATCTTGGCCAGGCTGGTCTTGAACTCCTGACCTCGTGATCCACCCACCTCGGCCTCCTGAAGTGCTCGATTACAGGTGTGAACCACCATGCCCGGCTTCCTAACCCATCTTTATACCCCACGACCACAGACAGGTCCACCTTTATCATGAGCATTTCCCTCTGTCTTCTATCCAATGACATTAATTTTAACTGCTGCTTCCCTCCTTCCTATTACAGCCCATCAGGACTGTGTGACTCCCAGGCCTCTTTTCTCTACACTTAAGATTCCCCCAACAGGGCACAGTTTCTAGTCTTCTCTCTAGCATGGTTTCTGTCCTCTGATCTCTTCCATTCATTTCTTTTTGGTGTGTAGCTTCAAAACCAAACTCACCTTTCTTGATTGGGTCTAGTCAGAGTAGAAAAAGGTAATAGCTCCTCTCCTTTTGAATGTTAGACCTTGATTAGTGTAGTCTTTGATCCTATTGACTTTTTGGTTAATCTTACAAGGTTGAACAGAGGCAAAAATTTCCATGCTGCTTCTAAGCTCACTGTCCCCCATACTGCATTTATGCCCACGGTTTTTGGACTCAAATACAGGAATTTGCATTTGTTCCTCTTAAACACTGCATTGTTCAGAGGTCTCTGATGGAAATAGGGGTATTTATGTTAGTCATGAAACCTCAGTAGGATGTTTTCCTATTTCATGGAGAAGAGAAATAAGAAAAAGGGGCAGGAGTTTTAAGAAAGGGAGAGGGTTACTTGGAAAGGGGCTTGAAGACTACTGAAGTATTGCATGGTGAGAGCGATGTATGAGTGAGTGTATCAGCAGGAGGACAGAAGGCATTGTTGAGGAAGGGACTGAAATCTGGGGAGAGAGGGCAGTTGCTAAGTGAGGTAAGTCTTGTAGGATGTAAGGGAAGGGGGTCAGGGACACCAGAGGGTGAGGTTAGAAAGGAGAAGGGGAACACTACAGGGCTGATGTGCTTTCACTGTACTGGGCTCTGTTCAAATGTTACTTAATCCAGGCAGCAGCCTGTGAATTTGACAATATTTGCTCCATCTTTCAGATCAAGCAGCTGTGGCTTATGGAGGTAAAGAAACTTAGGTAAGGTCACATAGCAGAGTAGTGATAGAGCAGATTTAAACCAAATCTCTACTGTACCAGGTTCCCCAGATGGCCCAACATGGGCAAGAGGCAAGTTAGATTACAATTAAAGGTTAGTGAAAACAGGGCTGTGAAACAGATAAACCAAATTAGCTCTTGTGTCCAAAGAGTGTTTAAAAGAAAAAGCCCAGGTGGACATGGTGGCTCACACCTGTAATCCCAGCACTTTGGGAGGCTGAGGTGGGCGGATCACCTGAGGTCAGGAGTTCGAGACCAGCCTGGCCAACATGGTGAAACCCCATCTCTACTGAAAACACACACACAAAAAATTAGCTGAGCGTTGTGGCAGGTGCCTGTAATCCCAGCTACTCAGGAGGCTGAGGCAGGAGAGTCACTTGAACCCGGGAGGCGGAGGTTGCAGTGAGCTGAGGTCGCGCCACTGCACTCCGGCCTGGGCGACAAGAGTGAAACTGTGTCTCAAAAAGGGAAAAGAAAAAGCCCAGCCAAAGTCGAGGTGCTGTTCTAAGCCAATTCTTTATATTCTGGCACTTCACAACCAGTTGAAAAACTTCACAGTGGCTGCTTCCTTCTGAAATTATTTAGTGAGGAGGAGACTTACTACATAATTATTCTCTTGGATTACTAAATGGTTACTCTCTTGGAATATAGATTGGAATACAAATAGGATGATAAAATTGCGTATACGTGTGTACTTGCGTACATACATCCTACAGAGCACAATGAGTTCCTGTTCTAAATTTATCTTTGGTTGATATATGTGGACTCTTCTCCCTGCAACCAAAAATAAATAAATCACTGGTTTTGAGAATTTGAAATAAAAGAAACAGTTACTTGAAACAGCCCTGATTTTCTTGCATCTCTTATCTTGTAGGCCTTTGCCCAGTTTGATGCCGAGGGTGATGGGACAGTTGATGCCGAGAACATGTTGGAGGCCCTCAAGAATTCCAGTGGAGCTAATCTTCAGGGGGAGCTGAGCCACATCATCAGACAACTACAGGCCTGCTCTCTGGTTCCAGGTGAGGCATCCGTCTAGGTACTGTTAGAACTAAAGTGATCTTTGCTATACTACTGATTGATATTAGGCAAAATTGTGGCCACACGCAGTAAATTCCCCCAACAGTGTTCATTAGGCTCCTGATCTGAATTAGCGTTTCGTGTAGTCACCTCCTTCATTCCCCCAGTACGGTGGTGGCTAAGCAGTTCTACCGTTTTTTTATAACATGAACCCTTGTCACGCGGCCACCCTCCTTACTGGATCTCTTTATCTCACTACCGAAGCCCTCCTTGGCCTTCACTGTTCATTCTCTTAGCATCCTGCACTCTTTTTTGCAACATATTACCATTGTAATTGATCAATTCATTATTCAATTATTAGTAAAGTGTTTGTCTTCATTCCTGTACTATAGTTCCATGAGGGCAGGGACCTTCTGTCTTATTTCTGCTCTGTCCTCACATTTGGGGCATTTTTTTTGGCATGTGGTAAGCACTTAGTGGTTTTTTTAGAAAGCTATTACAGTAGTCCCTCTTTACCCATGCGGGAGATGTTCCAGCACCCCCAGTGGGTGCCTGAAACCAAGGATAGTACCCAACCCTATATATACTATATATTTTTCTGATATATATATATATATATATATATATATATATATTTATGATACATTCTAATGTATAAATTAGGCATAATAAGAAGAGGTCAGGCCGGGCACGGTGGCTCACGCCTGTAATCCCAGCACTGTGGGAGGCCTAGGCGGGCGGATCACGAGGTCAGGAGATTGAGACCATTCTGGCTAACACAGTGAAACCCCATCTCTACTGAAAATACAAAAAAATTAGCTGGGCATGGTGGCGGGCGCCTGTAGTCCCAGCTACTCGGGAGGCTGAGGCAGGAGAATGGCGTGAACCCGGGAGGCGGAGCTTGCAGTGAGCTGAGATCGCACCGCTGCACTCCAGCCTGGGCGACAAAGCGAGACTCCATCTCAGAAAAAAAAAAAAAAAAAAGAAGAAGAGGTCAATAACAATAGCTGACAATAAAATAGAATGATCATAACAATATACTAAAATAAAAATTATGTGAATGTGGCCCCTCTCTCTCTCTCTCTGTCCCACAGTATCTGTACCATACTCACCTATTTTGGGGTCTTTATTGACCACAGGTAACTGAAATTGTGGATAAGGGAGGACTACTATATTCAGAAATTTAAGTAAGAATAAAAATAGCTTAAAATTAAGCAATGCTGGCGGGGCACAGTGGCTCATGCCTGTAATCCCAGCACTTTGGGAGGCCGAGGTGGGCGGAGTTCCTGACCTGAGGTCAGGAGTTCAAAACCAGCCTGACCAACATGGAGAAACTCCATCTCTACTAAAAATACAAAAATTAGCTGGGCGTGTTGGCTCATGCCTGTAATCCCAGCTATTCAGCAGGCTGAGGCAGGAGAATCACTTGAACCCTGGGAAGTGGTGGTTGCAGTGAGCTGAGATCACGCCATTGCGCTCCAGCCTAGGCAACAAGAGCGAAACTCCTTCTGGGAAAAAAAAAAAGAAAAGACATGGCCTGTGTTTTTGTATGTTTTTTTTTTTGAGAGCTCAGACTTACACGTAAAGACAGAATCATAATAAAATTAACATTTATTTTTTCTAGTGAGAAGACAGTTGTGTTTGAAAGAGAAAGAAACTTTGTACATTTTCCTTTCAGTCTTGGTTTATTTTACCTCAGCACTTTTCCTGCTCTGTGCACTTGGTGTCATAATACTTAGGGTCACTAGGGCAGCAATGGAGGTAAAATAGATTTGATAGACACATAAATGTAAATCTAATTGCTCTTGACCCCTCTGGCTTACTGACTGCTGAGTGATGTATTGAGCTAGGGAAGGATAGTTTCCGTATATTAATGAAGAATGTATATTTCCAGCCAGACATGGTGGCGCATGCCTGTAATCTCAGCACTTTGGGAGGCTGAAGTGGAAGGATTGCTTGAGGCCAGGAGTTGAGACCAGCCCGGGCAACATAGTGAGACCCCATCTCTTAAGAAAAAAATTAGCAGGTCATGGTGGTATGCACCATTGGTCCCAGCTACTGGGGATGCTGAGGCAGGAGGATTGCTTGAGACCAGGAGGTTGAGGCTGCAGTGAGCCGTGATCACGCCACTGTACTCCAGCCCTGTGATAGAGCAAGACCCTGTCTCAAAAAAAAGAAAAAAAAAGTGTATGTTTCCATTCTCCCTCAGGTTGTCTTTAATTATGTAATTGTATACATGTTAACTTTTTCCCTAGTCTCATGGCAATTAAAATTATTATTATTATTTTTCTTTTGAGACAGAGTCTTGCTCTGTCACCCAGGCTGGAGTGCAACGAGATCTCCATTCACTGCAGCCTCCATCTCCTGGGTTCAAGTGATTCTTGTGCCTCAGCCTCCCGAGTAGCTGGGAGCACAGGCACCTGCCACCACATCCGGCTAATTTTTATGTTTTTAGTAGAGATGGGGTTTCACCATATTGTCCAGAGGCTGGTCTTGAACTCCTGACCTCAAGTGATCCACCCGTCTTGGCCTCCCAAAGTGTTGGGATTACAGGCGTGAGCCACTGCACCCGGCTTGAATTGTCTTTAGCCAGCTTTTATCTTAGCGTTTACATACTACTCCACTTTTGCATTACCAGCATGTGGATAGCATCAGGATCTTTATTTGGACACCTCAGACAGTTTTGGGGAGGAAAGCAAAGGGATTGAGACCACGGAATCCACCAACAGATAATTCGTAGTGCACTGTTGTGCTGGGTGACTGCTGAAATGGGGGTTGAGATTGAGAAAACGTCAGGGTCCAAATCTCAAGGCACTTACATAGCAGGCTCATGACTTAGGACTTCCTGCTCAAAACTTTTCATCAGCACCCAATTCATCAGTCTTGGAATGAACCTTTGTAAGCTGAAGTTGCTTTGGTGGTGGGAATTTTTAGTTTCTAACCTTCGTCTGCACTAAAACTAGTTCCTTTTGTATCTCATGGTGTTGGTGCTTAAGCGTTTAAGAAAAGAGAACAGTACCTTTTCCAAATTCATGAGGCTTGGAATTCATTTACTGAAGGCTATATTAATTTACCAAATGTTTCATCATATGAAAACACTTTTTCCATTATATGACAAGTTTTTGTTTTGTTTTTAACATAGATACAGCGTTTAGCCATGTTGCCCAGTCTGGTCTTGAACTCCTGAGCTCAGGCAATCCACCTACCTTGGCCTCCTGAAATGTGGGGATTACAGGCGTGAGCCACTGCACCAAATCTGTTTTTTCACATAGGTTTTGAGCAAATCAGTGCAGCATCAGCCGTATCCTAAATATGAAGCTCAGGTATTACTGTGGAGTCAGCTAAGAAAAAGACTGAGCCACTCCTGGCTTCTTTCTTCCTCAGCTTTCAGACGGCCTGTCATGGGACTTTGCCTTGTGATTGTGTGAGCCAGTTCTCCTTAATAAACTCCCTTTTATATATACATATATCCTATTATTTCTGTCCCTCTGGAGAGCACTGACTTATACAGATTTTGATACCAGAAGGGGTTCTAAAGGAACATTTTTTTTTTTTTTTCTGAGATGGAGTCTTGCTCTGTCACCCATGCTGGGATGCAGTGGCGCAATCTCGGCTCACTGCAACCTCTGCCTCTTGGATTCAAGCAATTCTCCTGCCTCAGCCTCCCAAGTAGCTGGGATTACAGGCACCCGCCACCGCGCCCAGATAATTTTTGTATTTTTAGTGGAGACGGGGTTTCACCATGTTGGCCAGGCTGCTCTTGGAACTCCTGACTTCATGATCTGCCCGCCATGGCCTCCCAAAAGTGCTGGGATTACAGGCGTGAGCTACAGCGCCCGGCCTTTGAGGAAGAGAATTTTAAGGATGGATTCCTTTAGTTGGTTTTGTAGTTTTGGGAGTTGGCTGTTTAATCTGATTAGACCCAAAAATGCTAAGGAGTCTACCTCTAATAGTATGGAGAATGCTGATAGTCCTTGGCGTGAACTGTTAAGAGAGTTGTGCAGAATAAATGCACTTGATATTCCCAATTCACCTCTCTTGAGAATCAAGGAGTTTAGTGACTCCATACATGATACCTTTGGCCATATATGGAGAACCAAGGACTATAATGAAGTTGGTTGGTGCTCCTAAGTTTGCTGGACAAAGTGATGAAAGAAGAGGATGAGCTCAAGGATTCTGTCTCCAGAAATGCTTACTTAGCCTCACATCTTCCAAGATTGCCCTGGGTGAGAGTCTTAACCTCCTTTAGACAAAGGGCTGAAATTGTGGAAAATCAGACACAAGCTCATGTCATGTGAGTGGCTGACCTCCAATGAAAGGTGCGTGCTCAGTCTCAGCAGGTATTTACTGTTAAAATGAGGGCATTGATTGGGAAAGAATGGGACCCAGTGCATAACTGGAAGAGACATACTTAGCATCTGGCAGAATCCCCATGTTGGCTCCCTGACCAGTAGGGTGAGAGCTGTTACGGTGGGAAAGGCCAAATGGAAGCCATCAGAGCTGGCTCTACCTAGAAAAGTAGTAAATCAGAAACAATATCGCACTCCTGGAGGGATTGCAGACATTGGTGCCACCATCAAGAACTTGAAAGATGCAGAAGTGGTGATTCCCACCATGTTCCCATTCAGCTCTCCTATTTGGCCCGTGCAGAAGACGGATGAATATTGGAGGATGTCAGTGGATTATCGTAAGCTTAATCAAGTGGTGACTCCGATTGTAGCTGCTGTACCAGATGTGGTTTCATTGCTTGAGCAAATTAACACATCTCCTTATACTTGGTATGCAGCCATTGATTTGGCAAATGCCCTTTTCTCCATTCCTGTCCATAAGGCCCACCAGAAGCAATATGCCTTTAGCTGGCAAGGCCAGCAATATACCCTCACTGTCTTACCTCAGATATATCAACTTTTCAGCTTCGCGTCATAATACTGTTTGCAGAGATCTTGATCACTTTCCCTTCCACAAGATATCACACTGGTACATTACATTGATGACATTATGCAGATTGGACTCAGTGAGTGAGAAGTAGCAAACACACTGGACTTATTGGTGAGACATTTGTGTGCCGGGGGTGGGAAATAAGTCTGAAATAAATTCAGGTACCTTCTACCTCAGTGAAATTTTAAGGGTCCGGTGGTGTGGGGCTGTCAAGATATTCTTTCTAAGATAAAGGATAAGTTGCTGTATTTGGCCCCTCCTACAACCAAGAAAGAGGTACAACACCTAGTAGACCAACTTGGATTTGGAGGCAATGCATTCCTCGTTTTGGTGTGTTACTTTGGCCCATTTATCCAGTGACCCGAAAGGCTGCCAGTTTTGAGAGGGGTCCAGGACAGGAGGTAGCTCTGAAACAGGTCTAGGCTGCTGTACAGGCTGCTCTGCCGCTTGGGTCATATGACTCAGCAGATTCAATGGTGCTTGAGGTGTCAGTGGCAGACAGGGATGCTGTTTGGAGCCTTTGGCAGACCCCCATAGGTGAATCACAGCAGAGGCCTTTAGGATTTTGGAGCAAGGCCCTACCGTCTTTTGCAGATAACTACTCTTCTTTTGAGAGACAGTTCTGGGCCTTGGTAGAAACTGAACATTTGACTATGGGTCAGCAATTTACCGTGTGACCTGAACTGCCTGCCATGAACTGGGTGCTTTCTCACCCATCCAGCCTAAAGTTGGGTGTGCACAGCAGCATTCCATCATCAAATCGAAGTGATAGATACGTGATTGGGCTTGAGCAGGTCCTGAAGGCACAAGTAAATGCCCATAGTTTCCACTCCTGTCACCCTGCTTTCTCTCTCCCAGCCTGTACCGATGGCCCATGGGGGGTTTCCTATTATCAGTTGACATCTTGGTGTGTCACCTGAGCCTCATTTTCCTCAGTTGTTAAAAAGGATAGCTGTACCTTCTGTGCCTCCCCCCTCACCTTACTGTGAGGATGGAATATGATGTATGTGGAAGCACCTTATTGGTTGTAAAATGCTGCTGGAAACTGTGGTAATGGTAGTGGTTGTATTGTCATTATCATTGTCTTAGTATCTTAGTGTAAAAGCAGTTATGTTTTTACTCTTAATGCACTGAACATTATTTGTACCCTGTATTCTATATACAAGACTTCCTTAAAAACATCTATTAGTGTTTAAGTGCTTATACATTTTTGAAGTTTGGATTGAAACAAATAATCATTATTCTAAGTCTTCTAAAATTCTTTTCAACTAAAATTAAATTATTATTATTATTATTATTTATTATTTTTTTTTTTTGAGATGGAGTTTCACTCTTGTTGCCCAGGCTGGAGTGCAGTGGCGTGATCTGGGCTCACTGCAACCTCCGCCTCCTGAGTTCAAGCGATTCTCCTGTCTCAGCCTCCCAAGTCGCTGGGATTACAGGCACCTGCCACTGCGCCCAGCTAACTTTTTTGTATTTTTAGTGGAGATGGGGTTTCACCATGTTGGCCAGGCTGGTATCAAACTCTTGACCTCAGGTCATCCTTCTGCCTCGGCTTCCCAAACTGCTGGGATTACAGGCGTGAGCCACTGCACCCAGCTAAATTAATTCTTAAGTTCAGAATGCTACTGGTTCATTTCTTTAAAACTTAGATTTTTAAACAATTAAAACTGAAAATATCAATGAAGATTGTTAATGACTGCTTTTAATTTAGCCAATTCAGATAGGCCACCATGCCGGGGATGTGGAAACTATTGTGGCTTCCCCGAAACACCAAAAATGGATTTTGTCTGTTTAGGTTTCACAGACATATTTTCGGAGTCGAAGGAGGGCCTTGATAGTCACTCGTCAATGATACTGCGCTTCCTGCATCGCAATCGGCTCTCCAGCGCGGTGATGCCCTACCCGATGCTGGAGCACTGCAATACCGTGTGCACCATGCGGTCTTCCGTGCTGAAGGAGGCTCTGGATCAGCTGGTACAAAAGGAGAAGGGTATGTGTGCTGGGGGGTTCTCCTGAAAATACTCTGATGATTTCTTCTAACTGTTGTATTGGTAAAATGAGCCAATTCTTTTCCCTGCCTTTGTTTCTGAAAATACAGAGTCATGAGTTTGTAACGTAAGAATGTGATCTTTCTCCTCATTCCCTTTCTTCCTAACACGGCTGGTTTCTCATCATTCAATTCTCTGCTCATATGTGACTTGAGGGATGCCTTTCTGCTTTATCTAATTAACACCTCCCCTACCCCCCACCTGGTCAGGGTCACCTTTGCAGGTTTAATGGTGGAAATCACTCTTATTGTTACCTGAAGTTGTAGCATTATTGATTCACTTGTGTGTTGTCTGTCTTGTCTGCTTCCTCATTCCTGCACTGTGCCTGTTGCATGGTAGGTATTCAGTGACTATTTGCTGGATAAATGAAGGAAGCTACCACAGACTCACTTGGAGATGGCAACAGAAGTTCATGATGTGTATAGATAGGTCTGTGGAACATAACAGAGCCCAGGCATAGACCCGATATACATGTGAGAACATAGTACCAGATAAAGTCAGCGTTATAAATCAGGATGGAAAGGTGAACTGCCAACAGATGGAGTTAGGGCACCTAGTTTGCCATTTGAAGAAAAAATAAAACTGGATTTTTTTTTTTTTTTTCGGAGACTGAGTTTCATTCTTGTTTCCCAGGCTGAAGCGCAATGGCACGATCTCTGCAGCCTCTGCCTCCTGGGTTCGAGCGATTCTCCTACCTCAGCCTCCTGAGTAGCTGGGATTACAGGCATGTGCCACCACGCCTGGCTAATTTCTGTATTTTTAGTAGAGACGGGGTTTCACCGTGTTGGTCAGACTGATCTCAAACTCCTGACCTCAGATGATCCACCCACCTTGGCTTCCCAAAGTGCTGGGATTACAGGTGTAAGCCACCACCCGGCCGAAACTAGATTCTTAATACATTCCATTCACTAAAATAAATTTCAGATGATCAAAAAGTTCAACTAAAAATAAAATGCTAAAAATATTGGAAGAAAATAGTTCCACCTTGTAAAATATGGAACAGCCTTTCTAAGCAAGGCATGAAACCCAGAATCTATGAAAGAAAAGATTAATAAATTAGTCTGTATGAAAATTTAACTTTGCTCACAGCAAAAAAAAATATAAGCAGAGTCAAAAACAAGTGACATTCTGGGTAACAAAAATAAATTTTGTAACATATTAAAGACACAATTGACTAAATTTTTTAGTAACTCTACCCTTGGGCAATCATTTAACTCTGTGTTCCTTAGTTTATTTATTTTATTTATTTTTTTGCGACGGAGTCTCACTCTGTCTCCCAGGCTGGTGTGCAATGGTGTGATCTCAGCTCACCGAAACCTCCGCCTCCCAGGTTTAAGCAATTCTTGTGCTTTAGCCTCCTGAGTAACTGGGATTACAGGCACGTGCCACCATGCGTGGCTGGTTTTTGTATTTTTAGTAGAGATGGGGTTTCACCATGTTGGCCAGGCTGGTCTCGACCTCCTGACCTCAAGTGATCCGCCTGCCTTGGCCTCTTAAAGTGCTGGGATTACAGGTGTGAGCCACTGAGTCCGGCCAGTTTCTTTATTTTTAAAATGAATTAATACATAAGGAATGTATAAAAAGCGCATGGCCAGGCACGGTGGTTGATGCCTATAATCCCAGTACTTTGGGAGGCCAAAGTGGGAAGATCACTTGAAGCTAGGAGTTTGACACCAGCCTGGGCAACACAGGGATGACCGCATCTCTCCAAAAAATTTTTTAAAATTAGCCAGGTGTGGTGGTGCACGCCTGTAGTCCCAGCTACTTGGGAGAGTGAAGCAGGAGGATCACTTGAGCCTAGGAGATCGGGGCTGCAGTGAGCTGTGATCACATCACTGCACTCCAGCCTGGGAACAGAGTGAGACCCTTTCAAAAAAATCTCGACAAAAAAAATCGCATGGGTTATAGTAAACACTCAAGTAAATGTTAGCTATTATATGTATGTTTATATATACTTTTGATCATGTATAGAAAATGTATGAATTAACCCAGAGGAACATGGAAGAGGGCAGGACCAGACTGTACTCAGAAGCAAGCAGCTTAAAAAGTGTCACTCATTATTTAAAAAATGTAAACTCAAACCGTAATTTACCATTTTCTTTTTGCCATGGTTTTGCAAATATATCAGTGATTAAAGAATTGCACTGATATGAGACAATGGGGTAATCCTTGGCCACTGGGTTCTTTGGAAGGTGACATACGATTTTCACGTCAGGTAATATGCCAACGACGTAACAGTTTGAGGGAGGCACATTTGACACATGTGCGTGAAAACCCGCTCATGGCCCTGATGAACTACAAAAGGATCTGGAAGGAGATTTTAAGGAAGATTTGTGTTTCTAGGGCCAGAGTACCAAGCGTATTTCTGTTAGATATTTTAAATGACTCTTTTTTTCCCTTTGTGAAAGGGATGTCATATAATCAACTCTGGTTTCCCCTACAGAAAGCCCTGGAGATCTAACTAGAAGTCCAGAGATGGATAAACTCAAGTCAGTAGCAAAGTGCTATGCTTATATAGAAACATCCTCCAACTCTGCAGACATTGACAAGATGACAAATGGAGAAACCTCATCCTACTGGCAGTCAGATGGCAGTGCCTGTTCACACTGGATTCGGTGGGTGGTATATAATACTTTTTTATTTTTTAAATTTTGGAATGTTTTCTTCTTAACTGCCTACTCTTTGTATTTCAAGGGGCTATCTATGAAGATGCCTTAAGAATCAGTAAAATGAATCATGTAAAACCATGTAACCTGGCTTATATATTCATAAACTGATAATTTCCCTGATATTTTAAAGGAGGAAATAACATTTGATTAATTTTAGATTAGTACTGATTTCATATCTTTTTTCACTAGTTTCTCAGGAAAATTAATACCACAAAGAGCAAGTACTTACATGTGATTGTATTTTGAAATATCCTTTCTCTACTTTTTTTTTTTTTAAGACAGGATCTTATTTTTGTCACCCAGGCTGGAGTGCAGTGGTGCAGTCATAGCTCACTGTAACCTCAGACTCCTGGGTTCAAGCAGTCTTCCTGCCTCAGTCTCAGTAGCTGGGATTTAGGCAGGCGCCACCATACCTGGCTAATTTCTTTATACTTTTTTTGTAGAAATGGGGCCTCACTACATTGCCCAGGCTTGTCTCAAACTCCTAGGCTTAATCCTCCTATCTTGGCCTCCCAAAGTGTTGAGCTTATAGGTGTGAGCCACTGCACCCGGTCCCTTTCTATACTTTTTTTTTGAGATGGAGCCTTGCTCTGACGCCCAGGCTGGAGTGCAGTGGCATGATCTCTGTTCACTGCACCTCCATCTCCAAGGCTCAAGTGATTCTCCTGCCTCAGCCTCCTGAGCAGCTGGGATTAAAGCTGCCCACCACCACACTCAACTAATTTTTGTATTTTTACTAGAGACAGGGTTTCACCATGTTGGCAGGCTGGTCTCAAGCTCCCAACTTCCCAAAGTGCTGGGATTACAGGTATGAGCCACTGTGCCTGGCCTCTTTCTATATACATTTTTGAAATTCACTGTATGTAACTGAGTTGGTCACTTTAGGAGAAGAAATGGTATGGTCAAGAATCCTGGAGTGGAGCTGATGACAATAAACAGTGGTATTTCTGGAAGCTCTGAAGCTACTATTGAAATTTTCACCTCTCCCCTCAGAAAACAGGCTAATTCCAATTGGTAGAATTAAGTGCCAGAAATAATTGTATTGTTTTCTCTTAGAGGACACATTTGACCTTTAGACATCTAATTTATAGATGAGAGAATGTACTCAGTTTTTTGTATGCAGTTTAAAATTAGTTTTTTTGCTAGGTGAAGAGATTTTGTTAGAATGTTCATACTGTTCTTTCTTTCTGTACAAATAGCTTAAAAGGAATCGTAAGATTAATCTTGAACTGAAAGGTCTTTTAAAAATGTGGGAAGGTCAAGGTCAGAAGGACTTTGAAACTCATAGCCAGCATTTCAAGTTAGTTGCTATTAGGAAAACCAGTCTTTGGGTATATCAAATGTAAGCTCTTTGAGATGGGACTTCTGGATCCTGTCAGTTCTTGACTCCTATAAACAATTGTAATTTCTGCTTTTTGTGTTTTCCAGTTTAAAAATGAAGCCAGATGTTGTGCTTAGGCACCTGTCCATTGCAGTGGCTGCCACTGACCAGAGCTACATGCCACAGCAGGTGACAGTAGCTGTGGGGAGGAATGCCAGCGATCTTCAGGAAGTCCGAGATGTGCACATCCCCAGCAATGTCACTGGCTATGTGACGCTGCTGGAAAATGCCAACGTCAGTCAGCTCTGTAAGTCCAACAGAACTGAGGGGATAGGGAAAAGCAAGGGAGTAGTATTTTTTACTTTGAAGTGAAGAGGCTGTTAGTTTTTGAGATTCGATTTACTTCTTAGGACGTACACAAAAGTGGTCATTATTTCATTCTTTAAGTGTTGTAGAAATTATAGAAAAGGGTCGGGGCATGCTGGCTCACGCCTGTAATCCCAGCACTTTGGGAGGCCAAGGCAGGTGGATCACTTGAGATCAGGAGTTCGAAAACAGCCTGGCCAACATGGTGAAACCCTGTCTCTACTAAAAATACAAAAATTATCCAGGCGTGGGGGTGGGTACCTGTAATCCCAGCCACTTGGGGGCTAAGGCAGAAGAATTGCTTGAACCCAGGAGGGTACGGCTGCAGTGAGCCGAGATCACGCCACTGCACTCCAGCCTGGGTGACAGAGCAAGACTCCATCTCAAACCAAAAAAAAGAAAGAAATTATAGAAGAGCAGTGAAATCATTTTTTTCATTAAAAACAAAACAAAACATATATATATATTTAGACAGGATCTCTTTTTGTCACCCAGGCTGGAGTGCAGTGGTACAGTCATAGCTCACTGTAACCTCAGACTCCTGGATTCAAGCAGTCTTCCTGCCTCAGTCTCAGTAGCTGGAATTTAGACATGCACCACCATGCCTGGCTAATTTCTTTACACTTTTTTGTAGAAATGGGGCCTCACTGTGTTGGCCAGGTTGATCTCAAACTCCTGGCCTTTATGCTCCTGCCTTGGCCTCCCAAAATGTTGGGATTATAAATATATATATATATAAAAACATATATATATAAACATACATATATAATATATGTTTTTATATATGTTTATATATATTTATATATTGTGTATGCTTATATGTGTAATATATATGTTTTTTTCTTTTTTTTTTTCTTTTCTTTTTTTTTTTTTTTTTTTTTGGGACAGAGCCTCGCATTATCACCTGGGCTGGAGTTCAGTGGTGCAATCTCAGCTCACTGCAACCTCCACCTCTGGGGTTCATGCAATTCTCCTGCCTCAGCCTCCCGAGTAGCTGGGATTACAGGTGCACACCACCATACCCGCCTAATTTTCTGTATTTTTAGTAGAGACGGGGTTTCACTATGTTGGACAGACTGGTCTCGAACTCCTGACCTCATGATCCACCTGCCTCGGCCTTCCACAGTGCTGGGATTACAGGCATGAGTCACTGCGCTGGCCCATTAAAAATAATTTTATTCCCATTTTCTTATTGGAAAATTAGAAAAATATAAACAAAAATACTCAAATTCTACTACCCAGGGATTCTTACTGTGACTGCCTTGGTGTGGATCCTTGCAGACCTTTCCATATATTTGTGTGTGTATGGTTTACATGCACACACATATATGCACACATATATACACACCTTTTTTCCTAAAAAATAGAGCTGTATGTATCTGTTCACATATATCTATACATATCTTTTTACAAAAATGTTGATAGTCTTTGCATGTTCTTTTGTAATTTTTTAGAGTGGTTATATTCATGAATATCCTTATTTAGTGTTGTAAAAATATGCCATAATTGGCTGGGTGCGGTGGCTCACGCCTCCAATCCCAGCACTTTGGGAGGCTGAGGCATGCAGATCACTTGAGGTCAGGAGTTCAAGACCAGCCTGGCCAACATGGTGAAACCCCGTCTCTACCAAATACAAAAATTAGCCGAGCGTGGTGGCGCATGCCTGTAATCCCAGCTACTTGGGAGGCTGAGGCAGGAGAATCACTTGAATCCAGGAGGCGGAGGTTGCAGTGAGCCGAGATTGTGCCACTGCACTCCTCCAGCCTGGGTGACAGAGCAAGACTCCATCTCAAAAAAAAAAGAAAAAAAAAATCCGTAATTTTAACCTACCCCTCATTCTTGGACATTTGGGTTGTTTCCAATTTTATACCATTATAACCTTGCTTTACACATAGCATTTTGGAAATAATCACAATTCTGTGATTGCTTTCTGGGCTTATTTCGTTCAGGGAGCCGGAATGCTTCATGTTTTATCTCATTTCTTCTAATGCTTTCCTGGGCCAAAAGAAGTGTTCTTTGCTCAAAGGAACTGAGGCCTAGGGAGGTAGAGTCTTTGTGTCTCACCCCTAGCAAATAAGTAGTTAGGCCTGTGGGTTAGAAGCTTCCTGTCTTATATTGTGATCTTTTCTCTAAGTTGTGTCCTTTTTAACTTCTTACCTTCTCTCCTCTGACCCAAATAAGAAATTGTGACATCTCTTAAAAGTGAGTCATGTCTGTGTCATCTGTTTGGATTGATTATTAAAAATAAATTCTCACAATTGCTTGTAAGCCAGCCACTGTTCTATAACTTAATCCAAATTTCAGAATCCTAGGAAGAATTCTAGAAATGTTCTTACCATGTATTCAGACAGGCTTGTTTTAAAATGTTCTTTGTGTAGTTTTTTCAAGACTCCCAAGTTCCTAAGAAGTTTTGTTGTAAAGACTTAAACCACCCTTAATTTTACATATTATTCTTATGATTTCTTAGGTTTGTCAAAGCTGTTTGACAAATTTATTATATACTAGTTCCATTGCACATGCTATTTATTTCTGTCATCAAAGTGTACCTTCAGAATTTTCTTTTCAAAATGTCTATTACTATTGTGCTTTTAGTTGGGAGCCCAGCATTTGCCTAAAGAAGTTAATCCAATACTGAATTTTTTGTTTGTGCTCGACAGATGTCCAGATTAACATAAAGCGTTGTCTTAGCGATGGCTGCGACACTAGAATTCATGGTCTCAGGGCTGTTGGCTTTCAGAGAGTTAAGAAGTCTGGGGTCTCGGTCTCAGATGCTTCTGCAATATGGTATTGGTCTCTGCTGACATCTCTGGTGACGGCTTCTATGGAGACAAATCCCGCCTTTGTCCAGACAGTGCTGCACAATACTCAGTAAGTCATTCTCTCTATGTTCCAGCCCCCTCAACATGCCCTCATTCTTCTGTCATCCTTTAGGGCGTATCACTGAGCAGCCTTCCATCATTGATTGTTGTGGCTCAGTCCGCTCGGCCTCAGGTGCCCTAGTGTTTCCTGTTCGTGCCACTCAGCTTCACAGTGTTTCTCTCTTTGATTGATGTTCTGACTTTACAGACTGAAAAAGTGCCCATTCCACCTTCCTGCTCCTCGTCACACAGTTCCTACAGTGTTCTTCATCAGCTCACTAAGCGGACCAGTCTTGTGAGGAGGTCACTTATGCTGTGCCTGTTCCTTGTCCATTGGGAAATAATTGTTCATGTTTATATAGGATTTGATGTTGGATAAAGCACTTTCAGATGCAGTCTATTATTTCACCTACTGACACTGAAATGTACCTGTGAAAATTACCCCATTTTATAGACGCAGATGTTGTGACCTTTCCTGAAGTCACATGACCAGGCTGCAGTAATGGATCAGTTGAGGGCTCTTTCCACGAATGAGTGAAATCTTTTCAGGGTACTAAATTAATTTGTTTTGAAATGTAGAGTACTTTTGGAAAAAAATCATTAGGGCAAAAAGACCAAGTAGTAACATATAAGACAAATACAACCAGCTATAGCAGCACTGAAGTATTAGTATTGTGAAGATTCAGTAACTGATAATAGGTACCTATAGTGTAGGCAGTGAGAGTATCAGCCAAAAAGAGATTGCTAATGTTTTGTTCCTAGACATCTTTTGAGATTTGTTAGCACTATTGAGTAAAACTGTTAGCAAATAACACTGCTGCTCTGAAGGTTAATAGTTGGCCATACCTTGTTCTTTCTTCCTGTTGTAACATGTATTCTCACTAAATTATTTCATACTTAGAGAAGCATTGCAAGTTTACATTTAACAAATAATTTTTATTTCTTCCTCAGTCATTAGAGAGTAATTTGCCAGCCTGTGCCCCATCGTTCCTGCTGCTTTAGTGCGTATTTCGTGTAAACAAGAACATTTACTGACAACCATTGAAATCAGGAAATCCACATTGGTGTACATTGCTATGTTGCCACCATCTCATCCTCAGACTCCCTTCAAGTTTTGCACGTTGCCCCAGTTCACGCCCCTTACAGCAAAAGGATCCAGCAAAACACTCTACATTTCATTGTCCTATCTCTTTAGTTTCCTTCATTCTGAAACAATTCCTCAGTATTTCCTTGACTTTCCTCAGTATTTCCTTGACCCTGATACTTTTGAAAATTACAGGTCAGTTATTTTGAAGAGTGTCCTTCAGTTCTGGTTTATTTGATGTTTCATCATGATCAGATTGAGGTTTTGTTATCTATCTCTAGCAGGAATATCATAGAAGTGATGCTTTGTTCTCATTGCATCCCGTCGGGTTGCACACAACTTCAGATAGTCCTCATTCTAGTGCAGTCTTGTTAACTTTGATCACTTGATTAAAGTGGTTTTTGCCAGACTTTTCCATTGTAAAATAAGTATTTTTCACTTCATAATTAATAAATATGTTGAAGGCGGTACTTTGAGACTATGTAAATATCTCATTCCTCATCAAAACTTTATATTAGTGGATTCCTCTTCTATGCACTAGATTATAGTCAGCTACAGTTTTGATGCTTATGTTATCCTGGAGTTGGCTGGTGGCAACCGCTGCAGTCTGGCTTGTGTGTCCTTTTGACATGTCTCATTATTCTTGGAATGCTTCCATATGTTCTGACACAAGATATTCCAGGCTTATCTTGAATGTTCCCTGCATTAGTCCTGGAATCAACCATTTTTCTGAATCAGGGGCTCTTAAGGTGGAGATCCACCCACCTCGGCCTCCCAAAGTGCAGAGATTACAGGCATGAGCCACCACGCCCAGCCTATTTCTTTATTTGTGACTGCCTTCTCTGATACTAAGAAACTTGCTTCCCATCATCCTTGATACATTTTTGTACTTACTCAGTTCACGTCTATGTAACCAGTGTCCCCATGCCCCTCCCTATCCCATTCCTGCTCCAGCATCTTTTGCAGAGCTGCTGCTGTGGCCACCCTTGCACAGATGCCCTTCTTATCTTCCTTGAGTTCCTATACCCTGTGCCAGGCCACCCTTCTTGCCCCACTTGGTGCCTGCATTCCGTATCAGGCCGTACCTTTGTGAAGACACCTTTCTCACCCTGCTCAGGCTCTAAAACCTCACTGTAGGCCACCATGACGACTCCCCCTTACTCCCCAGACACATACAAATGCCTGCGTTGCACAGCCCCATCTTATGGACTGGATTGTCAGGAAAAGGAAGAGGTTTCTATATATTTTTTTTTTTTGAAGATGTGGCAAGTGGTTGAAGAATGGACAGATTTTAAAGTTTGTGTTCCTGCTCAGTTTTACTAGTTCATCTGCAATATTTTCATGCACTCCTGCCTTTTTAAGATTAGTGATCTAAATCTATTTTAAAATTAAAGATTTATTGAAAAAATATCAATGAGGAAAAATAGGTAAGGAAAAGAATATTTTGGGACAGAAGTGTTGCCTGTATCAGTGGAAATAAATTCAGTAAATGATTGCATGCTACTTGTGTGCATTAGACCTCACTGATCAGCTGCATCTGTGTGTAGCTGCCATGTTTGTGCAACCCCAAAACGGCTCATTGTGTAGACAGGAACAGAACTAGGGCAGAGTGCGAGCTGACACAGTGTTAGCTTTGCTGTATTGTCTCTATTTTGAAATGTAGAAATGAAATTGTTTCAGGGATTTTCATTACCATTATCATTAAGTGACTATCAGTTGTAGAATTTTGAGTTATTTTTGATACATTCACAGAATACCTTGAAATTTTTCATGGTACACTCACTCACCTAGCACAGTTGCTGGCACACAGTAGGGCTCAGAAGTCATTTGTTGCGTAAGTTTTTGATGACTGCTAATCTAGAGGAGGTAAAGCTATTGGGGGATTCAGAAAGATAAATGTAAACAAAGACAAGAAAAGGGAAACATTAAAACAGACATTAAGGTGGAAAGGCCAAGAAACATGGCAGGAATGGAGACAGTGATGTGCTAATCTGTTTAAGAGAACATAAAATTCATGACACATCTTTAGATACCATAGATCTTCAGATCCTCGGTATAAAATTTTCTTTTTTTTTTTCCCTGTTGCTGCTGAACAAATTATAAAATATGAGCCTCAAGCTGCTCTGCCTCTTGGGTCAGTTTTTCTAGTACTACTTAACATGAAAGCTGGATTCTAGAGAGTTGAATAAGTTTTATTTAACAGAGGGAGGCAGAACTCCTAAAAGAAAGAAAGAAACAAACAAACACAAAACCCTATTAAGCTACTTAGCACTGTGACTCCTGGGCAAAAAGGGATAGTTTAGGCTGGGCACGGTGGCTTACACCTGTAATCATAGCACTTTGGGAGGCCGAGGTGGGTGGATCACAAGGTCAGGAGTTCAAGCCCAGTCTGGCCAAGATGGTAAAACCCCATCTCTACTAAAAATACAAAAAAATTAGCCAAGCGTGGTGGTGGGCTCCTGTAATCCTAGCTACTCAGGAAGCTGAGGCAGGAGAATCGCTTGAACCTGGGAGGCGGAGATTGCAGTGAGCCGAGATCGCACCACTGCACTCTAGCCTGGGTGACAGAGCGAGACTCCGTCTCAAAAAAAAGAAGGGCCAGCTTATATTGTGTGCCAGCTTCTCTGTGGGAACACTGTCTGTTTATAAGGGATTAGTCAAAACAAGCTTCTGACAGTTTATTTTTTGTCTAAATTCGGTCTGGTTTTGTTCTGATTACATTTTACATTTTCCTCTTCTAGGAAGGCGCTGCGGCACATGCCTCCACTCTCTCTCTCACCAGGATCTACAGATTTCTCAACTTTCCTCTCTCCTAATGTGCTGGAAGAAGTGGACAGTTTCCTCATACGGATAACTAGGTAAAATCAAGGCTGATGAGGGTAAACTCTGTGAGGAATGGAGTGCATATATGCTTGTTAAGTCTTTAAAAAATATATATTAATCTTCTAACGATCACCACTAAAAATGGTTGCTTTTTAGCAGCTAAAGAGAAAGTGGCATAATAGTTCACTCATCTAAACTCCATTATTTAGCATTATCACCTGACCTGAAGAATTGGGGAGGTTGGTGAGGGGTGTTGCAGGGCCCAAGGGGAGTAGTCCTGTGATTCTGATAGAACAGATGTCTCAAAGTCCAACTGGCATAGCCTTCCCTCACTCAGAACCTGCTGACCTTCGCATGCAGGTCCAGGGAGCCTGATTACATATAGAACTGGGAAAGGGCACCTGGAGAGCTTGACAGAAGTGACCACTTCGTGTGGGGATACTCACTTCTGCCTCAGTGAGCCCTGAGGACATTATTGCATTAGAGGTCAAACCAGTCCCTGAGCCATCTAGACAGTTTTTAACGTTTCAGTATAATGTGTTTAAATTAGAGGCAAAGAAGTGTAATTCAGTGTAATACATTTTTAGTGCTTCAAGCGTAAACCCTCAACTCTCTGGTCAAGCCAGCTCATTACCCAAGGCTTCTTAATAGCAGAGGCTTATTACAGTAGCTTATTGGTATTATTTAATATTTAAAGATTATAGAAGTGAGGCTTTCATTCCCTGGCTCTCTGGATTGATTTAATTTTTCCTTAGGTTATCTTAAGAATTTTGAAAAATATTTCTGATAAACCTGTAGAAAGCAGATGGCAGGTTAATGTTACTTGTGATCACTTACATGGGGTTGGAGCTACCTAGATTTTTTCATGCTTTTAAGAAGTGAAAAGTTTTTGCTCTTTGCTTATAGCTGCTGTTCTACCCCAGAGGTAGAACTGACTCTTCTGGCTTTTGCTCTCGCAAGAGGAAGTGTTGCCAAAGTGATGAGCTCTCTGTGCACCATCACTGACCATCTGGACACACAGTATGATGCCTCATCCCTCATCTTGTCCATGGCGTCAGTCAGACAGAACCTGCTCCTCAAATATGGTAAATATGGTAAAACGTGGGGGTGATAGAAATGTTAACAGTGGACAAATCATAAGGCCGTTCTTCGCCATGTGACCTCCTGGTATCTTCTCATCTTTTTTGGGTTGTTATAGTTACACCATGATTCCTGGATGAACGTATCCTCTGAGTATCAGACCTTACTAGGATTGGCAGGGAGAAGGGGGATTTTGGTTCATTTATGTGATGGCGGTATCACCAGAAGAGGACACTTGAGTGTCCACAAGGCTGTACTCCCGTGATCTGCTTGCACAATTACTCAGGTCTGGTGGCCATTTGAACACAGCCATCTTTGGTGAAGTACTGAAGTGTCTCGTTGTGTAGGCCAAGAGGGTTGGAGTAGTTCTTGCCTGTTGGAGGGAGGAAGCTAGCCAAGATACGGTGCAAAGGGATCTTTGTCTTAGAATGCATCCCTCTGCATTCCCGTGATAGCTGCTCTGAAGGATTTGGACACCTGTCTGCCACTGCTTTCCCCTCTTGGGCCTAGCAGTAATTCATATGAGCACTTTTTTACCAAACCAGGATGGGGCCTTATAATCCTTCTCAACACAGAGCCCATAAAGTCACTTCCGAAAGACTGCATGCAGCACCTCCTCTTGCAAGTGCAGCCTTCCTGGACTCCACAGTATGTGGTGTTGGGTCTCATCCTGTTTGCAATATTACAGTGACATTTCTACCATTTTATTTATTCATTTATTTATTTTGAGAGAGAGTGTCTTGCTGTGTTGCACAGATTGGAGTGCAGTGGCATGATCATAGCTCACTGCAGCCTTGACCTCCCAGGCTCAAGTGATCCTCCTGCGTCACTCTCCCAAGTACCTGGGACCACAGGTGCATGCCAGCATACCTGGTTAATTTTTAAAAATTTTTTGTAGAGATTGGGTCTCACTATGTTGCCCAAGCTGGTCTTGAACTCCTAGGCTGAAGCAGTCCTCCCACCTTGGCCTCTTAAAATCCTGGGACTACAGGCGTGAGCCACCACACCTGGCCTCTTCCATGACGTTTCTACCTTTGTCTTAGTATGACTGACTTAATGGTTTCTTTTTATGTTTATTTTTATTTTTATTTTTATATATTTATTTTTTTTGAGACAGAGTCCTGCTCTGTCGCCCGGGTTGGAGTGCAGTGGCATAATCTCAGCCCACTGCAACCTCCACCTCCCAGGTTCAAGTGATCCTCTCGCCTCAGCCTCCTGAGTAGCTGGGACTATGGGCATGGGCCGCCACACCTGGCTAATTAAAAACATTTTTTTTTTTAGAAATGAGCTCTCCCCATGTTGACCAGGCTGGTCTCAAACTCCTGGACTCAAGCAATCCTCCCACCTCAGCCTCCCAAAGTGCTGGGATTTACAGGCATGAGCCACGATGCCCAGCCTGTTTAATTTTTTTTTTCTTTTGCCTGTTTAAATTTTTAAGTTAGACAATTGGTGTCCTGTAAATCTAGTTTCCTCCCTAAATTTTGAAAGGTTATTTTCTTGGGTGGTTGGGGGTTGTACTGGTGACCAGCCCAGAGCAGCCATGGCGGGATAGAAGGGATAGCAGGTGGTGTCTGGAAGCTGAATAGAATTTAGATTAATGGTTGTTCAGGCAGGGAGCAGTGGATAGGAAGGAATGGGGTAATGTTCTAGTTCTAGGTCATATCATAGGTGAACAGATGTACATTATATTATTAAAACAAAAGGAAAACATTTTCAGATCATCATAGCAAAAGTTGATTTATATGTATATATAAATATATATATATTTTTTTGCCAAAGCCAAGTGTTCTGAAAAAGTTGATTTTTCTAATTCTTGAAACAGAAATTTTGCCTGAAGAGATGATTTAAAGAAATGAGACCTAAAATATTTTATATTTAAATGCAATTGTAATAAAGTTAATTATTGGCTCCAAAACAGTATCTTAGAAATCACCCCCCCCCAAATATGTTCAATCTGTGTTATCAGCCTATATCTTATAATATCCTTTTTTCAGAACAATGATTGTTCTAGAAAGCTGTCCTTGGAATCACTCAAGAACATAGCTGTACTTTGTCTCTTTCAGGAAAGCACAAAGGGATGGTGTCAACTTTTGTCTAATATTACTGCTCTATTTCAGCTTTTAAACAGGGAGATTTTTAGTTAGCAGTCTGGGTAGCCACAGGACTCTATTTTCACAGATAGCCGTGCTAGTTTCCAGTTCTTCATATTTTAACTTACGGCTTGCTGTTCCTTTTCTTTGGTCAGGTAAACCACTCCAGTTGACTCTTCAGGCATGTGATGTTAAAGGAAAAGAAGATAAATCTGGACCCGAAAACCTCCTTGTTGAACCGTGGACAAGAGATGGTGAGTGGTGGGTCTGTTTCTAGTGTGCTCGGTAGACAGGAGTCAGCTGTGTGAAAGCACACTCGGGGCTTTGAAATTTTGAGGTGTGCAGTCTTCAACTTTAGGTTGTTTCTCAGTTGGCAGTGGTTGCTGAACAATTTGTGTGGTTTAGTTGTAATCTGCCTAGGTGTCAATGACCTGTAACAACTTAGAAGTATTTGAGAGCCTGAAGTTTTGAAAAGCAAGGATTCTTTCTCTTGGAATATAAAAAGTTACTATATTTTTTAATCGTTTTTTCAGTTCCAATTGTCTTTCTATTGTGTTATCTTTAGGGGGTAGGAAACTCAGCAGATCAGTAGCACTTTACTACTGACTGAAAACATAGTTTAAGAAGGGTATTTCCAGGCCGGGTGCAGTGGCTCATGCCTGTAATCCCAGCGCTTTGGGAGGCCGAGGTGGGAGGATCACTTGAGGCCAGGAGTTCAAGACAAGCCTGGCCAACATGATGAAACCGCATCTCTAATAAAAAACTACAAAAATTAGCTGTTGTGGTGGCAGGGCGCTTGTAATTCCAGCTACTTGAGAGGCTGAGGCATGAGAATCACTTGAACCCGGGAGGTAGAGGTTGCAGTGAACTGAGATCCCAACACTGCCTTCCAGCCTGGGTGACAGAGCAAGACTCTGTTGCAAAAAAACAAAACAAAACAAAGAAGGGTATTTCCAGATATAGCTGATCAAGTATTTGCGTGTCTAGAGGAAGCCTCACTCTTTTCCTAGTGTCAACATAATAATTGCTGATGTGCTTTTCAACTTTGCTGGAGGCTCTTTCCTTATCTCGTGATAAGGTGTTTGTGAGTCTCTCTCTCATTCATCTTGTTGGCTGCCTTGTTATTGTCCTCTGTGTCCCTTTTTTCCTCACTGGACTGATTTGAATCTTGCTGATTCACTAGAGGAAGTGGAATGTTCCAGCAATGATCAGACATTGAAAGGGACTAGCCTTGCTGCTTTGTGTCTGGTTCTCCTCGGCTTTCCTCTCAGCAATGAGTCCTCATGTATTCTCAGTGGTTGCCTCTTCTGTCCTGTTTCCCATATTCATTCTCAGCACTCGTGGAGTCCAGACCCTAGGAGAACATGCTTTTCCCAGCTGCACCTCCTCTCCTCAGTGCTCCTCTTCAGCAGTAGATGCTTAAACCAGATTGTTTGCCTGCAGTTTTCCCTGAGCAGCAACGTTTTCTTTACCGCATCCATCTCCAGCCACACTGAAGGCCATGGCCGGCTGTGAGGCTCCTGCCATCCAAAGTGGGTGGGGCTGGGAGGGGGTGGTGTTAGCTCCTTGTCCCTTTCCCTTCTTCTCACCCAAGAAAGCCAAGACCACCCTGCCAAAGGCCCTCTGCATTTTTCCTTCACTTGCTGAAGACTTGGAATTTTTGTTCCTGGAGCATGTGAGGAAGTGGATTTTTTATTTCTTTATTTTTATTTTTTTTTTTGAGACGAAGTCTCACTCTGTCGCCCAGGCTGGAGTGCAGTGCTGTGATCTCGGCTCACTGCAAGCTCCGCCTCCCGGGTTCAAGCCATTCTCCTGCCTCAGCCTCCTGAGTAGCTGAGACTACAGGCGCCCGCCACGTCACCTGGGTAATTTCTTGTATCTTTAGTGGAGACGGGGTTTCATCATGTTAGCCAGGATGGTCTCGATCTCCTGACCTCGTGAGCCACCGCGCCCGGCTGGATATGGATTTTTAACACTGTTCACGGGCATTTCTCCTGGTAATAAATTTTGCCAGCTCTTGTGCCTGGTCCGATTTGAATATTTTGTTATTTTCCCTGTGTCTTTTACCTACCCAGTTCTCCTTCCTGCTTTTTCCCCTCCTTAGATTGAGTAGATTTTAAAAATCTAGCTGTAGTTTGTGGATGTGTTATTTTTGCCATATGCCTGAGAAACACAAGGGTGGTGATGTGAATGGGTGTGGGGAGCACTGAATTCCTCCTGCTCACTCACTTCAGCCATCACTATCTATTGCTTGTAACTCAGGGTTGATGTCGGTCTCTCTTGTTGCACTGCAAAAAGTAACCCTTAAGGGACAGACAAGAGGAAAGTACTCATGGCCAGAGCTGTTGGGTTTGGGGGTGATTTTTTCTTCCCCTTATTGGAGTAAAAGCTCTTCTCATGGGTACACGTCTGATTCTCCAACTGTGGGGAAGTACCACTTTTGGACAAGTGCCACTGCAGGGCCCACAGAACGCCCAGAGAACTCAAACGCTGATACTTCAGGGGGCTAACGTTCCTGGCAGTCACCACTGTCACTTGGTCTGGTATTTTAAAGGAATACTGGGTGCTACTGATAGGAACAGAAGTGGTAGATTTATTAAATCCTTTAAATCTGATTGGTTATTTTTTTTTCCCTGTTATCTAAAAAGAATAAATTTGGTAAGTGGAGGGCAGGGTGTCAAAACTTGTAGATTTAAAATATCACAGTTCAGCCGGGTGCAGTGGCTCACACCTGTAATCCCAGCAATTTGGGAGGCCGAAGCAGGCGGATCACCTGAGGTCAGGAGTTCGAGACCAGCCTGGCCAACATGGTGAAACCCCATCTCTACTAACAATACATAAATTAGCCAGGCATGGTAGCAGGCACTTGTAGTCCCAGCTACTCGGGAGGCTGAGGCAGGAGAATTGCTTGAACCCGGGAGGCAGAGGTTGCAGTGAGCTGAGATTGCGCCATTGCACTCCCACTTGGGTGACAAGAGCAAAACTCTGTCTCAAAAAAAAAAAAAAAAAAAAAAAAAAATCACAGTCAAACCTGTGAGTTCGGCTGGACACAGTGGCTCATGCCTGTAACTCCGACACTTTGGGAGGCAGAGGTGGGAGGATTGCCTGAGGCCAACAGTTTGAGACCAGCCTGGGTAACATAGTGAGACCCAGTCACTACGAAAAATAAAAAAAAAAATTAGCTGGGCATGGTGGTGTTTGCCTGTGGGCCTGCTTAGGCTGAGGCAGGAGGATTGTTTGAGCCCAGGAGTTTAAGGCCGCAGTGAGTTATGATTGTACCACTGCACTGCAGCCTGGGCAACAGAGCGAGACCCTGTGTCTAAAAAACAAAAGTGAAAAATGAAAAAAAAAACACGTGAGCTGATTTCTTACCAAGAAAAGAAAGCACGGAAGTTTTATTTATTTTTTTAAGGTTTTGTTTTTGTTTTGCCTTTCTGAAAAAATGTCATTGCATATTTGGTGGCAATGTTATTTTAAAAGAGTCTATCTTATTCTGTTGACTTAAATTATTGCTTCTGCTACTACATTGAGACTAACTAAAATTGCTGATTTATCACTTAACTTTTAGACAATACTTTAGCCTTTACATAGATTTCTTTTAAATAGAGACATCCAGGCCTCTGGGAAAAGGTGACAGTTCAATAATTGGGATAGTTTTTAGTATTACTGTTAGTGGAGTTGTGTGAATTTTTGGTAATATGGATTCTTAAAATTGCCTATAGAATTGCTCCTTCATAGAAGTAGATCATAGAGCTTCTGTGTGAATTAGAAAAGGTTCCTTTGGATTTAATTTTCTTAGTTTTGGTGACACATTTTGCACATTGTCATTATAAATTTTTGTTTTCTTGAACTCCATGTAATGAAACAGGAAGCATGAAATTGGTTTTAGTCTTGTCATTTTGATAGGCAGAATTGTTGAGAAAATTCAGAGTCCCAGAAAAAAAAACTTATTTAATGCTGAGTTATATCATTTACAGAAGTTTGAAAGAGAAAGGCAACCTTGGATCTAGCAGAAGACTTTTTCATGACTTGTTAAAGGATAATTACCAACAATCAAAAAAGGACAATAGTGACTGTCATACAAATATAAGTGAACACATTCATACTTTTATTTACTTTAATTTATTAATTCATTCATTTGAGACAGGGTCTCACTCTACTGCCCAGACTGGAGTGTAGTGTTGTGATGATAGCTCACTGCAACTTCCACCTCCCAGGCTCAAGTGATCCTCCCACCCTGGCCTCCCAAGTAGCCAGGATTGCAGGTGTGCACCACCGTGCCCAGCTGATTTTTTTTTTTTTTTTTTTTTTTTTTTTTTTTTTTGAGATGGAGTCTCACTCTGTCACCCAGGCTGGCTAGAGTGCAATGGTGTGATCTCGGCTTACTGCATCCTCCACCTCCCGGGTTCAAGCAATTCTCCTGTCTCATCCTCCTAAGTAGCTGGGATTACAGGTGTGTGCCACCATGCCCAGCGAATTTTGTGTTTTTAGTAAAGATGGGGTTTTCACCATGTTGGCCAGGCTGGTCTTGAACTCCTGACCTCAAGTGAACTGCCTGCCTCAGCCTCCCAAAGTGCTGGGATTATAGGTGTGAGCCACCACACCCACCTTGATTTTTGCTTTTTTTTTTTTTTGGTAGAAATGGGGTCTCACCATGCTGCCCAGGCTGGTTTTGAACTCCCAGGTTCAAGTGATCCACTGGCCTCAGCCTCCCAAAGTGCCGGGATTACAGGCATGAGCTACTGTGCCTGGCCCAGACTTTTTATTTAGCTCATTAATTAATGAGGGAACCAGTAAGATGTTACAAACAGTTCTAAGGAGAATTCATAAAATACATATAGACTAATAAGAATGCTAAAATTAATTTACAAATAGATAGAATATTGATCAGTATCCATAAGGAATAATCAGCAACATTTCCACAGAACACAATGTTTAGTTCTGTGGACAAGAATCGTGTGCATCACTACCAGTGTTCTACAACTTACAGAATTGTAAAATAGCTTAGAGACCATAAAAGGCAGAGACGACCCAAAGAGTGTGTTGGCTGGGACACCCAGTGATTCTTTTTTTTTTTCCATTTCAAAGCCTTTCATAAACTTTCCTGACAAAGTGTTGTAAAGCTAACTAATTCCTTTCTCAGCCACTAAGCCAGTAGGCTTTATCAGCCCAGCCAGCCATCAGCCATGGTTGTAGGTGTGGCTCAGGAAGATGATTGATTGTCCAGTCTTTTGTTGCTTTGGCTTAAATGTTTTATAAACATTTCTTTTTCTTTTTCTTGAGATGGAGTCTCACTCTGTTGCCCAGGCTGGAGTGCAGTGGTGCAGTCTCCAAGCTCTGCCTCCCAGGTTCACACCATTCTCCTGCCTCAGCCTCCCGAGTAGCTGGGACTACAGGCACCCGCCACCACGCCCGGCTAATTTTTTGTATTTTTAGTAGAGACGGGGTTTCACCATGTTAGCCAGGATGGTCTCAATCTCCTGACCTTGTGATCCGCCCACCTCGGCCTCCCAAAGTGCTGGGATTACAGGCGTGAGCCACCGTGCCTGGCCTAAACATTTATTTTCTTATTGTTGCCTCAGAGCAGGGCTGCCTGTGAGGTGGAGGGGATTGTGCCCTGAGAAAGTCGAACCTGGTCAGTTCTCTGCTTACCTGGGGGTTTATCATTGGGGCTGCCTCTGTCCAAAGAGGAAATTTTTCTCTAATTTTCATGAAGATATCAGACCAGTTACCCACCATGCCTCAAAGGATATGGTTTGTTTTTGTTGATCTTAGTTCTTAGGGCTATAAAAATGGGTTAGTTCTCTAACTTGAGTTTTTCCTTTTTTCAGGTTTTCTTACAGAGACTGGAAAAACCAGAGCCAGCACTATTTTTTCTACCGGAACTGAATCTGCCTTCCAAGTTACACAGATAAGAATTATGGTAATTCTCATGCTACTTTCTTTAAGCAATGTTACTACTTTTGTTTTGTTTTTAATTTTTGTGGGTACATAGTAGGTATATATATTTGTGGGGTACATGAGATGTTTTGATACAGGCATGCAATGTGAAATAATCATGCGGAGAATGAGGATGAGCTATCCATCCCCTCAGGCATTTAGTCTTTGTGTTATAAACAATCCAGTTACACTGTTTTAGTTATTTTTCCATGTACAATTAGGTTATTATTGAATATTACCTTTTATTATATTTCAGAAGTCCACGTCATTGGTGTTTTGCTTTTTTTTTTAAGTCAGACCTATGGCTGACCATGTCATTGGTTTTTCATTGAACATTTAATCATTATTAAATGTGTCAGGCCTGTAGCAGAGGGCAGGGACACAAAGATGGATAGATTGTAAAGTCTTTGAAATGGTGAGACTATAAGGATTGAGAAAGTTAAGGAACATTTCTTGGGAAACAGCTTTCTTATTTTTTCAGGGCTTAATATATTTGAAATATTGTTCATTGGTCTCGTTTTGTTTTAACCTGTTTGAATTTAACCATGCTGGAAACAAAACGGCCACAGAACTTTTGCCCCTTTGATAGACTTCATCCTAATCTCTGTTTCCAGGTTCGACGTGGTGGCATTGGTGCCCAGTGTGGGTTGGTATTTGCGTATAACTCATCTTCTGATAAATTTTGTGCAGAAGAACACTTCAAAAGGTTTGAAAAATATGACAAATGGAAGCTTCAGGAGCTCAGGCAATTTGTAAAAAGCAGGTAAGAAGGTAAAAAAATCTTTGTAGAACAAAGATCTACAGAACAAAAATCTTTGTAGATAATAAGAATGTATTCATGCTCATTGGTGAACTATGCTTGCTTGTCTTCATAGAAAAGGTGCCACGAATCCATCTCAGTGGCCAATAAGCCTTCATTGCTTTCTAGTAGCATATCTGAAGATGGGTGTGTTAATTTGTTCATAGCATGTTACTCAGTCCCTTTTGTGGCCAGGGGCACACATCTTCACAATGGCTGGGTAATGATCTATCTATGCCTGAATTGTGGACAGCCTGCGTTCTTTAGCCATTGCCCCAACCCCCCTTCTCCCATTCCTGCTTTTAACACAAATATTTATTGAGTACCTACTATGTGCCAGGTCTGAGGCTAGGTGCTGAAGATACTGTAATGAGGAAATTGGCACAGTTCTTGCTTTGTATAGCTTACTGTTTAGCTCAGACGACAGGTAAGAAAACTTGCAGTATCAACAGTGTTATGAATGTGCTGTAGGGGAGAGAGGGCGCTGTGGGGACACAGGGCAGAGCGGCCCTCCTGATCAGAGACATCTTTCTGGAGCAAGTGTTGTTATGCTGTTTATGAAGGATGAGTTGGAGTTGATTGGCCACTGGAAGGAGAATGTCCTAAGCAGAGAGGGCAGCTTCATGGGCCCAGAGGTGAAGCATGGCACATTGAAGGAATGGGCAGGTCCCGTGTTTCTGAGAGATACTCGGAGGGAGGGTGGTGAGAGATGCAGCTGGAGAGCTGGGAAAGGGCAGGGCATTCAGGGCTTTGTCTCTGTTTCTGTATCCTTAAAGCATCATGTGAGGGGAAATGGCGGGGGAATCTGTTGAGGCATTTCCAGAAAAGCAAGGGGCTCAAATGCATGTTGTAGAAGCACTGCTCAGGATCATGTTGTGTGTAGTATGGACTGGAGGAGAGCAAGTCTGGAGGCAGCTGGGCTGGGAGGAGGTTGTCACTTATTGCCTAGGAAGCCAGTGGGTGTCCCCTGCTAGAGCAGCAGCAGCAGCAGCAGCAGCAGTGGAGAGATGTGGACCAAGAGACCACTAGGAGGGAGAAGCGACAGGACCAGGTGATTGACTGAATGTGGAACAGGAGAGGGAAAAAAGCTTCATCGGCAGTGAATCCTGGCTTTTGGCTTGAGCAGGTGGGGAAATTGGTAGTGCCTTTCTTACCCTGGGGAAAAACAGGTTTGTGGGGAAGAAGATGAGCTCAGATTTTCTTCTGTTGAATTTGAAGTTCTGAGAAACCTTTGAGGTGTTCGGTAGCCAGTGGATAAACAGGTCAGGAGCCAGGAAGAGAAGTTTGTGCTGAAGGTACAGATATGAGAGGCATTTAAACGATAATTTAAAATGTAGAAATAGGCCAAGTGTGGCAGCTCATGCATGTAATCCCAGCATTTTGGTAGGCCAAGGTAGGTGGATTTTGAGCCCTGGGGATTGAGACCAGCCTGGGCAACATAGTGAGACCCCCGTCTCTAAAAAAAAAAAAAAACATAAAAATTAGCTGGGCATGATATCACGTGCCTGTAGTCCCAGCTACTTGGAAGGCTGAGGCGGGAGGATCCCTTGAGGTTGAGGCTGCAGTGAACTATCTTCATGCCACTGCACTCCTGCCTGGGTGACAGAGTGAGATCCTGCCTCAAAAATAAATAAATAAATAAATAAAATGTAGAAATGGAAGAGATCATTCTGCAAGAGTGGGTGAACTGGGAAGAGAAGAGAACTTAGGTCGACATGAGACACACCAGGCTTTAAGGGGCAACAAGGAAAACTCAGCCAGACAAGCAGCAGGAAAGCCAGGGCCTCATGAAGTAAAGCCGTGTCCTCATGAAGTCAAGGGAAAATAATGTTTGAGGGAATGGGCGATGGTGTCAGATGTTACCCAGGAGTCAGAAGGTAAAGTCTAGAAGTGGATCTGTCGGATGTAGCCACTGGTGCCCTCTTGGAGAAGGTTGCCTCCCCTATTGCTACTAGTGAGTTAAAATTCAAGAAGCTAAGACAAGAAAAAAAAACAAAACTCAAGGAGCTGAAACCCTGAACTTGCCTACATTATTTCATGGGTAGTGGATTGCTGGTGTTAATAGAAGCCTTTCAACACCATCCATTGCAGTACTACTTGAGCTTCAGTGTGCATACATATCAGCCAGGGAATTTGTGAAAATGCACATTCTGATTCAAGAGCTCTGGGTGGGGTCTGAGACTGATTTCTAACAGGCTCTCAGGTGATTCTGATGCTACCTGCCTGTGGACCATACTTGAAATCGTAAGGATCTCGAATAATTCACTCTTCTTGCTGCAATTCCTTTAGCGGCATTCCTGGCAAAGGTTCGATCAGCCTCTCTACAATAGTGTTGATGGAAAACTCACCACGTATCAGGCACTTCAGTAATCAGAATTTGTTCAGTTGAAATCCACATTTGTAATGCCTCTTCAGTGGTCTTCCTTTCAGCCCTCTAATGATTTTGAACAAACGTCCTTCACTCCTAAAGTCTCCCTTCCGTTACACATGTAGGCCTTTCTAAACACTGCTTTTCTTTTTAAATAATAGCTAGAGATGACACTGGGTTTTAAGCAGCTATGTCCTACTCTTGGGACAAATTAAAATAGGTCATTTCCCCTAAACCTACTGTTAAACAAGGTCTTTTACATCTTATACAGGATGATTTTTTTTTAACCTAAATACAGGCCTATTCACCACTCCCTTAATGATTTTAGCTCCTGATTCCAGACTGAATGACTCTTAAATCGTGATTTTGTTGGCCTACATATTCACTAGTCCCTCTCCAGTTTGGAAATCAAAATATTAATGTGCATGCAATTTCTTTTTGCCTTTTTTTTTTTGGTCATGTCCTCCTGGTCCGGCGTTGGTCAGTCAGCATGCTCCAGAGTCAGCAGTTGGTGCTGTGCCTACGTAAGAGGACTAGTATTCAGCTCTCTTCCATCTTGCCTACTATGTAGTGCAGTGTAGGGAACAAGATTGCTTCTCTCTGTTCTCTGACACCCTGCCAGCTTTCTGTATCTCGAAGATTTCCTTGACAACTCCCTAAGAGTAGATTAAAAAATCTTTAAGCTTATGATATTGATGAAACTCATTGACATGGTTTTGGGTTGAGAGAATACCGTTTCCCATTAGGGTTAACTGTGTCATGAAAGGTTTATGCCAAGAAAGACTTACGTTAAGAAGGGACATTTTGCCGGGCACGGTGGCTCACACCTGTAATCCTAGCACTTTGGAAAGCCGAGGCGGGTGGATCACTTGAGGTCAGGACTTGAGGTCAGAAACCAGCCTGGCCAAGATGGTGAAACCCTGTCTATACTAAAAATACAAAAAAATTAGCCAGGTGTGGTGGCGGGCGCCTGTAATCCCAGCTACTTGGGAAGCTGAGGCAGGAGAATCTTTTGAACCTGGGAGGTGGAGGTTGCAGTGAGCCAAGATTGTGCCACTGCACTGCAGCTTGGGCGACAGAGCGAGACTCCATCTCAAAAAAAAAAAAAAAAAAAAAGGGACATGTTTTCTCTCTGTTACAGAACCTACTCAGGATTGTCTTCTTGCCATAATTCCCTCTTTTTGGTAGTTTTACCCATATAAAATACTAATGTGTCGCCAGCTTGGTGGCTATATAACAGACTGAATAGTGTAAAGTTTTAGGAATGTTACTTGAAAAAACTGCTGTTTTTCTCCTTGGTATTTATTTATATTATTTTTTTTTTTTTTTTTTGAGGTAGAATTTTTGCTCTTGTTGCCCAGGCTGGAGTGCAGTGGCGCGATCTTGGCTCACCGCAACCTCCGCCTCCCGGGTTCAAGCGATTGCCGTGCCTCAGCCTGCCGAGTAGCTGGGTTTACAGGCATGCGCCACCACACCTTGCTAATTTTGTATTTTTAGTAGAGACAGAGTTTCTTCATGTTGGTCAGGCTGGTCTCAAATTTCTGACCTCAGGTGCTCTGCCTGCCTCGGCCTCCCAAAGTGCTGGGATTACAGGTGTGAGCCACCATGCTTGGCCTTATTTTTATATTTTTTTGAGATGGAGCCTTGCTCTGTCACCCAGGCTGGAGTGCAATGGCGTGATCTCAGCTCACTGCAACCTCCATCTCCTGGGTTCAAGTGATTCCCCTGCCTCAGCCTCTTGAGTAGCTGAGATCACAGGTGTGCACCACCACACCTGGCTAATTTTTTGTATTTTTAGTAGAGACAGGGTTCACCATGTTTACCAGGCTGGTCTCAAACTCCTGACCTCAAGTGACCCACCCGCCTCAACCTCCTAAAGTGCTTACGAGCGTGAGCCATTGTGCCCGGCACGTCTTAGTTAATTCCTGAAAAGGGAGTAGCATTTAAGTGTTTAGCTTTTAAAAAGAAGTGGCATACATTCTCTTAAAAAGGAGAGAAAATATCTCTTCAGCCTCAAGGCTGGAATGTTTTTCTGAAAGGACTTCTCAAGAAACAGACAAGAATACTGAGGCCTACGAAGTTTGGGGTTTTTGTTTTTTTGGACCTCCAGGATCTGAAAGCCCTCAGATGTTTACCCATCAGCTATTGCAAGTGACCCAAACCTCAGGTTGGTCATAAACATGTTAGCCAGACCTAGGGAAAGAAAACCAAGCCTGCCTGTTTTCTGGAACCTTCCAGAAGCACATGCCAGCTGTTGCATTGGACCTTATTCCTGAGTCATCCACGATGCCCGACTTTCTGTCTCATTCTTCAGATGAGCCAATTATCTAGAGAAGCAAACTTTCTCCTTAGTTCCCAGATTATATTTGGGGCTGATGTAGTTCCCAGTTCATAGAGAAGGAGACTGAGCAATGGAAAGGCAATACTACCAACTGTCTCATGTGCTCACAGGGTACCAGGTATCATACTCAGCTCTTGATTGTTCACTGACAGGCTACAGATACAAGTTACATGCCACTTAGATGATACCTTATTTGTTAGACCCTTGAGAAGTTTCAAAATAAGGAAATGTTTTGTGAATACTCTTGTCTTTACAGGATTGGTTGCTCATCTGATGACCTTGGAGAGGATGATCCTATTGGCTGGTTTGAACTGGAAGAAGAATGGGATGAAGCAGATGTGAAGCTGCAACAGTGCAGGGTTGCCAAAGTAAGCATTAGTGAGTCGTTTGCCCACTCCCCTCCTTTTATTCTGTGTTTTTTGAGTAGTGATTGTGTATCAGCCCTGTGCCAATGCTGGAACCCCAGAGGCGAATCTACCTTCAGGGAGTTCATACTCTATGGGAGAGACAGATGTGTAAGACAGTGTGATATGAGCTATGATAAAAGGAGAAACAGAGGGCTTTTGGCAACCAGGGGAAAAATATTTAACTCGAAAGCTGCTCAGGAAAGGTGGTGTGATGCCAAATGTTGAAGATTAAGTTATCATCTTTAGCCAGGCTACAATGTGTGGAGGAGGGCATCTCAGGCTGAGAACACAGACATCAACTCAAGAGAGATGTGTTTCCATAGAAAGGACCAATCATTATTTGGCTGCTTAATTTTTTTCTAAACCTTGGATGTAAATCTCACGCTTAAATAAGGAATTAGGAACTCTCTTAAGGGCACGTAATAGTAGGTGCTCGGTAAAAATTTACGCAGTTGAATAGTGTGTTCTGAAAGGCCCTTAACAAAGAGCTCTCACCATAAGAAGCAAGTAGTTTGCATGAAAGTTGGGTTTGGAAAATGGCCCTAGATTTGAGTAGACAGGACTGTTTTCCTGGGTTTCTAGCTTAGGGGTTGCATATATCATTTGGGTGCTTTGAGGTGGAGGGCGTTGACTGTTTTCGTCATATATCTGATTTCTGTTTCAAAATGACTGCCACAGAGCAAACGTACTTTTCTTCATCCCCTCTATTCCAGTTTTTGCCTCAAAGAGGGAGTAATGATGCAATTTTCCTTACTGTAATCTACCCAAACCTGACTTTATTCAACATTTGTATTGTCTTTTTTTTCTGTGTACTGTAAATACTGGACTTACATTTTGTGTCCCTAGTGCTGAGCATAATGTTTCCTAATAAATTACGAAAATCGTAGGAAGACCTTCCCGGAAAGGCCTTTTTCCCTCTTTCATCAGTATTCAGGGATTCTGAGTTCTTCTATTGAAATCTCTCTTGTCCTGTCCAGTATTTGATGGTGAAGTTCCTCTGCACCCGTCAGGAGTCAGCAGAGCGCTTGGGAGTGCAAGGCTTGAGCATCAGTGGGTACCTCCGGCCTGCAAGAGCAGAAGCAGAACAGAGCGTCACCTGTGCTCACTGCAGAAAGGACACAGAGGAGAGTGTCTGTGGGGCCACGCTGCTCCTCAGGACCCTTCAGTTTATCCAGCAGCTCGCCCATGACCTGGTAGGGCTTCCTCAGTTGTTAGACCACATTCCTTTAGGAAAAGTGAATGACAGTATTCAGAGAAATGAACACCAACTGATAAAACCTGGCCCTGCGGAAGCCAATAGGACAGGCATTGTACTGCTGCAGGGACATGAAAAGCTGAGGAAAGTGAGCTGTTGGGTATTCATGGCATGAGTCAGTGAAGTGGCCTGTGAGTCATTGAGTGGCCTGTGGCCATCATTGTGGCTTCTCCCGGAGTAGACGTACAGACACGTCTTCAAGAGCCCTGGCCGTGGCTGCCATGGGGAAACAAACAGAACCGAGTTCATGGGATTTGCACCTTCTTTAAGTCCTAGAAGAATTATAACTGAGGTCTAGGTGAATTCTCACTATTTACTGAAAATATGAAAATAATGGCAGGATTTCGAATCAAAAATGATTTTTTGATTTCTAACTTTTTTGATACTGACTCTTACAGTCAGTAATATAACACAGTGACACCTCACTCAAAGGAAGGTGCTTACAGCCATCACCATAGCCTCGGGAGTTCAGTGGATGGAGCCCTCGCATGTGTAGTGCATAGCAGTGTCCACTCTTGGTCCCCATTCTGCTTCAGGCACATTCAGAGGCTGGTGACTCAGTTCATATAAGGTTTGTTTGGTCTTTGTTATTCAGACTTCCTATCACAGTAGAAAAGAGCAAATAAGAAGGAGAAGCCTGGAAATAACAGGCATGCTTACGGAAGGACTGATACCTTTCAGCCCACACACGGGGAAGGCGTCAGTATATTGTTGTACAGTCCTGGACAGTGATCATCCAGGAAAGACTGGCTTATGTGCTGGGTTAGGAAGTCAGGAGCGTTCATGGATACGTGTGTGTGTGTGTTGTGTGTGTATATATATAGATACACTTACATACATACATACGTACATATAACACACACGTACATTTTAGAAGGTTTCAAACCAAAAATAGTTGTTGGCAAACCTTTTCGTAGTTAAGAGTAAGCATCAGTAATATGAAAGTCTCACTCATGTAGAGTCACCTCATCCCTTTACAATTAGAAGTAAATGAGCCATTACAGTATTTCTCTAAATGCATTTTTCAATTTTATTTATTCTGATCTTTATAACTTTTTAGGTGCAGCAGAAGGAAAGTGGCTTAAAATATAAATCTTTTCTGGACTTCGCGGGTCTTGATTTGCAGATCTTCTGGAATTTTTACAGTAAATTAAAGCAAAAGTAGGTCAGAATTTGTTATAAGGTGATGATCACATAAACTGAAAACACTGAGTTTTACTATTCTAAGTGGATTTTTTTTTGCTAATTTTTTTTTACTTCCTACCAGTGTTTATAGTTCGATTTAAAAGATATGGTTATTATTGAAAATAACACCTCAGATTTCTATAAAATATTTAGGCAGTAGTAAGCAGGTCAAGCATTACAGTACTGTCCTCATTTTACAGATGAAAAAGTAGGATCAGAAATGAACTTCCTGCCTGGGCGCGGTGGCTCACACCTGTAATCCCAGCACTTTGGGAGGCCGAGGCGGGTGGATCACAAGGTCAGGAGTTCGAGACCAGCCTGGCCAATATGGTGAAACCCCGTCTCTACTAAAAATACAAAAATTAGCTGGATGTGGTGGTGGGCACCTGTAATCCCAGCTACTTGGGAGGCTGAGGCGGAAGATTTGCTTGAACCTGGGAGGCTGAGTTGCAGTGAGCTGAGATCGCACCACTGCACTCCAGCCTGGGAGACAGAGTGAGACTCGGTCTCAAAACAACAACTACAACAACAACAACAAAAAAGAAATGAACTTCCTTCCCCACAGTGGGCAGAGTCAGATGGGATCTGTTTCCAGACATTTAGTACAGTGTTCTTTCTGGTCCACCCTTCTTCCTCTCAGTTGGCATTATTTTCATCCAGCCTGATGCCTAGAGGAAAGTCCTTTGTAGACAGCTATATGGCTTTGGAGAGTAAATGCAACTTGCCCTTTTGCTCTCTGATGTTTTTTGTCTTTCTGTAGCCCGAGGGAAGAATGCATCTCTGCCCAAACCCTGCTTCTGCAGCTCCTCCAGAGCTGCTTCTCTGTGCTGCAGGGAGATGTACTGGCTGCTTCTGAGGAGGAAAAGGCTCCAATCCAGAGCCCTAAAGGAGTAGAGGCTGCCAAGGAGCTCTACACACACTTGTGTGATGGTAGGGATTTGGGTTTTCTCTTTAATACAACCCTGTGTAGGTAGCCTGGAGGGCCTCTTGCTATAGAGAAGAGGGCTGTCCTATGATGATGCGAGCCAGAAAGGGATTGCTGCTGTGGGAATCCCCCAGAAAGGGATTGCTGCTGTGGGAAACGAGTGTTTCCTCTGATGCTCTTTTGAGTTAGTGGTTTGAGTTCAGGATTTATTCCTTCCTCAACTGACTTCTCTTCCTCCTGGTTTCAGATCTATAGCTGTGTTATGTTGAGAGTTATTACTGTCGTACTATTGAGCCTTAGCTTCAACTAAGTCACTGAGATGAGGCTGATAGATGGAGGGGGAGTGAAACACGTGACCTTCTGAAGTTATATTTAAGGCTTTGCCAAATTGTGTCTCAAAAGGACAGGGAAGTAATGACATAAAAACTGATAAATACGGTCTTTGTTTTAGTTAAATGAAAGCAAATAAAAAATAATTTTTTATACTGCCTGGCCTGTACAGAAATACTTCTTCACTCTGGTATTAAGTACAAAATGGAGAGTAGTGAATTTATAGGCTAGTTATAGCAGATGTATAAGCGAATAGATGGAATATATGAAAGCTGATGCCATTGTTCATTTTATCAGTGGTAGACAAGGTGGATGGAGACTCTGTGCCCATGGAGATACTAAAACAAGAAGTCAGGAATACCCTTCTCAATGGGGCTGCCATCTTCTTTCCTAATCGACAGACCCGACGGAATCATCTCTTTACCATGATGGTAATTATTACTAAAAGTCTGGATTCAATGTCTGAAGTCTGTGAGGATGAAATTTGCTAGGCTTTGTTATCTCTGAATATATTGTCTGTTGCAATGTCCCAGATGTGTATTAATATTATATGCAGAGCTTTGTGTGGGACAGATATCTAAGGACATGGCACTCTACTCAGAGTGGGATGACACGTATTCCCAATCTGTGTTTCATGATCTGATGTCTCACAAAGTGACAGTGTAGTCTCCTTCATCTTTGTGACTTGCCTACAACCATCCTTTCTTTTCAACATTTTACCTTTGTATTATAGGCAAATTCAAAACAAATACCAAAGCCAACTAAATAGTATAGTGAATGTCCCTGTCCCCCAAATTTACCTGTCACCTAGCTTCCACAGTCGTAAACTCAATGCTAATCTTGTTTTACCTACAGTGTACATCACCCCCCTTTCCTCCTTTCCCCACTGACCATTATTATTTCAAAGTAACTTCCTGACATTTGATTCATAAATATTTCAGTGTATATCTGCAAAACAAATACCAGCAAGTTTTTTTGTTTGTTTGTTTTTAGATAGGTTCTTGTTCTGTTGCCCAGGCTGGAGTGCAGTGGTGCAATCACAACTCACTGCGTTCTCTGTCTCCCAGGCTCAAGCACTCCTCCCACCTCAGCCTCCCAAGTAGCTGGGACTACCGGTGCATGCCACCACGCCTGGCTAATTTTTGTATTTTTTGTAGAGATGAGTTTTGCCATATTGCCCAGGCTGAACTTGAAGCCCAAGGCTCAAGCGATTGGCCCACCTCAGCCTCCCAAAGTGCTGGGATTACAGGCATGAGCCACTCGCCAGGCCAGTATCACCAAGTTTTATTCCTTAAATGGTTCTTGTCACTCCCCTAGACCACTTCTTCATGTTCCTCAGACAGTATTTGGGGTGAAAAATGCTTTTAGTATCTATAAGCACTGTGTTACCAAATGGAATATTCTATACAAAGATCCAGGTTTTTAATTCTGAAGGAAGTATTTCTATATGAAAATGAGTATGATACATGAAAAAATGTAAAACAAAACAAAAATTTTTCTCTCTAGGCCATATCAGAAACACCTAGGTAGAGGAACTTCACAGGTTCCTGTGTTACAATGATGGTAAAAACAGGGAAGTATAAGTATCCCAAGGGGACAAATTAGAGAAATGTGTACAAGAAAGCAAAATTATAGGCCAATCTTACTTATGAACATAGTTAGAAGAACCCTAATGAAATATTAATTAACCAGTCCAACAATATATAAACAAAATTATGGCCAAGTTGGATTTATGCTGGAAATCCAGTGATGGTTCAGCAGTAGAAAATCTGTAAATGAAATCAGAGAGGAAAAAAAAAAATCACTAAATGCAGAAAAGTTTTTAATAAGATTAAATTCTGATGATTAAAACAACGAAACAGTATGTTTTCATTAGCAAACTCAAGATAGAAGGAAACTCCTTTAATCTGGTAGAGGGCATGTATCCAAAACCTACAATAAGCAATGTATTTGATGGATCACTAGAAGCATTCCTTTCAAAATGTGGAATAAGACAAGGATGCTTAATGTCATTGCTTCTCTTTGATGTTGCATTGGAGGGCCTAGCTAGTGCTGTAGGACAAGGGAAAGAAGTGTTAATAGAAAGAATAAAACAAATATTTATTTGTTTTGATATGATTATAGATTACTTTTTATTGTCTGTGTAGTCAAGCAACTAATAGAATTATTTAAAAGAATTTGACAAAGGAAACTAGATACAGCATTTTAAAAAGGCGTTTCTAATGCAACAACCAATGAGCAGACATAAGAAAAGTGGTCTATGGGATGCACAAAGGCCTATAGAAATAAAGGAGAGAAGCCGGGCGTGGTGGCACACCCCTGTAGTCACAGCTACTCAGGAGGTTGAAGCCGGAGAATCGCTTGAACCCGGGAGGCAGAGGTTGTGGTGAGCGGAGATCACGCCACTGCACTTCACCCTGGGCAACAGAGCGAGATTCCGTCTCAAAAAAAAAAAAAAGGGAGGGAACAAAAGAAACAAAATGTGGTCCCTGATGGCAAAGGGCTGCAGTCTAATTGGGGACACCTGCCACAAGGAAAAACTTATTCCATATGCAAGAGGAGAATCATGTTGAGGCTAAGTGATTGAGGAAGGTTTCAGAGAAGAGGAAGGATATTTGTGTAATTCCAGCTACATATAAAATTTGCATATCAGCTTGAGGAATCACTTCTCACTTTGTGAGTTACATAACCTTTGACAGCATCAGCTGACCTGACCCACTGGACTGTGGGTGGGTCTCTATCCTACTTGTTTGGTGCAAGTATTTACCAGGTAGCTGAGCAAATGATTAATTTCCTAGCATGTGTCCTACACAGAAAATACAAACAGGACATAGGACTTTTTGAATGCCATTGGTGTCTTCTCATGCTGAGAAGTTAAATAGCAATGCCAGCCTTTTATATAGTGCTAAGCGATTGTCTTTCCATCAGGTGCCTCCTCAATATCTTCGGATACCATACCCTTAAGAGCTGTGATTGCTCTTGGGATGGCATGTCCAATGGCAAAAAGTATATATCAGCTGGATGCAGTGGCTCACGCCTGTAATCCCAGCACTTTGGGAGGCAGAGGTTGTGGATCACCTGAGGTCAGGAGTTCAAGAGCAGCCTGGCCAACATGGTGAAACCCCATCTCTACTAAAAATACAAAAATTAGCCAGGCGTGGGAGTGGGCTCCTGTAATCCTAGATGCTTGGGAGGCTGAGGCAGGAGAATTGCTTGAACGCGGAAGGCAGAAGTTGTAGTGAGCTGAGATCACGCCATTGCACTCCAGCCCGGGCAACAAAAGCGAAATTCTGTCTCAAAAAAAAGTATATCTCTTTTTGAGGTCATTTCCCTAAGCAGGAAACTTGAACCTCCTGTTGACTTTGGCAGTGAACCAAGTGCACCTACCACCTTGTGTTTAGATGGTTGGTTCTGCTCCATCTTAGCACTTGAGCAGGTTTTAGTGGGATGCTGTGAGGTAGTCTGCTGGCCTGGCATCCTCATACTTGGGAACAGTGGGATGGTGATGTTTCATTGCTGCTCTAGGTCTCTGGGATGTCATGGACTAGATTTTCTGAATATACAATTTCTGGTTTTCTAGAAGAACGTCACCGAGCAGGAGCACAAGCAGTCCCTGCAACTCACTTTCCGTTCACTGTGCACGTATTTTAGGTAAGTTGATCATTCTTTTTAATTGTCGGATAACTCAAATCTTTGCAGAGTTGTTTTCTTGAGCTTGCCCTTCCTTTCATGTGCCTTCGAAGTAGTACTTCCTTCCACTCAGTTAGAAAGCCGAGTTTCTGTGGGTGACCCAAATAGTGGTAAAATAATAATCTTGTTGACAGCCCAATCCAGTTCCCATCCATTTTAAGACAATTTCAAATTGAGCCCATTGAGGGTCTTTTTGAACACTTTAGTTTCCAAGTGATGTTTAACAACAAAAACTGAAGCCAAAGGAATGTAGGGTCCTGTATTCGTGTCACGGTAAAACCAGCTACGGAAGCCCAGAATGATAGTTTGTAGAAGGAAGTGTGCTGGGAGGGGAGGGCTTCGAGATTTTTGCCTGTTTCAACTACCAGAGAAGCTAAATGGGCCTGTAGGCTTCATTACTAGAGGTATTGACTCTTGAAGGAGGAAGGGAACTAATATCCTTAGTGACTGCCTGCAAGTCAGACTATACCTGGAATGGATGCCAGACTTAGAGGGCTGTCTGTTTAAAATGTGCTCAGAATCAAGTAGCAAGGATGCTGAAGGGGCCTGGGGCTGTCCTGTGAAAACATTCGAAGACACAAGGAACGTTTAGCCAGGACTTTCAAGCTAGCAGTCATGAGATGAGGTGTATTTCATATTGGTGGCCAAGGTGATTTATTCATCAGCCTTCTACCTCAGGGTCTCTTCCAGGACTGGAGGATTTGTGAGTCTGTGCTAATGGAAGCACATGGTGGACAGACAGCGGCACAGCCCCAGCTGGGTCCACGGCCTGCATTCCTGACCCAAACTCCTCCCGTCCCATGGAACTGACACTGAAAGCTTTCTGCGCTCTGTTTTGGAATCTTTTAAGATAGTATAAAAATCTTTCTCCTAAAGCCAGGTGCCATGACTAATTTGTATCCTTTCAGTGACAAGGATCCAGGCGGTCTTCTGCTTTTACCTGAGAAGAATGACCTGGCCAAGATGAACATCAGTGAAGTCCTGGCGGTCATGGACACTCTCCTCTCTGTTGCTGCTCGAGAGGTATCCAGTGGCTGCCTCCCTGTTTTCTTTGTCTCATGCTTGTGGGGTCACGTGATGTGGCAGTCTCTTGTGCCCCCCTTTGCCTCTTTGCCGTATGAATGTACTTTGTTGTGGTTTTTTCTGTTGTTGTTGTTGTTGTTGTTTTCAGATAGGGTCTTGCTCTGTCACCCGGGCTGGGGTGCAGTGGCACAATCACAGCTCACTGCAGCTTCCCCATCCCAGGCCCAAGCAGTCCTCCCACCTCAGTCTCCCAAGTGGTTGGGACCACAGGCACACGCCACCATGCCCAGCTAATTTTTAAATTATTTGTAGAGATGGAGTCTCTCTGTGTTGCCCAGGCTGGTCTTGAACTCCTGGAATCAAGAAATCCTCCCACTTTGGCCTCCGAAAGTGCTGGGATTATAGGTGTGAGCCACTGTGCCTGGCATGAATGTACTTTGTTACTTGACCCTTACAAATGATCACAAAGGTTTCCCAGCCAGCCCTTGCAAACGAGTGAGGGCGTGTTATGGTTCTTGGTAGTCAGCAAACAATAAAAACGCAGAAGTGCTCGATAATACTTCCTGTGGAAAAAGAGGAATGGATTTGTATCAAGTCCCCTTGTAGTGGTTGTCAGTGAGCCCAACACACAGTTATGTGTTAGTGGTGTGAATTTTCAGGAGAACTACTTGGACTTTAAAAAAGAAATTCAGGGCCGGTCACAGTGCCTCATGCCTGTAATCCCAGCACTTTGGGAGGCCAAGGCGGGCGGATCACCTGAGGTCAGGAGTTCAAGACCAGCCTGACTAACATGGAGAAATACAAAAATACAAAATTAGCTGAGCTAATTTAATTTTTAATTAAAAATTAGTTCCCTTTCTACTAAAAATATAAAATTAGCTGGGCGCAGTGGCACATGCCTGTAATCCCAGCTACTCGGGAGGCTGAGGCAGGAGAGTCGCTTGAACCCAGGAGGCAGAGGGTTGTAGTGAGCCGAGATCACGCCATAGCACTCCAGCCTGGGCAACAAGAGCGAAACTCTTTGTCTCAAAAAAAAAAAAAAAAAAAAAATTCAGATTTCTTAGCAATTTCATGGACTAATCAAATCTGAAAGTATATTATCTTTTTTTCTGTGTTAATGATTTTTTTAATTTGCCTTTTTTTTAAATATAAGGGATTTTCTTTCTTAAAACGTAGTTTATGCTCCAAGTGGATCAGTCACTTGGGATATTTGACAGAAGAAAGATTTCTAGATCCCACCCTAAGCTACTGATTCAAGATCTGTAGGGATAGGGCATAAGAACCTGCATTTTTTCTAAGCACCCTGAGAGATTCTAAAGTGATAACACCCCTGTACTAGGAGACCAAGAACTACCTCTTTGGGTTAAATGTGGGAACCAGAGAGTTGGAGGAGATTTTGTGGTAGACTGGTCCGAACCACATCTTTGAGGTATCTAATGATGTGGACTTCAAGGTAACTTTTCTTTTGTGGCTGATAACTTACCTTGTATCTTTTGACTGAACTTAGTGTCTTTAAATCTCTTACATTTTTGCGGGTGCCTTACTGTTTTGAGTTGCTGCTAGAGCCATGATTTCACTCATTCCCAGCTGCCTGGCATGATACGCCATCAGCAGGTGGCTCCCCCAGTTCACTGATGGGGACCTCAGAGCACCTGTAAGGTGCCTAGGTTATCATTTGCCAAGGTTGCTCTTAGGCTGACCACTGTTTAGATCTAGTATTAATTTAGATCTAGGATAACGTTGACTTTATAAGCCTCAACTTTGTTTTTAATAAAAAAACTGCTCTATTTTTTGCTGTCACATTAATTTTCTCTTACTTTCTGCTTTCTGGCTTATTTCCAGACTCTTCTGCCCATCTCTGAGTCTTCCTTAAAACACTCACTTCAGTCTACGGCTCATCAGTATGTGTTCTCGGCCCCAGTTAGCCGTGGCTCATTCGAATCTCCGTCCTTATTTCTGCATTTCCCATACCTTCCCTTTCTTCTGGAGCTCATCTACATTCTACCTGTTTCTCAGATCCCTGAAGCCTGAACTGAGTTCTCCCCCTCACCAGTCTTTCTTCTGTTGTTACATCATCAGTGCCACTGGGCAGAAAACTTCAGCGTTCTCACCTGGTTCTCATAGGCATCGATTCTGCCCCGCATGTGAGGAGTGGGTAGGTGCTAGAGCCAGGACTGAAACTGGGGCTGTTTGACTCACAGCCTTGTCCTCTTTCCAGTAGGTAAGCTAGGCCAGATTTATTTTAAGATGTACGTGGAGAAATGAGATAGCATTTTGCCCAAGAGAATTTTGCATAATTGTATATACCATTTGGAGATCAGATGTGTGTCTTTTTCTTCTCTTTCACTTTACCTGTGGTACAAAAGAAGTTGCAGATATCATTAAACCTCCTTGCTAGAGATGCAGCTATTAATGTGTTTCCCTGAATTATCTTTCAGTAAAAGACATTTATGGTTATGCTAAAGAGTTAGGGTTCAATCAGGAAAAAAAAATTAAAGGTGATCAGAAATGTACCTGGTCTGAAAGTTTTCTCATGAATCTGTCAAATTCAACAAATATCCACTGAATGCCTGCTGTGTGCTAGGCCCTGTGCTAGGAACAGGGGATACAGTGATTTTAGAAGAGCACAGTCTCGAGGAGCAAGTATGTAATCAGGTAGTTGCACAGTGCAGCAAGTGTCTCTTTTAAGGACTAGACATTCCCAGTGTCTTTGAGCCCATTTCCCTGCACCCACACGCCTTTTCATGGCTCACTCTCTTCCTGCCTTGCCAGACGTAGCCATCGTCCTGAAGCTTGTGTTCACCGTTTCCTTGTTCTTCTTTCTACCTACTCCTGCACAGCACGTCTGTATTGCCTGGGTTTCACCTGTCATGGAATCATATAGTGTACAGTCTTCCGTATCTGGAGGTCAGATAACCCTTCAAAGAAACTTTGGAGAACAAAGGTGATGGCCAGAGAGGCATGAATAATTATTTTTTTAAGGTGGGAGAGGTTTGATGAAAGGCTTGAGGGAAGGAGCCAGAGAAAGGAGATATACCCAGTGGGGTCAGGTTCCTGAGGTGGCAGAAGGAGATGTCATGTGGAATAAAAAACCTTTGTAAAGATTTCGAAAAGCTGGAGGGAAAGAGGGGAGTTTTCGTAATACTATCTTTCTTGGTGACTGCTGGGTTGAAAGCTGTTTCATGACTGTTTTCCATGGCTATAGTTTGTTTCTGCTGGTGACAGCTGCTGCTTTAGAGGATGCCCTTGGCTATGCTCTGTGAATGGCCTTGTCACGAACACTTTCTGTTTGTCTCCTCCCTTGTAGTGCGAGCTGTTAATGCTCAGTGGGGCCCCAGGGGAGGTTGGCTCTGTGCTCTTCTCCCTGTTCTGGTCCGTCCAAGGCAGCCTGCTATCCTGGTGCTACCTGCAGCTGAAGAGCACGGACTCTGGAGCCAAAGATCTTGCCATGGACCTTATTGAAAAATGTGAGTTTCAATATAAAATCTATGAAAACAGATGGCGTTTGGGTTTTGACTCTGAGTGTTCTCTTCTTTAGTAACTCATGCAATGAGCGTGCATATGGCTTTCTTCATTACGATTCAGATTCTTGGACTGGTTTGGTCTAATTAAAATAGAATTCAACAGCATGTCTTTTTGTCTAGAGTTTCCTGTCTGAGCGTGGTGGTATGCCTAAGTATTTTTATTGTAGAATTAGATCATTTCACAGCCTAAATATTGCTTTTGCAATCATATAGCACTCTTACGTGATGTCTCACTCTTCAGGAGAGTCTATCCCTGTTTTAATCAAGTCATCTAAAAATGAAAGTCTTGAATTTTAAAAATCTAAGATGTATGAGCATTGTGACCGTTGCTGATTACTGAGAATAATTAGATTCATGTTCTGTAAACTCACAGAAAATTATGTGAAACCCAACGGGTGCTGACAAATTATATGTGGAAAATTTAGTGCCATCAAACTTGGTCCCAGCAGCTGTGACGAAAACACATTACATTGGGTCCTGCCACCTAGAGCTTGGCCTGTTAGATTGGTACACCTAATGCACGGGCTCATTGTAAACAGAAGGAAAAGGAGAGGCTGACAGCTGGGTTAGTCAGGCATGTAATTTCACTTCTACAAGTGCTCCTCCACTTCATCAAAAGACAAAAAAAAAATCCCTTTAAAAGTAGAGTCTTTTACTGAAATTCGCACTGCTCCTTCCTCCAAGAGGAATGCATTAGGACGGCACTTGATGGCCTTGTGGTCTTCACTGTGGAATCCCCTCTGCAGCTTCTGGAGTCTCTTTATTCTTGTCCGTGGTGATAACTAAGCATGTGACATTTCTACTGTATAACATATTAATGATTTTCTTTGTTTTGGTAGATGTGGGACAGTTTCTGGCAAGCATGAGAGTGATTTTGGAATCCCTTTTGTCACAATATAGTGGAAAAACCATAGTAGAAAGATTATGTAATTCAGTGTTTTCAATGGCAGCTCGTCAACTGGTAAGAAAAACTAGCAGCTATTTGTAAAGAACCGGAAGGGGGTTGGGGATCTGCATCCCCAGGCCCAGCCTAAGGTGGACGCTGAGTGCTTCATCCATCTTCCGTTAGGTTATCTTCCTGCTGGACTTCTGCGCTTTAGACATCCCACACTGCGCGCTCTTGAGAGAGTTCAGCGTCCTCACGGAACTCCTGAAGAAGCTCTGTAGTGGCCCCGAAGGAGGACTGAGGAAGGTAACTGGAGTCGGCACTTGAGCCGCCCCGTGTTCTCTCTCAGGAGTGATGGGACACACTTAGTGAAGTGGATCACGGACTGCAGATAGGCACAGCTGAGCAGCCTCTAGAAGGCTCCCTTGATTTTATCAGTGGGCTTGCCAACAAGGGTAAATGTCAGTCCAAGTTGATGTGGCCTGGTCAGCATTAGAAAGGAGACAGAAAAAGCTGTAGAGATGAATCTCATCATTTTATAGTTTATGAAGTTATATAAAAACCGTGTAAGTGAATGACAAAATTGAAGTCTAGAAGAGAAAATGTATGTTGAAAGGCAAATTAGAAGGTTTTGTCTTTAGAAGAAATTTCTCCCTTACTTAATTTTACATACGTAACGTTTAATCACTGTCTTGTGTGAGCTTCATAACAACTCTGTGGCAGTAGAAAAGGCATTTATATTTAATAGGAAAAAACCAAAGACCCCCCACCTGGCTCAAAAAAAAAGGTAAAAAGGTAGGAGAAGAAGGGAGAGTAGATCCAGATTTGCCAGTGTCCCAAGTAGGAATGTGAGGTCTTTAAACTCCTCATTCAGTACTTTTTCCACTGGGAATTCACACTGGTAATGATTTGTAAGTAGTTCTGTCATAGTGAAAAGGTACAAGCTGGTCACAGAGTTTTTGTGTGTAATAAAAGCACGTCTCCTCGGCTGCATGGTGGATGTGTGTTGATCTGTCTGTGAAGATGGGAATGTCAGGTATGTCTTCGAGCCCGCCTGCTGGTTTGTGCAGGGCTGTCAAGCCCATCTGCCTGGAGCAACAGTCTGCTGCATGTGGCTAGGTGTCGAGTGATAGAACCTTTTTTTTCCCCCGGCTCATTTGTTATCATAGCTGGATGTTGAGACCTGGCAGCAGGAACAGCCTGTGGTGTTACATACGTGGACTAAGGAATCTGCCCACAACTATGAAAATAATTGCCATGAGGTATCTGTCTTTGTTAGCCCAGGGGCAACCTATTTTGAAGTGGAATTCGATGACAGATGTGAAACTGAAAAAAGGTAAGACCTCTATGTTCTTTCACCCCCAAGCGGTAATAGGTCAACAATGAGAGAAGGAAGCTAATAGAGGTTATGCCTTCACAGGTATGATTATCTGGAATTTACCGATGCTAGAGGTCGGAAAACACGCTATGACACAAAAGTTGGCACTGATAAATGGCCCAAGGTGAGTGATAGTCCCAGAAAGAGGTACCTACTTCTTCTGCACCAATGCTTTTCCTTTTGTCAGCCTTCAGGGGGCAGTAGAGGTAAGGTCTTTGAAGGGAGGCATTTATGTTACACTTTTGTGAAGGGAAGGATTTATATCAGAGTTTGACCAGCTATAGTCTGTCACCTGTTTTGTAAACAAATTTTTTTGGAACACAGCCATGCCTGTTTATTGTTTATAGCTGCTTTGGCACTGCAGTGGCAGAGTTGAGTAGTTGCAGCAGACAGCATTGTCTAGAGTAAATGAAGAGCTTTCATCCTTAGCAAGAAGGGCTGGTGGGTCTAGGAGGATGGCCCGGACCATGTGATGGAAGCCAAGAGTCTGCCTCACAGTTAGAGCTGCTTGAGCTCTTGGGCTGGAGGTTTAGTGCTGCCTCAGACTGTTGACCTTCTCTCCATGGTCAGTGGTCTTGGCAGGAGCAGAGGCATGGAAATGTGACCACTGGCTGAGTAGGTAGTGGACAGATGGTCACCCCAAGTGTAGAAAGCTGAGCAGCAGTATTCTGCCAACTCTCTTTCGTCATGGAGTGTGGCTGTGAATGGTCTGTTTCCGTCACCCCTTTGTACATTTCTCCGTTAGTCATTTTGGACATGTGGAAATAGAGATCAATTTTAAACTGAGATGTTTCTCGTCATGAAAAGCATGCTGATTTCTGAAGCACTCCTCTAATCTGTCTGACCACATGATTTCTGTTTGTCTCTAGAAAGTGACCTTCAAGGCCGGTCCTCGGTTGCAGTTCCTCTTTCACTCTGACAGCAGTCACAACGAATGGGGCTACAAATTCACTGTCACTGCCTATGGCCTGCCCGATGTTGCTGTGTCTTGGGGGCTGGATTTACAACTCCTTGTCTCCCGGCTGATGGGACGCCTGGCTTCCCAGTGCATGGCACTCAAGTCTGTGCATCGTAAGTCCACATCCCTGTTCCTTCCCTTCTTACAACCACGGTGAAGTGCAAGATGCGTGCTTGCCCTCTTGTAGGTCGTCTCCACGTAATGGCAGGGGGTTAATAATATTCCCTTTCAGTTTCCTTTAAACCGAAAGAATAAAGTGTCCACTCAACACCATTGTCATGAAGCTTTTTGCCTTAGACTTTGGAACATAGCATGAAGGATGCCATGGGTTCTCTGTCTATGGAGGATAACAGCTGTTTTTTGGCAACATTGTCATTTTTTTGCAAGTAGGTGTAGGTATAGTCCAACCGAAAGGCAGGAGTATAGAATAAGTTGATTGCGTATCCTTTAAATATGTGAATATTTATGTAAATATATGTAGATATGTGACTATGGATTTTGTTTAAAAGTGATTCATTCAGGGCTGAGCAAGGTGGCTCATGCTGGTAATCCCAGCACTTTAGAAGGCCAAGGTGGGAGGATTTCTTGATCCCAGGAGTTCGAAACCAGCCTGGGCAGCATAGGGAGAGCCCTATCTTTACCAAAAAAATGTAAAAATTAGCCAGGTGTGGTGGCACATGCCTTTTGTCTCAGCTACTTGGGAGGCTGAGGCAGGAGGATCACTTGAGCCCAGGAGTTAGAGGCTGCAGTGAGCTGTGATCATACTGCTGCACTCCAGTCTGGGTAACAGAGAGAGACTCTGTCTCTTAAAAGGAAAAAGATGTGTTCAATTTAATTATTTATTTAATTCTTCCAGGGAACAAGAATTGCAGAATAAAACTTTCTACTGTATTTTATTTCTTTATCATTTCTTGAGTTTTTCCAATTTTAGAAGTAAAATATAGAAAAATTACATAGTGGAAAAAAACAAAGGAAAATAGAATCATCCTTAATCCTAACACTCAGAAGTAACTAATTTTTTTACTATTTCTCCAAGAAAGAAAGAAATAACTATTAGCATTTTTATTTCCACCTATTCTTTTCTCTATACCTATTTTAAACACATCTATGCTGGATATTTATTATTTGCTACAGAATTAAGTTTACAAATTGTGAATGTTTTTCCATAATTAAATGTTCCTGAATGGCCTCATGTTATATGCCAGAAATGCTTCATATCCTGTTTTCAGCTTACTATAAACAGATTAGTCATTTCAAAGGTACCTTGTAACTGAAGTTGTTTCACAGAACAGCAGTATTTCAGGACTTGCTGGTTTAGCTTAATCTGTGATGTGTGTTTACAAAGTATCACAATTACATTCTGGTATGTGCGTAAATTTTCTCTAACTTTTAATAGTATCCATGTTTTTTTTTAACCTTTTCTTTCTCATTTCAAAGATTCTCAATATATTAAGGCAAAAATAGAACTCTCCTATGTTTTCTTCTCTTTCTAGAGTTAGGAAGTAACATGGTAGTACCTCAGGCAAAAATGGCATTAGTCCTAAGCTCCCCGCTGTGGAAACCTGTCTTCAGGCATCAGGTTTGTCCGGAGTTGGAATTAGAAGCAAGCTGGCCCACTCACCCACACCGGACTAATAAGGAGGTATTTACTCTTCTATTCTCTTTCTATTTAGACTGGAAACTGCCTACAAGTATTTATTACTTTACGTTATAAACACTTGTGTTTCTATCTTACTACCCGTATTAAGCAGTTAGCTCCTTGAGGGCAGAAACTATACCTTGTTAATTTGTTAGCGCCACTGTGTCCCACAGGGGCCAGTGCGCAATAGGTGTTCAGAAATACTGAATGCGTGACTTGGGTGAAATGTAGGAGGTGCTCAGTAAATCTCTGTTGATGGAGTTATCAGGCAAACAATTGAGTGTACTTCTAGTGCCTGCTGAGTCAAGCTTTAGAGGAATGATTTGTGCTATACCTTTTGTTCTCCTTAGAATTACAGCACATGATTTAGGTGTATAAGATTTTAAAAACTAAAAAGTTTGCCCTGTCTTTATTTTTCACCTCTCCTTCCCTCTATTTCTGTATTCTACTTTTCTTCCTTCCCCTCCCTGCCCTGCCCCACGTTATTCAGTAGTTAATTGCCAAATCCAGTGGCTCTTCCTCAGCTTCTGTTCTCCTTGCCTCTGTTAAATTTGGCTCCTTCAGACCCTCTCTTCTTTGGATCCATGCTAGTCCACTGTCTTCTCTTACATCTGACTGCCCACCTGCCTCCTTCATTGACTTTTCATATTCCTCCTTCCCTAAAGGGTAGGCTTTATTCAGGCTTTCTTCCCTTCCCCACAGCCCACCAAGACTTCATCCTCTCCACTTTCTTCTCCTGTCACATTGCGGCCCTAATTCCTAATATCAGTCTCCAGGTCTGGTTTTCTCCCCGCTCCAAGTACCTGTTTCCATCTTCCTATGAGGCATTTCCATTTAAATGTCCTGACTCCCCTTAACTCAGAAGTGTAAAACCAAAGACTGGTCACTTCTGTGATGGTCACTGTTTCCCCAGGCCTGAAGCCACTGCTCCCTAGCATCCCCTGTCCTCACCTGTCTCCCCATTCCTGTCCAGTCAGCTTGCAGGTCCTGTGGATTCTTCCTCATGATGTTCATCTCTGTCCTTTCCTCTGTCTGCATCTTTATCTGGGCCCTCATTCGCACCTGCCTTATGACATTGGTACCTACCAAGTTTTTTTTATAATCACTGCATTATCTTGTCATTCCACTGCCAAGCACCATTAATGGCTCCCCATTGCCCACAGGGTGAAGTCTAACTCCTCAATGTGACAGTCAAGGCTCTCTGCAGTCTCCTTTCACCTTACCTATCTGACTCTAGTTCCCATCACTCCCCAGCTGAGACTTCAGGCCAGGTCAGTCTCCCCACTGACTCGTAACCTCTGCTAATGGTTATGTTCCTCAGAGCCAAATCTGCCAATCCTTCAGGGTCCAGGCCAAAGCCCATATCCTCCAGGAGGCTTTTCTTAATTACTTTAACCTGCCAGGATCTCTCTCCTTTGAATTCTCAGCACTGGGTATCCCTTCTAGGCATTTGGCACTTGATAATCTTTTGCTTTACGGGAATGCTAGTTCTAATGCTTTTAATGTTTTATTTATGTTTATCTTTTTTTAACTCATATCTCTGTCTGGTCTTCCTAAAATAGATTTAAACTTCTGGAAAGTGTTCACTGTGTTTTATACTTCTGCTTTGGCCTGATAGTTTGCTCAATAAATTTTATTTTTTGAATGAATGTGTTAAATATGATGGGTTTATTTTTTGTTTCCAGGTTAAGAACATTCCTGACGACCCCTGCCGCCATTTTCTTCTTGATTTTGCCCAGTCAGAGCCTGCTCAGAACTTCTGTGGGCCATATTCAGAACTTTTCAAAGGATTCATACAGGCATGTAGAAAACAGGCCCCAAAGACAGATATAGTTGCTGGTTCCACTATTGATCAAGCTGTGAACGCCACCTTTGCTGCTCTGGTGTATCGCACTCCAGATTTATATGAGAAGCTGCAAAAATATGGTAACTTTATTACAGGGAATATTTTTCATCTGAAGGCTAATTGCTAAGTTTTAAGAAAGCCTATCTTAAGTGAACATTTAAAATATTTTAAAATATAAACACATTTCTATAACTGTAAACATCATCTTGTTAGTTCTACTTTGCCTATTAAAAGATTCATGGCCACTTTATGGTTAGCAGATTGTAATGTGTGGCACCTAACCTAGAGTTGCAAAATTAGCAGGTAAATTATCTTTATCCAGAATTCTCATGGAAATCTGCTGAGAAATTTAATGGAAAGAAACCTTAACTTGGGTCCTGGTCCCAGTGCAAAATCTCAAAAGTTGTGCAGCTTCAGGTTAATCAGACGACCTTTCTGCACCTCAGTTTCTTTATCTGTAAAATTGGTTTAAGGGTGATTTGCTCTAACATTCTAAGAAATTCCAATTAAAACCACAAATGTTTAAGTTCTTGAATATAGTAATAACCAAGGAGGAAGCTGTAGGTAGTAACTATTACCTTTAGCTAGCTTGCAGCGTCTTCGTAGCATCACCCCGCTAGGCTTCCTTTGCTGATAACCTCCTCCTCACCATCTCTTTTCCTCATGTCTCTAGGGATGCCATCTCTGTGTTTACCCTGCTTCCCTGCCACCTAGCAGGACCCACACGGAGGGAGAGTCTCTCTCTACCTTCATACTAATTCAGGGGAAAACTGTTTCAAACCCTACCTAGAGATAAGGCATGGGTTTTCTAATCACCTGGCAGGGTATGTGTTCTCTACGCAGTGCAGGTGAAAGAAGCAAAAACAGAGCTTCCTTCCATTAGAGTGGGTAATTGACTGTTGCTCATTTTGTTTTGTTTTATTTTATTTTACTTTTTGAGACGGAGTCTCACTCTGTCACCCAGGCTGGAGTGCAGTGGCACGATCTTGACTCACCACAACCTCTACCTCCTGGGTTCAAGCGATTCTCCTTCCTCAGCCTCCCGAGTAGCTGGGATTACAGGCGCCCATCAACACGCCTGGCTAATGTTTGTATTTTTAGTAGAGACGGGGTTTCGCCCTGTTGGCCAGGCTGGTCTCGAACTCCTGACCTCAGGTGATCCGCCCACCTCGGCCTCCCAAAGTGCTGGGATTACAGACGTGAGTACTGCACCCAGCCTCATTTTGTTACTATTGACATTTTTATTCCTACCACCTTTATTGCTCAGTTCTTTGGATCTCACATTGCAGAATTTATTTTCTGATTGTTAAAACATCTTGATTACATCCCCAAATCTTAATATCTCCTTTAAAAAGCTGCTCAAATAAACAAAACTGCATTGAGACATGAGTGATTTATGGAAACATGTCATATGGAAGAGTTTTTCTCTGCTGAGGAATCGAGGGGGTGATGTAACCTGTATGATTTTGGCAGGGGGAAAGTCAATATGTATTTTTGTAATCAAATTATAGTAAGAAAGCTGGATAATCTTTTTACTTGAAGGAATTTTCAGTAGAGGGATAAAAGCCTGTGGGTTAAAAGCTGAGAAATGGAAGGCTTCCTGCTGTGGGAAAATTCAGGCTGTGTTCAGATACCACATGCCTGTTTGCAGAAGAGAACATACAGTCAACTGTGGAAACTCTACAACTGTGGGAACTTGGAATGTCTTGCTGTGTGCAGGTTGTTTCTAGAATGCCTGCCATTGTTGATTTGAAGGAGGCCAGGCTTGTCTTAGTTCTTTCTGTCTCTGCCTTTATGATATAGATATTGATATAGATATTATATGTCTAAGGATTATTTCTGAGTTAAGACCGAACTACTTTGAGAATGGTCTTTGTCTAGCAAATTTGCTCATCTTTGTCTAAAAATTAGTCACTCTTTGGGGTTAGAAAGGGTGGGGAGGAGTTTTTCAACTTGAATATAAGCTGCTTGAGGGCAGGAACTTTGTTTTTTTCAGCATAGTATTCCCAGTGTCTGGTATAGCCCTGGCATATTCCAGGGCTTCAGGAAATACTTACTGCATTGTAACATAGATGCAAAAGAGAGCTTCACGCTGTTCTAGTATATTATCTTTTGGGTTTTAGCTGAAGAGAAGGGGCAAGCCTCATAGATCTTTCTTAAAAATTTTTTTTTTTAGGCTGGGTGCAGTGGCTTACGCCTGTAATCCCAGCACTTTGGGAGGCCAAGGCAGGCGGATCACCAGAGGTCAGGAGTTTGAGACCAGCCTGGCCAATATGATGAAACCCCGTCACTACTAAAAATACAAAAATTTGCCAGGCATGGTGGCAGGTGCCTGTAATTCCAGCTACTCGGGAGGCTGAGACAGGAGAATTGCTTGGATTGCTTGAACCCGGGAGGCAGAGGTTGCAGTGACCCAAATTCGCGCCATTGCACTCTAGTCTGGGAAATGAGCAAAATTCTGTCTCAAAAAAAAAAAAAAGAAATTGTTATTTTTCTAATTATAAACAAAACCTGTTTATGTAGAAACCTAAGTATAGAAAAGCTTAAAATAATTATCAACTACAGTCTCACCACTTAGAACCTTTATGAACGTTTTTCTATTTACCTGGACTTTTATGTAGGTATATTCATATGTATGTATATTTGTATATATATACATGGATCCATACACTTTTTTTTTTTTTATTTTTAGAGACAGAGTCTTGCTCTGTTGCCTAGGCTAGAGTGCAGGGGCACAGTTGTAACTCACGGTAACCTTGAATTCCTTGTCTCAAGTGATCTTCCTACCTCAGCCTCCCTAGTAGCTAGGACTACAGGTGCATGCCGGCGTGCCTGGACAATTTTTTATTTTTTGTAGAGACAGAGTCTTGCTATGTTGCCTGGGTTGGTCTCAAACTCCTGGCCTCAAGCAATCTACCTTTGGTCTCCCAAAGCAGTGGGATTGGAGTTTGAGGCTGCAGTGAGCTATGATGGTGCCACTGCACTCCAGCCTGGGTGATAGAGTAAGACCCTATCTCTTAAAAAAATTTAAACAATAAGAATAATAAAAATAAAAAGTGCTGGGATTATAAGCATGAGCTGCTGCGCTTGGCTTCCATGTTTTAAATATATAAACTCTCTTTAAATAAGATCATTTTGTTTATACTGTTTCATAACCTGCTTTTTTACTTAATATACCGTGAACTTTCTTCCCTATCAATAATTACTTTTTTACTCACTGTTAATATTTTAAAATTTTTACTTTTAGTATTTTTTATATCTTTTAATATTTTACTCACTTTTAAAATTATTTCCATTTTAGAAATTATTAGTTTGAAAAAAGTTAGTTTGAAATAACACAGGAACCCACACAGGTATTTGTGGCTTAATTGAATATTTTTTCCCTGAGTCTCTCTTACCATCCCCAATGTGTGATTGTCAGGAGGATTTTTTCTGTACTTCAGCAGATTTAGATTTTTTGTGCTTAATGTTGCAGTAGTGAGTTGTGTCTTTTGTGCTTAATGTTGCAGTAGTGAATTGAGTTACCTAAATGTAATCTCCATCTCTGCTTCTTTCCCCAGTCAACAGTGGAGGCAAAATAGCCCTGAGTGAAGAGTTTGCCCAGGTTTATTCCTTGGCAGATGGGATTCGAATATGGATGGTAAGATTTTCCTTTGCATGTGATTTTGCTATATTTTAGGTTTTCTACCGTGATATCATGGAATTAAGATGAATTGTTCTCAAGAATATAGCTTTAGGATTTTTGTTAAGCTAAAGTTTAGTGACATGAATAGATATAAAATAATTTAGAACCCTTGAAATTATAGTCTGGACAGTTGAAAATAGAGGAAACAGAATTTAGTTGAGCCCTCTTTACATCCCTTCATGGAACTCCATAGAGTTGGAGGAACAGCATCGCTTTAGACACTGGGTAACCATGGTCAGTTTTAGGTCTCAGCATCACATAGAGATGTCCCCTTATTCAGAGTAGAATAGGATGAAATTTTGGTTCAATCTGCAGCAGACTGGGTTTATGACCCTAGTAAGACTCTTCATTTCTCTAGATCTCAGCTTCTTCTTTATCAGTACTAGATAGGCTTTAGAAAAAGCCCCCTGCAGCACCAGTGTTCTAGAAATTTTTAAGTAATAAGGTTGTGGGTATTACAAACCCCTCTAAATGATACAACTGTAAAGTACTCTGTGGTCTCAGTGCTGTGTGCTTTTGAAGTAGTTTGCTGTGGCTGTCCTTGCTTCCCTGCCTGGACAGCATAATGATGTGGCTCAAATTCTCCCCTAGTTAGAGATGAAGCAGAAGTCCCTGATGAGCCTGGGGAATGAAGCAGAAGAAAAACATAGTTCAGAAGCTACTGAGGCGAACCCTGAGAGCCTGGGTGAGTGTGCTAACACCAGCTGTTGTCCCTGAGCCTTCTGTTTTCGTTTTAGAGCTTGGAAAACTAATTACTCACCTTCTAGATTATCTTAATTGAGGCTGTGTTGACCTAGGGAAAGTAATACAGGTGCTAAATAATAGTATCCAAGGATGTATCATAAATAGAGAAAATCCCAAAGAGGAGTAATGTTTTATTGACCTGCTCCAAATGGAACATGTTTCTAATCACTTCTCTTAGAAGGCATCAGGTGCTTTTTGAGCTACATCTTTTTCTTTTTTGAGATGGGGTCTTGTTCTGTCTCCCAGGCTGGAGTGCAGTGGTGCAGTCATATAGCTCACTGCAGCCTCCCACTCCTGCGCTCGAGCAGTCTTCCCGCCTTAGCCTACCAGGTAGCTGGGACATCAAGCAGGTGCCACAATACCTGGCAAATTGTTTTTTCCCCTTCGTATCGCCCTTGTTAAGCAATTAAAAACTTTTTTTTTTTTTTAAGAGATGGGGTCTCACTGTGTTGCCCAGGCTGGTCTCAAATTCCTGGCCTCAAGTGATCCTCCCACCTCTGCCTCCCAAAGCGCTGGGATTATAGGCATGAGCCACTGCACCTGGCCTTGTTATGATTTTAAAGTGTGCTCACACTGAATATTCAGTGAAATTAAAGAATTACTATTATTTTTTAAATATTATGGTTATTTTTTAAAACTCATATATTTTTAAGAGAAATATGCTAAAAGTTTTTACAGATAAAATAGTGTGGTGCTGGAATGTGTGTGGAAATAATCCGGGGATTGGGGAGTTGGTGGGGGTGAAATAAGATTGGCCGTGAGTTAATAATGAAGGAAGCTGAGTGACAGGTACATGGAAGGGTTCTTATGGTGTTTTCTCTATATACATGTTTGAAAACATCTACAATGAAACTTTTTCTAAAAAGCGTGCTGATAGTACTGGCGAGATTTTGATTTCTATAATGAGATAAAATTTGATTCTGTTCTTCTGTTCTGTCAGTAAATATGTGTATCACTTTTTCGTTTTTTGGTTTTTTTGTTTGTTTTTTTTTTTGGAGACAGTGTCTCACTCTGTCACCCAAGCCGGAATGCAGTGGCATGATCTCGGCTCACTGCAGCTTCAACTTCTCAGACTCAAGCAACTCTTCGGCCTCAGCCTCCCAAGTAGATAAGATTATAGGCGTGTGCCTATAATGTCTGGTTAATTTATTGTTTTTTTATAGAGATGGGGTTTCACTATGTTACCCAAGCTGAGGTATCACCCCAAGTGATCCTCCCGCCTTGGCCTCCCAAAGTGCTGGGATTACAGGCGTGAGCCACCACACCAGGCCTATATCGCTTTATTCATGAAGCTGTCTCTTGCCCTCAATTGTGACGTTTAACTTATTTCCTTTACAGAAGTAGGCAATAAATTTAAACTTTTTTTTTTTTTTTTTACTTTAAATTCTAGGGTACATGTGCACAACGTGCCGGTTTGTTACATATGTATACATGTGCCATGTTGGTGTGCTGCACCCATTAACTCGTCATTTACATTAGGTACATCTCCTAATGCTATCCCTCTCCCCTCCCCCCTCCCCCATAATTTTAACTTTTTTTTTTTTTTTTCAATTATGATTCTTGTTTGCATCTAGCAAAAGAGTGTATTGAGAAGAGTCTTCTATTACTGAAATTTCTGCCCACGGGTATAAGTTCAAAAGAAAGCTGCGAAAAGTTGGAGACTGCCGATGAAACCAATCATCTCCAGCCACTCGACAAGCGTCAGAGGACAAGCTCTGTGGTGGAAGAGCATTTCCAAGCCTCAGTATCTCCCACTGAAGCAGCACCCCCTGCCACAGGAGACCGGAGTCCTGGCCTGGACACCCAGCCAAAGCTACCGTCCAGCAGTGGCCTTCCTGCTGCAGACGTGTCCCCTGCCACAGCTGAAGAGCCCTTGTCACCTTCCACACCCACCCGCCGGCCTCCCTTCACCCGAGGGCGACTCCGGCTGCTCTCCTTTCGATCCATGGAGGAGGCCAGACTGGTGCCCACAGTGAAAGAGAAATACCCTGTGCTGAAGGATGTCATGGACTTCATTAAGGATCAGTCGCTCTCGCACAGGAGGTGAGCCAGTTGTTACCTTCCTGTCGCTTTCTCTTTTTAAGCCGTAGGTACCCAGTCTAGTCAGAGGCTTGAAGTTCATGTTAAAAACAAACAAATAATATTTAGGATAGATCAAGACTTGTTTTAGAATATTCAAGAAAAGTTTTGATTTTTTTTTTTCTTTAAAGAAGTAATTTTTGGGTGGGCACGGTGATTCATGCCTATAATCTCAGCAGTTTGGGAGGCCAAAGTGGGAGGATCACTTGGGGTCAGGAGTTCAAGACCAACCTGGGCACCATAGTGAGAACCCCACCCCCATCTACAAAAATTTTTTTTTTTTTAATTAGCTGAGGCTGGGCGCAGTGGCTCACACCTGTAATCCCAGCAATTTGGGAGGCTGAGGCAGGCGGATCACCTGAGGTCAGGAGTTCGAGACCTGCCTGGCCAACATGGTGAAACCCCGTCTCTACTAAAAATACAAAAATTAGCTGGGCGTAGTGGTGGATGCCTCTAATCCTAGCTACTCGGGAAGCTGAGGCAGGAGAATTGCTTGAAGTTGGAAGGCGGAGGTTGCAGTGAGCAGAGATCACACCACTGTACTCCAACCTGGGCGACAGAACAAGACTCTGTCTCAAAAAAAAAAAAAAATTATCTGAGTTTGGTGGCACCTGCCCGTAGTCCCAGCTACCTGGGAGGCTGAGGCAGGGGGATCACTTGAGCCAGGTAGGTTGAGGCTACAGTAAGTCAAGATTATGCCACTTAACTCCAGCCTGGGTGATAGAGCAAGACTGTCTCAAAAACAAAAAAAAAGATTTTTTTTCATGTAACATTTATATATTATACTGTTTATAAAGTATATCTCAAGAATGTACCATTAGAATTTTAAAAGGAAGCATTTTTTGAGTAGCTGCCCCTTATAAAATTGTCTTATTTTAACCCAGGGAGAAATTTGGATTTGGCATTTTCTAGAAACATGGCCACCCTGTGTTACCCAGGCTGGTCTCGAATGCCTGGGCTCAAGGAATCTTTCTGCATCAGAGGGTTACAGGCATGAGCCACCACACCCAGCCAGGATTTGATGTTTTCCAACAAAATTATTTGTTCATAGGCCTACATCTGTGGAAGTATTGCATGTTTAAGTTAGTGAGGAATTTCCTGTCCTAAGAATTAAGGCTTTGTCTCTATGGAAAGTGAAAATATCAATGTTCCTTTTTAATTCATTAAGTTAAATAATGGGTTGTTGGACTTCTGGACAGTTGGCATGAACTGATTTGTAGTGCTGCCGAGTGATGACTTAAAAATAGTAAAGAGGTATTGGTACTCCTCCTACATGGTGTTTCCAATACCTCACAATAGTATTTCCTCTTTGATATATGGCATCAGGGTTTTGGGGGGGATATTTTCCTTCTGCCCCAGCTCAAGAGTTTTCTGGGTGTTCCTGACTTGCATTGTGTCTCCAGTGTTGTGAAGGTTCTTTCCCTGAGGAAAGCCCAGGCCCAGAGCATCCTGGAAGTCCTGAAGATAACTCAGTACTGTGCAGAATCCCTTGGGCAGCCCCACTGCTTCCATCCACCTTTCATACTTTTCCTGTTGGAGCTTCTGACCTGCCAGAAAGATTTTACCAAGTAAGTACAAAGGACAGGTCCACAAGGAAAACAGCAAAGATCATTGTAAATAAATCCTGATTGTCTTCTCTGATTAATAGCGGCATCATTTCTCTGTAGGATACAAATGTACATTTTTGGTTAATTCATTCTCTTGTTCCAAGGAAAGATGGGTTATATCCTTTTAATATGTAACTGCTGGGAACATGTTTATTCCTCCTGATGAGTTGATCAGCTTTACTTTCCAGATGGTGAGAATTGCATTCCTCATATACTCATGCATCATTTGGCTCCTGGAAGCTGTGAGCTAAATATAAGGCTTACAGAAATGATATTAATCTGAGTACCTCAAAAGGTGGTTCTTAAGATTAACTCAGTAAATACCTTTAGAGTGTCTAGTGTGCTAGAATGTCTTCTGGGTGTTATGCAGCAGTAGACAAGGCAGATTTTGTATTATATTGAGGAGAGAGAGACAGTAAAAAACAAATAAATGAAAAAATACCAGATAGTGATACTGTTATGTGGTGATTAATACAGTGACCTAATTTGGATGGTCAGGGAAGGCAGGCTGAGGAGATGAAAGCCAAGAGGTGAATGACCAGCTAAGATCAGAGAGAACAGCCTTGAAGGCAGAAGGAACAGTGCAAAGGCTCAAGAAGGGGGAGTTAGTCCAAGGAACAGAGAGAAAACCAGTGTGGCTGAGTGACAGGGAAAATGGGATGGGATAAGGTCAGAAAGGCAGGACCCTCATCACTATAAAGTATTTCAATTTTATACCAAGTTGTAGTTGGGAAACCACTGGAGATTTTTAAGCCCAGGAGGATCACACTTTGTTTTCTATTTATAAAAGGTGCCCCTGGCTACTGTGTGAAAAGGGGTGGAAATAAGAAAAGCAGTTAGGAGTCTGTGGCAGTAGTCCAGGCAAGAAATGATGGTGGTTTGACCCAGAGAATAGTACTGGAGATGGGGAGGAAAGGATGAGATTCAGAATGTATTTTAGAGGTAGAATTGTCAGGATTTATGGATGGATAAGATGGAGAGGGTAAATGAAGGAAAGGAATCGTGGGAAACTCCTAGGATTTGGGAGTGAGCAGCTGGTGGATAGTGATGCGTTTTACTGAGGGAAAGAGTATGGAAGAAACAGATTGGGGTGAAAATGAAAAGTTTTGTTTTGGCCATGTGAAGCTGGAAATCTTTTTTTGTAAAGATACCAAGTAAAGCTATTGAGAAAACAGGTCAGCATCTAACTAAAGTTACGGAAAGAAGTCAGGACTAGGGATAGAATTTGGATGCAGTTGGCATGTAGATGACATTTAGAGCCATAATACCTCCTAGAAAGAGTGCAGAGATGGACAAGAAGGGGCCTGGGACCGAGCCATAGGGGCGCTTCTTTACTTAGAAGTCAAGCAGAGAAAGGAGTGTCAGCTAAGGAGATCAAGAAGCAGTGGCCAGTCAGGTAGATCAAAAACCAGGGGATGCTGTTGTCGCAGAAGTCAGGAGAAGAATGGATCTCAAAAGATAAGAATGTCAGGTGAATGCCCTTCCCTGGAAAAAAAAAAAACAAAACATAAGAATGATCAATTGTGTCAAATACTAATGTGAGAATTCGAAAGAGATAAAAACACACTGGATTTGGCAGCAGTCTTACTGGAGCCATTGGCCAAAAGGCCAGCGAGAATGAGGGTGATAAAATGGAGCGACTACAGACATTTAGTTTAAGAAATTTGGCCTCAAAGGGAGCAGAGAAACGGGGAAGTTTTTGGAGGGCGATGTGAGGTCAACTGAGGGTTTCAAAGAGATGTAAGAGTACTTCTGTGTGTTGGTGGAAATGAATCAGTGATAAGGAAGCTTGGTACAGGAAGAGAGGGAATAATTTGCAGTAGCAGTTGTATAAGTTGAGAGATTGGCCTTTGATTGAACCAGGGAGGCTGTATCTGTAGTAGCGGGGAAATAGGACACACAGTGTCCACAAGTTGGCTGGTAGATATTTGGTGGTGCAAAGGTAAGGGAATTCCTATGTGATTGTTACTTTTCTTTCTCAAGATACCTAAGTTTCTCTTTTAAAAAATAAAATACAAGGATAGTCATTAGAGAGAATGGAAGGATGAGAAGGAGATAGTGGTGGCATCAGGAGAAGCAAGAAGGGGTTTTTTGGTGGGGGTGGGGGGTTGGGTTTTTTTTTGTTTGTTTGTTGTTGTTGTTGTTTTTTGTTTTTTTGTCTTGAGACAAGAGTCTCGCTGTGTCGCCCAGGCTGGAGTGCCGTGGCACGATCTCGGCTCACTGCGGCCTCCGTCTCCCAGGTTCAAGTGATCCTCCTGCCTTGGCCTCCTAAGTGTGTGCCACCACGCCTGGCTAATTTTTGTATTTTTACTAGAAACTGGGTTTCCCCATGTTGTCCAGGCTGGTCTCGAACTCCTGACCTCGATCCACCTGGCTCGGCCTCCCTAAGTGATGGGATTACAGGTGTGAGCCACCATGCCTGGCCTATGGGAAGGTTTGATAGTAATGAAAATTGAGAAAGCCAGTCTACTGAATTGTCTGACAATTTTGAGGGCTTATTTGATCATTATGGTTGCAAATTTAAAGTTATACTAGTCAGCTTGCTTGTGTGGTGTTTCCTCCACGACATTCAGCTGTTTTGATAGAGGTATAAGATTTCTCAGGCAAGTACATGGAGGAAGGAAGGGACACGGGAGTTAGTGTTTGCTAAGGTATGGTTATGGGCCATGGAATCTAAGCTGAGAAGGGAGCAGAGAGAAAGCATGGCGGGAGTAGCAGATGGTGAACATGAGGCGGCGTCCTGGGCTGACGCCCGCTGGTATTGAAGAAAAGGCTGCTGTTGGAGTCCTACCTGGGTGAGCAGGAGAGCTGGGGTCAGAATAGGGTGCTCTGCCATCAGTGTATCAGAGATGATGTCATCACACGATAACAAGGTCTGGGAAATGACCGTCAAACTAGGATGGCTAAGGGCGTGGAAGAGAAGATGATTGGAGATGCAGATGGCAGAGAACTGAGGGAAAAAGGAATGGAGACATCATTTTCATGGATGCTGAAGTCACCAAGATGGCCAGGATCATGGTAGAAAAGACAGTGAGGTTGGTGCCAAAGTCATCAATGAAGGGAGACAGAGGGGGAGCATGATTGTGTGGAGACAATCAAATGAGGTAATTTGTGAAAAATACTTAACAGTATCTGGCACCCAAGTAGTGGTGGCAGGGATGGGTTTATATTCACAAAGAAGATAAATAATCTCATCTCCATGCTGCTGGGTAACTCTCTTGAGCCAGTCAAAGGGATTCACTTACTGTTTTGTGCGTTACCTTCTATAGGTATTATATTTGTATTTACTTAAGTTCCTGTGCCGCTTTGTTCAACTGACTGCCACTTGCTCTTTTTCATGTAAGAAATCATGATTATTATTAAGAAAAAGATGTTCTGGCAATTAAGTGAATCAGTGATTTCCTCTGTTTCTAGTTATTTTGGACACCTGGAAGGCTGTGGTGCTGATCTACACAAAGAAATTCGAGACACTTACTATCAACTTGTTCTGTTTTTGGTCAAAGCAGTTAAAGGATTTAGTAGCCTAAGTGACAGGTACTGGATAATTTTATCATTTCTAGAGAAAAAAAATGTATTTTTTTCTGATTATAAAAGAAATATATGTTCACTGTCAAAAATACCAAAAAGCACAAAGAATAAAATAAAAATAACCTCTGATGTTACCACCTAGAGAGCTAATCACTAATGTTAACTTATTCGTATATTTTCTCCCAGTCCTTTTTCTGTCTGGTGTGTATATTTTCTTTTTAAGGGGATGAGTCTGGGTTTTTCTAAGAATTTATAGCCTATTATTTTCTGTTTTGGTATATTAGGAGTTTTTTTGTTTGTTTTGAGACAGGGCCTCATGCTGTCACCCAGGCTAGAGTGCAGTGACTCAGTCGCGGCTCACTGCAGCCTGGACCTCCCAGGCTCAATTGATCCACTCACCTCAGCTTCCTGAGTAGTTGGGACTACAGGCGCATGCCACCATGCCTGGCTAATTTTCTTTATGTTTTGTAGAAACGGGATTTTGCCATGTTGCTCAGGCTGGCCTTGAGCTCCTGGGCTCAAGCAGTCTGCCTGCCTCGGCCTCCCAAAGTGCTGGAATTACAGTCATGAGCCACCACGACCAGCCAGTATATTATGTATTATGTGCAGTTTGAAAACTGGAGTATAAAGCCATTTCCCAGTCCTCTTAGTAAATGGTTTAGACATAAGCCTTAAATCAAATGATTCTTCTGTAAATCTAAACTGCATAACCTTGGCTAATTTGGAGCTGGCCCTGATTTTGCAGTTTATCAGAAGGTGATTTTTACTTCTCAGTTCTTTACCATAAGATACCCCTATGGTGGTCCTGGCAGGGTGGAAACCTTACTTTACACCTTTCAGAGTTATTTTGTGTAAGCTTTGAAGAATGTTTGTGTGGAGTATGAGGAATTTGAAAGGAACCCAAACCAGCAATGTGAAGTTCCTTTCTGCTTTCAATTGCAAACCAGGTCACCTACTTGAATTGCTTCTGTTGCCTCTGTTGGTAATAAACAGCTCTGCTAATGGTCACTTTCACGGCCCCTTTAGGTCCTTGCTCCCTGCCTTATCTTGTGTTCAGACAGCCCTGCTTCATCTTTTGGATATGGGCTGGGAACCCAGTGATCTCGCCTTCTTTGTTGATATTCAGTTACCAGATCTCCTCATGAAAATGTCACAGGAAAATATAAGTGTCCATGACAGTGTGATCAGGTAAGAGCACGGTCCTGTGCGCTGCAGTTCCTAATGTAGGTTATGAAATGCAAGGAACATAGTGGGGGCGTTAAGAGCACAGACTCCGGAGCTAGACTGTCTGTGTCATATCTTGGCTTTGTCACATCCTAGCCGAGTGGCCTTGTGCAAGTCGTATAATCCCTCTGTGCCTCAGTTTCCTCATCTTCAGAGCTGGAGATAACAATGGTGCTGCCTCCGAGGCTTGTTGTGACGAGTACCTAAGTTATATATTTCAGTGTTTAGAACCGCGTCTGGCATATGGTAGAGCTATGTACATTGGTGGTGGTGATCTCGTGAGCTCTGAGGCCGAGAATCCTCTGCATTTTGGTGATCTTAGTATAGCTTGCTGAATTGGGAAATCCTTTTCCATAATTTTTGTTACATGTATGTGTTATGTTAGCCGCTCTAACTTCTTGCACATTATAAGGACCTTAGTTAGAAAAAAATCGTGTATGAAGGGTTTTTTTCCTCCGATTTGGCCTGTATCTCTCCACTGTACTCAAATCCACTTCCCTATTTGTGGCCATTCATGTGTAGAAAAGAAAGTAGAGGAGAAGGGGAGAGGGAATGCTCTAAGAGGAGAGAAGTGGGAGGAAGTGAATGAGTCAACACCAGGACAGTCTCCACTCTCTCAGGAGAGCTGTTCCAAGGGAAAAGGAGACAGAATTAAAGCTGCCTCTTTAGTTCACGAACCTCAGCCGTTGCCTCGCTGTTGGAGCTCCGCTGGCAGAGACCGGGGGCAGCACTGGGGGGCATCAGCTTGTGGATCTTGGCTGTGGGCCTGCTCGCAGTTTCTCACCTTGCCTCCCTGCCACAGTCCTGAGGGGAGGAAGCACGCCCTTTACAGCAAGCCCTCGCGGCACCTCGCGCAAAGCTTAAGTATGAGTATAGGCGTAAAACCATTTTCTTGGAATGCATGAATGAATGAATGTGTATTTATAGCTTGGTAAATATTTTGTATTTGCTCTTAAGCAAATCTTTTTCTGTTTAAAGTTCTAATTGTTAAAACAAGCTGTAAACTGAAATTATGGAAATTTACAATTTTGCATCCAAAAGGAACTTATAGGATTATCTACCTGAAGCACTTTATTTGAAATGAGGAAACTATGGCCATACCACCCTGAATGCACCTGATCTCGTCTGAAATGGGGAGACTGAGGACCAGGGCTGAGTCATGTGTCAAGGTCTCACAGCACCTGACCTCGTCTGAAATGAGGAGACTGAGGACCAGGGCTGAGTCATGTGTCAAGGTCTCACAGCAGCTGGTGGTAGAGCTGAAGTCACAGTGTCTCCTGATTCCCTTCTCATACTGATTCCACCAGGATATGCTGAGCGTGTCTAAATCAGACTAAAAAATAATAATAATAATAACTTTATTTGGCCCTAGTGCCTGGCACATAGTAGGTTCACCATAAATGATTGTCCAGTGGAATTATGCCATGTGGTACAACCTTTCATACTCTTAATTTCTCATCCCTTATAGTCTACTCTGGAAAGGGCTTCTCCTTCTTTCTTGGCATATATCTACCAAATATTTGACAAATCCTGGGGCTTTGAAAAGCAGTTGACCTTTCCCTCTCAGAAGCTGAAAAATGCCCAATATAATAGACCTATAGACACAGAGTCTGCTAACCAGTACTTTCCTTGGTGATTGGGAGAGGCATGCTTTTCTCTTTTTATGTCCTTTCAGCCAATGGAGTGAAGAAGATGAGCTTGCTGATGCCAAGCAGAATTCAGAATGGATGGATGAGTGTCAGGATGGCATGTTTGAGGCCTGGTATGAAAAAATAGCCCAGGAAGATCCAGAGAAGCAGAGGAAAGTAAGACCTCTCAACTAGAGTACTCTGAAGTGATCTGCTAGGAGTTTGGAGAGGAGAGTTTGCCTGGGGGCGGTTCTGGCAGGCTCTTCCCTGAGAGGGCTGCAGGTGGCATTCAATACCCTAGCGAAGGGGTCCCCAACCGCTGAATGCAACTGAATACAGGCTGTGAGCAGCGGGCAAGTGAGGGAGGCTGAGCTCCGCCTCCTGTCAGATCAGCTGCGGCATTGGATTTTCACGGGAGCATGAGCCCACAATAAACGGCGCATGCGAGGGATCTAGTTTGTGCGCGAGGGATCTAGTTTGTGCGCTCCTAATGAGAGTCTAATGACTGATGATCTGAGGTGGAACAGTTTCATCCCGAAACCATCCCCCACCCGGTCCTGTGCAGAAATTGTCTTCTACGAAATTGGTCCCTGGTGCCAAAAAGGGGGACTGCTGCCCTAGAGTCTGGTGTTTAACCTTTAACCTGAGGGGCTGTAAATTCTGATTTGACTACTCAGAGTGGCTCCCTGCCATAGAACTAGACTCATTGGAAAATTGGCTCTTAAAGCTGATGTACAATATGAGGTGCCAATTTACTAATTTACAGTGAGAAATAGAATTGCTGGAGGGCCTGGGCTCTAGTGTCCTTGGAGCAGCACATTCTCTTCCTGTAGACAAGCAGCGTGGGAAGCCACGTTTCCATCAGAAGACTGCCTGGTGAGCATGGGAGCAGCCGTATATATAGAGAGGGCATCAGAGCGGCATGATTCAGATGTGCAAAGACTCAGGCTCAGATAGCCCACTGTGTCCATCTCCTCGTCAGGTGTTAAATCCATCGCTACCACATGTGCCAAGCATCTGCTGCCTCAGATTCATTCATTTTCTAAGTATCGAGTGCCTACTATGTGCCAACCACTTTGTTCACATAGCACCACTGTGGTGCTTGGATGGAGCTTGCCAAGTGGGCCTTTGTGGCTTTTTCTCTCTCATATGTTAATACCTTTTGGGAGTTCTGTAGTTTTAAGGTGACTTGGCATATTTGCTCTGGTCTCCTGTATGACTTACTGATTTAGATCCCTCATTTCCAGGCCCTAAAGAGAAACAATACTGTAGTCCAAGTACTTTCCAGTAAAGCAATTTGTTTGCTCATTAAACAGTACCCAGACTATCCCTGCAGAAAGTTTGCCTGTAAGTGCCAGGGCCAGTACTCCTTTTGCAGTGTTTCCTGTATCTGTGAACACTACCATCGTCCAACCATGTACCCAAGCCAGAAACTCTCCTCCCTTTTACTGATCCCCATATCCAGTCGGTCACCAAGGTTTCCCACTTCTGCCTCAACACCTCAAATCTACGTACCTTTCACCATCCCGCTTACTACTCAGTCCCAGCCCTTATAATGTGCCATGGGACTCCTTTAACACTTTGGTCATGGTCAGTCTCCCTGAGTCCAGGCTTGCCCCTTGGATCCATTCTTTCCTCAACTTCCAGAAGAGCACTCCAGTCCGATCACATTACTCTTCTCTCTAAAAACAATCTGTAACTCCTAAGACTGATATTCAAGGCCCTTTGTGGTTTAACCTTTCTCTCTTCATCTGACTATTCCCCTCTGTACTGTATTCGACACACTGAGTCATGCCAATTTCATAAACCTTTCTCTCATCCCCTTTTTGCTGTCTGTCAAATTTGCTATTCCTATCTGACATGCCCACCTCCCTTACCCCGACCCATCTGGTACCTGTTTGTCCTTTGGGTCTCAGCTGAGGAATTATCTCCTTTGGAAAACCTTCTTTGACCTTCCGAATACCCATTGGTAGCCATAGTCTTCTGTCCTCTAAGCCTCCTGCATTTTCCTGTGAAAACACTGGTCATAATGGTCATCACCTCCTTGATGGAATTCCCAACTAGACACTGAGGAGCTTATTCCTCATCAAATCCTAGCACCTAGTACAGTGCCTGGAACATCTTCAGTACCTATTGAATGGAGGAATTGATTAGTGAATTGTGGCCACCTTAGAAAATCTATCAGTTAATTGTATTTGTTTGGCCTTACAGATGCACATGTTTATTGCTCGCTACTGTGACCTGTTAAATGTGGACATCTCTTGTGATGGGTGTGATGAGATTGCCCCCTGGCATCGATACCGCTGTCTGCAGTGCAGCGACATGGATCTCTGCAAAACTTGCTTCCTAGGTAAATTTCATGAACTGGGTACGCCATATCCAAAGGCAATATCACTTCTGATTTCTATGATCTTGTCATTTTTAAAAACTCTCGGTGTACTAAATCAAAGTACTGCCCAGTGGTATTTTCTCTGACTCCTTGGCGAACATGAGCCTTATCTCCTCAACTAAATGAAAAGCTCCACAGCCCTAATATCTGTCGTGCTTCCTTCTTCTATCATGCTGGGTGTAGCCACTTAATAAACACTCGGGACCAGTGTATGTATGTTCAGTGGAGTTTTCAGGAAATAATGTTTGCTTCTGAATCATGCAGTGTTTACATGTAGCAAAATACACACCCACACATACACAAGCAAGCTTCAGAAATCCTCTCATACACTTGACTTGTAGGTGCTGAGGTAAAACAGATGCACAGTAGTGCACACCTGACTGGCCTTTTTGTGCATGGCCCAGTGGTAAAAGACAGCCCTTGCCCTGGAACCATCTACAGTCCAGCAGGAGGACTGGACAGATCCACAGAATGTCTGTTCCAGTACAAGAATGTGTGTGCTGAGTTATAAATGAGGGTACAGATTGTTTCTGGAAAAGTTTAGAAGCAGTAGTAGCATTGCTGCAGGGAAGGCTTGTGAAGGAGGTGGAATGAGAATTGGTTTTTGAAGAAAGTTAGAACTGGATGCTGTGTAGGAAACGTTGGGGGACGGTATCACCATCAAGGGCATAGCAAACCCTGGGACAGAGGAGTGTCTGTAGTGACTTTAGATGGACATGCTGAAATGTTTGCCCAACTAAGTGATGGATTAAGACAGGTGGGGCCCCCGATTGTGGGACCCCAAGATACTAGGCTAAGGAGTTTGAATAGTCTAGACACAACAGGGAAGGTTTTTGAAGTAGGTATTATTAATAACATGATGAGAGCTATGCTAGAGGAAGGTGGTTCTGTCGGTGTTAAGAGTCTCCTTTAGGAAATCAGTCACAGTATTCACACAGGCATGGGAGCCTGGACTGGGTTCATGGCAGTGAGAATGAACAGAAGTGGGCCAGGCGCGAGGAGCATTCTGCAGGGTCCATGACAGAGCTTAGAGTGAGAAGGGCCCAAGGGCCTTAGAGTGAGGAGACCAGTGCAGCCCATCTCTTTCCTGACTGTTATTCTCTCTCACTCACTGGGTCTGGGTCTGGTTCCCCACTCCCCGAGACAAAATCTCACTCTGTCACTCAGGCTAGAGTGCAGTGGCGCCATCTCAGCTCACTGCAACTTCTGCCTCCTGGGTTAAAGTGATTTTCCTGCTTCAGCCTCCCAAGTAGCTGGGAGTACAGGTGCCTACCACCACACGTGGCTAATTTTTGTATTTTCAATAGAGACGAGGTTTCACCATATTGCCCAGGCTGGTCTTGAACTCTTAGACTCAAGCGATCTGCCTGCCTCGGCCTCCCAAAGTGCTGGGATTACAGGCATGAGCCACAACGCCTGGCCCTTTTTAAATTTTTTTATTTTTATTTTTTTATTTTGGAAGTCTGTTTTCATCTGTGATTCTGGAGTGAAAAAGGAAGAGCAAATATCCTGATCAGTCCTTAGTGCTTGTTAACAGGAATACGTCAACAGAGGCTTACTCTTTGTTAGTGGAGGGGTCATAGGAGACAGCTCACAAATTAACATGTGGACTTGTTTCCACCAAACAGCAGTCCTGATAATATATTTGATCTCACTGTACCATTGCCGAGAAATTCTGTGCCAAGAATCTCATTCATATGCCTGGAGCCACCCAGGCAGAGCACCCTGTCTCCAGAGAATGCCTGTCTGTGGGCCCTGTATCCCTGAGCAGTCGCTTGGGAACGGCCCTGGTGCTGGGATTGGTTTGGGTTTGGAAACTAGCCCATCTAGGAGCCCTCTGCCTCATCCCCTCACACTGCTGTGTTTCTCCCCAGGTGGGGTGAAGCCTGAGGGCCACGGAGACGACCATGAAATGGTCAACATGGAGTTTACCTGTGACCACTGCCAGGGTTTGATCATAGGCCGGAGGATGAATTGCAATGTTTGCGATGACTTTGATCTTTGCTATGGATGCTATGCAGCGAAGAAATATTCCTATGGGTATGTCTCAAATGACCGTCGCCACAAAGCCTTTTCTTTACATGTTCCTTCACTTGAAAAGGGACTTCTTTCTTTTTATAAAAAAAAGGTTTTTTTTAATTTAAAAATTTAAACATAACCAAAAGTAAAGAGACTAACACAGTGAACCTTCATGTACCCATTACCCAGGTTCAGCAGTTAGAAAGGTTTTGTAATGTGTGCTTAGTTTATTCCTTTTTTTTTTTTTTCTATGTTAAAGTATTTTAAAGCCAATTCCAGGACTGGGCTCGGTGGCTCACGCCTGTAATCCCAGCACTTTGAGAGGCCGAGGCGAACTCCTGTGGTCAGGAGTTCAAGATCAGCCTGCCCAACATGGAGAAACCCCGTCTCTACTAAAAATACAAAAATTAGCTGGGTGTGGTGGCGGGTGCCTGTAATCCCAGCTACTTGGGAGGCTAAGGCATGAGAATCGCTTGAACCTGGGAGGCGGAGGTTGCGGTGAGCTGAGACTGCACCACTGCACTCCAGCCTGGGCGACAGAGTGAGACTCCATCTCAAATAAATAAATACATAAATAAAGCAAATTCTAGGTCTTAAATTATTTCCTTCCTCCATACTTTATACCCCCCTTTAAAAATTATGGGTTTTATTCACATTACCAAAATGCTATTAACACACCTTCCAAAATCACAATAAGCAATTCTTCCTTAGTCCAATTTCCACAGACAACCTCTGGGGATTGTGAAACCCTGAAAGGCATGTTCTGTGTTTGTGTTTCTTCATTTTTCTGGGGAGAGGGCCCACACCTTTCTTTACATTTTCAGTAACCGCATCCTAGAGGAGACTAATGCCCAGTTGCGACCACATGCTCTCCTAAGGCCCTGTGCTACTGTTTGGAGCCACATAAGCTTTTGGAGGGTTGTAAGCTTTAAATGTGTCTTGCCTTTGCAGCCATTTGCCTACCCACAGCATCACGGCCCACCCAATGGTAACCATTCGGATCAGTGACCGGCAGAGGCTCATCCAGCCATATATCCATAACTACTCCTGGCTGCTCTTTGCTGCCCTGGCTCTCTATAGCGCCCACCTGGCCAGTGCAGAGGATGTGGATGGGGAGAAGCTGGACCCCCAGACCCGTAGCAGTGCCACCACCCTGCGGAGCCAGTGCATGCAGCTCGTCGGGGACTGTCTGATGAAGGCTCATCAGGGAAAAGGTGACTTCCCAATGCACAGAAACCAAAACCAGCCCTCAGTTCCTGGTGAAAAAAAGCCTTGGCAAATGTAAAATACTAAGCTTAGTTTACAGGTGGCAACATCCAGTTTTCCACAAAAGGGGCTTACCCTGGTGTGGAACTTAATTTTTAAGTTCCCCGATGGATTTTAGAGAAATGTTGGCATTGAAGTTCAACATTTATTTTCTCTGAAACTAATATTAATTAATACCTCAAACTAATTTTAAATAATAATTAAAACTCTTTATATCTGTGGATGCAGTCTAGTATTTGAATCTACCAAACCTTGCTGAAAGAATCCAGACTTCTTAACCTGGAGTGTGAATCTCCTTCCACACAAGTGTATTCTAGATGAGAGCTGTTTACGAGTAAAATAGTTTAGCAATATATCGACATGAATCTGACTTGACTAAGGAGTGGTGGGAAGAAAACAACTTGAAAGTTAAACCTTGGAGACATCTAAGTTCCTTCAGATAATGGCATCCCCATTCTAGTCAACATTAGGGAACCAGGCCTGTATGAGATAGCACATGGGTAACGCCAGCACCTTAGAGCAATTCCCGTACCCGTTTGCCAGTGAGAATTGAGCAGTCTGATTGTGTGGGGCTACTATAAAAGTATAATGTTGATTATTTTCTAAATAGACAATCCTGTTATATATTTTATCTTCTATTGTTAATAAAGTGCAGGTATCCCTTGCTATTCAGCCTCTCACCATCTGAGATGAGGAGATGAGTAGATTTAGACAGCGAGGGATGTTCATGTTGAGTCCTCTAGGATTTGGTTTGTGGAGAACTCATTTATCTATTTCTGTATAATGGCAAAGTAACTTATGGCACTTGCTGAAAAGAACTCTCATTATAAAACTTCTAACCATTCTCTGATTTGCTTCCCACATAGGCCTTAAAGCTCTAGCTCTGCTGGGTGTATTGCCAGATGGGGACTCGAGCCCAGAAGATCAGGCCCTACCAGTCGCTGTGCCCACCCGAGCGTCAGAGGAGCAGCTAGAGAAGAAAGCTGTCCAGGGTGCTGAGGTGTCAGAAGCAGGCAATGTAAATGACGATTCTTCACTACACAGAATCACAGGTTGAACTCTAGAGAGAGCCATTCACTCAGTGTAGCATAGCAGAGAGTTTAAGAGCACAGACTCCTAACCCAGACTGCTGGATTCACATGCCTGCTCCATCAAACCTTGGGCATGTTGCTATCATCTCTTCAGTGTTTGTTTTATTTTCTTTTGTTTTGTTTTGAAACAGGGTCTCACTGTCGCCCAGGCTGGAGTGCAGTGGCATGATCTTGGCTCACTGCAGCCTTGACCTCCCCAGGCTGAAGTGATCCTCCCACTTCAGCCTTCTGAGTATCTGGGGCCGCAGGCATGTGCTACCATGCCTGGCTAATTTTTGTATTTTTTGTAGAGACAGGGTTTCTCCATGTTGCCCAGGGTGGTCGTGAACTCCTGGGCTCAAGTGATCTGCTGGCCTTGGCCTCCCAAAGTGATGGGATTACAGGCATGAGCCACTGCACCCAGCCTGCCTCAGTTTTCTCATCTGTAAAATGGGGATGATTATAATAATACTTGTAACACAGGCTTATTGTGAGGAGTTGTATATATTACGTAGTTCGAGCTACTGTATGTCAAGTGCTTAGAAGAGTTGATAGTAAGTTCCATATCTGTGTTAACCACTCCCGTTACCTGTCTCCTGGTAGTTTTTATAAGAATTGAACAAGATTATGCACCTAAAGAAATTAATTGGCCAGGCACGGTGGCCTGTAATCCCAGCACTTTGGGAGGCCAAGGTGGGCAGATCACGAGGTCAGATGTTCAAGACCAGCCTGGCCAACATGGTGAAACCCTGTCTCTACTAAAAATACAAAAAAAAAAAAAAAAAAAAAAAAATTATCCAGGCTGGTGTCACGTGCCTGTAGTCCCAGCTACTCGAGAGGCAGGGGAATCGCTTGAACCCGGGAGGCGGAGGTTGCAGTGAGCCGAGATGGCGCCACTGCACTCCAACCTGGGCAAAAGGGCAAGACTCCATCTCAAAAAAAAAAAGTCATTCCTAGCCCATGGTGCACACTGTATCTGTGTAGCTGTATTTACATTCAGTCAACAATTAGGTGTTACTGAATGCTTACTGTTTACCAGGTAGACACAGTAATTTACACATAGTTGCATAAACAGAAAAGCCATTCTGGATCCAGGTATAACCTGTGATAGTGGCACTAAAGATTGTTTTATGGAAGAGCACGCCATTGTTTCTATGATGCTGCCTCCAGAGCTTGAGTTTCTGCTGAAGAGGCCCTTGACTGCCACAGGGGTCGATGATGTTGCTGTCCTCTGTCTGTCTGGTTGCTAGTTCAAGGATTCCCCCATCTGGTGGTTGTAGCTCACCAAGGTCTCATTCTCATGTGGAGGAATACAAAAGCAAAACTGGCCAGCAGAAACATCAACATTTTTATTATTTCCATTCAGCCAGAGAGTCAGTCGAAGACAGGCCACATAATCATCAAGCCTGTCTCTCAACCGTCCACATTTTTTCCATGAAACCCTTTCTGTAGGCGGCAGTTTAACCACCCACGGATTATGATGGGAACAAAGAGAACATTGTTAGGAGAAATGGGATTAATCAGTAGTCCTCACCTTCAAGCCTGGGAATATTTGTATCTTCTTGTGAGCCCTCAGCATCTTAAAACTAACCTTCCACCCATAAGCACTGTGCTTCCCCGTTTATCCTTTTATTTATGTCAGAATGGACTTAATAGGATTTTTTATGGGTTTTTTTTTTTTATTCAATGGATAAAAATCTATTACTTTTCTTATTTTTTTTGAGACAGGGTCTCACTCTGTTGCCCAGGCTGGAGTGCAGTGGTATGATCTTGGCTCACTGCAACCTCCGTCTCCTGCGCTCCAATGATCCTTCTACCTCAGCCTCTCAAGTAACTGGGACTACAGGCGCCCACCACCACGCCCAGCTAATTTTTTGTATTTTTAGTAGAGACGGGTTTCACCGTGTTAGCCAGGTTGGTCTCGATCTTCTGACCTCGTGATCTGCCTGCCTCGGCCTCCCAAAGTGCTGGGATTACAGGCGTGAGCCACCGCGCCCGGCCAATTTTCTTATTTTTTTTTGAGACAGGGTCTCACTCTGTTGCCCAGGCTGGGGTGCAGTGGTATGATCTTGGCTCACTGCAACCTCCACCTCCTGGGCTCCAACGATCCTCCCACCTCAGCCTCTCAAGTAACTGGGACTACAGGTGTATGCCACCATGCCAGCTAATTTTTGTAGTTTTTGTAGGGATGGGGTTTTGCCATGTTACCTGGTTGGTCTCGAACTCCTGGACTCAAGCAAAGTGCTAGGATTACAGGCCTGAGCCACTGTGCCTGACCCAGTATTTATTTTGATGCTCAAATTGTCCCATGTTTGGGCAGTGGAAACTGCTCCTCCCTGGCTTTTGTGTTCTTTTGATATGTTGCCATTATTTTTTGAACAGTTCCTTAATTTTTGATAGAGAAAGATGTTTCAGGCTTGTTTTAGGCCTTCCCTGCCTCAGGATTGAAATGGGACTTTTTCCAAAGAGGTCCCGGGGCACTGTCTTTATTCTTGAGCTATTCCCACCTTTTGAGTCCCCTTCCCACCCACCAGCAGCCAGGTGCACCCAGGGAATCCTGCCTCTGGCTCTTCCTCTTAGTCTTCTAGTAAAGCTGCAAGCAATTTCCAGCACTGTCCCCACAACTGAACCTGAGTGTTGCCACTACAGTGGCCATAACGACCGTATCCCACTGGGGCCCCAGGACAGATCACTGTTTTTCAACTCTCACATGCTTCTAAGCAACCCCAGGGCCCTGGTAAGGGTATCTACCTTTTCTCCCTCCAATGACTAGAGATCCTTTTTGTTTTGAACAACTGAGAAACCAACCTTAGCCAGAGGCATCATCCAGAAGATTCTGTCTACAGTGTCCTGTGATAACAGGAAAAAAGATAAGTCATTTGCCACAACTTGGGAATTATATTGCCTTCACAAGCGCCATATGGTACAGGGAGTATGGTGTCAGGTCTTTTCAGAGGGTACATTTAACAAAGCAAGTAGCTCTCCCAGTTTCAGTCCTCTCTTAGGACAGTCTTACAGTCACATTTTTCTCAGAAAGAGGTTGAAGGTAGGATTGATGTTGAGGTTACATATGCAGAGAGGGGAGGATGAGTTAGGTACCCCTGGGAGACGGCATGCCTCCTCCTGAACGTTTGGTGTTGGATCACACTCCATCTTTGGCCCCAAAGAGTGAAAGTCACGTTTGGCCTTCTCAGACCTGAAGCTGGGGTGCCTCCACCATGCACAGAAGACTTCCCATGTAGCCACAGTTCCACACATAAGCCTGTTTGACAATAGGGAAAGGCATCCTGAGGGTCCCAGGAGTGCAGACAATCACTGGGGGGATTCTGAGTGACTTCTCAGGAAATGCAGCTGACAGCTGTCACCTTGCCCATCTGGGCAGCTCAGCACTAGACTCCTGATTCCAGAAAAGTCTCCCACCTCCAGGGAGGGCCCCTTTAACAAGTCTCATTGCCAAAATGGGATTCTCAAAAGGGCATCAAAGGTATGTTTATTCTGTTTTTTAAAATAAAGAGGCTGGGCGTGGTGGCTCATGCCTGTAATCCCAGCACTTTGGGAGGCCAAGATGGGCGGATCGCAAGGTCAGGAGATCAAGACCATCCTGGCTAACACGGTGAAACCTCATCTCTACTAAAAATACAAAAAATTAGCTGGGTGTGGTGGCGGGCACCTGTAGTCCCAGCTACTCAGGAGGCTGAGGCAGGAGAATCACTTGAACCTGGGAGGCAGAGCTTGCAGTGAGCCGAGATGGCGCCACTGCACTCCAGCCTGGGCAACAGAGTGAGACTCCATCTCAAAAAAAAAAAAAAAAAAAAACACAGCGTCTAGGAAACAGCAGCTAGGAAAGAATGCTAAAAACCTGGTAGAAAGGGTGTGATTAGTTAGGTTTAGGAGTAGCATCCGGTTTTGTTTGATCAAGTGACATGTGTGGTTGGCTTTATGTACACCTTCCATGTTAATTAACAAAGGCAAATTCTATAGAAAACTAAGAGAGGAAATATACACAACCCACAACTCTGTCCCACAGCCCACAGAATGCCAGTTTCTACAGCAATAAAATAGCTTCATCTGTGGCAGTGAAAACAATGTCATATTTCTAGGCTACAGAATTGATGTAGTCTTATCTTCATCATATTAAAGATAATGTTAGATATCAAGAATTTTCTAATTATTCTGTAAATAAAGATTTGTTTGGTTTTCATACTGAAGAAAACAAAGTACATTAACGATAGTCACCAGAGTGTACTAGAAGGGAAATCACAACTTTTTATACTCACAGAGTCAAAAGAAAAAGAAAATTTCACAGCTTTGTCTTTTTCCTCAACTTTCCATACTTGGTTTCTGAAAGCTGAATAGAATGTATGAGAGGTTTTTAATAGAACCATTTCTTATGGGACTGCAGGCTCTGACAGAGGGACATTTGGAAGATGGGGGATGCGATGCAATGGTTACTATCTTATTTTTTTTGAGACAGAGTCTCGCTCTGTCGCCCAGGCTGGAGTGCAGTGGCGCAATCTTGGCTCACTACAACCTCCTCCTCCTGGGTTGAAGCGATTCTCCTGCCTCAGCCTCCTGAGTAGCTGGGATTACAGGCACACGCCACCAGGCCCAGCTAATTTTTGTATTTTTAGTAGAGATGGGGTTTCGCCATGTTGGCCAGGCTGGTGTTGAACTCCTGACCTCAAGGGATCTGCCCGCCTTGGCCTCCCAAAGTGCTGGAATTATAGACATGAGCCATCACGCCCAGCCCAATGGTTACTGTCTTAATTAGAATATAGATTTACCATAAGAAATGAGTGGCATAGGCGAGGCGTGGTAGTTCACACCTGTAATCCCAGCACTTAAAGAGGACAAGGTGGGCAGATCACGAGGTCAAGAGATCGAAACCATCCTGGCCAACATGGTGAAACCCCGTCTCTACTAAAAATACAAAAATTAGCTGGGCATGGGGGCACGCACCTGTAGTCCCAGCTACTCAGGAGGCTAAGGCAGGAGGATTGCTTGAACCTGGGAGGTGGAGGTTGCAGTGAGCCGAGATCACACCACTGCACTCTAGCCTGGTGACAGAGTGAGACTCTATCTCAAAAAAACACACACAAAAAAGAAAAAAGAAATGAGTGGCATTTTCTAATGGCATTCAAAAGTTTTTTAGTCTATGAAGACTGGCTAATCATTAAAAAGTTATCATAGTCATGGAGCAAACTTTGTTATAAGAAACCTTAATTCTTTTACACTTTGTTTTTTTAGGGAAAGAGAGCTGTTCATGAGGAAGTCAGACCTGTTGATTTCAAGCAGAGAAATAAGGCAGATAAAGGTGTATCATTAACGAAGGATCCTTCATGCCAGACCCAAATTTCAGATTCACCTGCAGATGCTAGCCCACCTACAGGACTTCCAGGTAAAGACTGTTTGACCATTATCTTGGTCTCTTTCATCTTAGAATGCACGTATACCCATCCCTGAGCTGTTTGTGGCACGCGGCTTGACATTGGCTAGATGCCAGGGGCGCGTGGTTTCTCAGTTCTGTTTAGATGGTGCTGATGACACTTCGAACGTCATCTTTCTTCACTTTGACTGCTTTCCTACCTTATTTATTTCCTGTATTTACTAAGTGCTTTCTATATGCCAAACACTGTGCTACTACTTGGGGATGAAACAGGGACTGAATCAGACAGATATACACGTGGTTCCTGCCCTCATGGAGCTCACAGTCTAGGAGGGCTTAAGACACAGGTGCAGGTAACTGTAATTTGAGGTGGGATGAGGTGTAAGTGGGTGTTGACAGTGATTGGTGTCTCTCTGGGGCAGACTGTATCCTCATAAAGCTTTAGAGAAGGAGAGATCTAGCGGACCTTGAATGTGCTAGGATATGCAGTAGGGATGGGCGTTCAGAGAAAGGACAACAGGAGCAAAGGCCCTAAAGTAGAGAAGTCCCTCTTGGCAGGTGTGTAGGGATGGAGTGGAACACTAGAGGATGATAAAGGAGAGGTGCTGCTGAAGGCCTCAGCCTGCCAGAGGATAGCAGCAGCAAGGTCAGAGCTGGCTTAGGAGGATTGAGGAGCATGCTGTGTGCTCAGGAGACTGGAGGCAAGTCCCAGCCTCCTCCTTATGGTGGCCCGGGAGTGCAGGATCTTCCCCACCTTCCTGCTCTGTGATGGCAGGGTGAGCACCTGGCATTCTGCCCTCTCTGTCTGATGCTCATCTATGCAGTGTGTATAATTCTGAGTTCCAGAAAACAGTCTGACACTCCACATCAATCCAAATCATCAAAATTCACTGGAGTCTCATTCCCCTGAGGATCAGCATCCTGGTTCATAGGCAGTTTATTCATTCATCAAGTATTAAGTACCTGCCGTGCTCCAGAAACACCTCTAGGTGCTTGAGATACATCACTGAAAGAAACAAAAATCTGAAAGAAGGCAGACAGTAAACAATAAATATAAATTATGTGGAATGTGAAAAGGTGATGAAATGCTGTGAGCACAGTAGAGCAGGCTCAGGGAAATGGGGAGGGCAGGGGTAAGAGAGCTCGGGGACGACAGTCTTTCATTTAAACAGGGCTCAGGCAGGCCTCCTGGAGAAGGAAACAGCTGAGCGCAGACATGCCTAGCCATAGGCTTTTAAAATCCCAGCTTTAGGCCGGGCGCAGTGGCTCATGCCTGTAGTCCCAGCACTTTGGGAGGCTGAGGTGGGCGGATCACTTGAGGTCAAGAGTTCAAGACCAGCCTGGCCAACATGGTGAAACCCCGTCTCTACTAAAAATACAAAAATTAGCTGGGCAAGGTGGCGCATGCCTGTAATCCCAGCTACTTGGGAGGCTGAGGTAGGAGAATTGCTTGAACCCGGGAGGTGGAGGTTGCAGTGAGCCGAGATTGTGCCATTGCACTGCAGCCTGGGCAACAGAGTGAGATTCCCTCTCAAATTTAAAAAATAAATGAATAAAATCCCAGCTTTATTCCGTAGCAGCACATGGGACAGTGCAATGGTTTACTTGCCTCTTCATACATGTAGAGACGCAGGCAAATTCTGAAAGTTTGTTTTACCACTTAGATGCTGAAGATTCGGAAGCTTCATCTCAGAAGCCCATAGAGGAAAAAGCAGTCACTCCAAGCCCTGAGCAAGTGTTTGCTGAGTGTTCCCAGAAGAGGATTTTGGGATTACTAGCAGCCATGTTACCTCCCTTAAAGTCGGTAAGGGCAATTTATTTTTAAAAGAGGGGATGGTGGCATGCATAGAAAAAGGTTTTGGAAAGCCATATGCTGAAACAAATGATGACAGTCATCTCTGTATCCTTAAGGGTAGGATTAGAAGTTGTAATTATTTTCTTCTGACCCTTTCTATATTTGTAAATATATATATGTGTGTGTGTGTGTGTGTGTGTATAAAACAATGTATTTGTATATAATGCTTATAATGATTTTTTCTACCTTTTTATTTTGAAAAGTTTTAAGCTCATAGAAAACTTCAAAGAACAATGAATAAAGATCTTCACCTAGATTCACCAGTTGTTAATATTTTGCTTTATCTCTGTTTATATTTTTTTCATGAACTTTTGAAAATGAGTCGAAGCCATCATTGACACTTCACCCTCAATACTTCTCTCTTTAAAGTACATTCTCCTATCTAACCACAGTGTCATTATTATGCTTACAATTTTTAGCATTGATAGAATAGTTTTATACGTATAGCCTAAATACACATATTCCCAATTATCCCCAAAGTGTGCCTTGCAGGTTTTTTTTTTTTTTTTTTTTTTAAATCAGGATCCTCTTAAAAATTCCGTTGTATTTAGATGTCATGCTGATTTTGTCTTTAATCTGCTTCCCTTGCCTTTTTTTAAACTTTCAAAACATTGACATTTTAAAGACTCTGGACAGTTCAGATATGCCTTCATTGTTCTTTTTCATAATTTTCTAGACTGTTCCTGTATATATATTTTTTCCATATGAAGTTTAGTGTCATTTTTATCATATTAAAGAAAAGATCATGTTAGCCTTTTCACTGAGCTGATAATGAATTTATTTATTAATTTAGGAATAGCTGACAATCTTTACAGTGGTCTCCCACTTTTTCTAGTAAACAGAGGGGAATCAGAGACAAAGCTAGCAGGCTGCTGAAACAGGATTTTCCAAGTTGGCAGGGCTTTGGGGTAGGGAAGGTGCCTGCAGGACCCAAGGTTTGGTCCTCAGATTTTTGAGTCCAAGGACTTTTTTTTTTTAGCAGTTTGCCTGGCGATGCTCAGACTCAGAGGAATGAACTTTTACGTGGGAGTTGAGGCTGATTTATAAATCAGTCACAATTCACAGGGGTACGTGTCTGGCAGGAAAATCAATATGTTTTCCCTCTTGGTATGGAAATCCCTCCAGAAGACCACACTGTAGCTCAGAAGGTTGTATGGTGCACGTGGAACTAGAATGAGGAGAACAGGATATTTTGAAGATGTGTTTTTCTTCACCTGGATGAATTGGCTGCACCTGTCTAGGTAGCTGGTAATTCACCTCTGAAATCAGTACCCTCAGGCTTGGACAGTGCAGTCACTATCCTGGTCTTTGCCTGCGCTCCCCAACCTTTGGAGGCTAAGTAGGCACATCAGCCCAAGTCTTTCTTCTCTCTTAATAGCCATGACTGATTTCTGCTAACTTTAGCTCCCTCTGTGTCAATTAGAGCTGCACCTTTTCCATAGCTCACTGGGTAGCACGTTGAGCAACCATCTCCTGGGGTAGGGCCCTTCTGCAATTGGCGCTCAGCCTTTTTATGTTGATTTTACCAATTTCACTGTAAGAGTGACCTTTTCCTGACTGGGTCTCAGCTGTGTTATAACCGTGTGTGTTACGGGCAGCCAGCTTACTTCTGATGGGATGACCTGGTTAACTGCTCTGTGCTAGCTGACTGTCCCCATCCCAGCCCTGCTCCAGTGCACATTTTTCCCTGCCCCTTCCTAAGTTATTTTCTCCTTTTTTTGTAATCATTCATGAAGTCTGTATCATATTTCTTATAGAAACATGGTTATAGTTAAATTTTTACCACTTTTTTTCAGCCTGTATTTCTCTCTTAATTAACAGTAACCTTTTTACCTTCTCTTCCAAAGTGAGACCTTTTATTCCTTGACAGGATGAGATGCTTTTATTTCCCTCATCATATCCCAAGTGTGCAAATTATCTGTAATTTTTGCTCTGGATCATTTGGTTGGTTGGCTGCTTTGGAGTTTTTTGTTGATTCTTTTGGATTTTGCCTCTCTCAAACTACTTTTAGAATTTTAGACCATATGGTAATAAATGATTGATAGTTACAGTGTTGGCTGCATGTTATTTATTAGTTACTATTTCTTCCTTCTGAATTGTTTATTCTAATTCATTTTTTGTTGTGCTAGAATACTTCCTCAAGTACTTTTTGAGGAAAGGCTACATGTAAAGATGGGAGACAGTCTGAGCATGGAATTACAGGGACACAGTCCTTCTCATCCAGACCCCTGCGACATTGCTGCATAGTCTTCCACCATCTAGAACAACTGATGAGAAGTCCAGTATTAACATGATACCAATGGGTTTTTTTTACCTAAATATTTTCTTTTTTTAACCCTTGGAATTCAGACGTTTCATTAGACCGTGTCAAAGTAGATATTATCTCTGTGAGAAAAGTTTTGTAAAATAATTTTTAAAAAGATGTTCTTGGCCGGGCACAGTGGCTCACGTCTGTAATCCCAGCACTTTGGGAGGCCAAGGCGGGCAGATCACGAGGTCAGGAGATCGAGACCATCCTGGCTAACACGGTGAAACCGCGTCTCAACTAAAAATACAAAAAAATTAGCCGGGCGTGGTGGCGGGCACCTGTAGTCCCAGCTACTCAGGAGGCTGAGGCAGGAGAATGGCATGAACCTGGGAGGCGGAGCTTGCAGTGAGCCGAGATCGTGTCAGTGCACTCCAGCCTGGGCAACAGAGTGAGACTCCGTCTCAAAAAAAAAAAAAAAAAAAAAAAAAAAAAAAAAAGTTCTCTTTCTGTGTTCCTTCCCAGCATCATTTGCTTTTCTGATTAAAAACTCCATTTTTACTTCAGCTAAGGGAATGCCTTTCTGCCATTGTTTGGCTTTGCTTCTGTGTCTGCCCCATTTGCATCTCCTGGATGCAGCGTGGATTTTGTTTTTTGTTTTTTGTTTGTTTTTGAGATGGAGTCTCACTCTGTCCCCCAGGCTGGAGTTCAGTGGAGCGATTTCAGCTCACTGCAGCCTCCACCTCCTGGGTTCAAGCGATTCTTGTGCCTCAGCCCCCCGAGTAGCTGGGATTACAGGCGCATGCCACCACGCCCAGCTGATTTTTGTGTTTTTTTAGTAGAGATGGGGTTTCACTATGTTGGACAGGCTGGTCTAGAACTGCCGGGCTCAAGCAGTCTGCCCACCTTGGCCTCCCAAAGTGCTGGAATTACAGGCGTGAGCCACTGCGCCTGGCCAGGATGGACCCCTTGAATCTACCCTCCATCTTTTCTTCAGTTTGGTCGTATTTTTCATGTTTCTCTCTTGTTCTGAGAGATTTCATTAAGTTGACTTTTAAAAATCACCACTGAGGTTATTTTCCCCTAATAATCTTTTTTTTAGCAGGCACTTTGGAGGGCAAATTATTAGTTTTATTTTAGTGTAAAAAGTGCCTAGATAGAGTCCTATAAGGAATATATAAAGAACTCTTACAACCCAGTAATAAAAAGACCTCTGTCACCATAGGTTAGTTTTGCTTGTTTTGAAACTTTGTACAGCTGGAGTAAGTTGCTGCATTCCTCTTGCCTGGTGGTGGTGTTTTTTTGTGGTTTTTTTTTTTTTAAGACAGAGTCTTGCTCTGTTGCCCAGGCTGGAGTGCAGTGGAGCAATCTCGGTTCACTGCAGCCTCTGCCGCCCGGGTTCAAGTGATTTCTCGTGCCTCAGCCTCCCAAGTAGCTGGGACTACAGGAATGTGCCACCACACCCAGCTAATTTTTATATTTTGAGTAGAGCCAGGGTTTCACCATGTTGGCCAGGCTGGTCTTGAACTCCTGGCCTCCAGGTGGCCTCCAGCACCACCTCGATGGGTGCTGGAATGACCCAAAGTGCTGGAATGACAGGCGTGAGCCGCTGCGCCCGGCCTGTGTCTGGCTTCTTCTGCTCAACATTATGTTTGTGAGATGCATCCATGTTATTGTGATTAGTTTCCTTTATTCATTTTCACTGTTATCCAGAATTCCATTATATGAATATGCCATAATTTTAAAGTTCACGTTACTATTGTTGAGTGTTTCTAAACTGGAAATTACTCCAGACGGTACTATGAGCACACCTGTCTGTGGCTTTTGATGAGCATCTGAATGCAGGCCGAACTTGGCCTGCCAAACAGTTTCTGCCGTGTTTGTACCAGTTCAGACTCCCTGCCAAACAGTTTCTGCAATGTTTGTACCGGTTCACACTCCCATGGCAGCACATGAAAGCTTTATTTGCTCCATATGCTCTCAAATTTAGAAATAATTACAAACTTATGTAAAAGTTAAAATTACTATACAAATAATTTTGTGCCTGAAAGTTGCCAAGTTCATGCCATATTACTTCTAAATATGTTAGTGTGTGTTTTCTGCAAACAAGGAGATTCTCCTGTGTAACCAGACAGCAGTCATCAAAGTCAGAGAAATTAACATCAGTACATTGCTGCCATCTAATGCTTACTCCCTATTCAAGTTTCACTAGTTTGCTCCAAAAGTGTCTTTTATGGCAGGAGGATCAGAATTAATGTATAGGCCAGGCACAGTGCCTTGAATCTGTAATCCCAGCACTTTGGGAGACCAAGTAGGAGGGTTGCTTGAACCCAGGAGTTCGAGACTACCCTGGGAAACATAGCAAGACTCTATCTACAAAAAAATAGAAAAATTAACCAGGCATGGTGGCACACACCTGTAGTCTCAGCTACTTGGGAGGCTGAGGCAGGAGGATCAGTCGAGCCCAGGAGGTCGAGGTCATAGGGAGCCAAGGTGTTTCACCTCTGCATTCCAATTTGGGCAACAGGGTAAGACTCTGTCTCTTAAAAAAAAAAAAAAAAATGAACGTGTAGCAGTTTGTTGTCATGTCTTTTAATCACCTTTAGTCTTCAACAGTTATCAGTCTTTTCTTTCATGATCATGACGCTTTTGAAGATCACAGGCCACCTATTGTGTAGAATGTCCTCCTCTTTGGGGTTGGAGTTATCAGATGTCTCCTTATAATTAGATTCAGGCTTTGCCTCTTGGGCAGGAAAATCACAGATGAGATGCTGCATTCTCATTGCAGCCTGTCAGGTGGAACACAGTTTTGACGTATTTCATTACTGATCATGTTTACTTTGATCACTGGATTAAGTGGTGTCCATTAGCCTTTTCTACCATAATCTTTCCCCTTTTGTTATTAGTAAATATTTAGTGGGGAGAGTCTTTGAAACTATGTAAATATTCTGTTTCTCATCAAACAATTTATTTATTTAGTTAGTGATATCAGTATGGGTTCATGATTTCCTGTTTTACTCCATGAGCTATAATCCATTATTCTGATTACTTATTTTGACCAGTGGGAACCCATTCACGCTGACTTCTATGTCCTTTTGACATATCCCCATCATTTCAGGCACTTCTTAAATTCTCCCTCCCCTAGCCCTAGAATCAGCCATTTCTCTAAGGTGACCTCATTCCTTTTGGTAGAGGATAGTATTTAGAAATGGCTTGAGCACTAGATGGGTTCATTGCTAACAGGATGTCACTGCTCCCAAGTCTTCCCAGTGCGGGGGAAGAGAGAGAGAGAGAGTGTGTGTGTACTCTATATATTTATTTAGAGCGGTGATTCTCTTTTTTTTTTTTTTGAGGACGGAGTTTCCCTCTTGTCGCTCAAGCTGGTGTGCAGTGGCGCAATCTCTGCTCACTGCAACCTCCGCCTCGTGGGTTCAAGTGATTCTCCTGCCTCAGCCTTCCTAGTAGCTGGGATTACAGGCATGTGCCACCACGCCTGGCTAATTTTTGTATTAGTAGAGATGAGGTTTCACCATGTTGGCCAGGCTGGTCTTGAACTCTTGACCTCAGGTGATCCACCCACCTCGGCCTCCCAAAGTGCTGGGATTACAGGCGTGAGCCACCGTGCCCGGCCTTAGAGCAGTGATTCTCAAACTGAAGGTATCCAATATGGCTATTTGACAATGCCTTGAGACATTTTTGACTGCCACAACTCAGGGAATGCTCCTGGAATTCTAGTGGAGTCTAGACTATAGGGATGCTGCTAAACATTTTTAAATGCACAGGTGCCACTTACCCACCACACACATGAGAATTATCAGACCTAAATTTCAGTAGCACTGAGGTTGAGAAACCCTGATTTAAAGAATCCAGTCTTTAACGGTGAAAATCCTGGATCCCATCATCCTTCATATAATTACCTACTGGATCAGTCTCCCATCTCTGCTGCTATTCTTCTTTTGAGGTGTCCTCCTCTCCTTGTTTCAACTCTTTTTTTTTTTTGGACAGGCTGTAGTGCAGTGGTGCAATCTCGGCTCACTGCAACCTCTGCCTCCCTGGTTCAAGCGATTCTCCTGTCTCAGCCTCCTGAGTAGCTGGAATTACAGGCGCCCACCACTACACCCGGCTAATTTTTATATGTTTGGTAGGGACAGAGTTTCACCATGTTGGCCAGGCTGGCCTTGAACTCCTGACCTCAGGTAATCCCCCTGCCTCAGCCTCCCAAAGTGCTGAGATTGCAGTGGACTGTTGACATGGATACCTCCCCACCACACATGGGTCTGTCTCTCTAATCCAGGTTGCCCCCTTGCAGTGAGACCACCCTCACCCACAACAGGCTGCTACTCAGTGGCAACACTCTTCTTATGCTGTTTGGACTCTGAGCCCCTGTGTGAGGGTGAACTCCCCGCACAGATGCCCTCACCTCTCCACTTAGGTTCGGACACTCACATCAGGCTGCCCTTCTGTGTTTTTGCCCTCTTCGCCTCACTCGGAGCCCAAGCTCCAACTCCAGAGGCCTGGGCATTCCTGGGCTTGGGTGACTTCCTCACCCACCTGTGCTCTGACTCCCCTGCCAGGCCTTCTCCATGGAAATTCCATACCCTGCTTGGGTTCTGACACCATGTGGCCTCCACCAGACCAACCCCCTGCCTAGATGCCTTCTGAGTTCTTCTTGGACTGTGACACCCCTACCAGGCTGCCGTGTCAGAAAGACGCCTTCTTGAGAATCACTTTTTATTTCCAAGAACTTTTTGTTCTTTGATTGCTTTGTTTTCATACTATGTATATGGTGCCCTCTTGAATCATACTGAGGATAACAACTCAGACATTGTAAAAGCTTTCTTCAGTTTTGTGCATTTTTTTCCTGTGGAAAATAACAAATGGTATAAGTATAGAAATATTTGTACCAGGCCGTTTAGCTGAATGGTTTTTATAATAATGAAGAACTAGAAACAAAGTATTAATAAGTTGCACGACACTATTTAAAGAAAGAAAAACAACTATTTAAAATTTTATATTTATTTTACATATACATACATACCCAAATATATATATATACACAGACATGTTGTTTGTTTTTTGAGACGGAATCTAACTCTGTTACCCAGGCAGGAGTGCAGTTGGCATGACCATGGCTCACTGCAACCTCCACCTCCTGGGCTCAAGCAATCCTCTCACCTCAGCCTCCCAAGTAGCTGGGACTACAGGCACGTACCACCATGCCTGGCTAATTTTTTGTATTTTTTGTAGATACAGGGTCTCACTACATTGCCCAGGCTGGTCTTGAACTCCTGGGCTCAAGTGACTCTCCCGCCTTGGCCTCCCAAAGTGCTGGGATTACAGGTGTGAGTCACTACGCCCGGCCTATTTTACATATATCGTGTAAATATGCATAGAAAAAGGTTGAAAGACTGTTCATCAAACTTAACAGTTGTTATCTCCTGGCCATGGTTGCGGTGAGGGGATTTAGGGGAGCTTTAACTTTTGCGTGTTTCTGAATTATTTAAATTATTTTACAATGGACATTTTGAAAGGTGAGGGGGAAACCAAGTATTTTAAGTTTCTTTTTCAGGGTAAAGAAATATTAGAAGTAGGATTGTAAGATGAGAGCTGAGGATGTTTATTTTGTAAGTGATTATACATATGGCATTTATGAAAGCTACAGCATGATTCCGTTAGCACTAGGCCAGTTGTAAATAAGGTAGGAGGGAGATATAATATTTAGCAGGTTTGGTTATGTGGATTTTGTACTGAACAGATTTCTCTCCCTCTCTTGGCAGGGCCCCACAGTTCCCCTGATAGACCTGGAGCACGTCCTTCCACTCATGTTTCAGGTTGTCATCTCAAACGCAGGCCACCTGAATGAAACCTACCATCTCACCCTGGGTCTTCTCGGCCAGTTAATTATCCGTCTTTTGCCAGCAGAGGTAGACGCCGCAGTGATCAAAGTCCTCTCAGCCAAACACAACCTGTTTGCTGCAGGGGACAGTTCCATTGTGCCAGATGGCTGGAAAACCACCCACCTGCTCTTTAGCCTGGGAGCTGTGTGTCTGGACAGGTAGCCTTGGTCCTCACTCCTCTAACCACCTGCCCTCTATCCCACCTTGGTGTTTATTTGTTTAAGTTGAAGGTCTGGCTGTTGATTAATTTCAGTGTGCTACAGTTCTGTTGTCTGAGAGTTTTGTGGAAATACAATTAGGTTCATGAGCAATGCTGTCAACCCACATTAAAACTGTGCTTAACACCAACGTTAAAACAGCTGAGCAGTCTCAACGCTGGCTGCTGATTCAACTCTCTAATGAGGCATATTCTGTTTTTTACGAGCAGTAAGTGTGGGCCTTGAGGTTGAAGCAAATAAATGTATTTTCGTTATAAAAGTAACATAACCACAACACCAAATTTGGAAAACAGAAATGAAGGAATAAGCTGGGCACGGTGGCTTACATCTGTAATCCCAGCACTTTGGGAGGCTGAGGCGGGTGGATCACGAGGTCAGGAGTTCGAGACCAGCCTGGCCAACATAGTGAAAACCTGTCTCTACTAAAAATACAAAGAAAATTAGCCGGGCATGGTGGCGTGTGCCTGTAATCCCAGCTACTCTGGAAGCTGAGGCAGGAGACTCACTTGAACTCAGGAGGCGGAGGTTACGGTCAGCAGAGATTGCACCATTACACCCCAGCCTGGATGACAGAGCAAGACTCCATCTCAAAAAAATGATAAAAGAAGGAAAAAAGTCACCCTGACTTGTACCATTTTAATACGTCTAGTGGTATCTCACTACATTTTCTTGTAAGTTTTTCTTCTGTGTTTGAATATGAGTGTGCATGTGCACACACACAGGTGATTTTTATAGAGATTTTTGGAAACATAGCCGTAGGGTGAGTATATAAGTAACAAGTCTTGATTTTGTTTGCTTTTTTGCTCACCATTATACGAAAAGCATCATTCTGGTAGTTTTTAAGCTAGTTAATGAATGGCTCTTTGAAGGCCTCTGGGTCTGCCTTGGAGTGTAGTGAGCTCTAATGAGTTGAGTTTGGAGCCCTGTGTACTGCCCCTAATGGAGCTCTTGCCTTCCAGCCGGGTGGGCTTGGACTGGGCGTGCTCCATGGCAGAGATCCTGCGGTCACTCAACAGTGCCCCACTGTGGCGTGATGTCATTGCCACCTTCACAGACCACTGCATCAAGCAGCTGCCATTCCAGCTGAAGCACACCAACATCTTCACCCTGCTCGTGCTGGTTGGCTTCCCCCAGGTACCACACTCTGAAGGCCTGAGGGCCTGGTCACTCCTTCCAGTCTTCACTATACACACCAAAGCCTCTGTGGCTTCTGGATATATAGGCATAGATCTCTTTGGAAGCTTTTTCCTTTGCCTGTACACCTTGCTTTCACAGTATTGAAGTATTGTCAAGATTATGGGATGGTTTATTCAACCTGCATTTTTAACGGTTAAACATTTGACTCATTTATTAGCCAGTATTTGGCTTTGAATAATAGGTAACTGTAATATATCAAATTACAAAGAACTTCAAAGAAAATTGTCTTTCATTTTGGCATTCATCTTGACCTTATTTCTAATCTTCATGTCCCTCAACTGATAGGACAAAGGGGGCTGTAAAAACATGGCCTTATCCAGCAAGGACTTAAACCAATTCTGTGCCAGCCTGTGCCAGACTCTTTGGACTTAGAAATGAGAAGATCCCTATCCTTGCGTGCTTGTTGAAATCAGAGGCACAATCAAAGGGGGCTGGGCTTATGCCTAAGAATTCTTTCTTGTCTCCATGTTTGAGTTGCCTTTCTGTCTCTGTCTACCACGTTCTAGGTCCTCTGTGTGGGAACCCGCTGCGTTTATATGGATAATGCCAATGAACCCCATAATGTGATCATCTTGAAGCACTTCACTGAGAAGAACAGGGCTGTGATTGTTGATGTCAAAACTCGGAAGAGGAAAACAGGTACCATGCATAATTATTTTTTTCTAAGAATGGAAGAAAAATGCCTAATCCCCACGTACCCTAAAATCAATGAAATTACCTTGGCACTTGGCCTGCATGTGATTTTTTTTAAGAGCAAGTTATAGCTCCCCGAGCTTCTTTTTCCTTATCTCTGAAATGATGTGTTGAATTGGGATAATTTCAAAGGCCCCTTTCCATGCTGTCTTTTTGTGTATATGGCTCTGTGTTTTTTGGTTGGCTAGATATATAGGTTCTGAACATTTAATTTCTCCATTTGCTGGTGTCATTTGCTTTCTATGGGTAATTTAAACATATTACGGAGTCAGGTGACTACATGGAGTCAGGTGGCAGCACGTAAAATAATTGTATTAGCATTCATGTAACTTTCCATTTTGTTTTATCAGTGTAGCATTGAAAGTATTACATCACAAATGCCCTTTTGACTTAGTTTGCCAAGCCCCAGGCAATCTGGAGTATCTACCCATTACATTCCCAGTTCTGCTTGTGAAGCAATCTGCATTTTCACTCAGCGTCAGCATTAGGCAGTGTCTGTGCTGTTTTCGTGTATGTAAATGTCTAAGATCTTTTCTTTTGCATATGAACATCCAGTTGATCCAGGACCATTTGTTGAACAGGCCATCCTTTCTCCGTCGAATTATCTTGGAATCTTGTTGAAAATTGACACACACTGTCTATTTATGGATTCTATTATGTTTCATTAATCTATATGTCCTTACTTCAGTACTACACTTTTTTTACTATTGTAAATTTATTTATTTATTTATTTATTTATCTTTGAGACCAAGTCTCACTCTGTTGCCCATGCTGGAGTGCGGTGACACGATCTCAGCTCACTGCAACCTCCGCCTCCTGGGTTCCGGCGATTCTCCTGCCTCAGCCTTCCAAGTAGTTGGGATTACAGGCACATACCACCACACTTGGCTAATTTTTTGTATTTTTAGTAGAGACGAGATTTCACCCTATTGGCCAGGCTGGTCTCAAACTCCTGACCTCAGGTGATCTGCCCGCCTCGGCCTCCCAAAGTTCTGGGATTACACGCGTGAGCCACTGCGCCCAGCCTAACGTTTGTATTTTTAGTAGAGATGGGGTTTCACCATGTTGGCCAGGCTGGTCTCAAACTCCCAACCTCAAGTGATCCACCTGTCTCGGCCTCCCGAAGTGCTGGGATTACAGGCATGAGCAACCGCATCTGGCCAGACTATTTTAAATTTGTATAAAATTTTGAAATCAGGTCTTTTAGCTTTGCTCTTTTTCAGAATTGTTTGACTCTTCTAGTTTCTTTGCCTCTCTGTGTAAATTTTAGAATCAGCTTCTATAAAAGAGTTTCTATCAGTTTCTATAAAAGAGCCTGCAGGAGCCAGGAGCAGTGGCTCACACCTGAAATCCCAGTGCTTTGTAGAGACCCCCATCACTACATAAAATAAAATAAGTAGCCAGGCGTGGTGGCATGCTGTAGTCCCAGCTACTTGGGAGGCTGATGTGGGAGGATCACCTGCAGTGAGCTGTGATCTCCACTATAGCCTGGGCAACAGAGCAAGACCCTGTCTCAAAAAAGTATATGGCCTTCTGGGATTTTGATTGGCATTGCATCGAATCTATAGATTAATTTGGGACGATAAACCAGACAGATGTTCTTCAGTTTATAATGGGGTTATGTCCTGATAAACCCATTATAAAGGTTGAAAAATCATTATGTTGAACCATTGTAAGTCAGGGACTTCTATATTGAGTGCATGGTACATCATTCAGTTTATTTAGAGAATAAATTTAGGTTTCTTTAATTTCTCAGCCTGGCATATTGGGGTATTAGCCATCTTCTCTTATTTTCTGAATGTGGCAATTTATGTCTTCTCTTTTTGTTTCCTACATAGTCTAGCCAGAGATCTGTCAAGTTATTTGATCTTTTCAAAGGACCAACTTTGGTGTCATTCATTTTTCTTTTATTTCTGTTTGCTGTTTCTTTGATTACTGCCCAGATAAATTTCCTTATTTCTTCTGGCTTTGTGTTTAATGTGTTGTTACTGCTTTTCCGGTTTCTTTCTTTTTTTTTTTTTTAATAGACAAGATCTCACCATGTGGCCCAGGCTGATCTCAAACTACTGGGCTCAAGTGATCCCCCTGCCTTAGCCTCCCAAAGTGCTGGGATAACAGGCATGAGTTACCATACCTGGCTGCTTTTCTGGTTTCTCTCTCTTTTTTTTTTTTTTTTTTTTTGAGATGGAGTTTGGCTCTTGTTGCCCAGGCTGGAGTGCAATGGCACGATCTCAGCTCACTGCAACCTCTGCCTCCTGGGTTCAAGTGATTCTCCTGCCTCAGCCTCCTGAGGAGCTGAGATTACAGGCACATGCCACCATGCCTGGCTAATTTTTGTATTTTTAGTAGAGACAGAGTTTACCATGTTGGTCAGGCTGGTCTCGAACTCCTGACCTCAGTGATCCACCTGCCTCAGCCTTCCAAAGTGCTGGGATTACAGGTTTCTTAAGGTAGGAGCCATCACTGATTTGAGACCTTTCTTCCTTGGCAATAGAAGAATTTTAACGTTGTGCATTTCCTTTTAAGTATGACTTTAGCCACATCCACTATTTTTTTTCTTTTTCGGTGTCCCTTGGATTCAGTAGGAACATCTCACAGTTTTTTTTATGATATATTATCATTTTTATTTAGGTCACAATATGTTTTCCAATTTATCTTGTGATTTTTTTTTTCTTTGCTCTGTGGATTATTTAAAAGTTTGATGTTTAGTTTCTTAATATTTGGGGGATATTCCAGATATCGTTTGGTTGTTGATTTCAGGTTTAATTCCCTTGTGGTCAGAGAGCATATTTTTAATTAGTTCAGTCCTATTATGAATATCGTTACAATTTGTTTTATTGTCCAAAATTAGGTCTGTTTTCATGAAGGTTCCATGTACACTTGAAGAGAATGCATGTGTACTATGTTGTTGGTGGAGTATCCTATTGATGTTAATTAGGTCAAGTCAATGGATAATGTTATTCAAAAGTCTTCTGTGCCCTTACTGATGTTTTATCTATTTGTTCTAATGATTCGTGAGAGAGGACTATAGAAGTTTCTAACTGTAATTGTATGTTTCTCTTTTTCTTATGAAATATCCCTTTTTTATCCCTAATGATATTCCTCATTCTGAAATCTAATATTTATATAGTCTCTCTTGCATTTTTAAAAATAGCATTTGCATAGAATAGTCATCCTTCAGTATCCTCAGAGGATTGGTTCCAGGACTCCCCACAGATAGCAAAATTCGTGGATGGGTCCCTTATAGTTGGCTGTTCATATCTGTGGGTTTTGCATCCAGAGGCTCAGCCAACCTCAAATCAAAAATACTCTTGGCCCTTCATATCCATGGGTTTCACATCTTTTCACTTTAACCTGCCTGTGTCTTTACATTTAAAGTGGATTTCTTGTCTTTTTTTTAAAAATCCAATCTGATAATCCCTGTCTTTTAATTGATGTGTTTAGACCACTTACATTTATTGCAGTTATCAAGATGGTAGAATTTAGGAATTTTTTTTTTTTTTTTTTTTTTTTGGAGACAGAGTCTTACTCCATCACCCAGGCTGGAGTGCAGTGGTGTGATCTTGGCTCACTGCAACCTCCACCTCCCGGGTTCAAACAATTCTGCCTCAGCCTCCCAAGTAGCTGGGATTACAGGCATCTGCCACTACATCCAGCTAATTTTTGTATTTTTAGTAGAGATAGGGTTTCGTCATGTTGGCCAGGCTGATCTTGAACTCCTGACTCAGGTGATCCACCTGCCTTGGCCTCCCAAATTGCTGGGATTACAGGTGTGAACCACCATGCCTGGCCAGTATCTCACTTTTTGAAGCAAAAAAATGTAATGTATTATGAGATTTATGTCATATAGAAGTAAAATGTGTAACAGCACAAAGAATGGAGTGGAAAATGTTGTAATGTTCTGACACTATATGTGCAATGGTATAATATTATCTGAAGGTAGACTATGATAAATTAAAGGCATTCAGTGTAAACCCTAGAACAACATTTAAGAAATTATTTGAAGGTACACTACTGTAAACCCTAGAGCAACCACAACAAAACCCAAAAAGATAAAGAGCCAATAGTGGAAATAAAATGAAATCATTAAGAAAAACAAAATAACCCAGCACTCTGAGAGGCTGAGTGAGGTGGGAAGATGACTGGTGGATAGGAGTTTGAGATCAACCTGGGCAACATAGCAAAATTCTATCTCTACAAAAATAAATAAATAGATGATGATGAGGCCAGGAGTTTGGGGCCAGCCTGGGCAGCATAGCTAGACCCCATCTCTACTAAAAATAATTTTTTAGAAAGCCAGGTGTGGTGACACACACCTGTAATCCCAGCTGCTTTGGATGCAGAGGCAGGAGGATCACTTGAGCCCAGGAGATCAAGGCTGCAGTGAGCTATGATCATGCCACTGCACTCTAGCCTAGGTGACAGAGCAAGAGCCTGTCTCTTTAAAAAAAAAAAAAAAAAAAAAAAGGTGGGGCACAGTGGCTCATGCCTGTAATCCCAGCACTTTGGGAAGCCGAGGCGGGCTGATCACCTGAGGTCAGGAGTTTGAGACTAGCCTGGCCAACATGGTGAAACCCTGTCTCTACTAAAAATACAAAAATTAGCCACATGTGGTGGTGCGTGCCTGTAATCCCAACTGCTAGGGAGGCTGAGGCAGGAGAATCACTTGAACCAGGGAGGCGGAGGTTGCAGTGAGCCAAGATCATGCCATTGCGCTCCAGCCTGGGAGACAAGAGCGAGACTTCTCTCAAAAAAAAAAAAAAAAAGTGAGTTATTGCTGGGTGCATAGGGCTTATACCTGTAATCTCAGCACTTTGGGAGGCAAGGCAGGAGGATCACAAAGCTTGAAGCCAGGAATTTAGTGCCAGCCTGGGCAACACAGCAAGACCCTGTCTTCTACCACCCCCCCAAAAACAAGAGAGAGAGAGATTTCAAGAGATTTTAAAATGAGAAAACATTAGCTTTTATATTTAGCCATATATTTTTCATTTCTAGTGCTCTTCATTCCTTTGTAAAGATTCAGTTTTCCATCTGGGATCTTTTTTAGTTTTGGGGGGGACCTGAAAAACTGCACTGAACATTATTTGTAGTGCAGGTCTGCCATGACATAATCTCTCAGTTTGCCTAGGGGACTTTTTTTTACTTCATCTTTGAAAGATAATTTTGCCAGGTAAAAAATTCTAAGCTGAGTTTTATCTTAGCAAATACTTTAAAGATGTACTTTAAATACTTTAAAGGCTGGGTGTGGTGGCTCACACCTGTAATCCCAGCACTTTGGGAGGCCGAGGCAGGCGGATAACCTGAGGTCAGGAGTTTAAGACCAGCCTGGCCAGCATGGTAAAACCCCGTCTCTACTAAAAATACAAAAATATCTGGGCGTGGTGGTGGACACCTGTAATCCCAGCTAGTTGAGGCCAAGGTAGGAGAATCACTTGAACCTGGGAGGTGGAGGTTGCAGTCAGCCAAGATCACGTCATTGTACTCCAGCCTGGGTGACAAGCACAAAAACTCCGTCTCAAAAAAAAAAGATGTTGGTCTGTTGTCTTCTGGCTTGTGTAGATTCTGGGATGAAGTCAGCTGTCATTCTTCTTACGCTGCATTTTTGTAATGTCTCTTTTTCCTCTGGCTATATTTTTAGCAATTCAATTATGCATGTGGCTTGACATGATTTTCCTTATGTTTCTTCTGCTTAGGTGTTTATTGAGCTCCTTAGATATACAGTTTTCATCAAATTTGGAAAATTTTTGACCATTATGCATTCAAATATTTTTTCTGCCCCCACCCCCATCTCCACCAGGACACTTCCACTCTCACTGTTGGAAAGACAAAGTATTCCCAGCTCTCTGTGAGCTCCAGGAATTGTTCTGTCTACTGTAGCTCTTTCTCCTGCCCCAGATAGTTTCCTTTCACAGAAATGTGCAGGTCAGTATGCAGCCACAGACTTATGAGTGACTCTGTGGATCTCCGGAGAGCTCTCCCCAACCCACCCCTCTCTCTCTGCATCTCCCTGCTCTGATATTCTGCCCTGTACATTCTAGCTGCCTTGACCTCCCTGAACTCTGATCTCTGTTTCTTTAATTCATTGAGACTGCTGGATTCTGCCTGGATGTTTGCTTCCCACTTTGCATCTTGGAAATCATCTGCAGATAGCTGGTGCTACTGGAGGGCTGATCTAGTTTATATCCCTTCTCTCAGGGATCATAGTCCTATACTACCTTTTGCCCAATATCTGCAAGCTGTTGTTTCATGTTTTTTCAGTGTTTTGGTTGTTTAAGGTGGGAGAGTAAATCCAGTCTCTCTTGTTCTGTCTTGTTTGGAAACGGAAATCTCATGTATACTAATTTTTTTTTTTTTTTTTTTTTTTTTTTGAGACGGAGTCTGGCTCTGTCACCCAGGCTGGAATGCAATGGCACAATCTTGGCTCACCGCAACCTCCACCTCCCAAGTTCAAGTGATTCTCCTGCCTCAGCCTCCTGAGTAGCTGGGATCACAAGCGTGTGCCACCACACCTAGTTAATTTTTGTATTTTTAGACGGGGTTTTGCCATGTTGACCAAGCTAGTCTTGAACTCCTGACCTCAAGTGATCCACCCACCTTGGCCTCCCAAAGTGCTGGGATTACAGGCGTGAGCCACCACGTCCGGCCTCATATATGCTATCTTTAAGAACTTTTGTTAACACCTGTGGAGATGGCCTGCTTATGCACAATAGTAAGAATGCAAATTGTCCCACTCAGTTGCTTGATGGATAGGTAGCCATTACTATTTTTGTGTTTACGTCCAAGCTGGCTTTATTGGCTAAGACTGAGCCCGGGAGATTTGTGTTTCTGCAGTCCCTACTTTAGTAAGGCATGTTACTATGGAAGAAATAGCTGCTGGAAGCATGAACTGTACTTTTTGTGCCTTTCTTTTTCTGCCTGATGTCACCCTTCAGTGAAGGACTACCAGCTGGTCCAGAAGGGAGGAGGACAAGAATGTGGTGACTCTCAGGCCCAGCTGAGCCAATACTCCCAGCACTTTGCCTTTATCGCCAGTCACCTTCTGCAAAGCAGCATGGACAGCCATTGTCCTGAGGCAGTGGAAGCAACTTGGGTCCTGTCCCTGGCCCTCAAAGGATTGTATAAAACACTAAAGGTAATGGTGAGCTTCTCCATTTGGCAGTGGATCTGGCTATAATTTGACATCTGCGTGGGGATTAACTAGGAGGAAATGCCATCTGATTTCGATGGATGATAAACCATAGGATCTTGATTATTTTTAGAAATGCGTGGGCCTTGCGCACAGATAACTTCAAAAAGGAGACACAATTATCCTGATAGTTGGCTTCTCTGTTTTCCATTGTTTCAAGGAATCTGATACTACTACTTCATGGGAACACAACTTTGTCCGATGAGAAGAAAAATTGACTGAAAAGTTTCTTGCTTTCCTCTCTAAATGACAATTCCTGTGCTTCATCATAGATGTTGAAGGGAAGAATAGAGGGAGCTAGCCTCCTAGGGGATGAGCAACAGGTTTGACAATTGGGGTGGAAGGAGGTAGACAAGTTGAAAAGCTGGGCGATGGCCGGGTGCAATGGCTCACAGCAGTAATCCTGGCACTTTGGGAGGCCAAGGCAGGCGGATTGCCTGAGCTCAGGAGTTCAAGAACAGCCTGGGCAACATGGCAAAACTCCATCTCTACTAAAAATACAAAAAATTAGCCAGGTGTGATGGTAAGTGCCTGTAATCCCAGCTACTCGGAAGGCTGAGGCTTGAGAATCACTTGAACCTGGGTGGCAGAGGTTGTAGTGAGCCTAGATCATGCCATTGCACTCCAGCCTGGGTGACAGAGCGAGACTCCATCTGGAAAAAAAAAAAAAAAAAAAAGCTGGGCAATATTTGGCATGGAGATGAGCAGCTGACTTATGAGATTTTCCGATACCTGAGAGGCAGTGCTTGGGAGGAATGATCTTTCAAGGAAACATATGTCAGCTCACTTTTAGGATCATCTTCCCAACAGAGATATCCATGAAAGGAGGAGCTCATTTGAAGGCTGTTCAGCAGAAGCACTGATAGGGAGGTCATGGAGGGCACTCAACACCACAGGAGCTGGACTCAGTGGCATTTCAGCTCTGATCCAGCCCTGGGAGTTTGTAGTTGTAGAATTGAGACCATTCATCTGCTGTTTCTTTTGTTGGTTTGTTTGTTTGTGGGTTTTCTCTGGCATTTCTTTGTTTGAGACGGGGTCTCGCTCTGTTGCCCAGGCTGGAGTATAGACCTGTGATCGCGGCTCACTGCAGCCTCAAATGCTTTGGTTCAAGGGGTCCTCTTGCCTCTACCTCCCAAGTAGCTGGGACTAACCACCGGCATGCACTATCATGCCCAGTTAATTTTTTTTTTTTTTTTTTTTTTTTTTGTAGAGACAGGGTCTTGCTATGTTTCCCAGGCTGGTCTTGAACTCTTGACCTTGAGCCATCCTTCCACCTCTGCCTCTCGAAGTGCTGGGGTTACAGGCATGAGCCATGGTGCCCAGCCTGCTGTTTCTTTAGTTCATGACATTTATCACAATGTGCTACTGTTTCCATTGTTTACATTGTAGTAGGAAAGGGAAAATAAACTCCCTAAGGGCAGCAATAATTTCTGTCTTTGAATCCTTCATTCAGCAAATATTTGTTGAGCACCAAGGGCCAGATGGAACTGAATATGTAGTGTTGGAGCCAGAAAGAAGGTCCCTGCTCTCCTGGAGCTTGTGGTCTGACCGGCAAGAGAGACAACAGGGAGCCTGCAAGAAAAACTGCTGTGGGTCAAAAAAAGCCTTTCTCTAGTAAAATTTGAACTGATAGATGAGGAGTCAGCTTTGGGAAAACTGGACAGATCATTCCACGCGGAATGAGTAGCAAGCTCCAGGCCTCAGAATGGAACAAGCGTGGTGGTCAAGGAGCAGAAAGAACACCTCCCAGGCTTTAGAATAATGCAGGAAAATGGGGGCACAGCCGGAGAAGCAGGCAGGGACCTTGTAGGTCTTTGTCAGCCATGATCAGAGGCTTGGATTTTAGCCTAAAGAGCCCCAGACAGCTTTTGGAAGTTAGAGCAGGGGGGTGTGGCATAAAATAGGCTTCATTCAAAAGTATGTGTTGAATGAATGAATGAATGAATGAAAGAGTGAATGAACAGACTGAGTTATGGCTAAGGTTGTACCTTCTTCACTCCAAAGCCGTCACAAATCATTCTTTTTCTGCTTGGCAGGCTCACGGTTTTGAAGAGACCCATGCTACCTTCCTTCAGACCGATTTGCTGAAGTTGCTGGTGAAAAAGTGCAGCAAAGGGACTGGCTTTAGTAAAACGTGGCTCCTCCGGGACCTGGAAGTAAGAGATGAGAGGGACTCCTGCTCCTCTTTCCTGGTGCAGATGTACTGGCCTAGGAGTTAGAAGCATCACCGAGTTCCAGTTGCTTCTGCCCTGTGCACATTCATTTAGTACAGTGTTGAAAACTCCCTTGCTTCTGTATTCCCTTTCGGAAATAGGGATTATGACACCTGTCTACCCCTGTCGGGGAAAATGAATTTAATGTTTGTTCAAAGAACAGTGGGAGAGAAGCATTTTATGGAAACACTTGATTAACCATTATATCATGGTAATAAAGTATACCCTTGAATTAGTATTTCCCTTTAAAGTTGCTTTCAGCCAAAATCAGTCTCTAAATTTGTCCTCACTTATGTTTATTTGTATGTAGGATTTTAGTTGATCATTGTAATTTTATTACTGTTCCCCGTAGACCTTAGAGTTTTCTTAGTGGAACTACTGTGGTTCCCTGTGGACTTTTTGTGCCCCGTGCCAGCTTTCGGCCCAAGAAAGGCTGCCGCCGCGTAGGAGAGAGTGAGCAGCCATTCACGGCCCAGCAGAGGCTGCAACCTGCAGAAACAGCTCTCAATTGCCAGAAGAGGATTTGGTTAGGTTTAAGGAAAATGTGCTAAAACGTATTAATGGATAATTTGGAGAGTATTTGAACTTTTATTCTTAGAGAATATTTTAAATTAAAATTTTTTATTATTAGAATCACATTGCAGAAAACTTTATAAAAGAAAAAAAAACCCTCCAAACTCTATATTCCAAACACAGGTGCCATTAGCATTTTGTGTGTTTTCTCCTTCTCGTTTTGTTTCTCTGCATTTTGCGGTGCATGTGTAAATCCAGACTGCATCTTGAGCATCGTATTCAAATAAATTGATGGCATGTGGGCTGCTTTCTAGGTTTTGATGTAGTTTTCATAACATTTTTTATGGCTACATATAATACATGAAGGTGGCTTTCAGTTTTTTTGGTATTAGTGCTTCACTGAGCATATTATGAAAATAACTTTGTATATTTTACATTATTTGTAACAGATGAGTTGCTGGGTGAAAGCATATGAGTATTTTCCTGGCTCTTTACATTTTGCCAAAAGAAGTTCTAAAAAGGATGATAGCAGTTTATACCATCTGTGGGAAAGTTAATAAACACAAAGGTCCCCATAGTGTTCAGTTAGTATTTCTTCGGTTACAAAGTATAATTAAACATACTCTCGTGTTTCTTTTCTAATTGCACATTCTTCAAGTAAATTCGGATGTCTTAAAAAGTTAGGCCCAATATTTTCACGATTAAAGGACTGTACCATCTTCCCGCCCACTGAGTGCTCACATTCAGCTGGATTTTCTTTCCGTGTAGATTTTGTCCATCATGCTGTACTCCTCAAAAAAGGAGATCAACGCTTTGGCTGAGCACGGAGACCTAGAGCTGGATGAGCGAGGGGACCGAGAGGAAGAGGTGGAACGGCCAGTCAGCAGCCCTGGCGACCCAGAGCAGAAAAAGCTGGACCCCCTTGAGGGCCTGGATGAGCCCACCAGAATATGTTTCTTGGTGTGTTCTTGAGTCATCTTGTGGCTTGGGAGGGGCTTCTGAGGGATGGCTTCTCTTTGGCCCGGGCCATGTTTTAGCCTAAACATGAAAATGCTTCCGTCTGCTGTCCTGAGAATTCACTTCCTAAAGACTCAGTCTATGTTGTGCAGAATTGATCCAGAAGAACAGAAAAGCCCCACAGCAATAGTTCTTAATATTTTGGGTTATAAACTCAAAAGCTTTAGGTCCTCTCTCCCCATAAAATATACATTCAAATATGTATGTAAAATTTTGCATGAATTTCGAGAACTTACTAAAGCCCTAAGGCTCGTCCCTGAACTCTATACAATAGTTCCTTCCTCATAGTTTCTCAGAAATACACTCTTACCTTTCCTAGGTAATCTATTCTTCCTCAGAACAATATGAAAAGGATGAGGGCTTGGGCTTCAGAAGTTGTGACTAAATGAAGAGTAAACAGAATGTAGCGTAGAATGTCAGAAAAAGCAAATCCCAGCCAGGCACAGTGGCTCACACCGGTGATCCCAGCACTTTGGGAGGCTGAGGCAGGAGGATCACTTGAGGCCAGGAGTTCAAGACCACCCTGGGTAACTTAGCAAGACCCTGCCTCTACAAAAAATAAGACTAGCCAGGTGTGGCATGCGCCTGTAGTCCTGGCTACCCAGGAGGCTGAGGCAGGAGGATCACTTGAGGCCAGGAGTTCAAGTTTACAGATTTTGCAGGAGAGTTTGCATCCCCTGCCACAGAGCATACATGCATTTCTGTATCCATGAATAAGTGAAAGCTGTGAATCCTGTTGGCAAAATACAGAAAAGGATAATGTCATTGATACTAACAGAAAAACTACTCTGATCAACATTGCTGACAAGTTTAAGTGCAGGTTAAAACTCTTGCCTTTCTACGCTTTTGGGTACTCAGTGATATGAGCTATGATCACACCACTGCACTCCAGCCTGGGCAACCAAGTGAGACCCTGTGTCAAAAAAAAAAATCAAAAGAAAATACAGTGCCCATGTATGTGCTAGTTGTCAAACTTGAGTGTAAAACAGTTATGGAGACGCTAGGCATGAATACGATGTGGTGAGTAAGTATCTACTATCAGCATTGTATTTTGTTGATAGGATATTTCTTTGGGGTTTCAGTGTTTTATAATTTCCTTTGAAGTTACAGTTGTAATGTAGGTGTTATAGTCCATGTTTTAGTGCTCACAATTTTATATGCTTTTTAAACTACCCATATAATGTTCCTCAATTATAACCTGTGGCAGCTTTTGCTATATTGTCTTCTCAGTTTTGAGTTCAGTTTATCAATACTGTATTGAAGCACTTTTGATGGGTCTTGTCTGCGTCCTCCCCTGGCCTCCAGATGGCTCATGATGCCCTCAGCGCCCCTCTGCACATTCTCCGGGCCATATACGAACTGCAGATGAAAAAGACCGATTATTTCTTCCTGGAGGTGCAGAAGAGGTAAGGGACATTTCTGTGCAGCTGAAGCGTGGCCAGGGAGAGAACATGTGAGGGCGGGAGGGTGCGCGCCTCCTGGATCGATCAACACTCTGACAGGCCGGGAAGCAGTTGCTAGTCCTTTGTAAGGCGAGGTGGGAGGTGGCCTGTGCTACATTACCTGGATCATCTTCGAAGTGCGCTCTGGTTCCTCTTTAAAACTTATGTTTGTAGTCTGCGTCTGAGAGGAAACTCATTTTACAGACACAGAAATTGGGCAGGCACCAAGATGTCTCTCATGTGTAATCCCAGGGAGCAGATAGCACAGAGCAGGAACTTCTGCTCAAGAGATTTTTAAAATTAAGAACATTCCCTTTCTCTTGGCCAGGAAGTTCAGAGCTAGTTTTTGGGCCCAACTTTTTAATTTGGGTAGAACTTTACATATCTGCAATCTAGTCTCCATCCCCCGTATCCTAATTTTGACTTCTTACTCATTGTAAATTCTCATTTAATTTTTCTTTTATTTTGTATTTCGTGTTTCTCTTTTATTAGTTTCTTATATGTTGCCTAAAAGCCTTTGTGAGATGAAGCAGGGTTGCATTAGTTAGGGTACAGTCTAAGCTGCTGTAACTAAGAAACCAGAAATATAATTGATCAGGGCAGATAGAATTTGTTTTTCTCTCACATAACAGTCCAGAGGTAGGCAGAGTCTGGGGTGGGTGACAGCTCTGCTCCACAGAGGGACCCAGCAATCCCAGCATTCTCATCTGTGGAGAGAAAGCTCCCTCGGCCACCCCACCTCTCAGTTCTAGCCCAGAGGAAAGAGGGGAGGTGGAGAAGGGAGTGCGCCATTAGTCCAGTAGACTCCAGAGGTGGCACACCATCTCGCTCACCTGCACTGCCCAGAACCCAGGGGCATCAGCACATCTAGCTGCTAACCATGTCTCTAGCTGGGTGACTGTGGCTCTTGCTAAAACTCGGGGAGCTTTAGAGAGAGAGAAGGGTCACCGAGTTTTGGCCAAAGTCGTCCAACTGTTCAGACTGCGTTCAAATAAGGCAAACACCAGGCTGTAACCATTCCAGCTGTTTCTGTACCTCACTTCTGTTTTCTGTGTGTCAGTTTCCTTTTTCTGTTTGTAAACCTCCAGCCACAGCAGTGGAGTCACTTTGAACCCATCCTGATTCAGGAGCTGCCCAATTCGGGGATCACTCTTTGCTCAGTTAAACTCTGTTAAATTTTTTTTTAAAAAAGAGAGAAGGGGAGTCCAGGCATGGTGGTGTGAGCCTGTAATCGCAGCTACTAGGGAGGCTGAGGCAGGAGGATCGCTTGAGCCCAGGAGTTCCAGGCCAGCCTGGGCAACATAGCTCCAACACATCATCTCCAAAAAAACAAATACATTTTTAAAAAAAATTTTTTAAATGAAAACATTTAAATTAATTTTAAAAATGGAAAAGATAGAAAAGGAGAATGGATTTTGCAGGAGAGTTTGCATCTCCTGCCACAGAGCATACATGCATTCTGTATCCATGAATAAGTGAAGGCTGTGAATCCAGTTGGCGAAACACGGAATATGATGTCATTGATACTAACAGAAAAACAACTCTGATCAACATTGCCGACAAGTTTAAGTGCAGGTTAAAACTGGCCTCTCTACACTGTTGGTACTCAACTTTGTGCTGCCCTTCTTCAGGTTTGATGGTGATGAGCTCACCACAGATGAAAGGATACGGTCCCTGGCTCAGCGGTGGCAGCCCAGTAAGAGTCTGAGGCTGGAAGAACAGAGTGCCAAAGCTGTGGATACAGACATGATTATCCTGCCATGCTTGGTATGTCACCCGACCTTGGACCCAAAGTATCTGCACCCCATCCCCCACCCCATACCACCACTGTAAGAAGGCTAGACCTCTGTAATGGTGGTCTTGGGTTTGCAGTCCCGTCCTGCACGCTGCGACCAAGCCACTGCTGAATCAAACCCTGTGACCCAGAAGCTGATCTCCAGCACAGAGAGTGAACTGCAGCAGAGCTATGCCAAGCAGCGCCGTAGCAAGAGCGCCGCCCTCCTGCACAAGGAGCTGAACTGCAAGAGTAAGAGGGCTGTCCGGGACTACCTCTTCCGAGTGAACGAGGCCACAGCTGTCCTGTACGCCCGCCACGTGCTTGCATCCCTGCTCGCCGAGTGGCCTAGCCACGTGCCAGTGAGCGAGGACATCCTGGAGCTCAGTGGCCCTGCCCATATGACCTACATTTTGGATATGTTCATGCAGCTGGAAGAAAAGCATGAGTGGGAGAAGGTAGTTATGCAGACTGAGCTTGCGCTCACCCACCAGGTTCTTCCTCTGCCCCACAGGCTTCCTCCAGTGAGTGCTTCCTGGAGCGAGGCTACCTGTGTGGCTGTGCAGCTCCCTGACAGGTGTGAATGCAGCAAAGGTAGGGCCACTGTATCCTCTCCCAAGGATTGGGCTAGTGAGGAACTCAGGGGCCCTGAGCACAATTCCCAGCTGAACCAGAAAGCTTTGTCGCCATCTTCCCAGTTTTCAAGTGCAGAAATCTTGAGGCACATTCGGTAGCTCCTTTCTGATCCTGTCCCTCACCCATCTACACACACACACACACACACACACACACACACGCAGTCCATGAGGAAGTTCATTTGGCCTCTCAGCCTTGCTTTGCCCATCTGAGAACACCACCAGACCTCGAGGTCCTTTCCCGGTCTTGCAGCCCTGCAGGTGCTGGCAGCCTTGCTCTAGCATATCTATCTTTCGGAAGGGACAGAGGGAGCCACCTGCCTCTACTAGGCCCTTGCATAGACGTGTCCTCCCCCAGTTCTTGCCACCTAGAGCTCCCAACTCTGCACCTCACTCGAGGCATCCGTCACATTGTGTGGTCATTATTTATCCATAGGCCAATCCACCTGCTTGGCTGGGGACTCCCTCAAGGACCAGGACCCTTTATGATTGGTTCAGTTAGTTCTTTCAGACCACCTCTAAGCAGTATCATTCTGAAAGGACTTCAGTGTCCTGATTGACAGCAAGAGCCTGGTCAAGTGAGAGGTGGCTGGTGGAGTTGGTTTTGGGTGGTGGAGTCACAGAGGCTCGTCCTAGGTCTAAGATGATGCCAGCACCTTTGGGTGGGTCTTGGGTTGAAGTAAACTGTCCCTTCTTCCTGATGCCACTAGCAGGCCCTGACCTTGTCTGTCTACTTCCCACCAGATCCTGCAGAAAGTGCTCCAGGGCTGCCGAGAGGACATGCTGGGGACCATGGCCCTGGCTGCCTGCCAGTTCATGGAGGAGCCGGGAATGGAGGTGCAAGTGAGGGAGTCGAAACACCCGTATAACAACAACACCAACTTCGAGGTAGGGCCTGGGGCCGGCATGCCCTATAAGGGCGACTGAGCCGCAGAGGCCTCATCAGCTCCCTCCGTGGCTATCTCCTGCTGGACAGCAGAGACCTGTCCAAGAAAGTGCTTCCTTGAACAAACTGCAGTCTGCCTCCCTGAGGCCAGGGATTCTGTACAAGCAAGTCTTCTCTTCTCCGGGCCTTTCTTGTTTTAATAGAAGAAAATGGGCCACCTAGCCCTGGAGGAGAGCTTTACTTTCCCTGCAGCAAGCTCCTCAGAGTGAGTCCTTGGCTTCACAGTGAGACAGTGAGTCTGAATGTGGTCCAGGTTGGACCCTCACTCTTCAGCCGCCACCTAATGACCTGCCCCCACCTCGGATACTACAGCCCCTGTTTAAATTTCCCAGAACTGAATCAGAGTCTCATCTTTTCCATCCTTAACGTTGTGCCTGGAAGGGAGATAGGCATTTTGATGAGGCAGGAATGGGGCAGCCTCCGTTATTCTCATTGACTTAAGGCCATGTATATCTCTTTAGCACTTTTTTTTTGAGACGGAGTCTCACTCTGTCACCCAGGCTGGAGTGCAGTGGTGTGATCTCGGCTCACTGCAACCTCCACCTCCCGAATTCAAGTGATTCTCATGCCTCAGCCTCCCTAGTAGCGGGAATAAAGGCACCTGCCACCACGCCCAGCTAATTTTTGTATTTTAAGTAAAGATGGGGTTTCACCGTGTTGGCCAGGCTGATCTCTAACTCCTGACCCTCAGGTGATCCCCCTGCCTCGGCCTCTCAAAGTGCTGGGATTACAGGCGTGAGCCACCTCACCTGGCCCCCATTAGCACTTTTAAAAATGTTGGAGAGAAAACAGAAATGTTGGAGTTGCCCAGGCATCTACTTCTGAGTGGAAGGCACTTGCAGCAGCGAAGGTGGATGATGAAAACCGATTTACAACTGGGTTATTGGCCAGCTGAGATTTTGTTTTTCAGAAGTATAACCTGTCTTTCTTCCAAGTCTCTTCTCTCGTCATGTTCCTGGGCTCCAGCCCCACTCCCTTGGTCCCACACAGGCACATGCGGTCAGCCACCAGGTTCGACCCCAAAGAGGTCTTGTCTTCTCCACTGACCCTGGACACCCGTTGCCCTTCTCTGGGGTTCCTTTTGCTGCTACTTTCTGATTTCCTCACTTTTGCCTCAGCCCAGCCTTGCTCCACACCAGCTGTCAGTGATGCTACACCGTGCAAGCCTTACCAAAGCTTTCCAGGGTTTTCCCTGTTGTCCAGAGTCTGAGTGCCTCATTTTCATGCCCAGGGCCTTCAGTGTCTGCCCCGCCAGTCTCTCTGGAGTCAGGTCTTGTCCCTGTTCCTGCTTCCCAAGCATATGTGTCCATGTAGCACACCCTTTACTCCAAACATGCCAAGCTCCTTGCCGTTCCCTGAACATGCTAGACCTTCACAGGACTGTTCTCCTGTCTGAAATGCACCCCATGCACTCAGGTCCACCTTGCCTCCCACTCCTGCCTTCTCCTGACAGGGTCCTCCTGTCCTCTTCACTCTTCACAGCAACCTGACACTCCTTCTCTGGGGCCCCGTGTTGCCTGCCCCGCTGTGCCTCCCTCGCACCATATTTGCAGTCTGTGCATGCTCCTCGCCCCAGCTGAACTCTGCACTCCTGGAGGCCAGGGCTGTGGTTCCCTCATTCTCACGCACCCGGGTCCAGCCACAGGACTCGGCATGGGACAGCTGCAGTTAGTGTCTAGTGAGCAGCATCGACAGAAGTATTCTCCATTTCCCCTCCCTAGGATAAAGTTCACATTCCTGGTGCCATCTACCTCTCAATCAAATTCGACTCTCAGTGCAACACAGAGGAGGGCTGTGACGAATTAGCCATGTCCAGCAGTAGTGACTTCCAGCAAGATCGACACAGCTTCAGCGGGTCTCAGCAGAAGTGGAAAGATTTTGAACTTCCAGGTAGTGAAACAAATACTCGATTAGATAGATTCTTCACAGGCAGTGTTTAAACTTAATATTGAGAAGGGAACTTACTGGAGAATGTTGAAAGGGGTTTAATAGCTTTCATCCGAAACACCACTGTTGCCATTCCCTGTTGCTTCAGTTCCTGATCGGCCTCTGATTCTTGTGTGCCTAGGAGACACTCTGTATTACCGCTTCACCTCCGACATGAGCAACACCGAGTGGGGCTACAGATTCACCGTGACGGCCGGACACCTGGGGCGGTTCCAGACAGGTGTGTGCTCTGGGCTTTGCGTTCGCACCATCTGCCTGCCAGGGACACTCCATGGCTGTGGGTGCCATGATGTCACTGATCTTGGTTAAAATCAAAGCAGGTACTTGTCTCTCACACTTTCCAAATTTGTCTCACAAGCCCCACACCTGTCACTCCTGAATGTGATTTCATTGGCCAGTTGTAAACTTGAATGGCCAGCTATGAGAAGCATTCTGTCAGGACCCGAAGAAGATGGTTGTTCTCTTAGAATTTGCCAGGGCATTCTGAAAAAAGGAACTGGAAATATGACCCGTGTGTTATTTTTACAAAAGTCTTAATTTCAGCCAGAATTTAAATGATCACAGTTATTAAAATTTGAGCAGTTTATAAAATGTAGAATTCTTAACGTACACAATTGTTATACTTTAATAATAATATTACTTATTATGTATCTCTGTTTATATATCTGTGTTTTGGGGTGTTGGCCAGGATTCGAGATTTTGAAGCAGATGTTGTCAGAAGAAAGGGTTGTGCCTCATCTCCCATTGGCAAAAATTTGGGAATGGCTGGTGGGCGTGGCCTGTCGCCAGACTGGCCATCAACGATTAAAAGCCATCCACTTACTTCTGAGGATTGTGCGATGCTGCGGCCACAGGTAAGCGGTGTCCTGGAGGGCAGCCCTTTGCCAGGCGTATATATCCCCACTCTGTGGCTGGCCCTTTCATGCTGTTAGTGGTGACTTTGATGAAAAGACATTTGTGGCTTTAATGTCTTCTAGTTTTTCAGTCATTTGCTTTATGCTAGCATTCTTGGTGTCTTGTTTGAGAAATGTTTGCCTTACTCGAAGGTCGTGAAGATATTCCCTATGTTATCTTCTAGAATTTGTTTTTCCTTTCATACTTAGAGGAGTGTCTGCCTGGAATGCATCTGAGTGTATGATAGAAGGGGTAAGCATCAAGTCAGTTTTGTTCCATTCGGATGTCCACTTGACTCTACAGATTTTTTTTTTTTTTTTTTTTTTTTGAGACAGAGTCTAACTCTGTCACACAGGCTGGAGTGCTGTGGTGCGACTATAGATCAATTTGATGAGACTCAAGATCTTTAGAACACCAAGTCCTCTAATCCATAGCCATTATATGTTCCTCTCTTTATATTCCTCTATTGTTTAGGTCTTAGTAATATTTTAGAGGTTTCTATGTAGAGGACTTAACATTTTGTTAAATTTATTACTAGGTATTTAATGTTTTTGATACTATAATTGGTATTTTTTAATTTTAGTTTTGTTTTTGCTGATGTACAATTAATTTTTATATATTGCCGTTATATCCAGTGACCTTACTAAATTTGTTCATTCTAAGACTATATATGCAGATTATTTGGTGTACAGTCGTGTCATCTGTAAATAAATGTTATTTCTTCCTCTTAATGCTTAGACACTGTTCTTGCCTTTTGCGCTATAGGTAGGACATATAGTGTTGAATTGGGAATTGTAGACATAATTGCCTTATTCCTCATCTATGAGAGAAGGTGGTAGTGACTGTGCCATATATGTTGTCTGTCTGCTTGGCCGCCACCCTCCTTGCTCAGAACCCTCCCTGTCAGGAGCTCATTCTTCCTCTTTCCTGCATTTCTAAGGCACACAGACACAGGCACACAGAATGCTAGCCAGAGTGCAGTGATGATATTTGAAGTAACAGGTTGTCTTCTCATGGAATATGGAACTGTCATTAAAATAACAAAGGACTCTCAAAGTCGGGAGAGAACAAGATGGCTTGTGTAGTCAGTCCATAGGCAGCATGGAGAGAGAGGGGAGAGCTGGGCATGCTTGCTGTTACCCCCATTTCCTCATACACAGACAGGATCACTCAGCCCCACATGGGCTTAGCTCTGTTCACTTGAGCGTCGAGTCCGGTAAGCACAGTCTGGTTGAGCAGTGCTTATGAAACATGGAACATCTCCATGGTCTCCTGGCTGGTGGGCCCTTCTTGCCTGCAGCAGGAAGGAAGACCTGTGCCCCTTCCTGCACAGTGTGCTGGCCATTGGCAACCTTCTTTCCAGTGGGGACACTCCCGCACCCTCTGTCCCGAGCCCGGAGGGAACTCCCAGCATGCCTTGCCACCCTAGCCTCTTTCATGTGTACTCCTCATAGAGTGAGAGAGGGGCCTGCCTGAGGGCTTGGCCCAGAGGCCCCACACAAGGGGCAGTCCTCAGGGGAGGGACCTTCTCAGCTCGCAGGTACGTTGTACCTCACATGCTGATGCTTCTCTGAAAACCCAGCTGGAAAGCTATCAGAATTTTCCCGTTTGTTTTATGAAGATTTATTCCTCTGGGAGAAAGAGATTGGCTTCAAGATAACAATTAAATATACACAATAATTTTTCAAGTCATAAGAAAAAAAGCAGATTTTTTTTTAAAAACAAAATCCAATATTATATAATTATATATAGCCATATAACAAGTTCTAGAGTATTATTTATTTCATAATTTTTCTTCTCCAAAGGATATTGAGTTGGAATTAAAACACAGCCTTCCTCTGAGTAAAAACGCAAAAAAAAAAAAAAAAAAAAACCCTCAGTTCATTCTCTCAGCAGAGGCTCTGCTTTACTTAGGGAAAAGCTTTCTGCCTGAGCAACCTTGCAAGCATCTTGTGTTTCATAAGCCAAGCTGAAAATCATAACAATGGTAGTCATCGTTATCTTTTTTTTTTTGAAACATGGTCTGGCTCTTTCGCCCAGGCTGGAGTGCAGTGGCACCATCTCAACTCACTGCCGCCTCCACCTCCCGAGCTGAAGTGACCCTCCCCTCAGCCTCCTGAGTAGCTGGGACTACAGGCGTACGCCACCACACCCAGCTAATTTTTCTGTTTTTTTGTGGAGATGGGGTTTCGCCATGTTGCCCAGGATGATCTCAAATTCCTGGAATCAAGCAATCCCCCCACCTTAGCCTCCCAAAGTGCTGAGATTGTAGGTATGAGCCACCGCTCCTGGCCATCTTTTTTTTTTTTCTTTAATTTTTTTTAGAGGTGGGGTCTCGTTCTGTTGCCCAGGCTAGAGTGCAGTGTGGCACCATTATAGCCACTGTAGCCGTGAACTCTTGGGCTCAAGTGATCCTTCCACCTCAGCCTCTTGAGTAACTAGGACTATAAATATGAGCCACCACACTTGTCTTAAGTGTTCTTTTCTGATTATAAAAGCAGTGAGCATTGTAGAAAACCTAGAAAGCTGATAGGGTCAACTGCTGGTGGCATCTTTTGTTGTGTCTGTTTACTGTTTTTTTTTTATGCATAGAGAAAATGCTGTATATGCAGGTTATTTTTGAATTTTATTTTGTATATGTAGTTTTACATCTTGATTTTTTTTTTCTTTTCTCCTTTTTTTTTGAGACAGAGTCTCGCACTGTCACCCGGGCTGGAGTGCAATGGTGTGATCTCAGCCCACTGCAACCTCCACCTCCAGGGTTCAAGCAATTCTTCTGCCTCAGCCTCCCTAGTAGCTGGGATTACAGGTGCCCGCCACCACGCCCAGCTAATTTTTTGTATTTTTAGTAGAGATGGGATTTCACTGTGTTGGCCAGGCTGGTCTCCTGGCCAACTCCTGACCTCGTGATCCGCCTGCCTCGGCCTCCCAAGATGCTGGGATTACAGGCGTGAGCCACCACGCCCGGCCACGTCTTGCTTTTTTTCATTTAATATTTATCTTGAGATGAGTTCCCACTGTCACTGGAAAGTCTTCATAACTTTTGTTTTTTAAGAGACAAGGTCTCACTCTGTTGCCCAGGCTAGAGTACAGTGGTGCACTCATGGCTCACTGCAGCCTCCAACTCCTGGGCTCAAGCGATCCTCCCACCTCAGCCTCTCGAGTAGCTGGGTGCTGTCATGCCCAGCTAGTTTTTTTTTTTTTTATTTTAATTTTTTGTAGAGACAGGGTCTCGCTGTATTTCCCAGGTTGGTCTCCAACTCCTGGACTGAAGTGATCCTCCCACCTCAGCTTCCCAAAGTGCCGGGATTACAGGTGTGAGGCACCATGTGTAGCCCATAACATCCATTTTTCAAGATGCACAGTAATCCCTGTGAGCACACTTCCGACCTCCTGTTCCCTTGGAGCCTGGTTTTGAAGTTTAGATTCTGCCCCATTCCTTCTTTGCTGTTGGTGACTATTCGTGGCTGTTTTGTGGGGAGCGTAGGTGAAACGACTTTATAATCATTTGTACCAGCTATGGGAGAGGGAGGGTCTGAGCTGCGGTTCCTGCCAGCTGTAAGCCATGTGACCTTGGCATGGCTCTCAGTAAACTGACCACCTCCGGGGCTCCTCCTGCAGTGACTTGTGTGACCTTGCGCTGTTGAAGCCCCTATGGCAGCTCTTTACCCACATGGAGTACGGCCTGTTTGAGGACGTGACGCAGCCCGGCATCCTCCTTCCCCTGCATCGTGCCCTCACTGAGCTCTTCTTCGTCACCGAGAACCGTGCCCAGGTGAGGCCTGAGGTCTGGGCAGGGAGCCTGGTGCCTCCGTGTGCATTTGCTCCCTCTGCTACCCAGGGCAGAAGTCGCTGCCTCATCTGAGCCTGAGTGGCCAGGGTCTCGACAGGCCACACAGGACAGGCATGGCTGAGAGTCTGAGGCTCTCGCCTCTCCCAGGCCTGGGAAACCCTCAGGTCAGCTCTGAGATTGCTTATTTTGTCAGGCCTAGAGCCAATGGGGGAGAAACCGCCCCGGATCAGCCCTTGACAACAGTGAGTTTTGGAAAATAAAATGATGGGTTATTTCTGCTTCCTCCTCTTTTTTTCCTCCCCTCAGCACAATAGACTGATTGAATGTGGGAGCTGAAAGGGCCTTTCAGAGTTCTTTAGCTTCCATCTCCTTTCACACATGAGGAAACTGGCTTGAGGAGGGGTCCCGGCCTGGTCACCCAAGGGCAGGTGGAGGCAGAGGTGGCCCCGGCACCAGGCACCTGGCTCCCGCCGGGGTTCTGAGCAAGGCAGTGCCATGCGGTGCTGGGCGGCGTGAGTAGCGTCCGCCCATGAGAGGCTTCTGCTTTCGCAGGCAGGTGTCCCAGGTGGTCTGGGAGAGCTGCACTGCGCATCTGGCGCTGTTGCTCACAGCCCCTGCTCTCTCTCTGCAGGAGCTTGGCGTGCTGCAGGATTACCTGCTGGCCCTAACCACGGACGACCACCTTCTCCGCTGTGCGGCACAGGTACTCTCTCCACCCCAGCAGAGCTGGCCCCCAGGCTGGGGCACCACCATCTTACCATTGCCAGGGCAGAGAAAGTCTGTGCATTGCATCTGAGTAGGACAGAATCCACCCGGAGCTTACACAGAGCTTGTTCCAATTCAGTCACTTCCTCCTGCTGCTCAGAGAGCACGCACGAGCCCCGTTTATCACAGTCATTCACTCTAAACTGTGGGGTCAGAAGAATTTGTGTCTTTAAAACCAAAACAACCGATGCCTTAAATTTAGTTTGGCTGATTCTCGAAGTTTCCGTGGAGTTAGATTTCACATATTTTTAGATGTGAGTTGCTTCTCTGGTAGCGGAACTCCTTTTCTGACAGCTGTTTGGTCTCAGGACGCTTCACACTTTTCACTGACTGAGGACCTCAGAAAGCTTTTGGATATGTCTATTATGCGTATATCCATATGCGCCATTAGAAACGAGATTTTCAATTTAAAAATTAAGCAAAAGTTTAAACCTTTATCAATTTATTTTTTTAAAGTAGTGAACCCATTTCATGTTAACATGAATAACACATCTTGTGAAAAACGACTCTAACTTTTCAAAACAAAGTAATTACCGAGTGCTCTGGGACAAATAGGTGACCAAAAAAGAAAAAAGGAATGCCTGCAGAGGGTGGCGCTGTGTTCCATCCTTGCAGACCCCTCTCATGTCTGGCCTCGTAGAAGACAGCTGGATTCTCATGTCTGCTTCTGCAGTCAGTCAGATCACACGTCAGGCTCTGGAACATTCCACCATATACTCAGGAGAAGAAAAGTCAAAAATGAACCTTGCAGACCCCAAAAGGGTCTCGGGAGTCGCCTGGCCCGAGTACATTCTGAGAACCTTGGACTCCTTGAATATCATAGCGTGTGTGGCCCAACACCCCCACCTCCTCGGAGGACAGCTAGGGACACTGAGGCTCACAGGGTTACCCGTGGGTGGACACCCAGCCGGGACACCCAGCCAAGAGCCCTGCCTGAGCGCGGCGCTCTGTCCCTTGGAAGTATTCTCCGAACACACCGCCCTTTTGCAGGAGAAAGGTCTTCTTTCCTGCTATAGGCTTTGACGTGTACGCTCGGAAGTGAGAATGCCCCCAGCCCATACTGAAGAGTTTGTGTGAATTCACCCGAGACCTGTAGGCAGAGTAGAAACTCCCTTACCCCCAACAGCTACCTACCAGCATTGCCGCCGCCACCCCAGGTTTCATGACATCATGTAACAAAATTTTGATATTTGCCCGTCCTGGCCCCAAAGCTCAGCATGGTGGCTTGCCTGTGGGCGGGTCTCTCTTGCTGCCCCTCTCCATTCTGCGTTTCCTCCTTACCCTCTTCTGACCCTCCCCACAGCCTGTTGAGTGTACTGCACCAGTGTCCTGACGTTTCTCCCTGACACATCTCCCTGCCAACCCCCTCTTCCTCCCTCAGCCACCTCCACCCTCTTGCTGCCCAGACCCTGAAAGCCTGACGGGCCTGGCCTCGCCTCCAGGGCATCTCAATGCCCTCCTGGCCCTGTTTTCTCTACTCCCTCTGGTCCCCAGCACTGGCTGTTCGTTTCCTGTGAGTGCCATGCCCTTCCCCACCTGCATCTTTGCACTGTTTTCCCCCAGAGAGTTTTCCCAGACCTCTGCAGACAGCCTTCTGAGCCCCCGCCCTGGGACTGCCCCTCTGGGCAGTGATGATTCCTACCTACATTTGGAGCTTTCATGTGCTCTTAATAGCATTTTCTCTCTCTCTCCACCCTGCGGGCCTCTGGGGGAGGGGAACACATCTGGTTCATCTCAGGGCCCCCCTCCTCCGTCCCCACGTCCTCAGTGCTCAGCTGAGGGTCTTATCAGCACTCACTGAATGAGGGAGTGGCTCCTGACAATTGGCGACAACTCTTTTTCCCTCCACAGGCTCTGCAGAACATTGCTGCCATCAGCCTGGCCATCAACTACCCAAACAAGGCCACCCGCCTCTGGAATGTGGAGCGTTAGCCCTTGGTGGGGCGTGCATGGGACTAGCTCATCTGCCACAGGGATTTTAGAGCAGACATCTAACCTCATTCAGGAAAATTCCTGTAGCGCCAGTGCCCAGCTCTCCTTGAGCTGACTTCACTCCAGTTAGGATGCCAAGCAGCCACATCTCCAAGAGCTCCCGTGCGTAGGCTGGACACAAGCACAGGCTGTAGCATGTTGAAAATAAGCCAAGCAGTGCAGAATGCCTCAGAAAGGGTGGGCAGGGGGCCCTTGAGAAGGTTCAGAGACCAGCCTTCTCCAGAGGCGGTCACTGCAGGAGCCGTGGGCCTGGGAGGACTTGGAAGTGGCCTCTCTCAACTAGTTTCTGTCTCCGTGGAGCTGGAACTGCCTGCACTTGCCTTCAGAGGGAGGCACAGTCCACCCAGATCCACCTTTCCAGCAAGACCCCCAGTGGCTGCCCGGCCTGGGAGCACCTCTTTGCTTTTCACACCAAACCAAAACTGGCGAGAGCCCCTCCTGGCCACACTGATCCCCAAGCATCCAGTACAGAACCAGGCATCGAGCTAGCTCCCTGCACGGCCGCGCCCTCCCAGGGAACTCCTTGAGGAGAACAAGTGCCCTTGGGGACAGCCGGCAGGCGCCCCGTACGTCTGCTCTCACGCACCAGGCAGCACAGCCGCAGTTCCTCAGTTGTTGTTTTGACATATTTCAGTTTCCACCTCACGTTTTTAGAGCAAAACCACACTGTCTCCCTGGAGGGGCTCGAGGGCATGACCGGGGACTGACCATTCTGTGAAAGTAGCAGAATGTGAGGAGCACGCTTGAGCTTCTGTACCTTGAAGATGATCAGAGGATATCTTATTTTAAGAGTAAAAACCCACATAATTTTATTTCTGCTTGATAGTCATGGTAGTCTGTCATACCCACCTCTGGGACTCTGCGTGGCTGTTTGGCTGTCACTTGTAGCAATAACGACATTAGTTCTAGTCAGTGCTGTTTTACATTTTTCTTTTGATGGGTTTAGTCTTGCCCTGGAGTGCCCATGATGATTCTCCCTCCAGAGCCACGCTTGGGAACATGAAGCAAGCCTGGCGTGTGGGCTGCGTGCCGGCCTTAGTGGGACCCGTGGAGTTGAAGCATGCCTTTAGGGGCAGTGTCTGGGCCGAAGCACGTCCCACCACACAGTGCCAGAGTCAGAGAAGGGGCCCCACCACCAAGGCCAAGCTTGACCAGGTCGGCATTGCCATGGCCCAGTGAGCCCCGTGGCCTCTGAAGACCCCTCTGTGCAGGGTCTGCAGGGATCTGGATTGCAAGGGCCCGAGTCTGCAGGTCTGGAAGCATCTTCCTATAAGAGCACTTCCGCCTTGTGGGTCAGGACTCCAAGGTGCAGCGGGCTTCACGGCCCTACAATTAGGTTCTCAGCTAAGCCCCAGAGTTCTGGTAGAACCATCCCGGGGCGGGCGGAGGGTGGGATTCAAGGGAGACGGGAACACAGAGGGCAGGTCCTGGAACTCGGTGGCCTGAGGACTGAGGCCATCACCCTGGTGGAAAGGCCTGGCCTGGTTCCCGTGGCTTGGGACCTGAATAGGCAGGTGCTGCTGGCTCGGTAGAAACCCTTTTCCCATCTTGCTCTTTGCCAAACCTACCTTGCTTTGGGAGCTGCCTGCACCACCCCAGAGAAGGCCCCACCTTCTGCATCCCTCAGGCCCGAGGAGGTCTCCCAGTAAGGAGCTTCCCAAGAGGGGACTCACGGGAAACAAGTCTTGGTGCTTGGGAGGGAGGCCCCGCTGCGTGCTCAGACTCACAGCCAACCTGGAAGGTAGATGAGATAGCGCCACCCACGCCCCTCCACACCCCAGACTCCGAGTAAAGCGGGTGGCAGGGCAGGAGTCACCTCCCCTGTGGCAGTGGCCGCCGCTGTACTCCATCCTCGCGTCAGGAAGATCAGCTGTAAATAAACGCTGGGCTCCCCAGAGCACCTGTCCGCCCACTGTCCTTGCTGTTCTGGGATCTTCGCTGCAGTTCACGGGCAACAAGCTTGAGTCCGCCCGCACCCGCGGCTGCTCTCGCGGCTCCGCCCGGCCGCCTCTGCCTCCGGCCACCGGGTGGCGCTGCCGAGCCAGAGCCGCCGCCTCCCGGCGCTTTCCAGGAGCCCCAGGCCCAGAGGAGGCGAAGCTCGCAGAGCAAAGGTGGAAACACGTGCCTACGCTGTAAAGAAATCCTGTTCCAGAGCATACCTGTTGTACAAACAGACACTGTTCCTAACGAGAGGAGTGACGTATTTTCATCACCGTTTTTAATTTGTTTTCTTACGGGTTTACGATTTTGAATTTTTCTTATTTGGTTGAAAGAATTTTGATTCTATCAGCCTGACTGAGTTCAGCCTGTAAAAAGGATGTTAAGCTGTGGGTAAAATATGCAAACGAAAAGAAATATATTGTACAAATTCTATATAATAAGGTACGCCTGTGTGTGGACTCGTCTCTCCCTCCTCCGTGCCGTGTCTCGTGGAGCTCAGGCGTGGAGTTTACACCGCGCCCGAACGGATGCGAGGCGGAGACTCGGGGGCTCAGGGCTGAAAGAATGGAAAGCTGCTGTAGGCCTTCCTCCAGATCATCCTCCTCCCAAGCCCAAGCCTAAGCCCAAGTCTGCAGCCCCTGCCCCTCCCCCGGCGATCCCAGGGCTTTGGTTCACCCCCCGCCCCCGTGCGGCCATCCGGAGGTTTCCACACACAGGGCGCCGTGGGGGCCTCTGCTCTTCGGCCAGGCACCCCTGGCCCCACCGCCCGCCCTGGACCTTTCTGGTTGCCCGCAGGACACTGTGGAACCCGGAGGAGGAAGGCAGGGCCCCAGTCAGTGCGCCTGCTGCCTTCCTGGGACTGGCTGCCTTCCCGCGGGCCCCTGGCCCCTGCCTCTGGCCCAAGTGTGGCCTGAGGTTTACCTGGGCCTCCCGCTTCCTCCTCCTTCCAGCCTCTGCTTTGCCACGCGCTGCTCTGTCCCCTTCCCAGAGGCATTCTGGGGCTGAGGACTGTCTGGAAAATTACAGAAGAGTGCTTTCTTGGCGGGGGCTGCACTTAACCAACCTTTGAGGCCCATTTGTTCCAGCCCGACAGTGTCTGACACATCCCCCAAAGCCCCAGACTGCTTTCGGGGGGAGCCCCAGGCAGGGCCTGGACCCAGCCTCAGCCCTCACCCAGAGAGAGACCTGAGCCCAGAGAGAAACCTGAGATTCAGCAGGACTCAGCCCAGAGTCCAGGTCTCAGAGAGACCTCAGCCCAGAGAGAAACCTGAGACTCAGCAGGACTGGGTGCTCCCAGGCCTGTGCCGCTCCCGAGGCGCTCTCTAGGGCCTGGTGCAAATATTGATGCCCTCCCCGTCTTACCTTGTCCCGGAGCACACTGGGGCTTCACTCTGAAAAGCAGGTGTGTCCATCTGAGCCCTGCCCGGCTAGTGTGACTAAGGTCACTGCTGAGACTAAGCCAGCACCAGCGGACTAAGAAGAAGGGCACGGAGAGCCAAGGCAAGTTGAGCCCGAGCTTTTAGAACTGAAGAGAAACACGGAGTTCCACCAGCTGAGCCTCTTCATTTATCGGGAGGCAGAAGCGGTGGGAGGTCAGCCTCGAACCACGCAGGAGGCGGGTGGAGAGCCCAGGTCCCCAGCCATGGCTGCAGTGCAGAGGCGCTCAGTGTGCGCTCACCCGCTCAATACATGCCCTCCACAGACTAGCGCCAGGGGCTTCCTGCTGAACCACCAGTGAGCAGCCCAGGTGCTCAGACGGAAACCAAGTCAAAACACGGCCCTGGCCTGGTGCGGTGGCTCACGCCTGTAATCCCAGCACTTAGGGAGGCCGAGGTGGGTGGATCACCTGAGGTGGGGAGTTCGAGACCAGCCTGACCAACATGGAGAAACGCCCGTCTCTACTAAAAATACAAACTTGGCCAGGTGTGGTGGCGCATGCCTGTAATCCAAGCTACTCGGGAGGCTGAGGCAGGAGAATCGCTTGAACCTGGGAGGCAGAGGTTGCGGTGAGCTGAGATGGCGCCATTGCACTCCAGCCTGGGCAACAAGAGCAAAACTCCATCTCAAAAAATAAAAATAAATAAATAAAACACATCCCTGTCGCTTCCCTAGCTGCCATCTCCTACCCCTCCCCTCCATCCCTGTTGACAAAATCTGATTTTTTGCAGGTAGTGACTCTACATAGTTTAATCTCAAGAAAGGTAGGACTTTCTACTAGCTCATGAGGAAAGTCATGATTAAGTCCTCCCTGCTGCCTCCCCCCACCCACCCCAAGTAAGCTCGCTTCTGTGTCCCAGCCCTTCTTGCAGTGAGGCCGTCAGAGGCGTCTGAACCAGAGCAACTCCATTTTGAATAGGGGCTGGGTAAAATAAGGCTGAGACCTACTGGGCTGCATTTCCAGACGGTTAGACATTCTGAGTCACGGGACGAGATAGGAGGTTGGCACAAGATACAGGTCATAGAGGCCCCGCTGATGAAACAGGTTGCAGTAAAGAAGCCGGCCAAAACACCAAAACCGAGATGGCCACAAGAGTGACCTCTGGTCGTCCTCACTGCTACACTCCCAACAGCGCTGTGACAGTTTACAAATGGCATGGCAATGTCAGGAAGTTACCCTATATGGTCTAAAAAGGGGAAGCATGAATAACACACCCCTATTTAGCATATAATCAAGAAATAGGCCAGGCACGGTGGTTCATGCCTGTAATTCCAGCACTTTGGGAGGCTGAGGCAGATGGATCACGAGGTCAGGAGTTCGAGACCAGCCTGGCCAACATGGTGAAACCCTGTCTCTACTAAAAATACAAAAATTAGTCAGGCATGGTGGTGCGTGCCTGTAATCCCAGCTACTCGGGAGGCTGAGGCAGCAGAATCACTTGAACCCAGGAGGCGGAGGCTGCAGCGAGCCAAGATCACGCTACTGCACTCCAGCCTGGGCAACAGAGTGAGACTGTCTCAAATAAACAAAAAGAAGTAACCATAAAAATGGACAACCAGCAGCCCTCGAGGCTGCTCTGACTATGGAGTAGCTATTCTTTATTTCTTTCCGAATAAACTTGTTTTCACTTTATTCTGTGGACTCACCTCAAATTCTTTCTTGCATAAGATTCGAGAACCCTCTCTGGGGTCTGGATTGGGACCGCTTTCTGGTAACAAGGCAGCTCTACGGCTGCATTCTCCAGAGGCTCTGGGGAAGGAGCCCTGCTCCTACGCGCTCCCTTTGTGCCGAGACGAGATGCCTGGCCTCGCACACAATCTTGCGGCCATCAGATAAAAAGCTGGAGGCTGACAAGCCAACACTCTGGGGCGGTGGGAGCAGAAAGCCAGGAGTCTGACAGTCTGACTCCTTCATTCCATTGTTTGAGCCCTAGAACTACCCATCTCCAGGCAGTGGCAGGGTGTCCTCTCACCTCAGTGGAAAGCATTTCTGACCCAACTTTATGCAACAATTTGGCTCCGGTAGGTTGAAATAATGTCACAGCTCTCTTCTCATGACATTAATATGGACAGTATATGGAAAGGAAATGTAAAAATTCCGGAAATAAAAACGCCTCCAACAGTGTCCAGTCAAGCCACAGATGGCATCCGGTTGCGCCGTTACCAAATTCTTCTTCTCTCTTGGGGTTCTTGGCGTACGTAGCTTTGCTCATGCCCAACCAGCTTCTAGACTTCCGATCTGGAGGCGCTGTCTCAGGATTCATTGGGATTTCTTAAGTCGCAAGTTAAAAACACTCCAAACTAACTTAACATGGAAATGGATTGACTTACAAAACCGAAAAGCCCGAGGGTTGCATCTAGCTCCAGGCAAAGCTAAATTCCGGGGACTCAAAGATGTTGGCTCACTCTCTCTCCCTGCTCTCCATCCTGCCTCTTCCTCCTCTTCCTCCTCCACTCATTCTCCTGCCCTGCATCCACCTGGGCTTTCAGGCAGGTGGGGACGAAAATTAAAGCACCAGGTGATGGCTCTCTCCTCCTTTTCCTCGCAGCCACTGACCACCGCCGATTCCCCAGCGGAGACAGCTTCTCACTCTCTCTTCATGTGAGGCCTCCCAAGCTGTTGGCTGGTATCTTCTAGCCGTGAGTTAATTTACTGTTTTTGTTTGTTTGTTTGTTCGAGACCGAGTCTCGCTCTGTCACCCAGGATGGAGTGCAGTGGCGCGATCTCGGCTCACTGAAACATCCACCTCCTGGGTTCAAGCGACTCTCCTGCCTCAGTCTCCCGAGTAGCTGGGATTACAGGTGCCTGCCACCACACCTGGCTAATTTTTTGTATTTTTAATAGAGATGGGGTTTCACCATGTTAGCCAGGATGGTCTCGATCTCCTGATGTCGTGATCCACCCGTGTCGGCCTCCCAAAGTGCTGGGATTACGGGCGTGAGCCACCACACCCGGCCAATTTACTGTTTTAAAAGCTACCTGGGAGACCCATGAGTTTGTGTTGTCATCTCAGAATTGCTGAGCAACACGGCATCCATGACGATGGCAGAAGTACCCATGCAGCCACTGTGAGCCTTGTCAACACAGCTCGACCACTCAACCACTCGGCCAGGCAAGATGCCCCCAGATGTGGCAGGCAGCTTATCCACTAGTGAGTTTATAAATTTGCAACAGAAGTGGAGAGATAGACATCTAAAACAACTGATCTTAAGACCAAAAAAAAGGTGAAATGCAGAAGAATGAGCACATGTCTATCAAGCAGATGCAAACAGAAAATCAGAGCTATTCAGCATCAGGCAATATAATTTGAGACAAAATTAAGCTGGGCAAGGCCAGGCATGGTGGCTCACGCCTGTAATCCCAGCACTTTGGGAGGCCAAGGTGGGGGGGTCACTTGAGGTAAGGAGTTCGAGACCAGCCTGGCTAATGTGGTGAAACCCCATCTCCACTAAAAATACAAAAATTAGCCAGGCATGGTGGTGGGTGCCTGTAATCCCAGCTACTTGGGAGGCTGAGTCACGAGAATTGCTTGAACCTGCGAGGTGGAGTTTGCAGTGAGCCCAGATCACACCATTGCACTCCAGCCTGGGCAACAAGAGCAAAATTCCGTCTCAAAAAAAAAAAAAAAAAAAAAAAAGGAAGTTCTTCAGGCTAAAAGCAAGTTACCCCGGATGGCAATTTGAATCCACAAAAAGCACTGGTAAAAGTAATTATGCAATTAAAGAAGACAGTATAAATTCATTTTTCTTCTCTTAACTGATTTAAAAAGCAACTGTATAAATATGAATATAACATATTGTTAGGCTTATTATATATAAAATGTAGTATATTTACCAAAAGCAAGACAAGAAAGGTGGGTGGGAGCAAAGCTGTACTGGGCTAAGGAAATGATTCCAGATGTCACTCAAATCCACGAGAAGAAATGAAGAGAACTAGAAATTATTTTATTTATTTATTTATTTTTTAAGACAGAGTCTCACTCTGTTGCCCAGGCTGGAGTGCAGTGGCGCAATCTCGGCTCACTGCAACCTCTACCTCCCGGGTTCACGCCATTCTCCTGCCTCAGCCTCCCGAGTAGCTGGGACTACAGGTGCCGCCACCACACCTGGCTATCGTATTTTTAGTAGAGACAGGGTTTCACCATGTTAGCCAGGCTGGTCTGGAACGCCTTACCTCAAGTGATCCCCCCGCCTCGGTCTCCCAAGGTGCTGGGATTACAGGCATGAGCCACCGTGCCCGGCCTAGAAATTATTTTTTTAAAAAAGAGGATTAATATAATAAAAGCTATATATACTTATTCTCCTTTTTCTCTCAGCTTCTGTAGAAAACATAAAATTATTTAAAGTAATGATTATAACAACTTATTGTTGGGCTTGTAACATTTATAGATGTGATAGTTATAACAACAATGCCACAAAAAGGAGGGAAAGGGAAAAAAGCTACATAGGAGGCATGTTTCTACATCTCATTAAAATTAAAGTTAATATAAATGTTAAGCTGAGGCCGGGCACAGTGGCTCATGCCTGTAAGCCAAGCACTTTGGAAGGCTGAGGCAGGTGGATCACCTGAGGTCAGGAATTTGAGACCAGCGTGACCAACATGGCAAAACCCCATCTCTACTAAAAAAAAATACAAAAATTAGCCAGGCATGATGGCACACACCTGTAGTCCCAGCTACTTGGGAGGCTGAGACAGGAGAATTGCTTGAACCTGGGAGGCGGAGGTTGAAGTAAGCCAGTATTGTACCACTGTAGTCCAGCCTGGGTGACAAAGCGAGACTCCATCTCAAAAATAAAAAATAAATAAATAAATATAAATCTGAAGCTGATTCTAGTAAGTTCAAATGTATAGCCAGGTGCAGTGGATCAGGCCTGTAATCCCAGCACTTTGGGAGCCCAAGGCAAGAGGATCAATCACTTGAGCTTAGGCGTTGGAGACCAGCCTGGGAAACATAGTGAGACCTCATCTCTACAAAAAATAAACAAAATTAGCCAGGCATGGTGGTGCATGCCTGTAGTCCCAGCTGCTCGGGTGACTGAGGTAGGAGGATTGCTTAAGCCCAGCACAAGTCTGTGGTGAGCCATGATCATGCCATTGTTCTCCAGCCTGGGTGACAGAGTGAGATGCTGTCTCAAAAGAAAAAAAGTATATAAAACCCTAGATCAACAACTAAGAAAATGCCAAAAATATACTTTAAAAAAATCATTATAGAAACATAATGCTACTTTAGAAAATATTCACTTAATGCAAAGGAAAGCAGTGAAGGAAGAACGAGGAACAGAAAAGACTTGAGACATAGAAAACAAAAAGTAAAATGGTGGCATAAATCCAACTATACCAATAACATTAAATGTAAATGGATTAAACAATGTAATCAAAAGGAAGATTATTGTACTGGATAAAAAACAAGATTCGACCAGATGCGGTGGCTCAAGCCTGTAATCCCAGCACTTTGGGAGGCCAAGGTGGGCAGATCACGAGGTCAGGAGATCGAGACCATCCTGGCTAACACGATGAAACCCTGTCTCTACTAAATATACAAAAAATTAGCCAGGCATGGTGGCGGGCACCTGTAGTCCCAGCTACTCGGGAGGCTGAGGCAGGAGAATGGCATGAACCCGGGAGGTGGAGGTTGCAGTGAGCTGAGATCACGCCACTGCACTCCAGCCTGGGTGACAGAGCGAGACTCCATCTCAAAAAATATTAAAAATAAAAACACAAGGTTCTACTATATGCTGTCCATGGAGAAACATTTTAGATTTAAAAGCACAAATAGATGAAAAGCAAAAGAATAAAAAAAAAAGATATATCATGCAAAAGGCAATCAGGAGAAAGCTGAAGTGGCATAGTTTTATCAGACAAAATAGACTTTAAAACAAAAAAAAATGCTTCTAGGGACATTTTAGAATGACAAAAGGGTCAATCCATAAGGAAGATATAACAATTATAAATATATATGCCCCTAGTAACAGAGCACCAAAGCACATGAAGCAAAAACTGACAGAAATGAAGCGGGGAATAGACAACTCAGCAGTGATAGCTGGAGACCTCGAGACCCCACTTTCAGTAGTGGATAGAAGTAGCCAGGAGAGCAACAAAGAAATTGAACATCATTTATTTATTTATTTTAGAATAAGTCTCACTATGCTGCCCAAGCAGATCTTGAACTTATGGGCTCAAACAATCCTCCTACTTCAGTCTTACAAGTAGCATGAAAATTGAAGACTTAAACAACACTATAAACCAATTTGACTTGATGGATGTCTATAGAACACTCTACCCAACAAAAGCAGAATATACATTTTCTCAAGAGCTCATGGAATATTACCCAGAATAGACCCTATTCTAGGCAATAGCAAACCTCAATATATTTTAGTTTATTTTAATTTTTTTTTGTAGAGATGGAGTCTCAATATATTGCCCGGACTGGTCTTGAACTCCTCCGCTAATTCAGTACTCCCACCTCAGCCTCCCAAAATGCTGGTATTATAGGTATGAACCATCACACCCAGCCCAACAAATTTTAAAAGAAATAATACAAAGTATGTTCTCCAACCAGAATGGAATGAAATTAGAAATCATTATTCTGTTGAAAGAAATTGAAGAGATTCACAAGTATATGGAAATTAAACAACACATTCCTAAATAACTAATGTGTCAAAGAAGGAACCAAAAGGGAAATTAGAAAATAATTGGAAATGAATGAAAATGAAGACATAAAAATATCAAAACTTACAGGATGCAACTAAAGTAGTACTTATTAGGGAAGAACTTATTAATAGAAGGGAAATTTATAGTTGTAAAGTCTACATTAAAATAATGATCTCAAATCAGTAACCTAACTTTCCACCTTAAGACAATGGTAAGAGAAGAGCAAAATAAGAAAGCCTAAAGGAAGCAGAACAAAGATTAGAATGGAAATTAATGAAATAGAGAATAGAAAAATAGAGAAAATTAGTGAAACCAAATGCTGGCTCTATAAAAAGACCAACAAAATTGAAAACCTTTAGCTACATTGACCAAGAAAGTAAGAGAGAAGACTTCAATTACTAGAATCAGATATGAAAGAAGGAGCATTACTACCAATATCAAAGAAATAAAAAAATTATAAAGGAATACTATGAACTATTACATGTCAACAAAATAGGTAACTTAGATGATATGGACAAATTTCTAGAAAGATGGAAACTACAAAAACTGACCGAAGAAGAAACAAAATTTGAATAGAGATAACAAATAGAGATAATCACAACACTACCCACAAAGAAAAGCTCAGGACCAGATGACTCCAGTGGGAAATTCTAACAAACATTTAAAGAATAATTTAAATCCCATCACTCTGGGAGCCCAAGGTGGGCAGATCACTTGAGGTCAGGAGTTTGAGACCAGCCTAGCCAACATGGTGAAACCCTGTCTCTACAAAAAATACAAAAAATCAGCCAGGCATGGTGGCAGGTGCCTGTAATCTCAGCTACTTGGGAGGTTGAGGCAGGAGAATTGCTTGAACCCAGGAGGAGGAGGTTGCAGTGAGCTGAGATCGTGCCACTGCACTCCAGCCTGGGCAACAGAGCAAGACTCCATCTCAAAATAAATAAATAAATAAAATACGTAATAATACCAATTCTTCACAAACTGTTCAAAAAATAGAAAAGAAGAAAACACTTCCTAATTCATTTTGTGAGGGCGGTATTACACTGACACCAAAACCAAATGAAGACATCACAAGAAAAGGAAACTACAGATTGGTGTTTCTAATGAATATGGATGCAAAAATCCTCAACAAAATACTAGCAAGCCAAATTCACATCATATGAATTCTACATCGTGATTAACCAGGCTTTTTTTTTTTTTTTTTTTTTTTTTTTTTTTGACGAAGTCTTGCTCTGTCGCCCAGGCTGGAGTACAGTGGCACAATCTCAGCTCACTGCAACCTCCACCTCCCGGGTTCAAGTGATTCTCCTGCCTCAGCCTCCCGAGTAGCTGGGATTACAGGTGGCCACCACCATGCCCAGCTACCTTTTTTGTATTTTTATAGAGATGGGGTTTCACCCTGTTGGCCAGGCTGGTCTCAAACTCCTGACCTCAAGTGATCCACCCACCTTGTCCTCCCAAAGTGCTGGGATTATAGGCGTGAGCCACCATGCCCAGCCCTGATGAAGTGGGATTTACCACATGAATGCAAGTTTGGCTTAACATCCAAATATCAATTAATGTAATGCACCATATCAATAGCATAAGAAAAAAACCATGTGACCATCTCAAACGATGCAGAAAATGCATTTGACAAGATCCCAAGCCCTTTGATCATAAAAGTACTCAACAAACTAGGAATAGAAGGAAGTTTCCTTAACCTGACAAAGGGCATTTATAAAAAACCCACTAACATCAAACTTACTAATGAAAAGCTGGATGCTTTCTTCCTAAGTCAGGAACAGCACAAGGATGTGTACTCTCAGCACTTCTACTCAACACTGTAGGGGAGATTCTAGGTAGGACAATTAGGAAAGAAAAAGAAGCCAAAAGTCATCCAGTTTAGAGAAGAAGTAAAACTATCTCTATTTGAAAGTAACCTGATGTTCCATATGTAAAATTTTAAGGAACTCAGTAAAAAATTACTGAATTCCAAGAGGCAGGGTTCATGGGGGCATCTTGGAGGCTGCCCTCCCCAGTGCCAATTGTTCTCATTCTTCATGGCACTGATCACAATGTGTACATATACTGACACATTGTATATGTGTATATGACACAATATACTGATTTTTTGGTATCAGCATCCCCCTATTAAACTGTAACACTAATAAATTCAGCAAGGTTGCATAATACAAGATTAATACACAAAAATTGATTGTATTTCTATACATTTTCAATAAAGAATCCAAAAATGAAATTAAGAAGATTCCATTAACAATAGCATCAAAAAGAATAAAATACTTAGACATAAATGTATCAAAAGAAGTACAAAACTTATAGCGTAAAAACCATGAACCATTGTTGGAAGAAACTAAAGATCTGCCATGGCTTGGATGTGGTTTGTCTCTGCCAAAACTATTTTGAAATTTAATTGCCAGTGTAATGATGTCAGAACCTTTAAGAAGTGGAGTCTAACAGGAGGTGTTTGAGTCATGGGGGGATCCACTCTCACAGGCCCCTTGGTGCCATTCTTGTGGTAATGAGTGAGTTCTAGCTCTTGTGAGACCGGGTTTGTTCTCATGGGCATTTATGAAAATGTTTGTTAGCATTTTGTTGAGGACTTTTGCAAATATTTGGCTTGCTAGTATTTTGTTGAGGACTTTTGCATCCACACTCATAAGAAACATCTCATGAGAATGTGAGAGTGGGTTGTTATAAAGCCAGGACAGCCCTCAGGTTTTGTTTCTTCACACGTGCTCGCTTCCCCTTTGACCTTCTGCCATGTTTTCATGCAGCAGGAAAGCCCTCACCAGAAGCCGAGCAGATGCCAGTGCTATGCTTCTCGAACTTCCCAGCCTGCAGAACTGTGAGCTAAATAAACCTTTCCTTTATATATTATTCTTTCTCAAGTATTCTGTTGTAGCAACACGAAGCAAACAAAGACAATATATAAATAAACAGAAAGAAACATCCCATATCTGTGGATCAGAAGCGTTAAATTTGTTAAGATGGCAGTACTCTCCAAATTGATCTACAGAGGGAAATCCAGTGACTTACAAATTTAGTGGCCTGGAACAACAAACATTTATTATCTCAGTTTCTGTGGGCCGGGAATCCAGGCACAGCTTAGCTGGGCTTCAGTGGCTCAAGGTTCTCACGAGTTGCAGTCATGTTGAGACTTGGCTGGAGCTAACAGATCTGTTCGCTCACGTGGTGGTCTGCAGGCTGCAGTGTTTCACAGGCTGTTGGACTGAGGGCCTCCTGGTTCTTTGCCATGCCACATGGTCTTCTCCATAAGTCAACTCACAACACGGCAGCTTACTTCCCCTGGCACAAGTGATCCAAGAGCAAGACCACCCAAACTGGAAGCCGCAGTCATTTCTTTTGAGACAGGTTCTGTCTCTGTCACCCAGGTTGGAGTGTGATGGCACTATCATGACTCACTGCAGCCTCGAACTTCCAGGCTCAAGCCATCCTCCCACCTCAGTCTCCTGAGTAGCTGGAACTGCAGGTACATGCCACCACACCCAGCTAATCTTTTTATTTTTTGTAGAGTCAGGGTCTTCCTATGTTGTCCAAGCTGGTCTTGAATTCCTGGGCTCAAGCAATCCTCCCGCCTTGGCCTCTTAAACTGCTGGGATTACAAGTGTGAGCCACTGTGCCCAGCCAGCTGCAGTCTTTTTATAACCCAATCTCAGAGACCACACTCCATCACTTCTGCTTTCGTGTTTGTGATCCGCAAGTCAATGAATCCTACCCCCACACAAGGGGAAGGTACGAAATAAGGGCTTGAATTCCAGGAGACAGGGATCATGGGGGATCTTGAAGGCTGTCCTCCACAGCACCCGTTATTCTCTTTCTTCACAGCACTGATCACAATGTGTACGTATACTGACATGGATTTTTTTTTTTTTTTTTTTTTGGTATCAGCATCTCCCTATTAAACTGTAAGCTCCATGGTGGCAGAGACAATATCTATTTTGTTCATCATTTTGTGCCCAAATTAGAGCACAGGGCCTGACTCGACAGGCACTTAACAAATATTAGTTGTGTCAGTTAGTTGGGAATAATAAATATCTTTTACTTTTATTTATTTATTTGTTTATTTATTGTTTTTGTGGTTTTGGGTTGTTTTGTTTTTGTTTTTGTTTTTGTTTTTCCGAGACAAGATCTCAAAAAAAAAAAATGTTGAGATCTGTCATTCAGCCTGGAGGGCAGTGGTGCCATCGTGGCTTACTGGTACCTCAACCTCCTGGGCTCAAGTGATCCTCCCAGCACAGCCTCCCACGTAGCTGGGACTACAGGTGCACGCCACCGTGGCCGGCTAATTTTTGTTGTTGTTGTATTTTTTATAGAGACAGGATTTTGCCATGTTGTCTAGGCTGGTCCCAAACTCCTGGGCTCAAGCAATCCACCTGCCTCAGCCTCCCAAAGTGCTGGCATTGCAGGCATGAGCCACCATGCCTGGCAATCTTTTCCTTTTAGACAGCCTCTCCCTGTTTGTTATTTAGGTTGACAGTTGAACGAATGGATTTATAAACATTTATTTTTGAATAAACAGAAAATGTCAACTGGGTGCAGTGGCTCACTCCTGTAATCCCAGCACTTGGGGTGGCCAAGACGGGTGGATCATCTGAGGTCAGGAGTTCGAGACCAGCCTGGCCAACATGGCGACACCCTGTCTCTACTAAAAATACGAAAAAAAAAAAAAAAGAAAAAATTAGTTGGGTGTGGTGGTGCACGCCTGTAATCCCAGCTACTCGAGAGGCTGAGGCATGAGAATCACTTGAACCTGGGAGGCGAAGGTTGTAGTGAGCCGAGATCGTGACACTGCACTCCAGCCTGGGCTACAGAGTGAGACTCTGTCTCAAAAAAAAAAAAAAAAAGAAAAGAAAAGAAAAAGAAAGAAAGAAAGAGAGAAAAGAAAAGAAACTGTCTAATAGCACAGGTGAGCAGTGTGGAGTGGTTCTGTTTGAGGAGTAGGCATGGGATGAGAGAGCCTTTCTACCCTTCTCTTATCCCTCTGCATTATTGGAATCCTTAACAATGAACAAATGTTATTTTCACAATCAAGATTTTAATAAAACAAATGATCCATAAATAATAAATAAAAGTAGAAGACAAATGACAAACTGGAAAACATTTACAACAAAAGGTTATTTTCTATAATCTACAAGGAGCCCTTGTAAATCAATAAAATAAAGATAAACCCACCGACAGAAAAATGGCCAAGAACCAGAAACTGACAATTCCCAAAAGAAAAAATACAAATGGCCAATAAGCAGATGATAAATGTTCACCTGGAGGAGTAATCAGAGAAACACAAGAAAAAAACAAGAGGAAGGAGGAGGAAGGGAAGAGGAAGGGGGATGGGAGCAGGAGGAGGAGGAGAAGAAGGAGAAAGAGGATACAAAGAAAGAGAAGTATGAGGATGAGAAAGAGGAGGAGGAGGCCGGGCACAGTGGTCCAAGCCTGTAATCCCAGCACTTTGGGAGGCTGAGGCAAGCGTATTATTTGAGGTCAGGAGTTTGAGACCAGCCTGGCCAACGTGGTGAAACCCCATCTCTACTAAAAATACAAAAATTAGCTGGGAGTGGTGGCAGGAGCCTGTAATCCCAGCTACTCGGGAGGCTGAGGCAGGAGAATCACTTGAACCTGGTAGGCAGAGGATGCAGTGAGCCAAGATCGTGCCATTGCACTCCAGCCTGGGCAACAGAGTGAGACTGTCTCAAAAAAAAGAGAAAGAAAGAAAGAGAGAGAGAGAGAGAGAGAGAAAGGAAGGAAGGGAGGGAGGGAGGAAGGAAGGAAGGGAGGGAGGGAGGGAGGGAGGAAGGAAGGAAGGAAGGAGAGGAGAGGAGGAGGAGAAGGAAAATGAGAAGAAAGAAGAAGAAGGAGTAGGAGGAAGAAGAAGGAAACAGAAGAAGTAATTGTTCACCTACCAGATTGGCAAGAATGAAAATGAATGAGAAAGCTGAGTGTGGGCAGTGTGGATCACCAGGCCCCGGCTGTGCAGATAGCGAGGGAATCTAAGCTCTTCAGTTCACTCTGTGGAGTGGCGTTGGCAACAGGGTCAGAGCCGTTGCCCTCGCTGCTCCCCTTCTAGGAATTTGAGATGAATGGAATCATTGGCCAACATGCCGAGATATGTCTGTTACAGCACTAGACACCCTGAAAACATGCACATTACAGAATGTATTAAATGCATCTAAATACTATGTAGGTGGTTAAAAATTATATTGTACATGTATATTTATTGATGTGTAAAAATATTTGCCCAGTTTGGCTGGGCGCGGTGGCTCATGCCTGTAATCCCAGCACTGTGGGAGGCTGAGGTGGGTGGATCACAAGGTCAGGAGTTTGAGACCAGCCTGGCCAAGATGGTGAAACCCCGTCTCTACTAAAAATACAAAAATTGGCTGGGTGTGGTGGCGGGCGCCTGTAGTCCCAGCTACTCGGGAGGCTGAGGTAGGAAAATCATTTGAACCCAGGAGGCAGAGGTTGCAGTGAGCTGAGATCACACCACTGCACTCTAGCCTGGGCAACACAGCCAGACTGTGACTCAAAAAAAAAAAAATGTTCGCCCAGTATTACTGAGTGAAAAAAAAGTTGTAAATAATGCCAACAATCCCATTTACGTAAGAAAGAAAGATTTTTTGCCTATAGAGAAAAGACTGTCAAAATTTGCAATAAAATGTTAAATTGGTCATCACCAGTGTTGAGATTATGGGAAATTTTATCTCTTTGCTTATCTGTATTTTGAATTTTTTCTGCAATAAATATGTAGCACTCATATAATAAAAAAGGAAAATACAGGGTTTTTTTTTTTTATGTTCTATTGTGAGAGTTGGCATTTTCAAGTTTTGTTTTTAAATTGTCACAAGGTCTGGCTTTCTGGGCTCCAGGCTGGAATATGTGGCGGGTTTCCTGCTCGGGGAATTGTGTTTTTCCAGGTTGCCTGAGAGGCACTGGGAGTTTGGAACAAACAGGAGCTGCCTGTTTCTCACGGAGCCCTGACCCGGGGCAGCCCACTGGCCCTGCAGACCGAGGTCCCGGCCAGGCCTCACGCCCACCCTATACCGAGCAGAGCACCCAGGCCTGTGTATTGCACTCTACCCGTATCTACAGGAGCACTGTCATTTGAGCCTTGTTGTTCTTGCCATTTGCACCTGTCCCCTGCAAGTTTTCTTCTCCCTGCAGCTCACTCGGAGGAGCAGGCCTGTGACTGAGGCCCGGCCAGTCCGAGCCTTCCACTCCCTCGCTGCAGTGACTGGCCGTGGGTGGGCACGCGACCCAAGTCAGCCCAGCAAGGTGCAGTCCCAGGAATTTTCTCTCCTGGGGTTGCTGGGAGAAGAGAGCCTCGGCCTTCTCCAATGCCTGTGGAGAGCCAGGCAAAGAGGACAGTCCACTGATGCCTGTCCCCTGCCACAGCCAAGCCGAGGCCAGCTACCCTGGGCTGTTCATTCCCATAAACCAAGAGTTTCCCATTTTTGCTCAACTACTCTGAGCTGTGTTTCTGTCACTTACAACCGAAAGAGGCCTAACCGATTCCGTGAGCTAGGAACCAGGTGCAGCGGGAGGCCAGAGATCCAGGAGGTGACGGGGCAGGCCAATTTTAACCTTGCAGAGTCCTCAGCCCTGTGAGCCTCAGGTATGCTCCTTGTGACTCACCTTGTCTATGATCTGCCTGTGATCCGCCTGAGATCTGCCTGTGATCTGCCTGGGACCTTGCCTGGGACCTTGCCTGTGGTCTCCCTACCAGGCCCGCCCAGCAAGCCAGCCCTCTGGGTCCTTCTATCCACAGAATCTCTGAAGATTTTGGGAACTCTCCCACACAAGCCCCGTCATTGGCAGAATACCAAAACGTTGAACTCGCATTCCCCAAAGTGCTTGGCTTCAAATCCCAAACTTCTAATGTCTCTGTAGCCTACATTTTGTGTAAATTTTGCATTCTCAACCATTATGCTTTAACATGTAAAGAATGTTTTCTCAGCCTGGTGTGGAGGCACATGCCTGTAGTCCCACCTATTCAGGAGGCTGAGGCAGGAGGATTGCTTGATGCCAGGGGTTCGAAGTTGCAGTGAGCCATGATCGTATCTGCAAATAGTCACCACACCCCAGCCTGGGCAACATAGCAAGACCCTGGTCTCAAAAAAAACTTTTCTCCAAGAAACCTTTGAATAACATATACCATTTATCCTGTGACTTTTAGAAACCAGCCCTGCAAGGATTTTTCCCCATCCTGTGGGTTGTCTTCTCACTCTCTTCATAGTGTTCTTTGATGAACAAAAGTTTTTAATGTTGATGAAGACCAGTTTATATTTTCTTTTGTTGCTCATGCTTTCAGTGTTATTTCTAAAAAACCGTTGTCAAATTCAAGGTTATTAAGATTTAACCCCATGTTTTCTCTTTCTTCTTGTTCTTCTTTTTTTTTTTTTTTTTTTTGAAACAGAGTCTCTCTCTGTCAACCGGGCTGGAGTGCAGTGGCACAATCTTGGCTCACTGCAACCTTCACCTCCCAGGTTCAAGCAAGTGATTCTCCTGCCTCAGCCACCTGAGTAGCTGGGACTATGGGTGTGCGCCACCACACCCGGCTAATTTTTTTTGTATTTTTTTGGTAGAGATGGAGTTTCACCATGTTGGCCATATTGGTCTCAAACTCTTGGGCATCAAGTGGTCTGCCCACCTCAGCCTCCAAAGTGCTGGGATTATAGGCGTGAGCCACTGTACCAAGCCCCGCATGTTTTCTTCTAAGAGTTGGATAGTGTTAGCTCTTTGATCCATTTTTAGTTGATTTTTGTATATGGTGTGAGGTAAGAATCCAAATTGTTCTTTTTTTTTTGAGACAGTCTCGCTCTGTCACTCAGGCTGGAGTGCATTGGCATGATCTCAGCTCACGACAACCTCCGCCTCCTGGGTTCAAGTAATTCTCCTGCCTGAGCCTCCTGAGTAGCTGGGATTACAGGTGCATGCCACCATGCCAGGCTGATTTTTGTATTTTTGGTAGAGATGAGGTTTCACCACATTGACCAAGCTGGTCTTGAACTCCTGACCTCAAGTGATCCATCCGCCTTGGCCTCCCAAATTGCTGGGATTACAGGCGTGAGCCACTGCGCCTGACCAAAGTCCAACTTGTTCTTTTGTGTGTGGATATTCAGTTGTCTGAGCCGAACAGACCCCTGGGGTAGGCATCTCCAAGGTCCCCTGAGAACCTTGGGGAGAGGACATGCTCACACCATTCTGGAAGGGATAGATCCACTGAACACCGGACCCAGTTCATGGATGGTTTGTGTCTGCGAGGGTGGGGAGGGGCTGACTGGGAAAAAGGGATATCATGGGCAGAGTCTGGGCAGAAAGATGAAGCAAGAGGGGAAGAAACTGAAGAAGGTGGGAGAGAACTGCAAACACGGGGACCAGGGCAGGCAGGCTGGCTGGGAGGGGAGGGGTCCGCCACTGGCCGAAGGGGAAGGGCCAGCTCCGCAAAGAGCCTTGAGGCTGGGTTTGGGGTGAGGCTGAGACAAGAGCCAGGAGGAAGCCTGGAGCCCCTTATCACCCCTACCTTGGATGGTCCTGGGGGATACTGTCCCTCAGAGGGCCACGGGGCTTATGGCTAACAGTTCTCAGCCCCTGGCCCCATGCCTCCCCTCAAAACCAAAAAAAGTTAGCATCTCCAGGCAACATAGTGTAGGGGTCAAGTTCATGAATTCAGGAATCCAACTCAATCAGTGTTGAAGTCCTGGATCTACTGCAAACAAGCGTGTGCTCTTGGGCAAGTTGCTTCACCTCTCTGAGCCTCTGAGCCCCTGGACAGTCAAAGGAGGAAAACCTCAGAGGGGGATAAAGCGGGTTCAGTCATGCAACACGCTCAGACTGGAGCTATTTTTAGCACATGCTGCATGTCAGGTGTCGGTGAGCAGCGCGTGCCTGCGAACATCTGGGAGCAGGTACCCGAGATGCTGAATGACACTTACTTTCTCACTCTTTCCAAGTTAGATTGTTCCCAATGGGGGTGTATCCCTTTGGGAGTAGAGAACCCAGTGACGGTTCGGATCTGTGACTCGCTGTTTTAACCCAGGTCTGCTCCTGGCCCAGGACAGGAGACCGAGGGCAAAGGCCACACTATTGGTTTGACCTGAGCGTGGCCAGGCTGTGCTTGGCCCAGAGCCGGCTCTGGCAGGAAACGTTCGCTGCCGGAGTCCCGGACCCTTTGTGTCTGGGGCTGCTGGGGCAGGGGCTGCGGGGCTTCCTCTTTGGGATGAGCTGAGGCAGGCCCTTCCAGGTTGTGGGCTTTTAGAATTGCGTGCGGGATGCGACCCATTTCACAGCCCTATCGTCATCTCAGAGGGAAAGCACCTTGCTCAGGGTTTCACACATGTTTCTGAGGATGGAACCCCAGGCCAGCCTGGCTCTCTGCACCCCCTTGCAGAAAGCTGAGGCCTTGGTCCAGGAGGGACCACGGGAGTCTGAGATGCCTGGTGTCAGTGTCTGCCCCGGCTGGAAAGTCACATCCGCTGTTTGGCCACCGGCATGGGCTCTGCGGCACCTCCTTGGGGGGAAGCTGGCATTGTGTTCACGATGGCTGGTTATGGAAAAATCACAGAGAGCTGAGTAAACAGAGAACCACGGGCCGCCGCCATGGGAACCGCTGGGTGGAGGTGGCAGTGGAGGCTGGGGTAGGGAGGCCGTGGCTTGACCCAGGCTCACCTGGGAGCCAAGAATTTGCCAACACAGAGCCAAGGGGCCCGAGGGGGCCCTGAGGGGTTCTGAGGCCCAGGGAGTTCCCCAAAGTCACCCAGCAAGTCAGGGCCAGGGCCAAAGGCTGCACCCACGCCCCCCAGCTATAGACCCTCTGCTCCCTGCTCTCCCAGTCAGACAGGCTGTCAGAGAAATAGCAAGAATTTCTTCCTGAACTGTAATTTTGGGGAGGTTTTGGGGACAGTCCTCATCCCTCATCTTCCAGACTCTGACCTTGACTGAGGTACAAAGCAAGGAGCCATCAATATCCAAGTGATGGTACAGGTAGTTCCAAATTCTGCTCTGTGCTATTTAGTGAAAGCCCTTCATAGTCCCCAGGAAGGTGTTTGCTCCTGGAAGATGTTGGTACACAGTGCATGGGAGGGATGAGCGCATGGGAGGGATGAGCGCATGGGAGGGATGAGCGCATGGGAGGGATGAGCGCAAGGGAGGGATGAGTGCATGGGAGGGATGAGCACATAGGAGGTGTTAGTACATGGGAGGCATCAGAATCAGAGAAGATTCAGTAGATAAAGCCTGTGATGCACAGTCACTACTCCCTTACCAAGGACCTGTGATGAAGGACACCTTTAATTTAAATGGATGATGATTCACTTTGAGACTAGAAGTGTAAACAGAGCGACTGGACAAGGTGGCTCACGCCTGTAATCCCAGTACTTTGGGAAGCCAAGGCGGGTGGATCACCTGAGGTCAGGAGTTTGAGACCAGCCTGGCCAACATGGCAATACCCCATCTCTACTAAAAATACAAAAAATTAGCCAGGCATCGTGGCGCAAGCCTGTATTCCCAGCTACTCAGAGGGCTGAGGCAGAAGAATCGCTTGAACCCAGGAGGCAGAGGTGGCAGTGAGCTGAGATCGCACCACTCCACTCCAGCCTGGGTGACAGAGCCAGAATCCATCTCAAATAAATAATTAAATAAATAAATAAATAGGTGTGGATTGGCTCATGATGCTTCCCCAAGTGAGAGGTAGCCACATCCCTTTGGAAGTGGTTGGACCCAGGAGCCGTCTCAGGGCTTGGGGATGAGGTCAGTTTGCTTACAGGAAGCTGCTACTTCCTGTTTCTAAGAATGCAGATCAAATGGCATTTCCCTTAAGAATCTCCCAGCCACTCAGGAGGGACTTGTCAGCTGAGACCATGGGCCCTCTCCCAGCCCCTTCGTTGTCCGAGAGGCTGAGTCTCTGGGCTGCTGTGCGCTCAGCTCATCAGCTCACACCCTGGGCCCTAAGCCGCCTCCCACAGCCGCCACAGCTGTGGATGCTACTTGGCGCTTGGGGCTGGCCTGGGACCAGGCACTCAGTGTCTCCTTTGCTCCTCTCTGGAGTTCACCGCAGCTCATACACAGCTGGGCTCCACTTGGTACCCCCAGAAGGAGGTCCCTGACCCAGCATGCTCCCTGCCAGCAGCGGCGGCCGTCTGCGCTCCTGCCTGCTCAGCACCCCTTCTTCCAATGTCTGCATCTTGACTGTCTTTTGGGGAGCCCTCCTCCCCCAACCTCCTGCACTGACTTCAGACCACATGACTCCATGTAACCAACTGGAGCATTGCAGGGATTGGTCCAGAAATGGGCACAGAACCCATATCCTGTGAGAACCCATTAGGAGGCTCAAATCAAAGGATTTGTTTGTTTGTTTGTTTGTTTGTTTGTTTTTGAGACGGAGTTTCACTCTTCAGGCTGGAGTGCAATGGCGTGATCTCGGCTCACTGCAACCTGCACCTCCCCAATTCAAGCAATTCTCCTGCCTCAGCCTCCCAAGTTGCTGAGATTACAGGCATGCACCACCACGCCCGGCTAATTTTGTATTTGTAGTAGAGACGGGGTTTCACCATGTTGGCCAGGCTGGTCTTGAACTTCTGACCTCAGTTGATCCGCCCACCTCAGCCTCCCAAAGTGTGGGGATTACAGGCATGAGCCACTGTGCCTGGCCTCAAATCAAATACTTTTGATTAAACCATTGACAAAGAGAATCTCCTGGTGGGGGGCCACTCAAGTGGGATGCTGGGTGTGGCCGCTGGCAGCCATGTTACCACCATGAAGAGAGACTGTTCCTGAAAACAGCTGCCACAGGGGAAACAGATTTCAGCTCACTGCAGCCTCAACCTCCCAGGCTCAAGTGATCCTTTCACCCCAGCCTTCTGAGTAACTGGGACTACAGGCATGCGCCACCATGCCTGGCTAATTTTTATCTTTTTTGTAGAGATGGGGTCTTGCTATGTTGCCCAAGCTGGTCTCGAACTCCTGGGCTCAAGCAATCCTCCTGCCTCAGCCTCCCAAAGTGCTAGGATTACAGGCAGGAACCACTGCACCCAGCTGAGAGGCACATTCTTAGAGATGTCACTTGTGAGCCCTTGATCCTGCCTTTCCTGAAGCCATCCATTCCCCTGCACTTTTCAGTGAAATGAGCCGACGATTTTCCCCTTGTGCTTCAGCCCATTTGAATAGGGCTTCTGCCCCCCTTGCAATGGAAAGAGACCCGACTCATCCACCACGTCAAGCTCAGCCTCTGCTGGACCCGAAGGGGTATCTTTTTCTCTGGCAGATCCCAGGAGTGTGGTCAGCTTCCTGCTGGCCTCCCCGACTCACCCCTCACATAGGCCTTCAGTAAACACAAAGGACCGAGGATGAACCAGGGGAGCTGCTGACGCACTGTGGGTGGAGGCATGGAGGCTGGAAGCAGGGGAGGGGCTGTGGCCCAGGGGTCCTGGTGTTCCCGGCAGCCCTTGAGGAGGCCACAGGTGCAGCCCGGGGGGTTTCTGAGGCCCTAGAGTGAGTGGACTCAAAGGGCTGGTGAGACCCTCCTTGTCCAGCCCCAGCTATATTAATGGGGTCACCAAGGCCAGAGACGGCAAGGAATGGCCAGGGCTCCACAGCTGGAAAGGCAGGCTCTGTCTACTCAGGAGGCTCCGTGTGCGGCTGTCTCGGCCACAGCAGCTCCCTGATTGTCTGGGGAAGGTTTCCTCTGGGCTAAAGGATCCCCTAAAACAGTGTGAACCACCACAGGCCTCTCGTGAGCCGCCGCGCCTGGCCTGTCCATTTCTTTTATCGAGAGGGAGATCCTTTCCTATCCCGAGCCGCAGCCCGTGGCCGGGGCATCTGGGGTCCAGGTTGCTCCTCCGCTGTGGGCGCTGGTTGAACTGGTGCCAGGTCCCAGTGTCACCGTAGGTGAGCAAGAGTGTGGCCGCTGCAGCGGCACCCCCGACCCGTGTGGTCCCTATGCTGTGGCTTTTCCCTGGGTGTTTACTGTAGAAAATGTCATTGCACAAGTGTGTGTTGTTTTCACGCACCCTTGCTGGCCTCCTTCCTGAAGCGCTCCCTGTCTCTTCAATGCTGAATCTTCTCCTCTCTCCTTCTCCCCGCGTGTCACCTTGGGAAGGCCCCCCAGCCTCCCCGGGCCTTATCTCCCACGTGCACAAGGAGGAGGTTGGAGGAGGTGACTTAGAGGCCCTTTCCAGGTCAAACACCCTGGGGTCTACCCTTGTGTCATTCACAGGGTGAGGGGCAGAGCCACACTCTCTTTCCTGACAGCTCTCCAGGGTGATGGATTGGGCGATTCGTCTCTCTGTCTCCTGAGATGTCTGATGCATTGCACACTGGGTCCATTAGCACCTCACAGACAGGGCGAGACGGCTCAAGGCCCTCGCATTCCTCGTCCACGCTCTCAGGTACCTTTCCCTGCATGAGGGCAGAGCTACATCACTGGCGCTTAGGAAGCCCAGAGCGACGCGTTTTTCACCAACAGGCCCTGTGCTCAGTGCTGAGCGCCTCGGCCCATGAAGCCACACAACACCAGGGTAGGTGGAGTCCGGCTTTATTCCTGTTGCTCAGGTAGGCAAATGGAGAGCAGGGCCTGTGCTCCTCACTTCCGCCTCTACACAGCTCTACCTCCTTGAAAAAAGCAAAACAAAACGTAAGTATGGAATATTTGCAACCCAGGAAGCTGAAAAGAAAGGCTTAGGGGCAGAGACCTCAAATGTGTTCCTCTCGGTGGGTTCCATCCTTGACTGTTAAGTTCCACTCCTGCCCCATCTCCACTGACCTTTTTTTTTTTTTTTAACAACAGAGTCTTGCTCTGTCACCCAGGCTGGAGTGCAGTGGCGCGATCTTGGCTCACTGCAACCTCTGCCTCCCGGGTTCAAGCGATTCTCCTGCCTCAGACTCCCGAGTAGCTGGGATTACAGGCATCCACCACCACACTCGGCTAATTTTTTTATTTTTAGTACAGACGGGTTTCACCATGTTGGCCAGACTGGTCTTCAACTCCTGGCCTCAGGTGATTCGCCTGCCTCGGCCTCCAAAAGTGCTGGGATTCCAGGCGTGAGCTACGGCGCCTGACCTCCACTGACATTCCACATGAATGCTGCCAGCTGCTGAGACTTCCTCTCCCTCCCAGGCCTGTGTTAACTCTGGGCTAGAACATTGAATGAAGTCACAGGAGGGTTCCTTGTAGCAAACGGTGTTCATTCATAAATGAAGACTAATTAATCGCTGAGGCTGTAAGTGAGCTGTGTTTCTCCCTTTTCCTTTCTTTGTTCTCAGTGAGAAACCTCTGGCGTGGGGTCAGCCCCTCCATCTGCCAGCTCTCCTTCAGCTGCTCCATCCAGCTGCAGTAATGAGCACCTCTGGCAATTCTGATTCAAACACGACACCAAGCTGTGTTCCTTCCACCATTCCAGAGTCACAGCATGAGGCCTGGGAATGAGCAGAATTACCCTTGAAACCTCCAGGAAGAGGTAGGGGCACGATGCCGGCACCTGTCAGTTGCGCCAGCCTCGCTGGGCCTGGCAGGTTTTGGTTTCCCCAGTGGATCCTATGCCCGAAGCCATCTCTACCCTCCAAGGTCCTGAGGGATGAAGGGACAGCGGAACCATGGCTCCATCACACCCACCCACGGAGTGAGACAGCAGGTGGAGTCACCCACACCTCAGACTCTTCCCTCCTCACTTCCTCTCTACCTACTGAGCATAGAGATAAAGGTGACTATGCTGAGACCTCTCTGTGATGCCACAGCTGGCATTTAGTGAGCATTTCCCATGTGCCAAGCGTGGTGCTCAGGGCCTATCGCACTCTGGTGCATTCAGCTAGAAGGAGCAGACCACCCAGAACCCAACTGCTTTGAACAATAAAGGCTTTTTTTTTTTTTTTTTTGAGATGGAGTCTCACTCTGTCACCCGGGCTGGAGTACAGTGGCGCGATCTCAGCTCACTGCAACCTCCACCTCCCAGGTTCAAGTGATTCTCCTGCCTCTGCCTCCTGAGTAGCTGGGATTACAGGTGCCTGCCACTATACGCAGCTAATTTTTTGTATTTTTAGTAGAGATGGAGTTTCACCATGTTGGTCAGGCTGGTCTCGAACTCCTGACCTCATGATTCACCTGCCTCGTCCTCCCAAAGTGCTGGGATGACAGGCATGAGCCACCGCACCCAGCCAATAAAGGCTTTTAAGATCATCTCTCGGCCGGGCACAGGAGCTCATGCCTGTAATCACAGCACTTTGGGAGGCTGAGGCAGGAGGACTGCTAGAGGCCAGGAGGTGTAGGTTGCAGTGAGCCAAGAGTGTGCCACTGTACTGCAGCCTGGGAGACAGAGTGAGCCCCTGTATCAAAATTTAAAAAAATAAATAAATATAAAATAAATGAATAAATAAAGATAATCTCTCAGAACAAGAAGTCTGGAAGTCAGTAATCTCAGGCTATTCTGCAGCTCAGCAATGCCCCCATCTTCCTGCTCTGCCATCCTCATTGTGAGGGTTTTACGTCCTCAAGCTGGAGGCCTCTTGGGCACAAAACAGCTGCTGCAATTCCAGCATCATACACTCATCACAGGCAGGGAGTAGGGAAAGCAAAGGCTTCCTCCTCTGTATTTTATTCAGGAAGCCCAGCAGACTTCCTCTTATAACTCATTGGCCAGAGGTAGGTCACATGACCACCCTTAGCTGCCAGGGATGCTGGGAAAGCCAGTATCCAGCAAAGAGAAGGGCATCGCTGTCAATGGCTTAGCCCACTCATGATTCATGCACCGGGCCTGGCACTTTTGCTACCTGGAGCAAATTCAGGCTTCCTTTAGCCAAAGGGCTGTCATCTCTGTCGGGCAGCCAGCTACCACTGCCATGTATCTTCTCAAACTCACAAAGCCCACTGAGGTGGGGCCTATTATTCTTTCCATTTTGATGAAACTGAGACTCACAGATACTTTGTAACTTGCCCAAGATCACACAGCTCATAACTGGCAAGGATCTCATCCCAGATCTGTCCCCATAGAGTGCTCTTAGCTACCACACATGCCTAAGTAACTGCTGCTTATATACCACCCCAGACTGTGAACCTCTTGAGGGAAGAGAGGTTCTTCCCTCTCTTCATCTTCATCATTATCTTCATCTTTGCACTTCAGCAGTGCCTTGCAATTGACAGAAGCCCTGCTGAATTGATTTAAACACATAACCATTTGGTTTTGATGCTCACTGTTTTGTAATATGCTTTAAAACCAAGAGTTTAAACTTGCCAACACTGCCTTTAAAAATACGCCTCTTTTCTTTTGTATTGTTTTCCACTTACCCATGCTGGGTTCCTGAAGTCCTGGGCATAATTCCAATGTAAATATCACCAATGATGGAAATTTGGGGAAGGAGAGGAGGGTGAAAGACCAATTGAGGCCCTGGAGTGTGTCAGTTCCTCATTAACAGTGGAGCCATGGAAAATTCTTTGTTCCCGCCTGTTGGCTTCTTGCCTCCAGGATCTGGGTGGGTACTGCCTTTGGCTAGCTTCCTGCTCAGGTCACAGACAGTCTCATCAGAGCAGGAGTGTCCTGGGGAACAGAGGCCCAAAACAGGCTGGGTCCCTGGAAGTGGATGCAAGAAAAAGGTGGGCACTGTGAGAATCAGCAGCCCAGTGGGCCCATGCTGGCCACTCTATGTCCACTTTCTTTTTTTTTTTTTAATTGGAGATGGAGTCTTGCTCTGTCACCAGGCTGGAGTGCAGTGGCATGATCTCGTCTCACTGCAACCTCCGCCTCCTGGGTTCAAGCAATTCTCCTGCCTCAGCCTCCAGAGTAGCTGGGATTAGAGATGCCCACCACCATGACTGGCTAATATTTGTTGTATTTTTTAGTAGAGACGAGGTTTCACCATGTTGGCCAGGCTGGTCTCGAACTCCTGACCTCAGGTGATCCACCCGCCTTGGCCTCCCAAAGTGCTGGGATTACAGGTGTGAGCCACAGTACCCGGCCCCTATGTTCGCCATCTCAGGTGGCACTCGTAATGACCCTGTAGGACTGGGACCACCGTGCTTCCCACTTCACAGTGAGAAAACTGAGGTTCAGAGAGGTGGAGCCGCTCCTCTAAGGTCACGCAGTAGAGCCAAGACTGAAGCCAACGGACTTCTCAGGTGGAGTCCTTAACCTAGCCGAGGGTGACTGGTAGGTACCTCGGGGACCTTGGAGAGGGTACTGAGGGCTTGTTGGAGGCCAAAGAGGCTCCAGGCCCATTCTCAGGACTGTCTAACTCAGTGCTCAGGAGCAGGGGCTTTGAGTTAGAACTTGCACTGCCTGGCGACCAGGGACAAAAACTCCAGCACTCTTTCTGTGCAGCACAGAGGTTACGAGCCTGGGCTCTGGGGCCACATGACCTGCAGGAAATCTCTGCTGTCCCATATACTGGTCGTGTGGCCCTTGTTTCATTGGGTGTAATAGCACCGCTGTGAGGCTGCTTCTGAGGATGAAGCAATGCACTTAACCCCATGCCTCCAACAGCCAGGATGCAGTTCGTGTGAACCACGGTTACTTGACACCCTCACAGTGGAGAGGGCTGCGAGGGCCAAGGGCAGACCCCCTCCTGGTCTCATCCTTTCCTTTGCCCCAGCAGCTGCCTTTGGAAGTGCTGCTTTTGGGGTGGGCTGACCCAGGAGGGCCTGCGCTGATTTGGGTATGCAAATGAGGGGATGTGGGTCCAGGGAATTAAAGACACCTGGACACCAACTTGCAAATTTGAACATTTTCCTGGAGTCTGGTTTTTGGAAGCCAGGGGATGGAGCCTAACTGAAGCTCCCTCCCACCCTGAGCCCCCACTGTGTCCAGACGGCAGCTCCAGGCCCAGCAACTCCCAGCAGCCAACAGCCACTCTGGGAATGACCACGCTCACCTGTCCTGCAGATCCCCTGGGTCCACTGGGCCTGCGCTGGGTGTGCCGTAAGGTATGGCTTCAGGGAGGCAGTGTAGAGAGATAGAGGGCATGCCAAGGTCACCCACAGGGCCAGCTATGGATCCGAGAGCCCCACCTATGCGTCTGCCACAGAGGTTGGCTGCAGCCCAGGCGTCAGGTGGCTTGGACACAGTGCCCGGCCCTGCCACGCTGGGGATCTGGGTGCCGCTGCCAACTTCCCCCACCTCTCTGGGCTCCCGGGCCCCACCTGAGGACCTGGAAAGAACCCAGAGCGCTTAGGCCTGACCTGGCAGCCGCCCGGGCCTAGGCTCTGGGCCACAATGACAGGATATCCCCAGGGAGCTGGGCTGGCTGCCCACGCAGGGAACACCAGGGCGGAAACCTGGCGCTGCCGAACGAGAAGACCCAGAAGGGCATCGAAGAGGGAAAGTCGGGACAGCTGAGCCTCAGGGGTCAAGAACAGTCCAGGGTTGTTATGGAAACCGGGACTACAGGCAGTGGGGGCAGGGAACGCTGTGCACCTGCAAATAGAGCCTGAGAGCCAAGGCCAGGGCCCTGGTCTCCTGCCGCTTTACCCTCGCGGCCAGGGACCCTGCGACCTCCGGACGCTGTCCCACCCGCACTTCACAGCGACCCTATGTTCAGAGGGGAAGGGATGTTCCCAGACTCCCACAGCTAAGGTGGTGCCCGGGAGAACCCAGCCCGGCGTGAGGACTTGCCCAACCACCCTAACCCAGCCCCAGGCCTGGGAGCACCCCCTGAGGTGAACCAGCAGCCCCACCCCCCAACCCCTGCACACAGGAGTCAGGCTGGCCCTCCAGGTTCAGGGCCTGACCACTTCCCCTCAGGCACCTGCAAGCCAACAGCCTCTTCCCCATACCAGGGAGCAAGTCCCAGATCTCAAAATGCCTTTTCCAGTTGTGCCTTAAGGCTTACAAGCTCGGTGGGGTGTAACAATTTACAAGGCAAATAGGGATTTTGTGTCTTATGCACTAACAACCCACTTCCAGCTGAGGCTGTGCAGGCAGACTGGTCAGGCTTGGGCTGGGACAGCTGGAGCCCTCTCCCTGCCAGGCACAGCCTCTGGCCTCACTGCCAAGGTGTTGGTAGGTGCAGCACAAGACTGGCACTATGTATTTGTGCCCGACATTGTGGCAGAGAAGAAGGTAGCACAGAGCCAGGGAGAGCCCAACCCACTGTGTGGCATCGGCAAATCCCAGCCCCTCTGAGACTTAAACCCCTGTCCGTGGCCAGGCTCAGTGGCTCACGGCTGTCATCTCAGCACTTTGGGAGGCCGAGGTGGGTGGATCACCTGAGGTCAGGAGTTCGAGACCAGCTTGACCAACATGGTGAAACCCCGTCTCTACTAAAAATACAAAAGTTGGCCGGGTGCAGTGGCTCACACCTGTAATCCCAGCACTTTGGGAGGCCAAGGCGGGCGGATCACAAGGTCAGGAGATTGAGACCATCCATGGTGAAACCCCGTCTCTACTAAAAATACAAAAAATTAGCTGGGCATGGTGGCAGGCACCTGTAGTCCCAGCTACTTGGGAGGCTGAGGCAGGAGAATGGTGTGAACCCGGGAGGCGGAGCTTACAGTGAGCCGAGATTGCACCACTGCACTCCAGCCTGGGTGACAGAGTGAGACTCTGTCTCAAAAAAAAAAAAAAAAAAATACAAAAATTAGCCAGGCATGGTGGTGGGTGCCTGTAATCCCAGCTATTCAGGAGGTTGAAGCAGGAGAATTGCTTGAACCTAGGAGGCAGAGGTTGCAGTGAGCCGAGATTGCACCACTGCACTCCAGCCCGGGCAACAGAGCAAAACTCCGTCTCAAAAACAAAACAAAACAACAAAAACACACACACACAAAAACCCCTGCCCATACAATGGGGTGCCACCTGATGTATCTCATGGGGAGGACGGCACACACTTATGGATGTGGGTATGCTCATCCCTTCTTTCACTTTCTAGTATTTGCACCCTGCTTCTTTTTCTTGTCTTATTGCATTGGCTAGAACCGCCTTCATTTAACCAATCAATATCTTTGAGAGTCCAGTAAATGCCAGACTGGGTGCCACGAACTGAGATGCAGCAGTGTGTGCCACAGACGCCACGGCTTCTGCCCCAGGACATCCCCACCCTAGAGAGCAACTTTACAATGACCTTCGTGCAGTGGGCTGGACTGTAGAGGTCTCGTGATGACTCGGGTACAGCGCCTAGTCTGGAGAGACACACAGTGTGGGTGCTGCGGATGACAATTAGGAGCACACAAGCCGCTGGCTGCTCAGGAGGCACAGGCCACTGGCTCCTGAGAGATCCAGGGGGACTTCTTGGAGAAGGCAGCATTGAAGCCGGGCTTTGAAAAGTGCTGAGGGTTTAGACATGTACAGATGAGAAGAACAAGTTTCCCAGGATGGGTAACAACAGACATGGAAAAGGGCTGGGAGCAGTACAGAGCAAAACAGGTCAATGGGAGGGACTCTAAGGTGCTGGGAGTGGATGTGGGAGCA